>NC_090931.1:369779099-370404099 GCF_040938575.1 Ambystoma mexicanum
ATGTGCTCTGCTGCATTTGTCTCCTCAACTGCAGTGCCTGGTCTCAAGTGGCACACCACAGGTTCAGAGGGTGCATGTGCCTTTTGGCAGCTGCTGTGACAGGCAAGTCACTTCAGCTCAGAGGTTGCATTTAAAGACTGCACCTTTGTTCCAAAACGGCAAAGCCATAAATTCTGTTGGCAGTTTAAAATGTAAACATAAAACCTTATCTGAGTTTAGATTATGACAAGCAGTAATTCACATAACTATAAGAAAGCCTCTTCAGATTGATATCATACGTCAGCACTGTGAGCCCATGCTGGCTGCGGAAAGATTGTGCATATTCTGGTCAGACAGTCTGGCTCTGACAGCCTGCAGGAGACTGAATGACTGCACCTCTACTTTGATCCTTTGTGAGGTCTGGTAAACACCTCTCTCCAGCAGGACAGCCTGACAGAAGGAGATCTCCTGGGAAAGGGGAATCAAAGGGGTGAGAAACTGGACAAAAAGGGCACACCCATCACAAAAGGACTAGACTCCCACCACTGTGCTGCATACCAAAAGGACTTTTTGGACAAGGGATGGGGCGGGGCTAGTGTAAACAGAGGGAGCTCAGCATAATAGGAGGAACATTTCACCATCTTGTTTCTCTCTTTATACACCTCTTTCCTTCCTGTTTTATCTGTTTCCTTGAGCACAAATCACTTTGGGTATGGTGCCAGAGGCAATGACCACTTGTCTCAAGAACAGGGATTGAACCCCTTAAGCAGATTTGCTTTTGTCCAATCACCTCTGGGATTTTGCTTGTAAAAGAAGGGGTCGCCCACTCATTCATTAATTCACCTCAATACTTCATGAAGAAGAAGATTTCATTGAACCCTGTTGGGAGAGCTGTCCTTTGCAAAGTTATTCACTTGTGAGGTGAAGGCAGGTGATCCAAGACAAAGGCAAGCCCTGCTGCCTGGCCATCCCCAGGGCACATTGGGGGTGACCTGCTTATGGAGTACTCAGGATCTCATTGGAGGTGAAGGACACTTGCAGGTGTTAGATAGCCTCCCCGGCATTTGGGAGAATGAGAACAGGGACCACTCTTTTCCCTGTGACCCTGGATTGGACTCATAGCAAAAGAAAAAGGCAAGCAACTGCTCTCCTGCATTCTGACATTAAAACCAACAGAACTTGTGGTTCTGCCATTCGCACTTCTTCAAACTCTAAAGGAATATGAGGGCAAGAAAAGCCTTCTTTTTTGTTAAAGGGGGGCTTGACTCAAAAAAGGCATTTGGCATAAACAAGAAAAGAGGAGAGTCAACAGCTACCCCTAGTCAAACATGTAGAGGAGGTAGGCTTAAAAGAGGCAGGGAGCTAGTTTGCAAATACTTGCCATTGGGGGTCACAGAGAGGTTGAAAAATGATTACATGTATTTGACAGCAATAACATACTACTAGTGTAACAGTAGTATTTGAAATCCACATTATATATGTATGCTACTAACCCTCACTTATCCAACTGTGATGTAACAACAGTTTGTCACCTGTTCTACTTTCCATTGTAAGCAAAATGAGGCTCATATGTGACATTTTCAAGTTTGTTTTTTGTTCTTTCTGTTGTGAACCCACTATTTTTAGATGTGTGTCTGAATCTATGAATACATTTAATCATTTTTCAACCTCTTTCTATCCTATCTGTGACCCTTAATGGCAAGTATTTGCAAACTAGTTCCCTGCCTCTTTTAAGCCTACCTTCTCTACACGTTTGACTAGTGGTAGCTGTTGACTCTCCTCTTTTCTTGTTTACTTCTTCAAACTCTCCGGACAGCTGCTGCTGCAACCTTGAACCAGTTCACCGCTGCATCAAGACAGCTGAGTGCACTATTACCTCAGAAGAATTCAAACCACTGCATGCCTCACTTAGAACCCAATTGGATGCCTCGTTTATATTTGTGCATATTCTGTGTCCCATTTATATTTGAATATGGTGTGTTTAATGAAAGTATACATATTCTTTTTATAGAATCTTGATTGGACATTGCTTTATTTTTGACGGCTTTACGTTGCTGTTTGGGTTGCTACTGTTTCACATTCACACCCCTCTTAATAGTATATCCTGCCCTTGGTCTCAAGTTGCCATAAAGTTGAAGGGGGTATATCTCTTGACCGTGCCTACTTCACCCTTATGATTGTGATTCCTTTTTTAGAAGTGCGACGGCTGAGTAGGCGGTGTGGCCACTACTCATCCTTGTACTGCTAGAGGGCAGAAGTCATTTCGTCACAGTTATGTTTCAAGAAGTTCAGTAAGCGAATCCTAATAACTTTGACCTGTTACACTGTTAGAGCGAAATATATCCACAAATACTGCCGGTAGGGAAACATGTTTAGCAAGACGGGGGAAAGAAAGCAACGTGCAATATAGCAGGTACCTGTATATAAATGACGAAAGTCCAATTGCAGATGGCACTGTTTCAAGCTCGTCCTCCATTCTGCAATGTAGCTTGGAAAATCTTCTCAGTTAGATGTAAGCTAGCAACATGTTGGGTAAGCGGAAGGTTGTGTGTACAGTGCGCTTGGAAGAGGGCAGATTGAAATAGTGGGCTGATGTACATTGACGAGCAGAGAATATCCCCAGGTGAGAAGACTGTGTGACAGGGTCTTGGAAGGAACAAAGCTAAAACTGCGGGGTGCTCATAAAACTGGCACCCCGGATTTAAGTAATTCTGCAAAACGTACAACCAGACGCACTCTGCATCATGTGTTTACAACAGTGTGAGATAGGCATGCATTAGCCAGGGCAAAAAGGCAGAGGAATTGAGAATCGTATTCTATAACCCAGCGCTTGCAGACGCCCATGAAGATAGTACAGTACATATGGGATGGTTGCATCCCTTCTTTTCCTCTATGTGAAGTTAGACTGAATCTAACATCTGAGTATGTGTGTTCTCTACCGCAGTGTCTGCAGCTGCGTAGTTCTCATTTTCGCCTCCCAGAGCAATGGGTCTTTCAAAACAATTGTCGATGAGCTGGTCGTGTGAGACTGCACCTTAAAGGAGTTTGTGTGAGCGAATGCCTTGCTCTCTGCTGTGTTACATTGAGTTCCAGATGTTGGTAGAGGTGGTCACCTCATGGAGTCATGGAAGAACAAGGGTTCCATGCACCTGGAGGACTGTGTGAGGTCCCTAAGCAACTGCTCTCACTGTACCTCGAAGCACAGAGGGGGGCACGCAATGTGTGCTAAAGGCAAGACACAGCTGGCACCACCGAAGTGAAGTGCTTGTGCAGAACTGTCTTCTTATCCGATGGATTGTTGTACCATATTAGGGTGAAAGCACATGCATCTATTAATAGTGCATTGCCAACGGATGTTGAGACAGGTGCCCATGTGAATGGGTGCTACTTGGCTCCATGTACAGATATGTAGAGGCTGATTCTGTGAAAAGCGTTTGTGTGTACAGCTTGGGTCACCCAGGTTTCCACACATAATGTGAATCCTCCCTGATTATTCCAACTCCTCTAAAAGATGGCTGCCAGCACCACTAAGGAGAGGTAATGTAGACATTACAGCCATGGAAGAAGTCAACGGCAGTAGGGGCCCCTACAAGTCAAAATCCCAGGTGGCCTCTGTTGGCTGAGCATTTAGAAATGTTCTTTGTGGCCATGAGAGACGATGAATTATGTGGCTATAAATCAGATGTCAAAAGATATTTAAAACAATCAAACAACTCCTATGCTGTGGCCACGGCGGCCCTCTTGGCCAACTTCAGTCCCTTCTGAACACACACTCCAAATGATTCCAATTGGCTATAAGTGCAAGAACTGACTGAATCACAGAAACCATCTACTGTACTTGCGGCTAATTGCAGTAAAACGCAGACCTATCCAATCATTAAACCTGACAAGACATAAATATTTGACGGGTCTAAGGGAAAGGTAATTCAACAGGGAAGGATGATGCCAAAGATCATAATGCCATGGGATGTTAATAGGCTTTTAAAGACGGAAAAAGGGAGTTTTCTTGAAAAAGGTGACAGAGGATAAGGTTGACATGTTCTACTAATCTAAAAGAAGATCAGTGGAGGCGCTAATAGCCAGTATTAGGAGGATACAAGCGAGGGGAGTGTTGGTGTTCATCAATGTTTCAGGAGGCTGATGATCACAAGAGATGTAGTTGTGAGACAGATGATAGACAAGAAGCCATCTTGCAGGGTCTAGAAGGGGTAACAGCAGCTGCTTTTTATAGTCCCAAAAAGATGCCCCCACTCAGTTGATGCACTTCTCAGAAGAATTAGCTCAATTCCCAGAGCTCTTTGGCATTGGGGGAGATTTAATTCTGGCCGTAGAGATCATTAAACATAGGTGCAACAGACAAAATCTGGCAAGGGCCCCTCCCCATGAATAGGTCAAGGCTAGCTTTGGGGAAAATTTGAAAAGATCTGGGCTTGACAGATATACAATGGACATGGAATTCTGTGCAGCTAGCATACTCGTTTTATTGTGTGAGACAAATATCATACTGCAGTATAGATTTAATACTATCTCAAGAACATCATTCAAAGCCATCTCTTATGTAATGGACCCTAAATGTCTTTGAGTGGATTATCTCCCACTAGGATAGGGACCAGATTGACATACAATAAGAGTCTGCATTTATACTTTTTAGGCATTTTTTAAAGAATCATGTTAAGGAGTTTAGGGATTTCAACAGGGGCTTTCAGATAACCGTCTAATTCTCTGTGATAGGTCAACGACATTCTTGAGGAGGAAGATAATATTGTTTTCAAACAACCACAAGAATACAAAATCAGATAGAGAAGTGTAGATGTGAAAGGTGATGGGAAAGGCAGAATCAAAACATATGAATGCAGTTATTAGGAGGCAATCACCTAGAAGAAGAAAAGTGGAGTATTCTACAAGAGAAATTTACTTAAGCTTCATAGACTCTGCCCAAAGGTTATATCGGGAGTTATGGCCCAGACGACTGAGTTAAAAGCCAGAGCACAGCAAGAACATTCAACAAGGTCTATGGGTCTGTAACTTCTAGTACAGCATAAGGGGTGGGGTCTATTAAGCTATTATGGCTTGGATTTAGGGGAATGGGGGATTGACAAAAAAAGTAGGCAATCTGCTGAGTTGGTTCCCCAGTGAGCATGTAGTAACATTCTGAGGGAGAAGAGAGGATCCCGGTGTGATAACCATGCAAGGGTGCATCTGCTGAGTTCCTCCTGGCAAATAAATATAGTGGCATTCTAGGGGGAGAGGTGCTGTTCAGAGTCAAGGCCGGGCTGCATATGCAAGGTGCAGTCCAGCAAGGATTGTGTATGTCATCTGGCGGCAGAGCCCTGCACCTGGATCACGTATTTCAGAATCAACACAAGTTTCAGGTAAGGAGCAGGGATTCGGAGTGCCTAGGCAGAGTCTGTCAGGTGAAGGCTTGGCGAGGAGGGGAGCAGTGAGGGAAGCAGGGTGCCCAGTAGTGCTCCTTAGATGAGAAGGAGTGATGCCCTAAGTGTCCTGCCTTTGGGAGTCATTGCGTGAGTCATATGGCATCCCATCATTGGACAAGTAACATAAGTTCTTGGCTATTACTTTACCCGGTAATTCCCACCCACTGAGGTATTTTTTTGCTTTTTTGAAGTAAGTTGGACTGTACTGCTTTGCTCCCTAAGTGAGAGTATATTGTCTAGGTAATTTATGGAATTAATGTCCGCTGAAAATGGGTGCGCAAGTGTGAAAATCGCAGTGCACGCGTACAAAACCCGCGCAAGTGCCCGTTTGTCGATTCATGGAAGGTGCTGCGCCTGGTTTACCTGTGATCTGCGCTGAATCTGCATGTGGCGCACACGTCATTGCGACATCCTGAATGCTGTGCACAAGACAGCCAGTTAAGGCGCATACAGGCCAGCGCACACACCTAAATTGGGGTCGGAACATGCAGAATGGTGAACAACACGTGAAAATGTGGATGTTACGGGGGAAGTACCGCTGCCAAATCCTTGCAACACCCACACGTGCGCTAACAACACGTATTCATGGAATCGAACAGGGGAGACCCGCGTGCCACAAAAGACCCGCTAATCTGGAAACACATACGCCAGGCGGAAGCTGGCAGAAGCACCCCCGCGCAGAATAAAAGTGCGCGCAAACAACAAACAAGCTCATACCGCTACTATGAATATACCCTTCCTCAAAGCAGTGGTTGTGGCACACCGCAGGAGGAGGAGGCTAGCCAGGCCCTGCATTTTCTTACCCAGAACCAGCCTTTTTGGGATGCCTGATGACCAGGTCTATGGCAGGTACAGGTTTTCACCCCATATCATCCTAGACCTGGTCGCTGAGTGGGAGGATGACCTCACATCACCCACCCTGTGCTCCCAAGCACTGAGCCCCTTCCTTGGAAAAGAAGCTCAATGTACTGCATTTCTTGGCCACTGGGTCAATTCAGCGGACAAGTGCCATAGTTGGGGGCGTCTCACAGCCCACGCAGTCACACTGCCTACACCAGGTGTTGGCGATCATGACTGCATGCCCCTCAGTCTGCAGGCACATATACATGCCCAGAACACCCGCAGAATGGCAGGCCATGGTCCAGGACTTTTACGGGGTGGCACACTTCCCCAAAGTGCTTGGTTCCATTGATTGCACCCATGTGACCCTACATCCACCTAGGGCCACTGAGCACATCTATCGCAATCTGCAAACACTGGCATTCCATCAACGTGCAGGTTGTATGTGATGCCAAGGGAATCATCACCTCTGTATATGCCAACTATCCTGGGTCCAGCCATGATAGTTTCATATTCAGATTGTCACCCCTAAACCGGGACCTGGAAGCTGGGAGGCATGGAGACACAGGGCTCATTGGTGAGTACAAATGCCTCTGCACATGCATGCATGTCACACTCAGAGAAATGGAGAACACAACTAATGACAATCATTATCACCTCCCCAGGGGACAGTGCCTAACCTCTGAGCACCTACATGATAACGCCAATATGGAACCCCACCACACCACCCGAGGTAAGATACAACGCAGCCCATATTGCAACCCGGGGCATAGTGGAGCGCACATTCGGAGTGCTGAAGTCACGTTTTCACTCCCTTGACTGCTCTGGCGCCCAGCTGCTATATGCACCACCAGTAGTGTGCAGGATTATAGTGGCAGCATGTGTCCTGCACAACGTTGCAACCCGGCGGGCGTGCCGGTGAACATGGTGGTGCACCGACATCCCCAACCACATGCATGCCTGCTTCGCATGGGAGGGGAAAGGGCATGTGGCGAGGCAGCCCGTACCAAGCTTGTGGCAACATTTTTCACCTAAAATCTTACCCCTGCGGAGTGCACACAGGCCTGACACATACCAGCTGACAATCGATGATGACAAAAGGACAGTCAACTGTCACAACAATACTACCCTGAGATTGTTTCCCTGGAAGTGCTACATTGTGTGCATCCCTAGCTACTTAAACAGACCCAATGCCGTGTCAGTAAAAAGCACACATTCATGCTGCATGAAGGACTACCCCCTTGCAAAACAGCACACACAAATACTGGTATGTCACCCAACCCCTCCCAAACCCCATCTCACCCGCCCGAGACACCATGGCATGGCATGCAATGTGAAAGCAACCAAATGAAAGCACAACACATGACACAGCTGTCACAAAGTGCACCGTTACAGATGGAAGCAGGCCACAGACAATTTCCTCTCACCTATGAAAAAGAAACAGCACACCTGAACATATACTTACCAGCATGACAAAACATGAATACAGGACCAACAGTGGCAACGTCTGACAGTAGCCAATCACAATAACCTGACAAAGGCAGAACATTGATCCCTCCCATCTCCAGTGTGTTGTGGTAGGTAAATGTGGCAGGGTACTGAATACAACATGAACAGCATCTGCAATGGAGAAAGTCAAGGTAAGACATGAAGAAGCTACATTTAAATGTGCATAATGAGCAATATGGAATACAATATACAAATCAACCATGCAGTGGAGAAATCATCAGTAATCCCCACTAGGGGTGTATACACAGTTTGGACTACAGACTGGCCACACAACTGATGGAAGCCCAATGCCTCTGTGTAAGTTACTGTCACACAGTGCCACCCTTGCGAGCCCATGGAAAAGGGAAGCAGGAGTGGCATATGTGTTTGGACCCCAAGCCTCAAACACAAACACAAGACAATCCTGCATGGGCCCAGCTGGAACACACAGTGAATGCCTGCGGGTGCCACACAAAGGAACACACTGTAACATGAATGCACAATAGACAAAACAAGAGGAAAAACAAAAATAAAAAAATCCCCCAAAAAATTAATTGGCCATGGGTCTACCAGGAGGGAGGAGGTGCAGGGTGCACCCCAACACCCACATGCGTGGATGTTGAGAAAAAAAGAAAATACCCTCCATGTGCTCATGGCCTGCACGGCTACCCAATAGTGGGAGAACTGCCATCGCTGTCGTCATACTCTGGTGCTACATGAGAAGGTGTGCATGGTATGGGAGGCAGACTATGCAAAGCCCTGACATGCTCCTCCATGGCAGCAAGCATGCGGGTTTGAAAGGTTTGGTTCTGCAGGATGATGATCCAGAGGTCCCCAAGCAGCATGTCACAGGTAGCACGGAGTTCTGCCTGCAAGACTTCACGTGATGCACGGATCTCCTCACGGGTTGCCTGGAGCTCATCTGAGATTGTGCGTGCCAGCTGCTCCTGCTGCTGTTCTGAATGTATACTCCGGGACACCTCAAGTGCACCCAGAGTAGCTCTGAGGGAGGTGTTTTCTTCCCCCAGGGCATCCCTGTGGGCCCGTGCCTCTGCAGATATGGTTATGCGCAGAGCCCCCAGTTCAGCCCATCGGTCCCTGTTGGTGGCCAACATGTCCTGCCTGTGTGAGCGCCACGTGGACCACGTTGCCTGCTGCTGGAGATCCACCTGCCTTTCGGGGGGGAGAATGGAAGTGGCCACCCTATCCACGGCCTGAGCCAGCATCTCACATGATGCCCCCTGTTGTTGTGCAGTTGCATGCATGAAGTTCTCCCACATAGTATTGCCCGGTGGCGCACGACCACCGTGTTGCCGGACATGGCATCTGTCGGCCCCAAGTTGATGTGCACCTTGCTGTGCAGGCACTGCTTCAGGGTGCAGGACTGCATTCCACCTTTGATCTGCTGCCTCAGGAACAGGAGTAAATATTTGGGAGTGTGACCCTGCATCCGTAACTGCCACAGGCGGACATTCCTCACTGAATGGGCAATTGAGGGGTTTATCCCCAGTGCAGGTGCATTGAACAGAACAGCATCCCTGTCAGAAACACTCACCTGCGACGGGACATTTGTGTCAATGTCTGATTCAGCACCTGAGCCATAGAGATCATCAGAGGTGTACCCAGACACACCCGTGGACAGGATGGTCTGTAGGACCAATGGATTTTCGTGCCCCACCGCCCCACGTCCTCCAGTGGTGCTTGGTTGGGGCTCTGAGTACTCCTGCTCTTGCTCCATCGCCTCCTCCTCCACAGCATCTAGTGCCTCATCACCTGCACAAAATGAAAAGAGAAGTCATGAAGACACGCATGAACAGCATAGCCGACACACATAGGCATCACAATGTACACATCCAATAAATTAATCAGACATGTCACACATGACACAAACTCAGCCATGCATGCAGTGGCAATGAAGCGGAAGGGGACCCTGAAAGCAGACACAGATGACTACAAAATGAAAAATCAACTCATGTGCTGCATGGTGCATAGTACCTGCATCACACATTAGCCTGTGAGTGTCATGGACCATCCACAAACATGACACATGCCAGCACACAGATGGCACGTAGCATAGCCAATGGAGAACTGACAAGGACACCAAGATGGGAGTCAATCAGTACTGTCCCCCATCCATGTCAAACGCATATCATCAAACAGAACATGCAAAAGAGTGGGACAAAACACACATGTGTCACACGCTGCAACAACGCCAGTGTGTTCAAATACAGTGATGGGAGGCACATGGATAAGTCAATGGTAGGTCATTTGGCCATGACACAATTGAATTGTCATGTTGAAGATTCAAACAGGGCTCAGAAGTGATTGGGTGCAGTGCATTTGTAGGTGCACAGCGGTCAATCAGCCTGATTGATTAAATCATTTGCGTAAAAAGTGCACATTTGTGGGCCTTTGTGGGTGAAAATCACTGTCTGAAGTAAGGCGATTTGGGGGCAGAATGGCACACAAATCTACATTTTTCATGCAAATGATTCCATCAATCAAGCAGAATAAAGATAAAAAAAACTGTAATAACACTGTTGTGGCATGATGGCAGTTTAAGGGCAAGTGCAGTCATCATGTGCAAAGTGTTTGCACTGGTCAGTAGGGATACAGTGAACCCCAAACCCAAGGGCGGCGGATGGCTTGGATGCACTACATGGGTCACATATAGTAGTTATGACTACATAGCCTGACCTGGCACTCAATCACAACACATCACCCAAGCAACATACACATCGTCTGGACACGCACGCATGGGCACTCACCGGATATTGGGCCTCATTACAAGTCCGGTGGTAACTGTGTCGGAAATTCCGGCAGGTTACCGCCAGACTTGTATTACCATTCCGCCACTGTGATTGCCGGAATCACAGGGGCATTACAACCCAGGTGACCCGGTAATTCCAGAGGCGGAATTCTGTTAATCCCCATTCCCATGGAGTTCCATAGGACTCCATGGAATGAGGAAGTGGAAACACCTGCACCATGCTGTAATGGTGCCGGTGTTTCCATGTCCGCCTGCAGGCGGGTGGTGTTAAACCCGCCAGGTCAGACCTGGCGGGAGTGACACCTCCCGCCTGCAGGACTCTTAATCAGCTGGTCCAGAAAGAACGGTGGTGGCGGATTTACCACCACCGTTCTTTCCGGGCTGGCAGGGTCATAATGAGGCCCACTGTCTGAAGATCTGGTAGGTCTCCCATGCCTTGGATCTGATCCTCTGCTATGAACCCTCCAGCGATTGTCTCATGTTCTGTGAGTTCATCCTGCTCTGGTGGTGACCCACTGCCAGTCACCAGAGTAGAGGTGTAATTAGAAGCCAGCTTGTTTTTTGCTTGGCGTTTGAGGTCATTCCAACGCTTTGAGCAATCATCAGCTGTGCGCTTCACAAATCCAACTAATGTGTTCCGCGATGTACTGCCAGAGGGCCCTACACTGAGCAGTCATAGTCTTGCACCCTGCCGTCACCAGCATGTTGCGGTCATGCTCCGACACATAGCCTAAAAGTGCGTCTAGTTCCACATTATTGAAACTCTGCTTCCTTGACGTGCAATAGGGGCGAGCCGTATCTGTGGTCTCAGCCTCGTCTGCAACAGCACGCTTCTTCCTCTTGAGAGGTGGTGCATACCCTGAGTGGCTTACGCCTGTCTGGTCTGTAGGGGCTGAAATGCAGGTGGACTGGGTACTCGAAGCAGGCACTGGCACAATGACCAAAGGTCTCACTGCAGGCATTGGCTGCTGGGTGCTGTTGCCAGGACCAAGCGGCACAGCTGCTCTGGTGTGAGGGTACGGGACCAACACTGCCCCGGCTGGGTGACTCAGAGCCGGGGTGGAGCTGCCCCTGCAGCCTCCTCACCCTGGCTACTCGGGGCAGCAGATGACATTGCTGCCCCAGACCCACGTGGGCTGGTGACAGCAACTTTCACCGCCACATGTGGCTTGGACTTCGTGACACGGAAGTCGGCCTGTGAATCTTCCCGTGTCTGTTCGGTTACTAGTCTGGGCCAGGCTAGCACGGCCTGAGCTGGGATGGTGTCAGCTGCATCTCCCTGACCCACTGGGGGGGCGGGTTAGGTGTCCCTGAATGGTTCTGGACACACTGCCCAAGATCTTGGGCCAAACTGCTCATGTTGCCCACCACTGCCACCTTGGTCACCCTGGCCACCCTGCTCATCCTGACCACGTCCCCTACCGCGGGCACCTCTTGGAAGTCGGCCACCTTTGCCTCCCTTACCACTTGGTCGCCTCCCAACCATGGCACTGATTTACTTGTGGGAATGGGAGGTGCAGAAAACAATTTTCCTTGGCAATTGAGGTGAAGGGGGCAGGGTACTAAATGGAATAGGCACCCCTGTGCTCATGCAAGGCTGTCTGCGACCCCTGGGGAAAAATGATGGGTTACGCAATGCACAGGCACCCCAAAAACAAAAACAAATGTGCACGCGACCCCTCGGTAGCCCACGTGCATGGAATGAAGGACCCGCAGTACGCTGTCGCACCCAGAAACACACAAAATGCCTACACGTGGTACACGCAGGCTACAATGACCACTGAATGGGTACGCAACACACGGGGGCAACCACAGTGGAAAAATACGTGCGTGACTCACCGTCTGCCTGGAAAATAAACAGAAAAAAGATGTGCGTGTGCGCGTTGACAACACCCCCGCCAAAAGAAGAATTGAGCTCTGCCTCAGTAAACAAGGAGTACGCACTGCAACCGTTGTGAAGTAATCGAGTGTCAACTGACAAGAAGTACAAGAATCACATGCTCGCTTTCCACAAAAAGCAGGTACAAGAAAATGGCGTCCTATGTGGACCTCTAATCCCTGCGCACAGCAACGACTATGTGTGTTACGCTCACCTGCTATCCACAGGGACGCCACCCAGCCAGGTTACTCGCTGGTATACTTCTCAGTGGTGCCCAGACGTGGTCTGTGGGGAAGTTCCTGCCTTCCTTGGAGGGGCACGTTGTCTTTCGTGGGCGTGTGCGGTCCAGTTACTTCACTGACGCCGGCCCGTTTGATATCGTTCAGGTAGGTCTTATTGCTGTTCATTAGTATTGTTGCTATCCTGCATGCCTTTCTTTGTTTAATAATGTCTCTTTTTCTCCCTTAAGTATGCAGGGCTTCAGCGCGGCGAACTGGCTTGGTTGAGCCTTGTTGGTAAATGATGGCGCATTAAGAGCGTTATGATGCGGTAAATAAGCGCTATGCGCAGCGCTGCAATGTCTTTCCTTTACTAACCTGTTTTTTCCTTCTTTCCTTGTAGGTCGCAGTGTTTCTCAGTGCATGTGGAATTTTCGGAGTGGTGCCAGCCGAGAAGCGACCAACCAGCTAAGCCTTTAGAGCAGTTCGTAATTTGCAATGTCTCTTATGCTTTCTTTAATGTTGCCTCTATCTTCCTCTTTCGTGTCGTTCAGTCCGGGAGCCGTGCAGATTCAAGGAAGCTGTTCTCAGGAGCTGTGAGTAGCTAAAGATGAAGACTGCAGGTAAGATGCTGGTGCTAATAATGTTCCTTTTGTCTCCTTGCAGGTTCTGCTTCTCTGAGGTTCGTGGGTAAAGCTGGACACGGTGAGCGTCATGTTGCAAACTGCAAAGTAATGCGAAGCGTGTTGTCTTGCTCGGGTGTGGTTTAAATAGCCCGAACAAAATAGTCCAGGAAAAGTAGTCCCTAGGCTACCACACCCAAAACACTGGATCCTAGGAACCAAGCAATGTGGATGCCTCCATGTTGGCTGACAAAACAATAAAGTCGTTCCCAAGCACATGTTTTTCATGGTGTATGAGCCTGACGCCACAGGCGCCAGGAGGGCTTTTGGAGAGGATGCCAGGCTCTAGAGGCCCGAGTCCTGACTTCACCTGGCCAATGGGTGTGCCAGAGGGGGTTTTGTGCGAGGGTCGTGACAACGTGTGCCACATCACTTAAGCACTTACACGCTAAGGGCCTTTCCTCGATTTTCACGCATACGTGCTGATTTTCCGGTGCGGATTCACTCTTCATCAAGCTGGCCACGTGACAACACACGGAAGACCACGCTCCTGCCCAGAAGGCCATTTTTCTCCCCCCCCCCCAGAGCCCTGAGCAGCCTCCCACGGGCCATCTGCTGGTGCCTGCCTGCCTGCTGGCCACGTGCCCTGCTATTTGGTGCCTGCACATCACCCATCTGCAAGGGTCCAGTTGCTGCAACCACCCCTGCTGGAACAGAAGACTCCCGACTGCTGTTCCATTGCTCCACAGCCCAGCCCCAGGACACAGCTGCCCACCCACACCTGCCTCGGGAGTTGCCATGTCAGGGCAAACACCATCTGAGACCAGTGGCAACCCCCTGGCACAGAGGCAGAGGGCTGCCAGCTTCACTGCAGGAGAAGTTGGCATCCTGGTGGAGCAAGTCCTGGTGCATTATGATCCCCTATTCGGATGGGCACGCCCTGACAACGATGGACGGGAGAGGATCTGGACATAGTGGGTGCCATCAACGCGGAGGGGGTGGCAACCCGCGACCTGAAACACATCCATAAGCGCTGGTAGGACTTCAGGATCCTCAGGAAGGCCCGGCGCCTCTTGGACGCAGCGGATGCAGTAGGGTGCCGGGTCCTGCTTACCACCAATCAGATGAGGGTCCTGGAATGCATTCACCCAGTACTTCACCTCCAGGTCCTCGAGAGGCAGACCCGTCTGGAGTCGAGCGGTAAGTGTCCATGCGTACTCATTGGATGCAGTGCATGTTGAGGTGTGCCAGGTGTGTGCAGCTTGAACATATGTCTGACATGGCCCATGTATGGATGTGTATGTTCAGGGACATGACCATGCTGAATGTGAGTCCAGTTATGTGTGATGCACGTCAATGGTGTATGTGTTCCAAAGCATGATGCACAACTGCATGTGAAGATGAAAACATTTTTCCATGCCTTTGTATGTACTGAGCCATGTTTGGGGTGTGACACTTGGATGCTCGTCACGCCTTCATGTACGTGGATGGTGTACATATCCGTGTGTGTGTTTGACATGTGTGTGACTGTGAGACGTCATGGATGCATGTGACCCGGACATGTGGGTACCTGATTGGCAGATGTGACTTAGTTGCCGAAGTTTGCACTATTGTAGGTTGTGGAGATGTACAGATGCATGTCTGTCTGGTGGCGTGTGTGCATGTGATCGGCACTCCCCATGTTGCTTGTGATGTCATGCCAACCTTTGGTTGTTTATGCAGTTATGTTTATGTGGATGCTGATGCCTGTTGCACGATCCCAGTTTATTTGTGCATGTGTGTGCGTTCAAATTATATGAGTGTTGGAGAGTGTGATGCCATCTGTGAAGTTTGACACTGCCACTCATGTGCAACTGTCATGTGTGTATCATACCATTGTACAGTGCCCGGATGCCTGTGTTCTATCTCTCCCTGTCTGCAGCGTCGACTGATGAAGAGGGCGGAGACGGTGCTCTGGAGCACAGCGGCGGGGATGCCACCGCCAGCCGCAGACACAAGTCCCAGCTCCCCTCCCAGGTAATAATATCTTCCGGGAGTGAGGAGTCTGGTGCCGCATCCCTTGCCGCAGCTGCCGAGGGAAGGTCCAAGAGGGGGAGGTTGGAGGTGGACTCCTCGGCAGCAGAAGGGGCAGCTGAGCCCCCACAGGGGCCTATGGAGGAAGACGGCACAGCGTCATCCAGGTTGGCAGGAGGTTTGGTTGAGGAGGAGGCCGTGACAGCCCCACGCACGGGGCCTGGAAGGGGGGATTCCACTGGTGCTAGTGGTGCAGTCCAGGGCAGGGACAGGAGGCAGCAAAGGCCACTGCGGATTTGCCTTTGTGTAATCCTGTCCCCGATCCTGTGACTGCATCATCCCGCACCAGCAGGGATGCCTTCGTCCAGACCCGTTTTCAGGGAGGGGATGCGCGAACAACAACTGGCCTTCCTCTCCCAGGGCGTTCTTGGGGACGTAACTGGTGCTGTGGGATGTTCGCTGTGCCATGGCTGCAAATGGCTTTGGAAATCCATGAATATGTGGTGCGCCAGAATGCTGTTTGGCGCACGCGGCTGGTGCACGCTGACGCACGCTCCCTCTCTGAGCTAGCCGTGTGCGCTACTTCTGCGCTGAATTCTATGAATTACCCCCTGTGCCTCTACATGTGTGGATTCCCTTTTTCTGTTTGTGTTTTTGTTTAGAAAAGGTATGCATCTGATGATGGTAAGCCTTCCTCCAACATTGGGCTCATTTCAGAAGGAACCATCAGGTTCTACACACCACCTGTCCAGCCGGACCTTGTTCCAATTGCCAGGCGGGCCCACGCATCCTCCAAATGGGCCATTCATCCGTGATCCGGCATCCTTCCTTTTAATTGCCCAGTTTGGTGACTCCAGTTTCCACTCCTGCCCAGCGATGACACCTTTCCTGTTCATCCACTCCTACTCCCAGCACGAGCAGTGAGTTCCCTGGCTTTTTTGGCCTTAGAAGAAGGCTTCCATCTTTTCAGCCGAAACGTCAGCAGCACACAGACCCAGATTTTCCATGGGCTTTACCTAGTGCTGCATCCATTCTTCTAACATCTTACCCAGACGTAGACCAAATATAAGGTCAGACTTTAGCTGGGCATAGGAGACCTACAATCAACGTCTCCTCCAACTGTACTCACATCCTGTGTTTTTTGTACCTAACTACATGGTATCTTACACTCACTAGCAAATTGTTTGTTAAATGTACGAGTGTACTGTTTATGCCTTGGACACCTGTAAACACTGCGCATTGGATTTCAGATATAACCATGCGTTTGTACATTATAATGGTCATCATGAACTGTTATGCATATAAAAATACTTAAATATTTTGCAAAAGAAAGAATATCAGCTAATTAATAATAAAAAGCTGACATTTTCAAAAAGTAAGAGACATGTGTTCATTAGCAGCGAGCATTTGTTTCTAACAATGGTTGCCCCATGTGTATGGGCTTCCAAAAGGGTTTAAAACTAGTTTGCATTTAAATTGTTTTGCATGTTTTTGAATCGTAGAGGGTAGGACAACCCCCCAGTTATAGATTCGCCATTGCAGCGACAGGAACAATCCCAGTACTAGAAAAGCTACTTATAATCCATGGCACCATGGAATCGTTGAGAGCTGACAATGATCCTCCACTCCAGGGACTCTTGTGCTGAAAATTCCTGTCACTTCTGCACTATGCATGTTGTGGGAAGGTGGTCAGCAGCTGGCATATGAGCTTCTCAACTCCACCCACTATGTGATGCTTGGCGGGTGTTAAATATCTTTCTTCTTTGTGCTGCTATGTGAGTGTACCACCTCTGACCTCTGTGTACTTGGGTATACTTGTGTCACCTCTGGCATATGTGTGTTTTTATATGGGGGTATTACTTCTGGCCTCCTTACATGTATGGGATGGAGCAAGAAAGCAGCCAGAGACATGAAGGTAGAGGTTCATCTGTTGGAGGCTGGTGAATTGTTCTTTGAAGAGATGTCTTCAAATCGACCTTGATGTGCATGAGAGATGGGGTCATGACCCTGTCCCTTTAGTTAGTCCTGTAGGGAAAACATGACATTGCTTTCAATGGAGGCAGTGAAGTGAATGCAAAGACAGACAGCAAATTGAAATGCACTGAGCATGTGTAAAATGTTCCATATTATAGTGAAAATGCCATCTGTCTAGTTTGCACTGAATAAGCTAGCCCAGAGTAATCAACTAACAATTTCCCATTAAATAACATTTCCCCAGTAATTAATCAATATACCCTTTAACACTTCAGACAGGGGCTCTTTCGGGATAAGCAACATAGAAATCCTGCACATTAGAAGTGAGTATTGGTGAAACTTTGAGAAGCGTGCAGATAATTGTGGGATGATAATTGTGTGATATTCCGTCAGTCAGACAGTCAGGAATTTCTTTAAATTATTTTTGTTTTCTCTCTTTCTTTCGCCTGGGTAATTGGGAATCACTGAAATATGACAGAGGAGAAAAGTTGACATGCTATTTTGCTATGTGCTTTATGTCTTTTCTTTTAGACGGTACATTCTGTAACCGCATCGGGCTGCAAGGTCTGGGTAAGAAGAAATGAATGTTTTCATTAGGAACAAAGGTGGCTCATGTATCTATTGCTGAAAGGTTAACTTGTTCTAAAATTTGTATTGCAGAACCTATTTTTAAATCACAACACATATAAAAAGATCTAAGAATAAAACATTTTTTCAAGTTCTTTAAACATAAAATGTTACTCACAAAAGAACAACTGTGGTATGAAATATTTAATACAACAAATGTTTCTTTAATGTTTCTTTAATTATAGCTACAGTTCAATATCTGAATGCCTTGAATCTACTGGGAAAGTAATATAAATGTTCTAATATGTAATGGTGGGGATCCTCTGATAATGTAACATATCACAAGTAACCTCTTGTTTCTCTGGGATTTTCACTGCTTATGTTGGATTGCTTATTGTTTCAAATCAGATGACATTCTGCATTCGACCATGTAAAAAGATGAAATAATCTTGATGTAAATATTGAAAACGTTGATTTTTCAACTAAACCAATTTTGAATTAAAAATTTAAAAAAAAAAAAAAAGAAAAGAAAAAGCATTTACAAAAACTGAAACGGTGGAGTTGCATTTTTGTTTCTATGTGGATTATTTTTAAAAGAGGGGACATAATAAGGAAGTGTCATAGTGTACCCAGAAGCGGTAAAAACATATTTTTACCACATGTGGCAAAGTGGGAGGTACATTTTAGAGAATCAGCTAGCAAGCTAGAAAATCTATGATGCATGTGTGTGTGTTGTCACGCCGTTTGAAAGAATATCGCCTTGACTCAGTGCAGGGATTTATCCCGGAAAAAAACGACAGTGCATATTATCTTTTAATCAACATTTGTTGTATTGCAAGAACATTTGGCACATGTTCTGTTCAGGAATCTTACTGTGAACACAAGAATCGTGGTCAATTTGTAAAGCACTCTTCGCTTAATTTGACTTTAAGTATTTGCAATGGAAACATAAACCTGGACTGGCGCAACAATTCTACCAGCCTTGAGGACGACCCAGTGGGGGTGGAAACATGTGTCGGCTGTACTGACCACAGCAATTGAACAATTGAAACACTCTCCAATGATGTTGATCTACTGCTATCCATTCTCATAAGGATTTTGGACTGTTTATTTACAATGAATGAGTATAAGAAAAATGTGTTATAATCCAATAAGGTAGTGCGCAAAATATCTTAAGACCCAGCTCCCCCCTTTATTCTCTTTCACGTTTCATAGGCCATTAGGGGTTGGCCTTTGGCTCTATTGGAATTCGCAGCCTTGCATCTTTCTCATTTCTAGGCGTCTTAGCGCCTTCCCTCTATGGAATCATATCAATCGTCCCGGGAGGATAGCTCAGTGGCAACGTGCTTGCCTTGGAAGCAAGACGACACAAAGCAACACAGGTTTGATCCCTAGGTCCGCGCTTAGAAACCTCTGGGTATTTAAGCGTGTTATGCATATGCAACTAAGACAAAAAATGTCTCGATGCCCCCGGGGTGTGTGAGCGCTTTAATAATGCAAATAAATAAATAGATTGTACCCATAGAAAAAAAACATTTGGTACTGCCCAAGTTATGTAATAGCCCTCTGACAAAACCCCCTAACAGTTTACACTGGAATATGGTTGGATGGTTAGTTCTTTCTACGTGCTAGAATTTGGGACTGGCATCCTACACTATGTGCCTCATTACACGGTAGGCGGTGGACTAAGGTGCTATTAGCACCTTGGTCCATGCCAGTAAATTACCGGCACCGCCTTGGAGGAAAGGGGAATTACCGCCCTATTCCAAGGTTGGCGGGGCGTAAATTCACCCTTCCTCCATTGCCCTTCCCCATTCCCATTTTTGCCCCATAGGGCATAATGGGAATGGGGAAGGTGCTAATTACGGTACCGCAATTTGCGGTACCATAATTAGCACCCTGGTCCCTTTGCGGGTCCCTACTTTAACGGCTGGTCTACACCAGCCGTTAATGTCGGGTCCCGCAAAGGGACCTCGTAGTAAGGCGTTAAGGGTTAACGGTCACCAGTACCATTACCGGTGACCGTTAACCCTTACCGCCTTCCATGTAATGAGGCCCTATGTGTGTTAAGAGATGAAGCGGTTTCTGCATGTGACTGCTGCTCTTAGAGTGGAATATTGGTGTTAAGTGTATCTTAAGTTTTCAATATGGCTATATCACATCTTTATCCTTACACTTTATTACACTTTTATTATGGGTGATACCCTCTGGGCTCTTTAATATGGGTGTGTCACTTCTGCCCTCTGTATAGGCTGAGTAATCCCAAACGCTAGGCTATGTTTCACCTTAGCCCTCCGCCTTCGGGGTGTCACCCCTGCCCACCTTGTACGGTATTGTTGGTATAGTATTGTTTATTAAATATGATATGTTAGGTTAATTATAGTGCTTAATACCCAGAGGTTTCTAAGCGCGGACCGGGGATCAAACCTGTTTTGCTCCGTGTCATCTTGCTTCCAAGGCGAGCACGTTGCCCCTGAGCTATCTTCCCGAGACATATAGTGCCTATACACAGGCAAGTATTTCAAAGCGCTTGTAAGGTGAGTAATCCAAGACCCTAGGCTGTGTGTCATCTCAACCCTCTGCGTAGGGTGAGGAATGCAAGACGCTAGGCTGTGTACCACCTCTGCCCCCTTTCTGTGCCCTCTGTCTGCGTTGCAGAATGCCAGTTGCCATCCCAGGCTGTGTGTGTCTTCTCTCTCCTCTGTTTAGGGTGAGGAATGCCAGGCCCTAGGGTGTGCGTCATCTCTGCCCACTTTATGTGCCACCTGTCTAAGGTACTGGATGCCAGATTCTAGGCTGCATGTGTATCCTCTCTCTACTCTGTTTACGGTGAGGAATGCCAGGCCCTAGGCTGTGTGTCACCTCTGCCCACTTGGTGTTCCATCTGTCTAGGGTGTGGGATGCCGGATCCTAGGCTGTGTGTGTGTGTGTGTGTCCTCTCTCTTCCCTATCTAGGGTGAGTAAACCGGGAGGAATGCCAGACCTTACAATGTGCGTCATCTCTGCCCAGTTTATTTGCCCGATGTCTGTGTGTGGGGGGCTGTGTGTGTGTGTGTGTTTGTGTGTCTGTGTCCTCTCTCTTATATTTATGAGTTGAGGAATGCCAGATCCTAGGCTGTCGGCCACCTCTGCCAACTTTGTGTGCCCTCTGTCTAGCAAGGGAATGCCAGATCTTAAGCTGTGTGTGTGTGCGGCTTTGCGTGTGTGTGACCTCTCTCTTATACGTCTAAGTTGAGGAATGCCAGACCCTAGGCTGTGTGCCACCTCTGCCCACTTTGTGTGCCATGTGTCTAGCAAGGGAATGCCAGATCCTAAGCTGTGTGTGTGGGGCTTTGTGTGTGTGTGTCCTCTCTCTTATACGTCTAAGGTGAGGAATGCCAGACCGTAGGCTGTGTGCCACCTCTGCCCACTTTGTGTGCCCTGTGTCTAGGGCAGAGAAGGCTAGATCCTTGGCTCTGAGTGTGTGTGTGTCCTCTCCCTCACCTGTGCAGGGTGGGGAATGCTGGTCACTACGCTGCCTGTCACCTATGCCCTATTTCCATGAAGTTACTTGATGCCCTCCTTGGGCACCTCTGCGACAATGATTTCCAGTCTCTCGTTCTGAGAAAGGGCCGGTTTGTCAAGGCCTCGCGCTCATCGCCTTGTCTGTCATCTAAGCCAAAATCCCTTGCTTGTTTAAGGCAGATAAATGATTCATACAGATAACGTTTTTATTCGCAGGCCAAGAAATTATTGAAATACTTGCATACCTGCCTGACTGCGACCGAAACACGGAGGGCCAAGAAAGATATTGGATCAGGCGCGGAGCCAGTCTTCCGCGCTTATGTTTTTCATCGCTGTCTTTCAACACTCTGCTGAGGGAAGGGGAGGGTTGCATGGGCCAGGCAGATTAGAAGAGACATGGAGGTGCTGAGGGAATTATGCATACATCGCTCTGAAATAACTATTGTTTGGAGAAAGCCAAAAAAAAGCAAAGGAAAGAAAGAAAAGGGGAGGAGGCTTGCAGAAATAGCGCTTCTTAGAGCAGCTTTGTGGAGCAAGACATTTCAGACAGGAACACCCGGACTTGATCAGGCATATGCAGAGGAAACATGTGTAAAATGGCCGACCCAAAGATAGTGGGAACATGGCCAAAGGCACGTTCTAGAACATGGAACAAGGCGTAGCACGTGAGAAAAGGCTTCAGAATAAATGGCAGCCACGTTCCCCAAACACAATCCAGGCTGCACCAGTGATGGTGTCGGGACACTGTAGATTGCACGAGACACACTCTAGCAAGACGTACCTCACATGCAGACAAGTGGCGAAAGAGGACGGGGCTAATCAAGCACGGGTTGCAACCCGCTCCCCTTCCCCACCTAACTCTATTCAATCCCCCACCCACCCCCCTGGCAGCATCCATGATGATAACGCAGGACATGATGGGCGACCTTGAACCCAACCATACACCACACTCACTGCAATACTGCTACGGCTGAATTCCGTGCAAGTGCAGCATTTTTTCGGCACATGATGCTTTTGGTGCACCATTGACTCAGTCAATGACATCACATTCAGCAACCTCAGCAAGTCTTTGATTCCAGAGTGCATCAGCAACGAGCAACATACCGTTCCCAATGGGACAGGGCACAATCAGTGCCACCGCAGGGAAGGTGTACGTTATAGTAGACTTCTCAAACTTCATTTGGTGGAATCATGTATCTGACTTAAACAATTGAGGGCTTTGGCTGAGATGACAGACAAGGCAATGAGAGTGAGGCCTTGACACTCCCTGCCTTTCTCAGAACGAGAGACTGGAAATTCTTGTCGCAGAGGTGTCCTTCATTTTTCTAGCCCAGGCAGAGCATCGTGTAACATCATGCAACGAGGGCAGAGGTGACATACAGCCTGATGCCTGCCCTTCCTCACCCTATACAGAAAAGAGCGAGTACAGGACAGGACACACACACACACACACACCTAGGAACTGGCCTTCTGTACCCTAGACAGATGGCACACAAAGTGGGCAGAGGTGACACGCAGCTTGGTGCCTGGCATTCCTCATCCTAGAGAGAGAAGAGCGAGGATAGGACACACATACACACACACATGCACATACACACACACACACGCAAACAGAGCCTAGGAACTGGCATTCTATACCCTAGAAAAAGG
Source organism: Ambystoma mexicanum (assembly GCF_040938575.1). NCBI lineage: Eukaryota > Metazoa > Chordata > Amphibia > Caudata > Ambystomatidae > Ambystoma > Ambystoma mexicanum. The sequence continues at coordinate 369,802,040 of NC_090931.1, forward strand.
GCACTAAAAGTGGGCAGAGGTGACAGGCAGCTTGGTGCCTGGCATTCCTCATCCTAGAGAGAGAAGAGCGAGGATAGGGCACACATACACACACACATGCACACACACACACACACGCAAACAGAGCCTAGGAACTGGCATTCTATACCCTAGAAAAAGGGCACTAAAAGTGGGCAGAGGTGACACGCAGCTTTGTGCCTGGCATTCCTCATCCTAGAGAGAGAAGAGCGAGGATAGGACACACACACACACACACACGCACACGCACACGCACACGCACACGCACACGCAGCCTAGGAACTGGCATTCTATACCCTAGAAAAAGGGCACTAAAAGTGGGCAGAGGTGACACGCAGCTTGGTGCCTGGCATTCCTCATCCTAGAGGGAGAAGAGCGAGGATAGGACACACATACACACACACATGCACATACACACACACACACGCAAACAGAGCCTAGGAACTGGCATTCTATACCCTAGAAAAAGGGCACTAAAAGTGGGCAGAGGTGACAGGCAGCTTGGTGCCTGGCATTCCTCATCCTAGAGAGAGAAGAGCGAGGATAGGGCACACATACACACACACATGCACACACACACACACGCAAACAGAGCCTAGGAACTGGCATTCTATACCCTAGAAAAAGGGCACTAAAAGTGGGCAGAGGTGACACGCAGCTTTGTGCCTGGCATTCCTCATCCTAGAGAGAGAAGAGCGAGGATAGGACACACATACACACACACATGCACACACACACACACACACACGCAAACAGAGCCTAGGAACTGGCATTCTATACCCTAGAAAAAGGGCACACAAAGTGGGCAGAGGTGACACGCAGCTTGGTGCCTGGCATTCCTCATCCTAGAGAGAGAAGAGCGAGGATAGGACACACATACACACACACATGCACATACACACACACACACACGCAAACAGAGCCTAGGAACTGGCATTCTATACCCTAGAAAAAGGGCACTAAAAGTGGGCAGAGGTGACACACAGCTTGGTGCCTGGCATTCCTCATCCTAGAGAGAGAAGAGCGAGGATAGGGCACACATACACACACACATGCACATACACACGCAAACAGAGCCTAGAAACTGGCATTCTATACCCTAGAAAAAGGGCACTAAAAGTGGGCAGAGGTGACACACAGATTGGTGTCTGGCATTCATCATCCTACTCAGAGGGGAGAGAGGGCAACCCCACACACACAGTTTTCAGGCAACAAAGTGTGCCGCACAGGATCTGTATTCAGATTGCACGTGATGCACATCCATGCTTCACACTGGTCTGTGCCTGGTTCCCTGGATAAGCCTATGACTTATTAGTACCAGGCGAGGAGGGGGGTGCCGGGCTCATAGCCAAAGAGGAGGCTCAAAACGTGGGCGTTAGCACATCGTAATCCCGCTGTCTGCTCATAGCAGGAGGCCGCCATCTTCCCCCGCTGGTTGCTCAGGTAAGTGCTGCCCTACTCTCCCGCGTCCCTCCCCTCCTCAATTTCCACATATTTACCCCCTCCCATCCCGCCCCCGTTGCCTTGTGCTGCGCCTGGTCCTTCGCAGATGCCGGGAACCCATCACGGAAAGGGAGAAGGGACTGCATACTCCCTTCTCTGGATCTATGGCGTGCTTTCTCAACTTAACAAAAGAAAACAATCAGTATCCGGTACATCATGTCGGATACTAATAGCAATATTACACTCACAATGGGGCATTACCGGGCCTGGCAATGCCCTGGGCTAACATTAAAGCACTCTCTTCGCTCTGGCTTCTACCTGGCCCGGAGCATTACCCTGCCCGGTAATGCCCCCCTGCTCAGGTAATATTGCTTAAATTGTCCAGATGAACAGCTGCCAGTCCCAGATCATGCAGAACAAAATATTGGCTAGCAGACAAGGAAATACAAATCACAACAGTACTGACATACATACTCATGAAACTGCATAAACCTCGATACGGGGTTGTGGCTTCACACACGTGGGCACCTGACCATGCCCACACAACGGACATGAACACAGCTGTATCACATTGAACACCAAGCGGATGAACCTGTACTGAAGCCAAAAGACTGCATTAATGACAGGCAGAGACGCAAATACACCAAAATGCTAAGGGTAGCTGAAGTGACATCAAACACCTGATGACATCACAGAAGTGATGTCAAATGACCTCTGACATTGATAAAAATGACATGAAATAACATCCCATGACTTTTAACAACAAGTGAAGTGACTGACGGTGTGAAAAACGCACACAAGCTTACATTTCATAAAATGCCATACCTGTACCACAGCAGACATAATGCTTTTTAGATACCAACCACGTTTAAACTAGGGTGCTGGCTTAATATGACATGTAGGGGGTCATGTTATGACAGGGGCAGACCTAATAGAACCAACATAGACAAGGGACACTGCCACGCATATGCCACTACAGCTTTATATGGCAATGTATTGGCAACCTATAGCAATTATTGCTGCACAGGTCCGGTCCAGTAATCATATGCCTAGTAAAGCCCCACATTTCCAGGTGCTGCCATAATACACTGTGGCTATAGTAACCTTTGAGGATGCTTTCATCTTCTGTCTGTTATAGCCTTACAGTTTAGGCATGGTCAACATACAGCTTTATATATCCAGTTGCTTCTTTCATATGCCAAACGCATTCTTAAATGTCAAGTAATGCCACCCATTATCAGTTAATTCTGCATACATCTGGTATTGATATTGTATTTGTATCGCGCTGGTACACAAGTGTTTCAGAGCGCGACAAGGCAAGGCAGGGGAAAAGGGGAGAACAAAAACAACAAACGTACTAGGCCCAGTGACATTGAGAACGTGCAAGTGGTATTGGATACGGTCAGAAGAACAGCCAACTGACACAACACTCCAAACAATGTATATAGTAACAAAGAAGCATTCATTTATTCTTTATATCAAAGAAACACTTTCACCATAATGTCAAGTTTGTAGCTGCAATATCCATCAATCCCATTTTATACCAAAAGTTCATAACAAACTGAAAGCAAAGTCATGTCTCCACAACACGTTTCGATCTTCCTCTAAACTTTAATACTTCGGAGTCTTTTTTACACTACCTCTTGATAGTATTTATACACCATACAGAACAATACAGATATGTTGTTTACTTAGGGTAAACAGCAGCAGAGCTGTCTTGAATTTGCCCTCTCTACTCTCTCCCAATTCACGTTTCCCAGACGCCCTCTCTTTCAGTTAAACCACAGCACCTGAAAGTTATGGAAATGGCAGCGGGCCATGGTATCAATCCCAGTCAAATGGCTTTATTTCATTTTTGTTTTCGATCAGCTGTATGTGTTTTCACACATTATTTCAAAAGACAGAATTATATCTGGGACACAAACAGATCTCTATGAAACAACAGCCAATCAAATTATATTCAAAACGTATGAACTAAACCACGCATGATATAACAAAAGAAATATACAATTGCATCATATTTTCTACAGAAAGGAAAAGGACACCGATTCTCACACTAATATTACATTCTATTGCATAGTTTTTGAACTAAATTATTTCTGTCCATTTCACGAATGTCAATTAGGTTGGCCTTACAGCCTCCCCATGCCCTATTTCATATTCCTATGTCCCCCAACAACTGGCCCTTTCTAGTCGGATCCCAGCTACTGTGCGAATTTGGGCAGCGCCTAGACACAACTAGGGTGTCATTTCCTGTAATTAGATGGACTCCGAGCTTGTTTGTGGTCAGCTGAGACATGCAGCACGGCTTTTCAGGCTGGTGCCGGAAGGAGCCCACCATTCTGAAAGCCCTTCCATCTAGGTCTCCCATTAAAAATCTCATTTTAGCTCTGCCATGGCAGGTTCCTCAGCCCCCGAATCGAGGATTCCTAAAGAGATTAGACAGGGTAAGCAATTAGTAGAAAATGTATGCTTTCTACATGTGGGTGCAGAATCTACAGGTTCTTTGGCAAAACATATTCCTTTTCTTTCTGCTACTGACAAGGATCATCATGTTGTTGCATCAGGCTAGTGCAGACACCGTTAATGTCTGCTAGATAATGATTCGGAGCAGGGTCATTGAAAGGCATCATTGGCTACACCTGTGTCCATGGTGGGTAGTCAAGCTGTCTGAGTTCAGTAGCTCATTGCCCTTTCTTCATATCTGCTTGTCTCTTCATTACGAGTTTGCGGTAGATGGAGCATGAGCCTGTGGGGGATTCATGCGCTTGGACATGACTGACCACTTCAAGGGCATGAATACCAACTTTCAGGTCATTCACAACATGCAACTCATTCACCAAGAATGTCTCTACCAGGATCTGTCAACTACATTTGTCTTTCTGCTGAAGGCTCCCTTCACTGCGTATCTGACTTCGCTGTTTTTCTAGTCGTGGCTGACAAAAAGCCAATATTGGATATTAGTACCCCACGAGGGTCAACCAGAATGTAACAAGCTTGGGGCTTATTGCTTAATTCATTAAGTATTGGACAAGACAAGGTTTTTGGCACTAACATCCATCAACCTTGTTTGTTTAGTGGAGGCCCATTTGCTCCATGTGCCACCTTGCTCTTCTGAGTTTTGCCTTGAGGACAGTGTCTATTTCTGGTATTAAAATAGTGGCATGCTTATGCATACATTTGGTTAGGACATTTCCTGTGACATCATCTTTTTATTATTTGTGTTTTGGTTTCACAAAGGAAACCTTCCACAACATTAACATAACCATATGAACACATATCACAAACTCACAAAAACAAAGTTTATAAATTAGCAATAGTTAAAATCACACAATTTGTCTAATTCACCCTAAAATATTTAATGCAAAATTCAAAGCATCAATAATTCATGAAATGTTATTGCCAAATAAAATGTCTTTCCAAAGGTTGTAAGTTAACAAAGTAGATGTGTTTAGTACAAAGCATTACTGGCGTAACAGGGGCCTCCGCGATGCAGGGTGCCCCATGATGCTCATGCCTAGCAGGGGGGGCCGAGTGGCAGTGGGGGGGTACAGCAGGGCTTGCAGGGGGTGCACCCCCATTTTGTGTTACACACTCTACAAAGCATGCAATGTAAAACTCTCTCTTCAGATTGAGCACTGGACACTCAACACAAACAGTTACTAAGGTCTCCACTATGTTTGAATGAAGGCCAAATATACACACCTAATTAATTCCCTTTAGCAATGTGTTGTCTTGCACCCAAAACATTGCTGGTCAAAAAGAGGTGACGCCTTAGTCTCATAAAGTTGATTCTCCATCGTCAGGAAATTTGACTAGATATTTTGGAATTTGATTTAAATGTTTTCCAACCAGGTTGGAATAAGAAAACAGTTTATAGTTAGTTAAAAAGTCCCTGGTACAAACCCAGTCAATTGACCACAATTTATTTTTCTCTGATCTTGGATTGGAGACGAAGCCATTCGTACCCATATTCAACAAATGTAATACACCTGAACTAGGAGCAACCCAAGTATGTAAAGCTGCACACGAATGATTAACAAACAGATTGCTCAGTATAACGAAACGTGAATGAGGGGAAGGATTCCATATGTCTTCCTAGACTAATAGCCGTTTCACCTCTACCGTAGACGGCAAAGAAAGAAGTCCTAGTTCATAGCATGTAATCGTGCTAAAGTCCGATGGGAGCCAAATCCAAGAGGACCATGTGTTCAGCATAAGTGAAATGCTGGATGGAATGCGAAGTCAGTCGGGGCAGGAACGCGTTCGATTGAGCGAGAGCATTTTCCTAGATGTGCAATGTATGGATCAGCTTTTTTGTTGCCATGGAGATGTGCGGTTTCCATTTTTATGGAGATGAAATGTTCACCCTAAGGTAGGAGTACTTCACCAGCTGCTCCCAAAATACTTCATCAAGGAGAAATGAGTGGGACATTCTTCCTTGAATAGTTCAACCAAAACCTTATTTTTGATTTATTTGTTTTTCTTGATAATAAGCTATTTCTGATTGCAGTAATAAATCACCAATGAGTATTGCATTTACAATGTGATTGATGTCCTTGCCAAGAGGATAGACTCATCAGCGTAGATTATGAGGGACACTGGAGCATCCACTATGCGTGGCGCAGTGCCAGTGGCCGCAAGGACTTCAGTGGCCATATTGTTTATGTGTGAACTAAAAGCATCGTTTCTGCTGTGGCAAACTTGCAGATGATATGTTTCAGAATAAAAATCTGGTCATAAATTGATCGACCATCAGAAAATACCCTTGCACTGGACTCAGGTTTGATCTTTGGTCGAGTCATTAATGACTTTTCGGAGGAGTTGTCTGACCATTGTGTAGGCCTCAAGCCTAAAGGGACCTCTCCTGCTTTTCCACTCTCTTAAACCCTGTGCTCCTCATTTACCTCTTGCAGTTAGCATTCGACGTCCCAACATGTACTCATATCACATCCCTCAATTACCCCTTGGCATGCTTGCTCCTTCTCCTTAACTCCTTCTGAACATTTCTGCTGCCCCTACTTCTACCTGCTTCTCTCCGCCTTCTTTTCCGCAAATTTCTGCCACAATATTCCTCGCCTTTGGCCTGTCTTCTCCTCCAAATGTCTCCTCGTGATTCTACACCTGTCCTCCCCATGTCATTCTCCCAACCTCCTCCAGTCTACACTTCTCCTCTCATCGCTTGCTGTTTCCACCAACTTGCTGTTTTATTTTCCAATCCTTTCTCTCTTTCTTTAACTTTACTGACAACACCCTCCTTCATTTTAATATTCTCATTCTGTGCCTTCTCAACCCATTCCTCCTCCTTTTTCTGCCCCACCACCTTGCTCTCCATCGCTCCATGCCCTCTGCATGTCACTGTGACTTTGTACAGACTTTGCACCTGTGCAAAGTGTCTTTGCACTGCAAAAATACACTTTGCACCACTCTGTGAATCAGGTTGTTTGTTGGCAGTGCAAAGTCACTTTGCAATGCGCTAAAAATTCCATGAATCAGGCCCAAAGTGTTCAAAAGCCATGTATGAGGTATTCATTCGAGCTCCACATAAATACCTGACCCATACACTCGTTCGTGGAGTACCTTCTGCTCATTAAAGCAGCACTACTTTTTTGCAAGTCTACTTATTCACTTTCCAGGCAATAGCTTGGCTTGAATTATCACCATTAGGGAAGTTTATCAGTATAGGATGAATTTGTTTCCCATTTTTGCTATCGCACAACTGTATTTAAGCATAACCACCCGGGCAAATATATTATAACTTTCCTACTCAAACATATTTTTAATTAACTACAATTCAACAATGGCCGCCTTCACCTTTTTTATACCTTTTCCATCCCAACTCCTGCCATTAACTCGCCTCGAATTACCACTTTAAAACGTCCCAGCAGTAATAATGTCATCCCTGATTTATCTGAAATTAGAGCAGAATCCATCTTTCTAACGTTGCTGCCTGCACCCCAGTAATGACTTGTAAATGAACATTTGTCTCTGGTTGCTTCTCAGTTTATTTCAGAAACCGGGAAATGGGAATACCGGAGCTTTTGGATACATACATACATTCACCCACCAATGAAATTCCATCTGCCAGGTGTGCTGAGTGAAGGGATCATTTAAATTGGGAGTTATTGGTCGGGAATTACATTATCGAAAATCGAATTGTCTTTCATTTGGTGTTTTGGGTAGCCAACTCCCGCCTCGCCATTGTACCAAAATGTGTTCTGATCACCTATAAAATTATTAATGGAGGAGTTGAGAAGTGTAGCTTGTATAAGACATGCCTGAATTTTGACCTTTCCCTCTGCATTTTACGACATTTGTCCCTTTGTATTCGTATTATTCATTTGTAATATATGTTCCATTGGTAACTTCAGTTTGGTGTTTTACAATATCTCAGTCTTAAGGTGACTTAAAGAAAGTCATTATTGTTTATGTTATACCAGTTTATGTGGGCATTCTAATGCCGAAAATATAACAGCATTTTAGAATGTTTGCCTTTATGAACTTGAGCTCGCTCTAAACATAATGTGCTTCGATTCCCCAGAAAAGCTCAAGAGTCCCCCTCTGCCTTTTGGACAGGACGTCATCATGCACCAAGAACACCAGGGCAGGAAGAGCTGTGCTGGATGTGGCGCAGCTAGTGAAATGCTTGCTGCCCCAATGCAATGCGCTTCAGGGGCCCCCCTCCTCTCTTCCCTCTGTGAAGGCCTAGCGCATTCTTAATGAATGGTCATGTCCCCTTCAGGGACGTCATTTCACCAAAATGCCAGGGGTAGCGGATGTGACATTACATGACCCTTGACCTCTGATGACATCACAGGAAGTTATGTCATTTGACCCCACTCTGAAGTGGCATCATGGGAAGTGATGGAACACAACCTTTCACCCCTTGACAAAACAGGAAGTGGCATGACATAGCATTGTTTCTAAGTACACTACGAAAAATATGGTTATGATATCACTGTAAAGTGATATGCATTTCATAAAGGGATGGATCACCATATGTATCATTAATATCAGTGTGTATAGGCCCATATTACCAAATTACTGTGAATTCAAGCAGGCGTCCAAGGCCAAACGATAATTATGTATTAAGTGCTTCATACAGAACAAATATACATACTGTGAGGTGAATTTACAGGCCCTAAATAGAAATCCCTGTCACCAGAAAAGTGGCATTAAACATTGCCACCAAAAACTGCTCTGCTTTGCTTTCCCTGGCACATGTGTGGCAATCATTTGAACATTTCATCAAGAACCGCTCAGCGTTTGCTTTTCTTTCATCTGAATAGAAAGAAGTTATGCACTGCATTCAAAACGGCACTGCGTTTGCTTTTCTTTCATCGGAATACCAAAATGTTATGCACTACATCCAAAACGGCCTTGTTTTACTGTTAATTCACATGAGGGGCAAGGATTTCAACATTGCAACCCGACACAGATTTTGTTTTCCCTTTCATGTGAACAGCAGCACTCTAAAACACTGCAAATGAAAAAACGGCTTGGCTTTTTCTTTTATTCAGAGTCAAATTAAAGAACCCTGTGGAGGGGGCCTACCCCTCTGTGTCAATGGACCAACAGCAAATGCAAACATACTCAAAAGGGACAAATTAAAGAATCCCATGACCTACAGAACAGCATTTCAAATGTTAGATGAAAAACGGCTTGCCCACGTCTGAACTAACGCCATGTAAATTATGTTTTCCCACACAAGACTTCAATCACCTTGGAAGAGGCTCAGAATACTAGAAAAAACATGTTTCGGGCTCAGGCACAAAACTCAATTAAAAGCCTTGCATCCCACTGGAAGTCGCACCTATAGGTGAACTGTTCCGCAATGACATGTCATGTGACTGAGGGCGTTATAATTCCCTGCTCTCTCAGACTAAAAGCAGTACTAGCAGGGAGGACCAACAAAGCAAGTGTGGATAGAGCTTGACTAGGAAGTGTGAGTTACTCCTGCACCCACTATCAAGGACAAACTGACAAACTTCAAAGGGTGTAATACAAATCTTTGGTCACTGGCTGAGCCCTGGGAAAACAGTTGGCTGTTGGGGATGAAGCACAGCCCTCCAATATGTGACAGATCCTCCAAATTGACATTAAGGGATTGATTCATTTTAGGCTTTTTTGCAGCACTCAGAATAAGAAATTATTTTGTGTTCTGCTATTTTTCCATGTGATTTCCAGGCAGTTGTTTGGAGACTAAGTGCATGTTCCTAGGACTTTGTGGGCTGAAATGGCCAGCAAAGACTAGTTTCTGGCTGATTTAAAAATGTGAAAAGCATGAGATTTGATGGAAAGATCGGAAATTAGATTATGAAAGTGCTTAATCATTTGCAGAGTTCTAACTGTTATATATTTAATGAAAAGGACAAAAATGCGCCAAAGGGCCATGCTACCTTGAACGGAGATGGCGATTGGCTTACCTAATCTCCTATGACTAACTGAAACCGCACATCTATTTCTTATGGCGGTGCCTAGTATGAATATGAAGTTAGGAAACATAACTCCGTTTTGCTAAAAAGTTGACCTGAGAAACAAAGAACTGTAATAAATGCCAAACAGACAGATGGTGCTCCCTCCCCTTGAACCAATGATGCCAGGGGGTGGGGAGAGGAATGGTAGATTGACCTATCAGAGGATAGGGGTAATTATAGAGTACCCCCCTTAGATTGTAAAGTGAATGATGTCATGTGGGCTATATAAGGGGGAACTGTACTAGACAGAGGGACAGACAGACACACACACAAGAATCTGGGGAAGCAGGAGAAGGAGGATGGAGAGGAGGCAGCTGAACCGTACCAAGGAGAGTGCAGAGACCAGACCCGTTGCCTTGCTGTCCAGAGTGTCCTGAGATCCAGCTGCCTGTCCAGAATCCCATCCAGGAGAGTGCAGAGACCAGATCATTTGCCCTAGCTGCCTAGATTGTCCTGAGATCCAGCTGGCTTTCCAGAATCCCGAACCAAGTCTTCCTTTGTAAGTAGCAGATAACCCCATTGAAAATCCCATTGAAACCCCATTGAAAATCCCATTGAAGTCCCTAATTGACTCACCTTACCATAGAATAATCTGTATTAGCCTGTGTATGTTAGCGTATTCCCTTTGATAAACCTCTCAGTTGTCTGTATACATCCTTAGTATTTTTTCAAGTAAATCAATTAATTCCCCTATAAGGAAATTCACGGTGTAAATTGGTTAAAATTTGAAAATAACCACCTTTTGCCTAGAGTCTTTTTAAAAATAATTATAGTCATTAATGTATTGCCTCAGAAGGATTAGTCTCCTTGTCACTGAAAACCGAATTTGTCTGTGTATTGTGTGCCGTCCCCACGAATTCCTATTTGCATCTGTACTATTAAAAAAAAAGAAAAAACATAGTGCCATTAAGAGCAATCCTGTTTGCCTATAATTCTATCTGTTATGTGCCTCTCTCCTTGTCTTTGAAAAACTGATGTCCGATTTTGAAAGCTAAACCCTTTCCTTAGCTACCTGTCATTGTAAATCCCGTGTTAAACGAATTTCCATTTGCTGTTTGTATTTTTTTTTCTTTTGCATTTGCTTTCTCCCCAAAATCGGTTTTCCTACCTTATTTCCTTGTTGCCCGGGTGTGCTGATTAGTAGTCTCTAAGTGTCCCTGTCTCCTCAAGTGTAGCAACACAAAAGTCCTTCCATTCTGTCCCATAGCAGTTGTGAGCAGCCGTGTGAATAATAATCCAAATCCGATTCTGCCGTTTTGCTCCAAAAACAGGTTTTCACTTTCTTTTCTGGCTTCCCATCTTCGGGTGGTGGGCTTTATTCCAAATCCGATTTTTCTCTCTCTATCATTACTCCTTGCCACTGCCTTCCATTCAAAGGAATTAAGTTAGCTGATGTTTGAGGTGAGTGTTGCAGGGGGGAGTGTTAAACCTTGATGCTATCACTTGATTAAAAACTGTTATTTTTCCTGTTTTGCCATTAAATATCCATGTAAACTGTGATAGGATATCTGAAACTAATTGTTCTGTAGGAATCGCTGTATTTGTGTTGTCACACATTAGTGGCTTTTGTATTTTGAATATGTTTTCGTTTTTCATTAAATAGTAAATTAATAAATATCTTATTGATATGCATCGGCCTGGTTCATAGTCCATTGTGACACGGGGTGTTTGTGAACGTTGGTGCGAGACGGGTTGAAGGCCTACTCAGAAAGAATATGTAGTATAATAAAGATGAAAAGCATTTTTGTTGTGTGCCACATTCATTGTCGGGGAAGGAGTCCCTGGCTGGAGTGTGCCATGTTATAAAACCGTGACAATACAATATCACCTAACATGTGTTAGTACTCATTTATCAACCTCAGCAGGATGAAAGGCTGAGTTGACCTTGCTGGGAGTGTAACCTGCAACCTGCAGCTCACACACACACATTTCACTTGCGAACGCTCAACCCACTGAGCTATCTTACTGCTATAGCTATCAGAAAACCAGCCACTCTAGAAACAAAGAGCCACATGCTGCTGGCCACAGCCCATGAGCCTCAATGTAAAAAAGTAAAATGTTTTTTTTTTTAGGGGTAGCAAGGAAGACCACCGGGGTAGCAAGGGTGACCTCAGGGTCGCAGGTGCAACCCCTAAATGACATCCATTGTCCCCTTCCTCTATGGCGATTCCCCTTTCAATGGAAGTCTGCCCAAGTAATCTCAATTCTACACAGATGAAAGGAGACACCGCTGGCAGGACCTGGGGGAGAAGAACAAAAGGGAGCTCCAGGTATGGGGATCCCACATTCAATACAGTGACACAGGAGCAATAACTCAATTTGAGGGAGCTCCTTTCACCTCTTTCTTGCATACCTACAATTTATTTTGATTATGTATTTTTTCATCTATTTATTTAATGAATATGACAGGGAAAATGAAGCATTTCTGGCAAACATGTGCTTATAAAACATTTTAACATTCATTTACAGAGCGAAGGACCCCTGTCCTTAACAATGGGTGAGAAGATGTGGCTATAAGACCAGATGATGCACTTGAGGTGGAAACATGAACCAGCGACAAGGACAGTAGAGCATAATGTAGGAACGGGATAGTGGAGGAAGTGCAACTATTTGGGATGAACAGATGAGGGATAGGAGCTGTAGGGTTGTCATAGGGTGGTAGATGAAGTGGAGAACAGGGAGATGTGCTGGTGTACAATGCTATGAAAGTGGTTCTTCAGAAAGGAGGAGAGGTAGGAGGTTTGATTTAAATAAAGATAGAGTGGGAGTTCTGTGGAGAGGAAGAGCCATCCAGAGTAAGACAGTAAAGAAAGGTAAAGAGCCGAAATGAGAGGGAGTGCAAGTGGCATGGGAGATGGCAAGGAGGTGATAGGAGGATGATAATTGCAACTGAGGGGGAGATTAGGGAGTGAGATGGTTCAGATAGGTAGGGTGGGATAAGTCTGTGTATATATTTGAAGATGATGAGAATGAGTTTATACTTTGCCCTCTGTCTCATAGTTAAGCAGCCTAACTAACAATGGCCTGGGGGAGAAGGAGATGAAGTGGCAAGGAAGCTTGAAGAATGTACAGACAGAAAAGTTGAGGACTTCGACTGGCACAGTAGTCAAATTGAAAAAATTCTGAAGAAGAGATTAGGTGTTTAGCAGTGCTGAAGGGACGAAGATGCCTTATCTTTCTGATGTTGAGGAGATTAAGTCTTGGCCACAGTGTCAGATTTGGCGATGAAGAGCGAGAAGTTGCGAGATGGATCGAAGATGACACCAAGGTTGCGAGCAGAAGCAGAGTAGGGAAGATGGTCAGGAGAGAAGAATAGAATAGGGGGAGAGGAAGAGATGCTGTTTAGATGAGAAGTGGGGAACGTCAGTCTTAGTTGTGATCAGCATGAGTGAGTGAGATGCCATCCGTTATTTGATGGCAGAGATAAAGTTAGATGATTTTGACCGTAGCTCATCAGATAACGAGGGAAAAGAGAAGAAGAGCTGAATGTTATCCGCAAAGCGTTGTTAGGAGAAGCCATATGAGGAGATAAAGGTGCCAAGAGCAGAGTTATAGAGAGTGAAGAAAAGTGGTACCAGGACTGACCAACAGTAAGTGGGGAGAGTGGGGATGTAAAGCTATTCCCGGACACCTGCAAGTGTCTGGGGGTGAGATATGAAGCAAGACAAGTGAGGTCCTTGTCCCTGATCCACAGGAGAGGTACTGTTGAGAGAAGGTCAGAATGGTTGATGGTAATGAAGGTAGGAGAGAGGTTGAGAAAAATACAAAATAATGAACAGTTAGCATGAGGAACGGAAGAGATGTAGTTGCAGTCATTAATGAGAGCTGACTCAGTAGAATGCAGTGGTCGGAAACCGGATTGAACAGGCTCCTAGAGGTTGTGTGTGTCAAGGAACACAGTGAGTTGGTTGAAAAATACACCCTTTAGGATTTTTTTATAGTGAGGTAGAAGAGAGACTGGACAAAGGTTGGCAGTGTGGTTAGGCCAGGTTTTTTAAGGATAGGGATGACAGTAGCCAAAGTGATGGATGATGGAAAAGTATGATTGTCAAGAGAGGTATTGAAGAGGGAAGTGAGTAAGAGTGCTGATTCCCTTCCTCTGGTTGGTATGAATGTGTACTGGAGGCCACGTAGAGGGGTTGTGAGATTTCCTATATTCCGGTATTTTGTTGGTCAGAATTCTTTTCAGGATTTTGCCTATGAAAAGTGTTTTGGCATGGGTTGTTTGTTAGCCCAGACAGTGAGGTCAGCTGTAGGTTTTTTAAAACGAAGGGAGGTCAAAGGCTCTCTTTAAGCCATCCTTGATGCTGCCATGTTCAAACGAGAAAACTGACCCACTCAGAGTTGAGTGTGGATGTGTTTTCTTTGATGGTGTGTGGCAAGGCATGATAGAACTTGTTCCAATGCTGCATTCATCTTGCTAGCAGTTTTTATGTGTTTAATAGTGGTGATGTATGTGGAGTTGGTCTCCCCTCAGGGAGTGGTGACTCAGTGGATCTGAATTCATTCACAATGCTCTACTAGATGTCAGTGATTTTCTCAGAGAACAAGAAAGCTCAGTTGTTTGCCAGTTGTTGGAAAGTAACTTGGTAGCAACCCCTTTTTGTTCTTTACACACGTATAACAGTTCAGCAGATTTGGTTTTGGCGTTGGTGATGCAAACCTGGTGAAAAGCCTTCTTTTTATCAATTTATTGTTGCATAGTACTCTCTCTCTAAGGTGGCAGAGCATTTAAGCGTATCGTCTTAGTTAATGGTGTTTGTTCAGCTGCCCGCAAACTTTGCATTTATCGGTTTCAGCAGGGCAAGTTCTAGATCGTCATACCATTATTAGGCAGTTTTTTGTGGGGGTTTAATGTTTTCCTGAGAGCAAGGGCCAGGATATGAATAGTCATAGAGAGTAATGTAGATGGAGGTTTAGTAGTAAGGTATCTGGGTAGGTCATTTGTTGATCAGGGAGTTTGAAGATCCATGCAAAGTAGAAGGGGATTACCCTCCTCATGGGTTTCATACAGATGATGTGTATTTAGGGGTGGGGTGTTGAGGGTGTGCTTGGCAAGGCTATCAAGATGCAAGAGGATGAGGTTGTGGTCTGCCCATTTGAGGGACCGACATTGATATTATAGTGGAAAAAGTTGGTGGTAAGAATGGTGATCAGGTCATGAACACCCAATTGAGTGAGTTGAGTAATGAAAAGTGAGGGGTTCAGATATTGACATATTTGGGGAAGATATATCGATAGATATGTAGCATGTGGCCTCAGGGGAGCCAGCTAGTAGGGGCTACATGCTTGTCCCCTAAGCAACCCTAGAAATAAAGACAGAGGCACTTGGGTAATAACATTATTTTATTAAATGTAGTGTGTGTTTATTTCTATGTGTGTGTGTATGTGTTTGTGTTTGAATTGGACTAGTCCACCCAACCCACCATGGGGCTGGATAATAATGTATACGAGTAAGAAAAACTTTAAAAATTTACAATAGAGCAAAACTCTGCTGCCCAAGAATGGGCTGGGGAGAGAAGAGTCCAGTGAAGATTTGAAAGGGAAAACAGGGACAGTTTGAAAAAAGGGAGTAAGAAAATGAGCAGCGAGAGAATAAGCAGAGATGAAAGGGGAAAACGAAAAAGAAAATATCCAACTGGAGGTGAGAAAGTGCTGCCTTGAGTGGCCCCAGAGGACACAGAAACATCGAATCACTGGGGAGGCTAGTGGGGGAGCCTGCCCAGAGAGAGATTCAGGGGGCCAAGATGCTTATGTTAGGGGCAGGTCGGCCAAACCAGTACTGTGGTGGATGTCAGCCCACCCGGGGTTCAGACCGGACGGGCCCAGCTGTGTAAAAGGCCGGGGCAGCATGCGTGGTGCTGCCCTGGCTGAATAGCTAAATAGAAACAGCTGGGCTACATGACGGGGGAGCTCGAACCAGGCTACCTGGCCGTGCCCCCCATTGGGCCACTTAGCAGCAAGCTAAGTGGACCCCATCTAAAAGTCCGATTGGGCTGTGGCAGGGTGGGGAAGTAAAGTGCCAGATTGGCTCGCCTGCCAGCCCTGGTGAAGAGGAGGAAGGAGGAAAGTTCTGGGCTGCTCCACTAGGCAGCCTGGATGAAAGAAAGCCCTGGGTTGCCTCGCGGATCAGCACTGCTGAAGGACAGTTGCCTGTCCAAAGGGTCTCACAAAGCATTGCTGAGGGGGAAGTCCCAGATGCCCCAACATGCTGCAGGCACGTGACAGTGACAGAGTGGGCATCCCCTATAGCATGGGGATGGCGCTGAAGCCAAGATGGCACTCAGGAGTGTCAGTGATTGCAGCAGCGTCTCCATGGTGCAGGGGACACTACCTGAAGTCAAAATAGTGGAGCGCGCTGCAGTGATGACGTGGGATGACCCCCATTCTAACAGCGCCACCCCAAAGATTTTAAATCAGGTGGTGAATGTGGGCCAACTGTGAAGATTTTAAAAGTGCCACGGGAAAGGTAATATAAGTTTATGTGTTTATTTTTTTAAATAAAAGAAGGGTCCCCGTTGGGATACCTATAAAATTCACTGTGGTGTGTTTGTCCATTGGTAATCTAAGAACTCAGGCTAGCCCCTCTCCTGTTAATAGCAATTTTATTTGGCAGGTGCAGCACCCCTACCTATCCAGCTGGACTGGTGGGTGGGGATGGTGGTTCCCATAGGGGTTGACCCATCTCCAGAGAAGAGAAGAGAACACCCTTGGACGGATCAGGGCCAGAAATCAGTGGCTACAGATAGATAGATAGATAGATAGATAGATAGATAGATAGATAGATAGATAGATAGATAGATAGATAGATAGATAGATAGGAAGGATATATTGTAAAGTTGAGATGATAGATAGGTTGGGAAGTTAGATAAATAGGATTTATAGACAGATAGATGTGTGTAAGGAGAAAAAGGCGAGAAGAAAGGATACCCATGTACCATCACAGGATGCACAGGCATGGTGGATAGATAGATGGATGGAATGAGATATATATATATAGACAATGGATGTAAAGATAGAATTGAAGGACATATAGGTTAAAGGTAGAGCAGATAGTACGGTTGGAAGAATGGACATAAAGTGCAGATATATACAGAGAAAGGACTGCAGATAGACAGTAAATAATGCAGAGTGCAGGGGACCTACAAGAACCAACCAGGATTGTTCTACTGCTGATCTTGTGACCCCTGATCCTATAAACCAACATCTTTGAAGGGTCTTTTCATCCTCATAAAGGGCTTCAATTTAGCTGAGAGGAACTCCGAGCTCAGCACATCACCAGCAGAGGCCCTAATTCCAACTGCCTCAGGCTGACAGCAGAGGGCAGAGGAACTGACAAGAAGCAGCCAGGGTCTATACACAGGCTGATCACATGGTCCTGGACAAGCTTCATCAAGAAACTCACTTATGGGTGTTCTGCCCGGGGCATCCAGTTAAGGAAGCATGGTAGGGTAGATACTTCCCCCCCTGTGGGATGCCATTCTTCAGCCTGAAACTCCCTTTGCAGGCCTTCTTCCAGCTTCTCATCAGCATCTTGTGATACTACAGCTACTTCTTTCATTGTCAAAAGAGGACTGGCTCCCTGTTTCCTGATTATATCTATTTCCTGCTGAAGTTCCTTTGGTTAGTTTGGGAATTTAAGGAATTTCCTTAAGGCTTCTACTCACCTGGAGGTCAGAGCAAATGGTTGACAGAGCTAAATATTCTTGCAATATCTGTTCCCTTTTACATTCTTTGTTCCCTCTTGGCCCCTGTTTCCATTGGTTGCCACAAAATATGCCTGCTATAAAGCACACAACCAAAATGTATATGAAACTCCATCACAGCACTCCACTTAAAGAACTAGTTGAATGCACTGCATTCTCATCAACTGCTGCTGTGGACCCACTCACACACATAAAACAATGAACTCGCTAGCACACACTCCCCAGATATACTCTTCCTTTCAGAAACATGGCGGCTCAAACCTCACCACACACACCTATTATCCCTGGCCTGCTTCCCCCACACTATCTCATCCACCACAGAGACAGCCCATACAATCAAGGGATTGGCATTGCCATCATATATACAAAGTCACTCACACTTAACAATCCCACACACATCCCACCTTCTCCACCTCATTTACCTCTCCCAACACAAAAACGCAACTTCCACCCCTACTGGATTGACTTCACAAATAACCCCAGCTCTGCCTGCATCAATATCTACCTTGGTGACTTCAACACTGGTAGTTCTCATTCAGACAGCAGCCCCATACTAAAAAGTTCCCTCACTCCACTCACCCCCTATGAACTTGTACAACTCACCACCCACCCCACACACACACAAAGCCATAAACACCCTTGACCTTTTGTTTTCAAGCAAAAATCACATCTCATATGAAAATCGAATCTGGGAGACGCGGAAAGACCACTTTGCTATCCCCTTTAAGCTCACTCTACCACACAAGATCTGTCCACCTGCCATGCATCCCCCTCGCACCAGCCAGATAAATCAAACACATTACATAGGTGGCTAGTCAAAGGATCGAATCTAAAGGGTCGACAGGTCAAAGGATCGACACCAAAGTGTTGACAGGTCAAAGGATCACATTTTTTTTAATTATATATATTTTTTTAGATTTTCGTTTAGGGGAAAAAAATGTTTTTTAGCAAAAAAGGGGGTTGCGGGGGACCCCCCCCAAAAAAAAAATTATGTGGAAAAAAAAAAATATGTGAAAAAAAAAATTCGATCCTTTGACCTGTCGACCCTTTGGTGTCGATCCTTTGACCTGTTGACCGTTTAGATTCGATCCTTTGACTGGCAACCCATTACATACATAGCCTTAACGCCTCCCATACTGCCTCTTCCTCCCCACACAAACAACCCTCACCTTTCCTCAACAATTACAACAGCATTATCATAAAGACACAAAACAAAATTAAATTGCCCCGTCAAATCACAAACAACCGACAGCTACAACCATAAAGCATGGTTCAACAGCACCCTCCTCCCTATGAAACAGGAAGCCAGGCACCAGGCGTGGCTCGTCACTGACCCTCCAGGACTGAGCCAAGCTGCTTAGCCACTGAGCAACATTACTTAAATAAACAAACAAAATAGCATTTGCAGTTTGTTTACGTAAGTAGTGCTCTATGATATGATATGGCATTTATAAAGCGCCTATTCACAAGTGTTTCATGGTGCGACGAGGCAAAGGGAGGGGAACAGAGGGAGGACAGAGACAACGATCTTACAAGGACAGGTGACATTGAGATCGCGCAAGTACCTCTTCTGTGCATGTATCCTGGCAGCACATTACTTGGGCTCCCCCATCACACATGCACAGTCCCTCTGTAATGCCACATTCAAGAGGGCAACAGGCCAGTGATTACATGGGAGCCTGGGCGCTCTATTTCAGAGCCCTTGGGTTACTAGAACAGTGTCAGGCGCCGCCCCAGTCCATCTCAGTGTTGGCAGCCTTGGGACTTCAGCAAGAGACCCTGCCCCGATGCTTGCAAGACTGGAGCGGAAGTAGTTTGAGAAAAGAAGAGCTGAATTTATGAAGGTGGGATGTTGTGCGAGTGAGGGAGGGCGGGAAGCTGGCTTGTGCTGAAAGACTGGTAACTCCAACCTCTTAATGTGCTTTGATATCATTTCGTGGGTGGGAAGCGGCAGCACCGTCTGCATGTAAAACGTCCCATATCTACGCACGGAAATGAGAGAAACTCCTCAGCCGCCAGGAGGGAATGTCTCTGCCCTGAAGCCAGCAGGCAGGTCGGGAAATAAAAATGCATTTATTTTTTTGCATCATCTCGAAACTCTCTGAAGCGAAGGTGTAGGGAGGGGTTAGGCACTTAATAACATACGTTTAACAGCCGTGTCTGCATGAAAGCACATTACTTATTGGACTCATATGTCAGAAGATTAATAACACGGGACAGGCATTGCATGTGTGTAATCATGTATAGTACATACGTGTTTAATGCTTTCATCGGCATGTAGCAGGCAGGCTTCTGTGATACGGAGCTGTGTTCCATATGTGTTCCAAAGAAAACAAGCATTGGCAAAGCCAAAGGTTTGGACTTTTAGGTAGTCATGGTTTAGGCGATTGCTAGGCACTGCTATAAAGGTACTACGGTGCCATAATATCAGAACAGCTTCCGAATTAAGTACATGGTCATATGATGTCAGACCTGACAAATGCTTATCTAATACCTTAAGTCAAAAGTGTTGGCTTTGTCATTGTTTGTTTTTAACAGGATTCCAGTGTGTGCAAGAGATATAAATTGAGTGGCCGAAGGCACTCTTGGATAAGACATTTTTATTACACCTGCAGCCTTTTATAGCTGTGTTTACACCTTTAACTCTAAGAAGACTGCTTAGAACAAACACTGGCAGGCCAGAGTTTGCTCACACTTCTTGATAGAACCATCTTAATGAGATCCCAGAAGGATGTGTGTGGGGCGGGGAAGTTAGTCGGTAGGAATGGCCACAGTGATTTGCATGGCCATCGGCCATCAATGGATGAGTAAATAGCCAAACAACACCCACAAGCTGTGTGTCCCTCCTCATATGCCTTCTCTCACCTGCCTGTACTCCAATGCAATAGCTTTGGCTTATAGGTTCCTATCTTTCTGGCACACAAAGGGTGAATGTAGTTTAAAGAGGGAGACCTAGACCTAGAAACACAGACTCTTGCACACTTCATGAAGGGATGGCAGAAATTGTCACTGCGAGCCAAGTGCGGCACGGAACCCGGCGCTGAGGGCCTGATGGGGCAGTGCGAGATTCACAATGAAGAAAAGGCACGACATGAAGCATAACAATGTATGTTACAGGGGCAATGCTGAAAAAGGCATTATGATTTTCTTCTGGCCGAGCCAGCACAAATATGTACTGCAAATTCTGCTGTACATTGATCCTGTGTAAACATTTCAGTATTTATTGTGCCCCCGCCCCCCACAACCAATTGTAAATTGTATGGGTTTTTATGCATTTTCAATAAACACTGTGCTGTAAACTGTACATGATGGTACAATATTTAAAATGTTTTTCAGAGCAATGCTCCCTCGTCATCTTTGCTTAAGTTGTTTAAGCAATCTCTGTGCATTCATTAGGGCCAATTTGGGGAACACATTTACACCCCACCACTTACAAAATCCACCAGTCGCCACTGCCAGACACCTAGAAAGAGCCTGGCAAAATCACCCATGCCCCATTACCATAACACCACTCAAACACTAAAGCAACAAATACAAATCATCCGGAGGCAAAGCCAAAGCCACCCGTTACTTCCAAGAACTCCAACCTGCCATCAGTCATACACAAAAACTATTCAACATTGTCAAAACCTTCTCCAAACCACCGTCCACAACTTTCACACTCCCCCACTGCAGGATACATCTCCCTCCTGGACTACTTCAACTCCAAAATACACATCAGGCAAGTCGTCCATGAAGGTCTCCAACTCCCAAACCCAGTACAAAACAGTCCAACACATAGGACACCTTCCTCCCCATCGACACAGTCACCCTCATCACCCTTACTAACAAACCAAAACCTGCACACTTCCTGGATTATGCATGCAACCTCAAGCCACATCCAATTGCATCACCACCATCGCCCCACTGGCTCAACATCATCAACTTCTATCTCTCACGTGGTACTAGTCCCCTGCACTCAAAACTGGACAAATCTCCCCCCTCCTCAAAAAAACATCTCTAAAGCTCATATTCCCCGGAATTACTGTCCCATCACCATGCTGCCATATCTTGCCAGAATCATAGAATGCCTTGTCAATATTCAATTGCAACAACACATCACCACAAATAATCTGCTCAACCCCTTCCAATCTGGCTTTCGACTTGGACACAGCACTGAGAGCGCTACACTCCACATTCTCGATGATCTCCACAGCATTATATACAAAGAGCACACTGCACTACTTGTACTCCTCAACCTCATTCCCTCACAGAGCCACATCCTCAACAGTTGTCAATCCACCATCAACACCTGAATGGCCACCCACTTCCTCAAGCTCAACCCTTCCAAAACAGAATATCTTCTCATTGTCTCACTCCAAACACAAACCCAAATTCACTCTCTGGATCTAAGAACTCTCCACGGACAACCCACATATAGCCCTAATCCACGCCTATCAAATCCCTTGACATCAACATCGACCCCCACCTTTCCTTCACACACCTCATTGCTGATGTCATCAAAACATGAAATCTACAACTATGCTTTCTACATAAAATCAGACACATCTTTCTCCAGATGACTCCCCCACTGCAGTCCAAGCACAAGTTCTCCACAAGCTGCACTACTGCAATGCTCTCCTCGCTGGACTTCTCCACAGCACCCTTGCACCCTTGCAGGCCATACAAAATGCAGCAGCCGGCCTCATCCTCCACCTACCCAAACATTCACAAATCACCCATGCTCTCGTCCAGTTCTACTGGCTCCCTGTACCCCATAGAAGGACTCTGCATTATTTTCAAAGCCATTTACCACAAACCCCCATCTTATCTTCAAGAGAAACTCAATCCCATCGCCCACAGAAACACTGGAAAAGAAAGCCTGCATCTCCTACATATTCCACTCTGCAAACTAACATGCACACACATAAAAAACATGTACCAACTGGGCACCCAGGGAATGGAACACGCTACCTCTTCACGTCAGCACTCTACCCTCTATAAACCCTTCAGAAAGAGCCTCAAAACATACCTGTTCCCTCATACAAAGCCCTGCCACCCCATCTCCCATGCTACCATTTTTTTTTAACCCATTGCTTATTTCCTATCCTGAAACATTTTTGTAAATTCTGTTTCACCTCCCACCTGTCAACTTTTGAACCTTGTAAGGCTCTCTGAGACCCTCTGTGTAGGGCCAGAATTATTGAAGAAAATTGTCAATCAATCAATAATTAAAATAAAGAAGCAAGGTGGAATAGGAATAAGTAGGACGTATAGAAGGATAGATATATGGAATTGGTAGAAGTATAGATAAAAATGTAGAGATGAAAAGAAATGGAAGGATGGCTTTGTAGGGGAGAAAGATGGGAAGGATAGATAGATTGATGGACAGACATGTTTTAAGGATACAAAGACTCATGGGCTAGATAGGATAGATAAGAAGAATTGACAGACAGGTAAAAAGATGGACAGAGTGGTCGAAAACATAAGAAAGATGTGATGATATATGATATGATATTTTATTTGTATCACGCTCATACACACGTGTTTCAGAGTGTGACGAGGTGTGGGAGGGGAACAAGGGAGGACAAAAACAATGATCTTACTAGGCCCAGTGACACTGAATATGCGCACGTGCAGGGAAGAGGGAAGGTGAAAGTGCAAGAGAGAGGGTAGAGGTGCAAAGTGCTGAGCAAGGGAAAAACAACAACTGGTAGTACAGCCACCAAGGTGGCAAGTGCGAGGCTTAAAGCGCAGGCAAGGGGTGTCAGATACGTGCAGGTAAGGGGACTGTAGGATTACAGATACAGACCCAAGTGCAAGGGTTGCCAGGAGGCAGTGCGGGTGTGTGGCTGGGTGGGCAGGGACCTGGGCCTGAACTCAGAGGGTAGCCAGGTGCCCGGAGTCAAAGCAGTTAGATCAGCAGGGGAGAGGAAGAGCGAAGGCAGAAGCAAAGAGGAAAGTCTTGAGGTGGTTCCGGAACCGGAGATGGTTCTCCTCAAGTTTCATAGTCGCAGACAGGCTGGTCCAGTGGGAGGCACCAGCTGACGAAAGAGATCTACCCCAACTTGTTGCTTGGAGAAGCGACTGACCCTGAGGGAGTAGGAGGTGGAGGAGCGAAGAGGATATGAAAGATAGTTAGGAAGGATAGAAGGTAAATGGGGAAGATTAAAATATAGATAGGAAGGATATAAGCATATGTTTATAGAGAAAGATAGACAGACAGACAGACAGACAGACAGACAGACAGACAGACAGATAGATAGATAGATAGATAGATAGATAGATAGATAGATAGATAGATAGATAGATAGATAGATAGATAGATAGATAGATAGATAGATAGGTTGGAAAGAGCTAGATGATGGAAACAGAGCTAAACAGATAAATTAGATGGATGGAATGATTGTGGATGAAACAGAAAGATTAATCTCTTTCATAACTTCTTTCTCTCAACCGCTTTCTTTCTATTATTATTATTATTATTATTATTATTATTATTATTATTATTATTATTATTATTATTATTATTGCTGTTATTAATAATATAATTATTCAGGTTTTTATTAAACGCTAACCTAGCTTAGGGAAGCAACAGAGCACTTTACAGATCATAAGGGGAAGGACCGGGTGAGGGAACCAGAGATAGAAGGTAGTGGAGAACAAACAACAGAGGAGAGACAACAATTTGGCGGCAAGGGATATACAAACAACAAGGGGGGAAACGAGGGGGAGCAGATCACCCAATCTCAGGTTAGCTGGAGGTTGGAGGGTGTGTTGAACAACGTGATAGGAGGAGCCATACCTTGAAGAGGAGGGCCCTCAGCTCCTGCCTAAAATGTAGATGTGAGCAGGCGAGGCTGGCTTGTCTTATGATTTTTGTCTTCCGGCACTGACCGTGTTCTAGTCGGCACATGTCCTTACTTCTGGTGGATGATAGGCGTCCAGAGATGCTGTGTTTCTCAGTGAGGCAACTTGGGGACTACAGGGTGACAGCCTGGCAGGTGATTCGGGAGGATTTTAAGATGATACAGGCTTTCAGTGGAAGCCATTGCAGTTCGATGAGCGTCGTAGTGATGTGGACAAATTTGCAGAGGCCTTTGATGAGTCATGCAGCAGCATGTAGGACACACCTCAGGGCTGCCAGAGTAGAGCTGGAAGGACTTCCTGAATGGCATTGACACCATCTGGGAGAGAGAGAACCAAGGCTTGGACAAATCTGAAAGTGTTTTGGGAATGAAGGGCCTGATTTTCCACAGGAGAGAAAGTTAGTACCAGGCCCTTTGTGTGCTATGTGCTGTTTGAAGGAGAGAAGTCTGTTGATGATGAAACCAATGGTTTGGGCGTAAGTGATCTGCTAGGGCATGTAAACCGTGAGGTTCATAGCAGAGAGCCAGGTCAGGATGTCATGGTGTTATTGGTCAGCAGTAGGAATTCAGTCTTGGAGGGGATGAACTTCAGGTCAGGTAAGGTCGGGTAAGCATTGGACATCCAGGACTGAGCAGGCCTTGAGCCTGTGGATGTCTGTTAGTTTAACTCCTTTTCTCTTACTGTGTTACTTTCTTCCACTTTTATATCATATCAGTCCAATTTCTCCTCGACCTACCCTCTATCTCACTATCTCCTCCTCTGTCCTGATCTACCACTCCATTCCTCCTTATTTACCTATTCTGTTATTGTGCTTTTAAATAGCTTAGCTGTACTTATTACAGCTTGGAATGTAAAAAGAAAAGGTCTGGAAGCCCCTCTATTGAGAACGAACATGGGCCAAATAATCTGTTCTCTGGGAAAATGCCCACTCGACAACGTTTAGCTCACTGTACCCTTCAAAGAGGAGAAATATCCATTTGCATATCAGTCTGGTACCACCCACCTGGGCAGTCCCGCACCAAAATGCTAGGCAATTCTCCTCGGATATGAATGATAGTACCAACAGCATCCCCAGAAGACACATGCTCCAGCCTATTTGGGACTCATCAGTGAGGTGAAGCTGTGTCTGTCTAAGCACATTGACCAAGGGGCACACATCTGGCTTACCCATGGTATCTTAGGGTGAAACACCAAGTTCCTATTTTTTTTTAAAAAGGCCAAATAACCTGTTCTCTGGGAAGATGCCCACTCGGGAGGGTCTACAACCACGTTTTATCTCACTCCACCTTTCACAGAGGAGAAATACCAATTTGCACATCAGTCTGGTCCCACCAACTTGGCAACTTGGGCAGTCCTGCACCGAAATGCTAGGCAATAATGTTATTCGGTTATTTGGCTCTGTTTGTGCGCAATAGAGGGGCACCCAGACCTTTTTTGAACTTATTACAGTTTAGGACTGCCTCCATTTCGTCACCTCTTAACTCCTGTTTCTACCCCATCCCTTTTCCCCATATCGTGTCTGATTCTGATCATGGGCAGTGTAATAGACCATATAAGCAAGCCAACATAACAAAAATAGGTTTGCCGGTTTACCCTACCCTTTCTTCTCTTCAGCTTCCCACCTCAATTTCCTCCTATATCATGGGGTGTATGTTTGTCTGCAACACTATAGCAGCATGCATGCATGCAGATAGTTATGTTGGCACTTACAGAAATACATATTCTCAGTTTGTGGCTGGGCTTGAAGTTTAACTCTCTCTTGGATGTGCTGCATGTGTGTTCTCCTCAGCCTTCCGTGTTTCGTGCAAAGGATTGGTTTCTAAGCAATGCATATTTTTCCGCTTAAGTACAACTTTGGGGGCCACCCTCCTGACGCCCTTTAACACTGTAAGCAGGAAACACGTAAAGGAGGGACTATGTGCAGGTAATTCCCACAACAGCCTAGCAATGACATAAAAGGAACCCAGTGTCACAAAACCACTGGCACCCCAAAGAGTAGAATGTGTTACTCATGGGTTTTGCCAGAAGAGCAGGCGCAGGGCATTTCACTCAGCTGTTCACTTATTTGAGAGTTTCTTCAAGGTCACCCATTTATAGAGCAAGGCATTTGTCAGTGTTGATCAAGGGCCCTGGCCCAGCATAGACCTTGTATGAAACTGGTACTTACTTTGTAGATGTTGACTGTCTGAACTCTGTTGTTATTGACGTTGAAGCTCCCTACTGGGTCCAGAATACCTTCAGCTATCCCTCTGTAAATACCTCCCCTCTCAAGCTCTTCGCTCCTCTACCTCCAATTCCCTCAGGGTCAGTCGTTTTTCAAAGAAACGAGCTGGGGGTAGATCTCTGTCTTCGGCTGGGGCCTCCCCCTGGAACAGCCTCCCTGCCATTCTAAAACTCTAGGAGAACCATCTCTGGTTCCAGAAGCACCTCAAGACCTTCCTCTTTTCTTCTGCCTTTGCTCCCCCTGTCCCCTGCTGATCTGTTCTCTCTTGGCACCATGCACCTGGCGACCCTCTGTCCTCCGGGCCCAGGTACCTGCTCACCCTGCCACCCTCCCGCACTGCCTCCAGGCCACCCCTTGCACTGGGGTCTGTATCTGTACCCATACAGCCCCCCCTTTTTCTTCCTGCACTTATCAGACCTACCCTGTCTGCTGCCTTAAACCTAGCACTTGCAAATTGCTGGCTGCACTAAAACTGTTTGTTGCCTTTATGATTTATTTATTGTTATTTATCTGTTTCTCCTCTGCTTCACGCTTTCCACTTCTCCCCGCTTCCATGCACTTTTCCCCTCCCCCTCTCCCATGCACTTGCGCGTTCTCAAAGTCACTGGGCCTAGTAAGATCGCTGTTTTGTTCTCCCCTGTTCCCCTCCCTTGCCTTGTCACGCTCTGAAATACTTGTGTACGAGCGCGATAGAAATAAAATATCAATATCAATATCAATACTGTAAAAATTGACCGACAAAGAAAAATGTTTCTACAACATATACCACCAAAACAATCAAAGGAATTTAGCACGGTCTTCCTGTTCATTACAGAGTAGATGATATAGGCTATCGTATGTTCCGTTGCACTTCTTCCCGCATGTTGGCCTCTCAGTGCTACCTGTAAATTTGGCAAGTTCAATATATTTGCAAACCGCCATTTCTTTATTTGTGTAATAATGGCCATTGTCCGCATGCATGTCTGCAATTTCAGAATGGCGTCTTCTGTTAATTAAATGAGATCAGTCAACCATAGGCTTTGGCAGGAAAGGTTGGGTCTGGCTGCATGATTGGGTTACATGTGATTTTAACTAATTCAAAATAACAAATAACATTGATGTCTAAACATTTATAACGTAAAAAAGACTGTTTTTTTTATTTGGGGGTCTTTACCCCAGACCCCTGTATCCCTTCATTTATAATCCCAACCCAACCCCCTCCCCACCCGTTCTATCCCATTGCCCCAACCCCCAAATATATATTTTTAAAAAATGTATTGCTTTCGTTATAAATGTTTAGACAAGGATTGTAGGCCCTTGTGGAATGGATGTATGTGATGTATTCGAAATACTTTACCTAATGGAGATTTGACCGAATGTATTTCACCAGAAAACTAAATGAACTGTTTACCTTTTCTACTTCTTTTTAGTATTATGCGGGGCAGACCCCCAAAAAACCCCTCACCCCTCCCTACTGAACTTATACCCTTACCCCACACCTCACCTATCATGCTCTATAGATATACCACTTTACCTACCATATTTGGTGAAATAAACTCGGTGAAATCTCCTTAGATAAAATTGTATTCGGTGAAATGTCGGTATACATTGTGGAACGGGCTTCTTCAGTCTCAAGCACATATGCCTGAGTGAGGACCCCCAGGACTGAACGATACTTCATTTTAAAGTAAGGCATTGTTATCATGTTGGTAAAAGCCAATCCCATGTCTGTGGACAAGATTATTCAATGGCTGCACTTACAAAATAATCAAGGGAGTTGAAAGAATGGAGCCAAGCCATCGGGAGACTGCAATTTTTGGCCACTGTGTAGCGGATTCCAATGGACAATTGCCTTATAGACAATGCAACCCATTTTATGGCAAATACAGCATCTAGAGAAAGCCAGTGCAAGCCAGCCGGAACAGGAGAAATATTGTGATGTGTCCCTATTTCTGATATAAGTCTTGTAGCGGCATGAAGTGTGAACCTCAGAGTGATCCCATGAAGATAGCATTACCTTTATCGATATGGGTCTATACCAGTGGCCGTATCAACGTTCTAAGGAGATCTTAGGGAACATATTTTTACATGTTCTTAAGCAAGGAGAGTTGAAAATGATTGGCTTATTTGAATCCATGTTCCTTCATTGAGAGATTATTGTCAAACCCTAAAACTAGATATTGTGTTAATGAGGCAAGGTCTGCCGAACAATCATGTTTACTCCAGAAAGAGTTCTAGGTGTTGAATAAATACTGCTTGATATGAGGGATGACTAAGATGGTTCGGTTTTGGACGAATTGAAGGTTGGCTGCAGCCATTCAGTTCCAAATTTCTGTGAAATATGACTTTAATCACTTTATCTACCAACGATAGATAATGTCAAAGTAAGGCATTGTCAGCATTTTGGTAAAAGCCAATCCCATGCGTGAGGAGAAGATCATTCAATGGCTGCACTTACAAATGAATCAAAGGAGTTGAAAGAATGGAGCCATGGGGGCACAGCATATGAGGCAGGTAGGTAAGGTGAACAAACTGAGTCTTCCCCTGAAATCTGTCTGTCATCCAACAGCAAATCTAGTTTAAAACCATATCTCCAGTCCCCATACAGAAAGCCCTGAAGGAAAGAATCACCTCATGCCTGACTGTATTGAATGCAAGCAGCACCAGGAAGCAGGCATGACTGGAGTCTGCCAGTCAGAGAATTTCATCCTTAACTTGAAGCATCGCCGAATCAGTGCTATCCAGCCTTCGATATACTAACTGATAGATGTGAAGGACTTCAAAGTTATCTCAGCAGGCGAACAATTAATTGGAAACAACCTTTTCTGAAATCTTGCCAAAGAATGGGAGGTTACTAATCGGCAGGTAATTACTCAGAACCTCAGAGTCCACAGAAGCCTCCTTTGTCATTGATGTGATTAAACCAGTCATGTAACTGAATGGAAACTTTCCTTGGGTAAGTGAGAGATTAACAAGCATACAGGTGGGCAGAAGCACATTGCCAGAAACCTGTCCCAGACGTTTGGAGGAATTACATCATCTGCATACGGTGTGGGCTTGAGAGAAGCAATGAAGAGTGCCAACTCATTAAGCAGGATGGGACTAAAAGACTCCCATAAGGAACTATTGGGAGGGGAGGCTAAAAAAGCAATATTGCTACAGGCTTTCAATTTTAATTCTTCCTGAATTGTAGTTATCCTTTCCACAAATATAAATATGAATCTGGGCACATTTCCTAAGTGAATATAGAAGGAAAAGGCTTAAGGCAGGAATTAACACAATGTTTAACTATGTTGAAAAGACTTTTACATTGGTTGCAGGTCATAGAAATCAGCTCCGTATAAGAACCAGCTGTACCCTCAGCCTCTTGTTGATTCCAAAAAGAGCGTGCAACAAGATTCAAAAAGTCTCTCTGTGATCTAGATGTGCGCCATCATTGTTCTAGCTACATGAGCATACATTTGCTCTCAGTGAAATTAATAGAGTGCTAAAGGTTACATTTATTCATATGTCTTCTTTTCACTTGAGCAGGTTCAATGGTATTGACAAATTGGGTCGAAGAAATGTTGTAGGAGTTAGATACAGCATCTGCTTCAATTCGCAGATTTGATAATACTTTTTATGATAGTAAAACGTCTTAGAGAGCAGGATCAGTAACCCTGGTGTATTTGTGTTTCTCAACAATCTCAGGTGTGGTTGTTCAATGCAAATACATCGCATGAAACAATGTGAAAAGGAATGACCAATCAATAGTTATTGGAGGATAGCACAGGGGCAACAGGCTGGTCTTGGAAACAAGACCATGCGGATCACAGAGGTTCGAGTCCTGGATCAATGCTTAGAAATCGAACTTAGGTATGGTATCAGGCATGTTGTAAGAAAAAAACAATAAAATACACAAATTAGCAAGGAACTGTGACAATAGACAACATATGTCAACAAATGCAAGGCAAAATCATGAATAACAATGCAGAGTATTGAAAAAAAAAGAAAATCTTCCTTCCCCTGCTCTCCCTCTCCCACCCTTCCTAACATACCTGTCTCTCTTGTCTGCAAGCAAAGTGTTTTGAAGTAACTTTAAAGTAGCTTCAAAGCTCAATTAGTCTCCAGTCAAGCAACATATTTGATTTTCTGTATTCATTTATTGAAAATAAATGGTGCTTAACCAAAAAGCACTGCACACAGGATGCATTGATGACCGGAACAGTCTCATCACTGCATGCTGTCCAGCTTTCCAAGACTTTATAAAGTCATGATAAAGTCGTTGATACACTAAAACACTTGTCGTGGGGAAAGAGCTGGAAACAGTAAATGGGAACAACACAAGGCAGTCCGTAAATACATATTGAGTGAGATATTCTGAGGCTGTGCAATCTACAGCTGACTGTGGTGGGTCATCATTTTCTGGAGTGGAGCAGGGTCATGATAGCACTCTAGGACTCTGTGCTGTTTCTAAATATCCTGAATTTCAGTGGGTCAGGAGTTCAAATGATGGGGAACAAGGAGTGTTAACTAACTAAAGGGGGAGACAGTGCACAGTGGATGGCTACCATGAGAAGAGCATGGGAGCATAGAGTTTTAGGAAGTCCATATCATGAGATAGATTCACCAGGGTGGGAGGGTCTAGCCCATGGATGGATTTAAACTGAAGAAGAAGAGGAAGGGAATTGAATTTGGAATGATGGTGCCTCGGTAGCCACTCCTGGTGAAGATGGTGCCTTAGGTTGGGGAAGATTGAGGAATGTTTTAGAGGTTACGGGTAGAATAACTGTGGAGGAGCAGAGGAATAGAATGTGAGTCCCATGAAGAGGTGAGAGCAGTAATCCAGCTTGCCGAAGACATGGCTGGGGATGAGGGCTTTGGTAAAGTGAGATGTCAATAGATTTTACGGATGTTCGAGAGGTCAAGTATAGCAGCCAAAGCAGTAGAAGTAATGAGATTCTCAAAGTTTCAGGTAACTGTATAAGAGACCTCCAGATGGTGATCATTTGAGGTTCAGGAAGAACAGTCAACTCAATTATAGGGTGTTGTATTTACTGTAAGGGTAAACCTATTTTACAGAAATAATTGTTGTTATTCGTAAGTAAATGTAGCATTTAAATATCATGGTATGCTTAATTTGTGCTCGGAGGTGTATTTTGTCCATAGCAGTGTTTACATCACAGTGCCTGCTGCCAGTGGCAGCGCAGTGTCAAAGGCATATGCCTAAATAAAATACCTATGATATACCTGTGGGGAAAAAATACTACGCCGCCAGAAACAGGTCACGCTTGTTTAATTACATCATTAAGAGCTGCTCATGAGAAAAAGGTTTAATTATTTCTATTTACTGTTAACCTTTCACTTTAACTTGTCAATCAATGCAGGACGTATGGTGAATGGTGAAAGACTTGGAAAGCCAATTAGGTCTCATGCATGACTGAATACTACTAACATATTCCTTCAATGAGAGGATCAAGCCTCTCCCTGGTTCTGCCCCAGTACTGCTCCTTGTATAGAACATCGGTACCTATGGACTGGTTGCCTGCTGTATAGTACAATTGGCTGGCATGCAGTGCTTAATGTTTGAGGGTGTTTGACAGGGCTGAACCCCGGGGCAAACTTCTGAGCACCTGCACATTTTGTTTCAGACTCAGTACAATTATCATGTGGTATTTTGGTAACTATTTTTCTTAAATGTCAGTCGGACTTAGTCACACACGTTAGTGGGTGGCTGAGTCTTGTGAGTAAACCCAAAATCTTTAAAGGGTGGTTGTTCTCTGAGAGAAACTGCTATCCTTTTGCATGCTCACGTAGGAAAATTGTATCCACTAGGGCTGGATATCATGCTATATGTCTAATAATATCATGTTATTTTAATCATGCAAATGTTTTTTAAAGGTTTTTATCATTTGGCTTTTTCCAACAGTATGATGAGTACATTTAAATACAATATTAATCTTTAAATGCATAGCATCTGATGTGGTGTTAGAGTATTGCCAGTTTGTTTATTTCAATTCAGAGGATGTAGGTCTTAATTTTAATTTGTGTTTATATGTAATGATATTTAATGTTTCTAATTCCTATTTTTAAGAATGCTTTTACTTGGATGCTTATACTTGGATGGGATGGCATGCTGAAGCGTGTAATGATTTATTGTTATGGACTGTGACAGTAATGATTATTTAATAATGTGTTTAGTCTTTGATGAACGTTTTCCAGAATAATGTTGTCTATGTTAAAAAACCTCTTAAAACTAAATGGCAAGCTGCAGCTTGTAAGATAACGTAAGAACATTAAGGTGTGACTGTGATGCTGGAAATGCATTGGAGGGACAGGGCCTCCCTGTCCTTGTCCTCTAGTCTTTTTTCATGTATGTGCTGTATTGTTTTCTGCCCAGGAGTCCATGTGGGACTCCTGGCGGTTCAGCTCTTCCTCTTTTTAGTTTGGTGTACAAACCCATGGGATACCCTTTTGGCAGCCATGGGTGGGGATACAACCCTGTGCCCCTAGTGTATGTTTTTGGGCACCTGTGTGTGGCCCACAGAGTAGGATATGGGCTGGTGGCGCTCCATGCTGAATTTGACAGGTATACCCAAGCCCTGCCATTGGAATCAGTTGATTCCTGATAGGAAACAAGATGGCCCCTGTGGCCTCTTGCTTTCTATTGCCTGTTACCTTTTTTTCCCCAAAGTCCTGGGAAGCCCCGACTCTGTCCCTTCTCCCTGACTGGCTGTTGGGTGGAGGTTCCATATATGGTATGGTGGGGAAGTCCAGGCCAGACTGGCTGGAGCCTTCCCAGTGACTGAATGTTGTGGGTACACCCATGGGGTGGGACCTGGGTGAATGGAGTGTGTGACCAATATGCACTTCTTGTTATGTGTGTCTGGTTTCTGGTATGTGACACAAAGACTGAGACAGCCCTGCCCGAAACTGGTATGAATGCAGTGTGGAGTGCCGAATGCCTGGGTACTTGTCCCAATACACATTCCTTATTGTGAGTGTCAGAGAGGGAGGAAAATGGCCTGAATGCACTGTGAGCCTGATTGGCTGCCTGCCTGCTGAATGCCCTTCTGAGTGATTGGTTGCCTGAGTGTGACCCAGCAGAATGAATGAGAGTCCAAACAGTATATCCGGGGGCCTCTCACTGCTAGAATTCATTCAGAAGCTGAAGTTGATACTTGATGCTTAACCTTGAAGCCCACTGGAAGAAGAAGAATTGCTGCTGCTATCCTTCGCTAATCTGAAAACTGCTGTGCCTTCAAGGAACTGACCCAAGAGAGGACCTGGCTTGGAGACCTCTTCCTGAG
This sequence comes from Ambystoma mexicanum, assembly GCF_040938575.1. Taxonomy (NCBI): domain Eukaryota; kingdom Metazoa; phylum Chordata; class Amphibia; order Caudata; family Ambystomatidae; genus Ambystoma; species Ambystoma mexicanum. The sequence goes on from NC_090931.1 coordinate 369,836,025, forward strand.
CTACGAGGGACCATCGTGCACCAGCTGATCTTTACCATAGCTCCCTGGACGTCAGACCCCTGAAAGACTGCCGACTGTAGACAGGCACCGCCGTGGAATCACAAAGCGAATCGCCCGGACATTGAAGTCCATCGCCGTCGACGACCACCGTCGATGACCGGAGCCGCAGTGCTCCATTGCCTAAGAACATTGAAACAAGGACTCCCTTGCTCATCCCTGTCGACTGCTTTCATCCTGCCGGAGAAAGTCAAGGCCGCCGACGACTGAGGAGAATCCGCCGGTAGGTTTCCTGCCACCTGAAGACTGCAGAGATCCCGGACGACTCAACGCCCTTGTTGGGCCAAAGTTCTTCAGTAAATCTTTGCAGCAATGAACACTCGTCGTCGAGGTGCACCGCATGCCTCAGCTTGCAGGACGTTTCGACCAATCGTCAACGAGCACCGCAAGAACCGAAGCTGCTGCTGCAACGACAGTGTTCACCTTTTTCTTCAACGACTCTCGACGACCCGGAATTCCTGGCTTAAAGGGAGTGCACTCAAGAAGGGCCTGTTGACGACTCATCAAAGACATCTACGAAACCAGGTACTTTGGGGTCATGGATCCTTTTAGAAGGACTCAAGACTATATTGAGCATAATTGGACTGGGCTAGTCAAATACGCTTTATTTAGAGGTTGCCCAGGCGGGGGGATCCTCGCACAGAACTGCCTCTAGGTAATGGGAGTCAGTATTCTGCCATTACTTGATTTAACTTGCTTTCTTTCTGTGCCTATCATTGATTCATCTTATAATCTGATTCGTATGCCATTTTGAAATTTTAGCAGTTGATGCATTTCAAAGGAATCGATAGTTAAGAGTGGTACCACGTAGACATGTATATATTTGCCATTATAGTATTGCCAGAGTACAAAGTGAGTTATTGTGATTGTGTATATAACCTTGAACCTTATTTATATAAAGACAGTGTTTTCACTAACATAGTGTGTGGACATTCCTTTGTGGGTGATTGGGGACTACACTGTACTTTAGAACCAGCACGTATCACCCCCTGAGAGCTTGACCATATACTGCATAGAGAATCTTGGCTGGGGTGCTCTGTGCCTATCCTCTGCCATATAGAGAGCAGGAGGACAGAAGCCCCCCTCCGGTGCTTTACACTGACATTGCCCTCTGCGAGAATATAAGAACCTTAAGGGGTGGTTGCACCCCTAAAGGATACAGAGAACTGTAATGGGCAGCTGCTCCATGTGGTACAAGCCAGGTATCATAAGGGGTGGCTATGCCCTTTTAGAGAAACTGAGAAACTTAAGAGGTGGTTGAGCACTCTTCGAGAATATAAGAAGTTAGGTGGGTTGCTGGGACCTGAAGAGAACAGAAGAACCGTAATTTATGGCTGATCGGTTTTGAGAGAACATAAGAACTTTTGACAAGTAATGTTATCATTAGACAACACAAGGATTAAAAAACATTACTCGCACAATAAACAACATAATGTGTAGGTCAGCATCTGGTCAGGGTCTCTAAATCACTATTAGCCTATCCGGTTCATAACCACATGTATCACAAAATAATCCAGCTCCCCTTTTCACTCTATGGTGTGTACCAGGCAACAGGCTATCAAGATCATCTGAATTGATGTGTTGGCTGTGAGTAGGTTCCATTCCATAGTCTTTCACAATGAAGTGACTGTTTATTTATAAATGTCATTTGTTCAACATGTAAAATCAAAATAAATGTCAGAGTGAATACAAATCAAAACACTCTTTAGGAGGTAAACTATATTCAGATGAGTATGTATTCTCATATTTGTTCTAAACTCGTCAAAGTGAAGATACTTCTTCAGTGTACAATATTATAAAGCATTACATTAAATACCCTTGAAAGACATCCTTGTGACAATTCCTAACACAACAAAAACTAAACAAATACGTAAAGACGGTGTTACATCACATGACTAACACACATTTAAAAATACAACAGCATTAATTTGATATAACTATAATCACCCATACATAATATTCATTGCTTCACTTTGGATAGGTCTTCTCTGATTTATCTTCAGTATTCTTTATTTCCACTGAAATTCATGCTAATCCCCTTGTTAGCCTACTAGTAATCACTAGTTTAGACAAATAACCTAAAAGTTGATTCAAAATCAAGGTTTTGTCTTCCTCGGGGTGTGGATTGTATACACAAATATATTTAATGATGATTAATGCCCTCTATGTAATGACATTTAAAATGTTAACCATTAAGGGCTTAATTCACGAAAGTGTTTTATAATGGCAAAACCCCATTGGATAATGCTCTGTGAATCAGGGCCTTAATGTGCTACTTAAGCAATACTCCCCGAGCCGGGGGTGAATAACTGAGTCAGGTAATGCCCCGGGCCCATAGTTACAAGCCTGAGTGAAGTGAGGGCCTTAACAAAAGGCCTGGGGCATTACCTGGTAGAGTAATGCCCCCTGCCCCCGCTAGGGGATTATTACTATTAGTACCCCGGCCCGGGGTTCTAAAAGCAATTGTCTTGGTTGCTCGTTTCACTGGGTACTAATTTTGAACATAACATGTTAAACTTGAACTTTCAGCATTTAGCTGTGTGCCACCTTTTGTAAATAAAACTCACATCTGAATAAAACGAAAAATCACACATAAGCCTGATCACACTGTAAACGAATTAAATCAAACTTATTGTAACGGTAAATCAGCTTAATATACTTCATTTTGTATATTGTAATTCAAATTTTCACCTAATTTTCGCTATGGCGTGTGCAATTCACCTATTTCCTACAGTTAAAGATGTGAAAGAAACTATGGAACACCTCCTCCTCATAAACGATCTTACTTCACAAGATGGTAATATACCTTCATGCCTAAAGCTTCGATAAAGTCAAACCTTCTCACAGGGTTGCCTTTTCTCTCCCTTGGGAAGGTCAGAGCAACCTTTTATTTTAGTTTCCAGCAGCAAGACAGGCAGACAGTTTACCCAGGAAATACATTAAAATACCTGGCAGACGTGTTGGGAGCAAAATGGGAGTGAGACTTCCCGGTTACTACTGGCAAGTAGACCTCCACTTAGACCTTTCTATTAGTTTGTCTACGCAGTTGGCATGTGGAAAAAGGAGTTATGGTTAATGATTTAGTGCATTTCCTCTGTACTTTTTGCTATTTATTAAAAAAGAGTGGCAATACGGTGTTTAGACGCATTGATTTGTTCTAATGTATTTATCACCTTTTAATAATATAAATTAAGTTGGGTAACACTCTAATGTTACTAACGCATCAAACATGACAGATATTTAGCTCTCAGTAGGTGAGCAGGCAAAGGCATTATTAACACAGATTTCTGGCACAAACAACAGACAACATCCCATCCTAACCCCAAAGCCAAGCTAACCCTTGCACTCCTCACAACACTCTACCCCGTATCTTAAAAAAGGTCTTCCAGCACATGATTCCCACCTCTCACAATCAAAAGAGCTCATTGTATTGTTGTGCGAGTCCGCTGTCTATTTTTATGGTCCACACAGATCACATGGTCAAAGACTTCCGGGTCACGATTACGAATTTGATGTGTTCTGGTTTTGTCCTTCTCAGGTGAAGTGCTTGGACCACGAGCTGATGAGGCACATCCTGTCTACTATAATAGACTCATTGTCAATACCAGGTAAAACCGGTTGCGTCCACAAAATGGAGGGCTGGTGGCATTTGCCCAGTAGCCTCAAACTCCGTCGGAAAAGCCCTGAGATCAGCAACTACTGGGGCATGCATGCCCAGTTCCTATAATCATGCACAACAATTGCCTTTTGCCAAAGAGGCAGGGGGAAAACACTCAGCAGAGTCCAATGTGATTGCAAGAAAATTAAAATAACACCGGGCCGGTAACATGTGGGTGTGGTGAAGGCATCACTAGGGGAAAATATAGTTTTCTGATAGGAAGGCTTCTGCAGCCTCCCCGCTAGTTTCATCGCCTTCAATACGCCCTCATATGTCATGCAATTACATCAATCTACTTCATTATAGTTTTTGAAATGTTAGTCTATGCTTTCACAATATATTCACAAGAGCGATCAACTTAAATTAGAATTGACCACCATTTCTTCCCTTTATTCAGGCCATTTATGGCTGTTTGTAAATTATATACCAAGTAATGTTCTCTTTGCACCCATTTCAAGACTTGAGACAGTAGCCTAGGCTGTCCTAAGATCCCTCTGGCCCTGCATACTGGCAGGGGCTGGGGCAGTTGAGTGATTTAATAGCAACTCATACAAGTTCCGTGGAGAAGATGGACTGCTTGCTGTACCACTAAGGTCATGGGTCACCATCCCTTCCTCGGTGCCCAGTAAATAGAAATCAAGCACCTGTGTGAATGATGGTGCACTGTCTGTTCCTGTTGATGACCCATCTGTATTTAAGATGCCCTAGTCACTGAGGATGGTGTCCCCCAGATTCCCCTCATCGTCGGCTACTCCAGCACAGCTTACAGAGCTTTCAATAAATGCTATCGAAGTGCTGCGGGTTGATGCTATCAGTCTTCTTGGTGCACTTCAGGAAAATGGGGTCTGATGATGTTTTTCCTGCTGTGAACTGATGATGTTCTTCCTGCTGCCTGTGCTCCTTCTCCAAATGATGTTGCAAGCACTGCAGCAATGCATCTTTGCATATTTGCACAGTGTCTACTCCTTGTGCCGCTTGCTGTTACTCCACCTCCCCCGAAAGAGGTAGAATAAAAGTGGACACTTTAACTTTGACATGTGGCACCATACACAAAGCCAGCAAGTGCTCAATATCACCTTTGAATCTAGCTACCTGTGGATTGCCGTGCAAGGTTGAAAAACAGACCCTCCGCAACTGTGCCACATCTGGCATCATCTGCCAAAACACAGGCCCTCACCATTTTGGTTGGGGTTGAGCTCAACCAGTACCAAATGTATTTATGTATTTCTTTGTTTGAATAGCACTGGGAACCGGCGGGGATCTGGGCGCACATATCCACGCAAGACGAACACAATAGACAGGACTCAAACAGGGAACATGTGAGGGTGGTCAACTTCACTGTGGGTTGTGCAGGGCAATCATGACCTGAAAAGAGTGGTCTTTAAAGAGGTTTGAAAGGTTTTCTTGTTTTGGTTCATACGCAAAGTCATGGGCAGGGAGTTGCATGTCTGTTCTGCCAATGTAGGCAAGGCTCTCCCCAGGCACTTAACTCTTTTTAATGTAAGGGAATTTGAAGCATGTGGGCACAAGGTGTACGACATGTGCAGGCAAGGGATATCCATTGTCTATCCAGTGCATAAAGCAGTTATAATTGATCCATTGTCTGCTGCAACAAAGCCCAAATGAAAGCTACACAGTTTTAGGCACTGTGCATCCACCTGCTCCACCTTCTCCCAGACATCACCTTCCCTCTGGTTTTGGCCCTGAATTACTTGCATACAAAATGGTGTCTGGTCATCAATTACCTACACCTGCTGCAAAGTGGAATTACTCTGGGTCCATCTTGGCTGTTAGAGGAAGGAAAGAACACTCTGTTTGCTTGCATTCAGTGCCACTGTCAATCACCCCATACATTTCTCGTATGATGCTGGCCAGTCTTTTTCCATTTCTTACAGAAAACATCTTCCAGGATCCTTTGCAAGAGAAAGAATAATCAGCAGCTGAACTGAAGCTACTCCGATTGAAGAGGAAGCTGCAAACCGCGCCGGGATATGTATTGAAGAGAGGCCGATTCATGGCCAGTGAACCACAACCTGCAATGAATTAAAGAAAGGCTGTTGAGCGAACCAGAAGCGCACCTAACAATGGAGGACCGCAAATATGCAGAATGCTCCAAAGACATAAAGCTTACCTGGGGGAGAGCCCTGGGTTGGCCCTTCTGACAAACAAGCAGACTAGCAGGCCTAAAATGCATCAAATGAACTGGGAAACAAGCACCGTATCTCGCCACCACAGACAGCCATTACAAAACCCTGGTTACACGTCACACGAAAAAGGGATAGGGCCTAGACCCCGTTTTGTGTTTTATGATGTTGGTTCATCTCACGGGGGTGGTGGGGTTGAACATGGACATATTGCCCGGGGAAACCAGTAGTGAAGGTTAGCCAATGGTAAGAAGGAGTGCAGTATAAAGGGAGACCTGCAAGACAGGAAGATGTGTTTTTTTGGGTGATGTCAGAGGAGCCCAAGGCAGAGGAAAGATGGTGGAGAGATGCATGGATACAGATTATACAGGTGGTGTGCAAGATGATGTATTGGTGGTGAGAGCAAGTGGTATTGGAATTGAATGAGTGTGAGTGGAGCAGTAGATTGTAAGTGATCCAACTGCAGCTGAATTTGCCACGGCCGGAACATTCGCATGAGACAGGTGCGTACTACCAAAAGTTTGCACCTTTCTCATGTGAACACACTTACATACTCGCACCCACACACACAACACACCCATAACACCCCCCACCACCCACACCCTCAGCACATCCACACCCCCAACATAAACAAACCACACTTACCTTCTTCTTCACGCTGGGGTCCTCCAGCGTCAGTTCCCTTTCACTTCTGTGATCGGGAACCGACATCGCAGGGTCCTTTTCTTTTCTTTTTTTTTCACGGAGGGCTGCAGGGTGTCCCCCGCAACCCCTGCTCACTATACCATAAAGTATAATGTGCGGGGGGATGCGGGGGACACCCCCACAGTCCCCATTTTCTTTTTTACAATGCTACCACCAAAGGTTCGAACTTTTGGTGTTCGAACCTTTGTGGTAGCATTTTTAGATCTAATGGTTCATGCAAACCATTAGATTCGGTCAAAACGACCTATTCCCATAAGTAGGAGAGAGCAGTGAACGGGAAGGTCAGTGGGGAAGTGAAAGGAAAGTGAATGTAGAGAAGGGATGGGGGGAGTAGTTGGAGTGTGTGGAGAGGAGAGGAGTAGTGGTGTGGAGAAGGGAGATCAGTAGTGGTGTGGAAAGGGAGGGACTAATTGAACAGAGAGGTATAGTGGTATGGAGAGAGAAGAGTAGTGGAAGTGAGTAAGATCAAAGGGTGGAGGGAAGCAGTAAGGAGAGAAAGAGCTTACGTCTCTAGTATAAGTCTGGGATCAAGGGACACCCATGTTAGGCTGTTAAATCTCCTTCCTATGTCATGGAGAGAGGGATTGCCATTAGGCCCTTTTCCTGAAATGAAAGAAATCCCCTTCTGCCACTAGTTTCAGTGTTATTGAGGCCATCTATAACAGTTGCTCTCTCACAAGTTATACTAAGGGAGTCCTGGCTCCTCCTAAACCACTTCCCATGTGTCGACCAAAGGCACGTGTCTCATCAGCATACTTAAAGACAGAGACACTGACTGATGTTCCACCTGCATCCCTGATTCCCTGCTGCTCCCTGCCAATAAAATCAGGCAAACATGACTTTTCCAAAAGCTGCATTCATGGATTTGCTGCTCCTCCTGCACCAACTCCCCGCTGTCAGCCCATAGCACATCTCTCTCAGCACTCCCTTCAAGAGGCGGGCACTGCCTTGTATGTCACTGACCCACCGGACTCTCCGGTGCTCCCTCCTGCCAAAATCAGGTCAGTGTGTCCCTCCCACAAGATACCGTAAGGGATTCCCACCTTCTTGTCCATTCAGTAAGAAAGATTGTGTCTCCAAGAGACACATATGTATGTCTCTTGCAGGCATACAAGCTGCGCCCCCCTCTTAGGTATTTCCCCTAACTAAAGTCTCTCCATATAGCACTGTGAGGAATTCAACCATCTGCACAAGGAGTGTGCGCTCGCCTGGTCTTTTTTGAAGTTTGGAAATTACGATGAATGATGGGAGATCAACCTCCGAAAATGTGTGGAGCCATTCCGCACTCATTTTCCCTGCTCACTGCACAACAAATGCATAGTCGAGTGTACTCCAGGAGGACACAGCCTACATGCTCCGTCCTCCCCTGTCATGTTCATTTGGAATGTGACAGCCACGGGTACATCTGAAAGCATCTTAGAGGGGGAAGGCAACACCTTCCCCCGACCATGGCCAGCCTAGTTAACATCTCAAAGTCTCCATGGATCTGCCCCTCTATCGTCCAAATCTGCTGGTGGCAGTGCAAACTGATCAGAGTTAATTGAAACAGGCCTGCCACAGGCTTGTTCGCAGGAAAGACAAAAGGGAGGTAGGACTAACACCTCTTGGATATGCAATGTGTCAACTTGAAACTAGCTCCCACCCCACTGTATTAAAGGCAGCAAATGGCATGTCTGGGTCCACTATTTACTATGGCCAACCCCAGCAGAGAGGACCCCTATCAGAGGGAAGAAGTATGTGATTTAAGGGAGACATGAAGTCTGTTCTCACCACAAACCTCAAGGGAGACCTGTGCTTTGATCAAGAGTCACAGGGTGCTCAATTAACTGGAGAGACACTTTGATCCACAACAGACAGGAAGATGGTTGGGACTTAGTAGTACATTTTTCCACCCCTTACCTTCCTGTTGCAAAACACTATGGTTATGAGCTCATGCATAACAGCAGATTGTTGGTGGGAACCCAGAATTGGTTCCTTAAACTAGGCTTAGCCTGTACCAATCACTGGGGCCCATTTGGCTTTAAAAGAGGGCTGAGACCCTCACTTTGCAGATCATCTGACAATTTAAAAGTAGTAAGAAGAAGGACTAATTTGGACCCTTGCTGAAGGTACATTCTGCCTTACATCTTCTGCCAGTGAAGTAAGTCCCTGATGTCCAAGAGGGAAGCAAGATGCCTACCCTAGACATTTCCCAGGGAACAGAGGGAGATACCGGACTCAGACGACCCGTCCAACAGCACCAGAACCGGTACCCAGCCAGCACACAGCGTGCCCTGCTAGGTTTTTCCTGCAAGCGTCCTAGGTGGGAAGTGCCAGAGAGACTCTGAACAAAGGACAAGGTTGTTTCCTGCACTCTCCTCAGCTTTGGGCCATCCACCTTAAAGGACTACACGAGTCCTGCGAAGAAGCTAGGGGGAGTGCCACAACAAGCATCAACCAGCATCCATCTTTTAAGGACATTTTTCGAGACCTCGAACCATGACCGGCTACACATCTCACTGTTGTCACACTGCAGTCACTAAAGCCATCCGAGACACCACGAGCAGTGTTCCAGATCCGCCAACCAGCACAGAGACAATGATTCTTGACCCTGAGCCACCCTGTAGGCCAGCCTGCAGCCGGTAGTCCAGCCTCACTTGCCGAACTGCCTGCCACCTGATGCCCGCAGCTGTCTCCCATCTTGAACTCTGTTGGAGGAGCTGAAAAGAGTCCAGGGACCGCCTCAACGATGTTGAGCATTAAGATCATCTCAAGCACCAGGTACATTGTGGTTCTGTCCCCCTGGTCCTTCTCCGAAGGCCCCCAGTGATATTTACAACCCCTTGCTCCTTTGGTGCTGAAACCTAAAAACCTTGAACAGTTAAGATTGATTGTTTTATCGACTAGCCTCCTTTTAGTACCCAGAGTGCATCCCATTCCTTTGTTAAACTGTCGGTCCTCTGCATTCTTTTACAGAGTGAGCTGTATTTTGTAGTGTGCTAGAACTGTCTGTTGTAATAATAATAATGTAAATGTTTGTATACAACCTTGATGGGACCGTCCCTTTTTATCATTGGGTAATAATTGTATTTTCGCTGTGTTGCAACTAACCAACGATTCACGACCTTGTGGAGATAAGCCTGCCGTTCCGTCCACATTACGAAAATTGGACAAGGAGGTTTATAATTTGCTTATGTTTCTAATCTGTTCGGATCCCTTCTGGTGCACTAGAGGTGTGGGGCTGATTGATGGTTTAGAAACCGATATTCATCCCTGGAACACTGGTTCCCCCGGAAGTTGATTTGCCACATTCACCCACTTCAAATCCATGACTGTGTCACTCAGCAAAGCGTGAGTTAAACCAACCATGAATCTAAATTTCACTGGGTCTCAGTCACTCACTAACCATCTCAACTCAACTACAAATCAACTACCCCCAACTCCAATCCATTTTATTAACCCATCCAGAACATTCCTAAACCTAACTCGAAAAACATGTATATCTGAAAGCTGCCTGGGAGTGTAAAGGAACTACGGCCACATGTCCACTTTTAAGTCATGGAGTCAAGCTTCATAAGAACATTTTTAAAAGTTAGTTCACATTTGGACCTGGGTGTACCACCTGAAATCCAGGTGATTTGAGGTACTAGCTGGAAAGTGTGTTCCGACCTGTTTACAAACTTCTAATGGGAGACCTCTAATGCAGAGGCCACAAAGTGAATGGGACTATGACAATACTACAGAGATACTTAAAATCGGAGCTGCAGGATGTTGGTGTTGCTCTCATTTGCCTATGTTTGATTTGGCAATTCTGCCACCATGCCAGAGACTAATAGGCACATGTTTGGCTGTGCTTACAGAAAGGGCCTGGTCGGTCTGCCCCTAACTTCACGTCTCAAAACCCTGTGCCACTGCATGCAGTTGCCAACTAATACCATAGATTTGCCAGCGTCTTTCAAGAATTTCAGTTGCAATGACCCATCACACCTTGGCAAGTGGGTCTATGAATCCGAAAACGAAAGCCAGACAGCTTTCTAACGTGGTTCTATAGGGCTTCGGCTCCCCTGCAGGCTGCTTTTCTTTGTTCTTTGAGCATCTGACGATACACATATCCCTTGATGATACACATATCCCTTGATAATCTGCCCGACACACACCTCCTTTATTGCTTTATTTAGGATTTTGCCATGGAATGAGGATGTGGGTATTTACATAGTCAATCCAAGAGAAGAAGTTAAATGTTGTGAAGTAGGAAAACAAAATCTGATCATTTTGGAAGAATGCCTTCCATTCCTTACTGTACAGTATATTGATTATGTGATTAGGCAAGCGCCACAGGGATACATTATTTCATCAGTTGCAATTGCTTTTTCCCCCAGACCACATGTATACATTTTTTCAACTTCCTTTTGCTTTTGAAAACCTTAAATTAGCTCACATCAATGCCTTTTTGAAACAGACATGTCGAGGCAGAGTTTCCCAGCTGACCGGTAGGGGGCCCATTGAGATCATTTTTTGTTTTGGTTAACGCGCCTAGAAACACTTGCGTACAGGCGCGATATAAATGACATATCATATCATCGTAGGTGATGCTGTAGAGCCACCTATAAGCCAAAACTATTGCATTAGATTACAGCAAGGGACAAATGGCATATGAGGAGAGATACAAAGAATGTATGTGCTGTTTGGTCGTTTACCTATTATTAATATATTTATTTCGTATAATACAGCCGTTAGGCTTTATATACATATTCACACTCCAAAATGTAAAACATGAAAACATCAGCCAACATTTGTTAAGCATGCATTTACTGAATACTTTACAATAGATACAAAAATGTAGAAAATTAAGCATCAGTCACTGCAACGATATGAAAAATAAAATCAGACAATTACTGCAATGTTAACAGAATGTTAGCCACTCTATCCCACAATGTCATCATATGATAGATAAGGCATCACCGTCAAAGTAAGACTGCCATCAAAATCCAAGTCCAATGGTCTCCATATTAGGCCCTATTGTCAAACATAAATTGCATCGGAGGGAACCCAGTGCTTCACATTGCAGCTATAAATGTCTCAAACTCTCTTTGCACAGATCTCCACAGAATCTACAGGAAGCGAAAGTCAGGCAGATTTCCCTACTCCGAAAGAATGCATTCCTTAAATTGAACTCAATACGTATATTGGTAGCCACGATTCCATTGTAGGGATAGGCCACCCAATATGTGCAACACCCAGAGCGAAGTAATGAGTATGTCACAGTGTCTTCCACAGAGGACTTAGTAGCACATTAATTAATTAATACTTGTTCAGAATCAATAGCTAATAAGTCCCTTTTGGTTGAAGGGCTCAACTTTCCTTGGAGTGAATTAGCTCATGTACTCCCCTAGCTTCTTATCCAGTTGTGCGCTTCCTTGTATGGCTGACCAAACAGGAGCCTTTTGCATTTAGCAGGCCATTATTATTAAGAAGAGTACCCCTGCAGCACATGTACTCTTAAAGTGGTGATTAAGACTACACATCCTTTAGGCACAATAGTTAAGGGAGTTTAATTTAGTTTCCATTGCTATCCATTGACTGCCCTCGGCCATGTAAATCCCTATGTCCATTCTCACCCACTTCCTGACCCTCCTTGCCCTAAACACATCTTCCTAGGGTCTCTTTGAGATAGAGTTATCAAGTCTTACGATCAAACTTTGAGGTCGAAGTGACTGCCAATGTTTTTTTTTTTTTTTTTAAAGCAGTCTTCTGAAAGTTAATGTGGCTCATTACACGTCTGGTGGTCGCCCGCCGGTAAATCCGGCAGGATACCACCAAATGGTAATACCTTTACTGGCACCTGATCTGCCAGAATTACCGGCAGATTACAGGTGCCAGTCAGGGTAGGCAAATCACCATTCCATGAAATCCCATAGGACTCCATGGGGGATTGCGAGTATTACCGGCACCAGTAATACCGGTGCCAGTAATACCTGCTGTTTTTTGCCAGCGGGGTACCTAACTTACCTCCAGCTCTTGGCTGGAGTTAAAGCCACCCTATTGGCAAATGTGTAGTTTGCTGGTCCGGAAATGTGCCGATTAACGGAATTACTGGCATGGTCATTCTGGGCCACCAAACATATAATGAGGCCCAATAACTTAATTGGAAAAGTAAAGGCACTGCTGTAGTAATAAAAATGTCTTAACCAGGTCTGCCTTTAGCCACTCCATTTATAAGCACTATGCGTGTTCTGCACTGAAGTCCTGTTAAAAACAAGGATTGGCAAAGCCAACAGTTAGGGATTGGGTATAGGTATTAGGCATTTGCCAGACACTGCTGTTATTTGCCCAGGTACTCGCGCCATTCTGCAGCTGTGACCATCAATGATCAGTTATTACCACTTCCCATGCCTTCACAAAAGCCAAATGTGCTGTCATTGCCAATGCTTGTTAAATGTGCCTCCATGCATCTTCAGCCAGCTCTGGCTAATGCTATGGGAGCGCTAAGGAGCCTGACAGCAATGCAGGTAGACTGCAAGGAGCATCAGTCAGCCATCCCAGCGTCAATGCTGTCTGTGGAGGAGGAGTTCTGCAAAGACAAGGTATGTTTCACAAAATTGGCCTGCACATAAACCAGTATGAATGCTTACAGCGTGGACTGACCTAGAGGGCAGTGCATGAGGGGTTTGACTGACAGGCCAAGATGGGCCCTTGTTGGGAATCGGAGCGAGCTAGTGCGGGACTTCTTTTAAGCCAATATGGGCTATTTTTGGTGACTTAGCACGCTACTCATACAGTGGTTCAGGCAGGGCAAAGCAGAGGAGAGTGTGGCGTGCAAACAAGCAAAGTAGCTCCTTTGCAGATTTTGAGGAGCATATGCCACATATTCGTACAAGGAGCCTAAGTTTCATGCAAGAAGTGTGCATTCCCCCATGTGTTTGATTTCTTTCTTTCTACTTAGTAGTCTGCAACCTGTGGCTCTCCAGAGGCTTTGGACTACAACTCCCATGATCCTTCCCCATTTATTTTGCTAACCAAGGCTGATCGGAGTTGTAGTCCATAACATTAGGAGAGCCAAATGTTGCATTTTTTAAATATAGGGCTGAATTTTCCAGCATGCAAAGAAATGGGATTGGCAAGTAGGGAACACCTGACATGGAGCATGGTCGAGGGTATCGCGATAGTGGAGTGATGGCGACTGTCTGGTGAGGTTGTAGGACTGGGGTGCAGTGAAAGTGATGAAGCGAACCCCCGGATGACAAGTCCCGCTGTACATGCATTCTGCACAGGCTAAAGGGAACCGTGCATAGATCCACTTGCAGATTGCCGGCTCCAGCTTGATCTTCTTCCAAGGTAGCCTGGGCTTTGAAAGATTTATTTCTCAAGGCCATTTAAGTTTACCTGGTAGCCAGCCATGTCTCTTGGAAGGGGCCAAGCTTGACGTGCTCGGTGACAGCTCTCCGGGAAGGCTTACAGGCAAAGAACCAAAGAAATATGAGGCGAGATGTTGGATCACGTCCCAGCCTCCCCCTGAGTTGCATGGCAGGGAGTGGTGGCTTTGCCATTCATTTCAGTGCATTCCTGGGAGGAAAGCAGAAGGAGTGTGCACAGCTCGAAAGGGATAAGGGAGGTGTAGGAAGAAGATAGGTTATAGAGCATGATGCTTGTCTCTCTGCAACACAGACTCAGCTTTAAGAGCCCCTAATTTACAGATCCCAGGCATATAGGGCCATTAAGAGTTGGATGGTGATGATAAAAATAGGGATATCAGCCAAACACTGCTGATTTTGACTGGCCGCCCAATTCAGATGTGACTTTGGAAATACCTTTTGAAGTATACCCATGGAATACCACCAGAGGTATAACGAGTCGAACTTCACATAGAAAATCCATGAATCGGGGGGCGCTGTTGAGCTGCCGACAAGATGGCCGCCTAGCTACGGAGCTCCGAGACCCACAGACAACGAGCGATAAAAAACGGCGGAATCCGCACATCACTGACCCCGACAACAGCACCAGCTGACTCCCCTAGTTGTGGGGCATACGCCGTCGAAATCCCGCCGCCCGAGACCCAGCGGCGGCCAAGATACGACCGACGGCGACGGCCGGGCCTGCGCTGACGTGGAGCGAGGACGGACTGCTTGGCCATCCGAGGGCGCCGAAGAACCGAGCCGCGAGGAGAGCTCCTGCCGGGCCGCTGCCTTGAGCCGCTAAACCCACGGACTGTGGGTGTGTAAGGTGAGTGCCTGGGGACGGTCGAGCGGGCCGCCAGCCATCCGCTACCTCGCCGGGGCTCCCCCAAGCCCGGCGGCACCTCCTAGGTGGCTGCGGCTCGCTCCCTCCCCCCCTCACTTCGATTGTCCTTCCCTCCGAGTGCGGCGGCGGCCTCTGGCAATCCTGGATCCTGCTGGCCGCGGCCCTCCGCGGTACGGGAGCCGGACTCCCTCCTCGCTCATCCGGAGGCGGGGAACGGCGCAGGGACAGCTCGCGAGCCCTGGCCGCGGCCCTCCGCGGTACGGGAGCCGGACTCCCTCCTCACTCATCCGGAGGCGGGGAACGGCGCAGAGACAGCTCGTGAGCCCTGAAGCGCCCTGAAGCGCCCTGTTGAGGCCCCCGGCCCACAATAACACCACGGGCACCCACCACTGACGACTCCGGCAGCGCGGACCCCTGCCCAGAAGATCCCACGAACTGCCCGCTCGTGGACTGTACACCAGCAGGCCCTGAACGCCGCCGGGCACAACACTAGCCTCCCTGTGGAGGCTCCCGGCCCACAACAACACCACGGGCACCCGACGCTGGCGACTCCGGCAGCACGATCAACTACCCAGAAGACCCCACGGACTGCCCGCTCATAGACTCTACCCCAGAAAGCCCCGAACACCGCCGGGCACAACACTAGCCTCCCCGGAGACCATCATCCCCTCCAGCTGCACCCTACGGGCCCCCCTGGCTAGCCTCCCTCTACAAAATACAGACTGGGGCAACACCTGCGACACTCGGCAGATACCTGCCAAATTACTAGCCGGCTGCCACCCCTGCCACGGCAATTCCGCTGCGAAACCGCCCATCCGAGATAGGGATGTCGAACAGATCGCGGGGAGCAAACAAGACAGGAGCTATGGACAAGTTCGCCAAGGCGGCGCCCAGGCCGGACCAGGCATCCTCGTCCACCATACAAGAAGACAATGAGGCCCAGCCGGATCCACCACAGCCCGACCTGACGGTAATGATGGAGTCCATGGCAAAAAACTTTGCAGCGTTCCACGAAAAACTGGACGATATTAACGCCAACGTGGCCTCTCTAAGGGCCAAACTGGACCAACATGGCGCAAAGATCACGGAGGCGGAACAAAGAATAGGGACAAACGAGGACAACGTCCACACACTACAAGACACTGTCGCAGGACTCGTCCGGGACATGAAATATGTCAAAGCCAAGTGCGACGACCTCGAATCAAGGTCGCGAAGAAACAATATCCGCATTGTCGGGGTTCCCGAGGCTGCGCTAAAAGGGCGTATGGAGCCAGCGGTCGAACAGCTACTCAAGAACCTACTTGGCAACCCTGAGCTATCACCATTCTTCACGGTGGAGAGGGCACATCGGTCACTGGCCCCACGACCCAAGCCCGGAGACTTTCCCAGACCAATAATCGCAAAATTGCTCAGCTACAAAGACAGAGACCACATATTGCGTCTGGCTAGAGAAAAGGGGGAACTAAGGCTAGACTCCCAAACAATCAGAATCTTCCCCGATTTCTCCGTGGGAGTACAAATGGAACGTCGCCAATTTGGAGGAGTCAAAAAGATGTTGAGAGACAGAAAAATTGAATATGCTATGCTCTTCCCGGCGCGCCTAAAATTCACTCATCGTAACAAAATATATTTTTTCACCGTCCCAGATGAAGCAGTCAAATTTATCGAGGCGCAAATCCCGCCAGTGAACCAAATGGAAGAACCAGTGAACGATGTTTGAATCCCAGACCCTGCCAGCTAAACCTGAAGGTTCCATTCGCGCTATGTGCCGGATAGGGGTGCGCCACCGCGACTCGAGATCAGGATAACACCCCTGGTCCTGAACCTCGCCACCCCAGCCTAGAGACCAGGCACCAAATCACTCCGACAACAATGCAGACTTTGGGACCCAAGTACACACTTGCTTTCTTTGTAACCCTCTGTTTCAACAGCCGTGCAGAATACGTATGATGTACCATCATGATATGTGTAAACAAATGTGGGTCGTCGGCAGCGGTAGCCCCCACTGCAGCTGCAATGCCGTTTGCGACGAAGAGTTTATGGTTTAGCCCCTGTTGGGCTGTTGGTGAAGCGTTGCCTAACTTCAAATGGCACGCGGTTGGTTATACCGGGGGTGGGTTATGTTACACTGCTGGCTCTGCCTGGGCGGTGAGGGAGGGGGGTGGGGAAGTTGCGGGAAGTTATGAGAAAACTGGCAGGAAGTCGATGACCGGGTGTGTACTGATGCATGACAATACCACAGACACACATCTCATGGCAATCAGACACAGATCCCCTTGCACCTACAGTTGGGATGTCCCATAAAATGTCAACATGGCTCTCAAAATAATGACATGGAATATTCGGGGACTGACAAACTTTACAAAGTCCCGTAGGATCACAGCGTACGCACAAAGACACGGAATCACAGTACTCCTGCTACAAGAAACACATGCCCAGAAACTCCTATCGTCCAATCTCGCACCGTCCTGGGGCCCCAATAGATTTTATACCCAATTTTCTACCCAATCCAGAGGAGTCCTAACACTCATTCACAAATCTATACAATTTAAACTCCATGCAACCCACATCGATACGGGGGGCAGGTATGTGATCCTCCATTGCACCCTAGCGGGCGAGGAGTGCCTACTTGTAAATTCGTACGGTCCCAACACCGACTCCCCTGAATTTGTAGACGCCGTAATGGCCATTGTCATGAAATATGTGGCGGTGCCCATTATATGGGGTGGAGATATGAATCTCATACTGGATAATGACATGGATAGGACAACCTCGACCCGCAGAGTGGTGTCCCGAGCCGCCAGGCGGCTCCTTACACACATGAGCTCCCTGAACCTACATGATGTGTGGAGGACGCTCCATCCCCGGGTTAGAGATTACACCTTTTACTCCACGGTGCATGACAGCTCTTCCCGTATAGACTTGTTCTTGTTGTCGGGTTGCCGGGTGGGCAGGTTGCTGGATGTTAGGATACTCCCCCGCACACTCTCCGATCATTCCCCCGTGTTGTTGCAGATTCAACTGGGTAGCGCTATGACCACCCGGCCCGCCTGGCGGTTTAAATCGGAGGCCTTATCTGATATTGTCTTCAAGGCCGAGATACTGTCTGACATAAATGATTTCTTTGAAAACAACAACACGCAGGATACAACTGAGGGGACTCGTTGGGAAGCATTTAAGGTTTACATTAGGGGGATGTGTATCTCGAGGGAGGCTGGGGTTCTCAAAGCTATACGGCAAGCCTTACACAGCTCCGAAGCGAAGCTCAAAACGCTTGAACAACAACACACCTCCGCCCCAACTCCAGCCACCCTTGCACAAATCAGAAAGGAATTAGAAACGTTTGAATCTCATGCCCAGAGTGAATTGCGGTATCTGGCCCGACCCGTGGCCGCCCGCCGTTACGGCGAAGGTGACAGACCTGGCAGGACCCTGGCCAGACTGGTGCGGGCGGAAAGTGGCAAATCCCGAATAGACAGCATCCTAGACGAGCATAACGAGCGACATTGGTCGG
Source organism: Ambystoma mexicanum (assembly GCF_040938575.1). Lineage (NCBI taxonomy): Eukaryota > Metazoa > Chordata > Amphibia > Caudata > Ambystomatidae > Ambystoma > Ambystoma mexicanum. Next base: position 369,854,320 of record NC_090931.1, read on the forward strand.
ACCAGGCTATATCTGATATATTCTCTGGCTTTTATGCCAAGCTCTATGGCCCCCAGCCGGAACACAACACGCATGACCTAGACGATATGCTGGAACACATCCCCATGACCATCATCTCCCGGAGCACCAGGGAACAGCTCGACAACCCGTTCACCCTGGACGAGATAGTCCAGGTGATCTCCGACCTTCCGAAGAACAAGGCCCCGGGCCCCGACGGGCTCACAGCTGAATTCTATCGCGAACACATCGCCATCCTGGCCCCCATTCTGCACGGTGTCTGGGCCGAATCCCTCCTAGCGGAGTCTCTCCCTCCCTCCCTCCCTAAGGGAAGCCCTAATTGTCGTCCTTCCCAAACCAGGGAAACCTCCAGATGAGTGCGGATCCTACAGGCCCCTATCGCTTATCAATATGGACACAAAAATTTTTGCCAAAGTAATCGCAAATAGATTCCTCCCATTCATGCCCCATATGATCCATGCAGACCAAAGCGGATTCGTCCCGAGCCGCTCCACTGCACTTAACATCCGCCGATTATTCAATATAATGTCCAGAATTGACCCAAAAGCAGACGCAGTGGCAGTCACGCTAGACGCCCAGAAGGCGTTCGACATGGTTTCCTGGAGATACCTGTGGGCGGTGCTGGAAAAAATGGGGATAGGCCCGAGCATGCTTTCCTTTATTAAACTCCTGTATACTGACCCACGAGCCAAGGTGCTGGTCAACTCTGTTGTTTCCTCCCCCTTTGTGCTACATAGGGGCACCCGACAGGGTTGCCCATTCTCCCCCATCCTTTTTGCGCTCGCCATCGAGCCCATGGCGGATCACATCAGGCACAGGCATACCCGCAAGGGTATCCGCCTACGGGGCACGCCGGAAATCATTTCATTATACGCCGATGATGTTCTCCTATATGTCAGAGACCCCTCAACACATCTCGACCCAATAATTCGAGACATAACAAAAATAGGAACATACTCAGGCTTCACCATCAACTACTCAAAATCCGAGATATTTCCCCTCACTGCGGCGACCCAGAAGCCGACATGTGAATTCCCCCTGCGATGGTCACCAGGAGGCATCAAGTACCTAGGAGTGCGGGTGTCGCGGACCAAGACCTCCCTATTGGCGGACAACTATGAGGCAACAGCAGAGCACGTCGAATCCAAATTGCTCAAGTGGCGCAACCTCCCCTTATCCCTTGCAGGCAGACTGTCACTGATCAAAATGATAGCGGTTCCTAAGCTCCTCTACGTCTTCGCTAACGTGCCGGTATGGCCCGGGAAGCAGTACTTTATGAGGCTCCACGCCGCGTGTGCCCAATTTCTCTGGCACTCCGGGGCAGTCCGGAAAAAGTGGCTTCACATGACCCCCCCCTACGAAAAAGGGGGCTTTGCAACCCCAGACCTCACTATGTACTGGATTGCGGCACAGGCCCAACACGCCACGCACTGGTATGCACACCTGAACCCACCTTCACACGTCAAACTAGAGGAACTGGCGGGAGACGGCACTAACATAATGACCCTGCTACTACACCACACGTTCCAAACTGACGCCCCTGCAGATCCGGTGGCCACCACGATCAGGGCATGGAATATGATTTTGACCCCCACAGATGGGCACCGCCCGTACTACAAATGGCTACCCCTGCGACAATTCCCAGGCCTGTCCCCCACACATGACCACCATTTCATCCAACATTGGGAGGCCCTGGGATACCGCGCACTCGCAGACCTGTATCCAGAGGGCAAATTCATCACCCCCCAAACATGGAAACCAGGGCACTCTAACTCAGCTCTGGAACTACTACAATACTTCAGGCTGAGAGCGGCGGTCCGGGCAATGTGGCCATCATACCCAAATGAGCCCCCTGACGCGCCCGAACTCCAGTTCATGGCAAATTCCGTGGGTGGCAAAGGGGTGGTCTCCTCCCTGTATAAAATGCAGCTAGGTAAGCGTGAGAATACGTCCCTAAAACCAAGGGAGGCCTGGGCCAGGGAGCTGGAAATAGAGATCACTGACGAGCTGTGGAACAACATGTGCGCGCACACACGCAAAGTCTCCCTGAGCGCTCGATTCCGTTGCATACAGTATAAGCTACTCAATAGACTATATTACACACCGCTTAGAGTAGCGAATTTCACACGCTCTTCTGCCCACAGATGCCCGAAATGCGACTCCGAAGAGGCAGATCATGTTCACATGTTCTGGTCCTGTGCTGCGCTGAGCGCATTCTGGCAGGGGGTAACGGGAGCGCTCACAGAGATAATTGGATCCCCCGTAGACCCCGTCCCACAGGCCCTGTTGTTTGGAATATGGACAGGGGAGAACGCTAAAAAAATGTCCAGATTCCTGAATGTGGGCGCCATGGTTGCTAAACGGTGCATCTTACAATGTTGGAAACGCCGCTCTCCCCCCACCTTCGAAATGTGGCTCAGAGCCCTTACTTGGGTTCAGACCTGTGAGGAGGAATACATTGGGTCTCTGCCAGCACCATCTCGCCCCAAAAATGTATGGACGGAATTTTGCACCTATTTGAACAATAAAGATGAGATCGAGGACTCTGTGCCCTTGGCCGTTCCTCTGGACACGCTACCATGAAGACGGGGGCGGCCGCCCCCCCCCCTCCTCCTAAGTTGTCAACACCCCCCCCCTCCCTGAGCCGTTCAGAAATGTATGATGTAATACCTGACTGTACTAATGCGAATATGTGAATTTCTGTGTAAACTATGCTATTCCTGTCTTGACTTCCTGCCAATAAACAAAAGTTTTAAAAAAAATAAAAAAAGAAAATCCATGAATCTGTACCTCCAACTCAGAGATGGGGGTAGACATTGTAAAATGACACAAACATTGTTTTTGCATTTTTTGCCTATACAAAAGGGAAGCCCTTCAAATCATTAAAAAAGTTGTTTCATGGGGCCAAGGAGTGAAAAGGTGGGCTTCTTTGATACCGTCCTCTCTCATGTAGTTACTTTAATGTAGTGCATACAAGGATCCGAAACATGGAAGCCAACTTTCACATTTCCCAAAACGTGCCCTTAGTTTACTTATTTATTTTATTGTTCATTTATCACAAGCTCAAATGTTTTCTAAGGGCGGATCAGGATTCGAACCTGTGTTGCACTGCGTTGTCTTGCTTCCAAGACAAACACGCTGCCTGTGAAAACAAACATGCTCCCTTTTTAGGCAGCATCATTAGTCGAACACGTCCCCATCAAAAACGACATTCCCTGTTGATTGCTGAATGCTGTCCTCACTCAACTACCACCTAATGGAGTTGGCAATGCAAAACATTAGAAACGTACAAGATGGAGGAGAAGAAAAAGTAAACTCTTACAAGACAGGCAGTCCTGCAAAATCTGTCAAAGGGCGCCCACATCGCCCGGGCTCCAACTCCCATCAATGGCCATCTGCTTTGTCCTAGAGTTAACTACTAACAGACTGTAGCATCGCTTTCAGCAGAACAACTGACCCCCTGCCTTACAGGAATAGAATGAGAGAGAAAGGAAAAGACATGACCTTCTTGTCGTTGAACATGTTGTTCAGAAGACCAAATCTAGTAGGAAAATATGTTTTACAGTTCAGGCCTTTAAAAAGAAAAGTGCACAGCCCTCAATGTTTAGGTCTCCGTATGCTTGCAGCCGGAAAGGGAGTAAGGCAACACCTGAGTTAGGGACTAAAAGTGGCAAGACTCTCTTTGCCCACATAGATATTTGCCTCATTTATTAACATCCTGCAAAATTTTGAAAAAAGCAAAAATGCTCATGTTAGTGAATATACTTTTATGTGAAGGCTTGAGCACTTTTTGGTATCAATGAGCAGACACTAAAAAAAACTACATGTAAACCGTTGAAATAAAAAGTAAGAAGCAACGAAAGTGTTTTGCCCCTCACCATGACAGTCGTCCATGTGATCAGCCTGGCTAACAGAGCCGATGGTGGGAAACGCTGTCAGTTTCCCCAGGTAGAATGCATTTTAACGTAAAGCTGTTTGGGGAATGAGTTTGTCTGTCAGATGTGTTGCTTTATCCATGTGTCAAAGAAGCAAGGCAACTGCATTTAATCTAGTGTGGCCAGTGATCGAAGTGAGCGGGAACGGTGTTCCACTCATTTTATTTTGTTCTGTTTACCATTCCTCTACTTTTTACGACCATATTCACCATTCTATATAGAGGATTTGCCCATTCATGTCCCTGTGCAAGTGTAAAGTTGTTATAGGAGCCTTAGTTACTGGTCACTTAGACTCTTGCAGTGCCCCGGCTGCAACACTGTGTCACATGCTGCACTATGCTTCCATCTACCCTGCCGAGACCACAGTTCCACTACCTTTTTCAGTACACTTCTAATCTCAGATATGTGTGGATTTTATAATGTATAAGTAGTTATTTATAACGTGTTTAATACCCAGAGGTTTCTAAGCACGGACCCATGTATACGATGATACAGGGATTGTTAAAGAGAATCCAAGTAGTTGTTCCGTTTTTGGGAAAAGATTCTGCAAAAGACGAACTCTTCTCACCTTGACATAAAGCAAAGGCATTCTAAAAAAGATGGAATCTTCTTTGTATGAGTTCAAGAAACATGTTCTATAATCTATCAAACACCTTTTGATGGTTTGTCCGTCCATTCACCATGAAAGAGAGGCCTTCCTCGGCCCTGTGTATAAATCATCATACGTCGTCGACAACACCATCTGGTGGAATCGTCTCATCACGGGAGCCCAAACGAGATGGCTAATAGCAGCTACCAAACTAATAACCATCGCTTTGGAGAAAACTTTGCAAAATCCATAAAAGAGAACTCTCGACAAACACTTCTTCGGGAAATCGACATCTGCACAGAAAATGACACTTCTTCCTTTTAGACAACAAAGAAAGTTGTTTTGTAAAAAACTAAATTGATTAAATACAAATAAAAAAATAAAAATAAAAAAAAGAAACATATTTCTATGTTGCTCTAGAGTGCATTCATGAAAATCAGTCTTTAAAAGTCGCGAACATATGTGCCTCTGGCGTTGCCATAAGAGATGTTTCCTACATTCACTGTATGATTTTACACAGCTGTACCAAAGCATTCTGACAATGCTACCAACATGAGGTATTCAAGTGCTCAACCTAAGATTTTTTGCGATCTGATGCAGCCTGGAAAATATGAGAAGCACACCTTTCATCCATGTGCTGTGGGATTTTCAGGCCCTTTTTTACTCGAAATGTTCTTGTAATTCCGCATCCAAAACATCTGCTGCTGCTGTGGGTCTGTCGTGGAAATCCGAGACTCCCCCAGAGTTATCTAATTAAGGCCGTCGGGTCATTAAGCGCAGCCTTTGCTTTGTGAAAGTTCAAGTTGATCCTCTAGGTTGGCGTGTGCACCGCTTCAACACAAGAACATAATACAGGGGAAGGAGATCATGAAATGTTTCAAATCAATGTATCTATGCAAGGAACCAACTCATTGTTGCCACTGGCTGTGAGCTCTGAACACGCTCTTCTTTTACTCTGGTAATTGGTGAGAGCACTTTTCAAAGAGTGCGCTGCAACAATACGACGTCCTTTCATTGACACCTGTATTTTCGACTGGTGTTTTTACAAAGATTGTTTTTGCTGAAAAAACTAATCACATTTTTTGGGCGGTGTGGGAAAGGGCATATAAAGGGTTGGGGGTCAGGAATAACCAAAAATATGTAGGGGAGGGGGATTTGGGATGGGAACGCCTCCCCGAAAATACTTTTTAAAAAATGTGATTTATTTTTTGGACAAAAACTCTCTGTAAAAACGCCAGTCGAAAATAACGGTGTCAATTAAATGGCATAGAACCGCTTCAACAATCCACCAGGCTTCCCAACATGGAAATATGTTGGCATTATCTTCCTCTTGACAGCGTACAAACCAGCCCAGGTGTTTTGCAGCATTTCAGATAATCAAACCACTAAACGAAACCCAAGTAACCCCTGAACTTTTTGATCCCCAACAAGAAATCTGGAACCATTACATTCAGGGCAAGTGCAAAGCAACGGACGTGAATTGTTCTTGCTTCCACCTCTTGGACCAATGCCTGCAAATTAAGTCGATATTCAGCAATATTAGCAGCTCCACCATCAGGCTGACCGTGGCAAGTGCTTATCTCAGGAGAGCATCCTTGCAAATGCTTTGATGAGTCTGAGATGCAGTGCTGGGCGCGTCAGACAATCCAAAGGACATCTCCACCTGGTTGTTCTCAATGTGAAAGTTCACCAGGTGTTGCTCTCTCACAGTGGCACCAGCCCTCCCATCTAAAATAAGAGAACAGTCTTTAGCATCTTTAGTCCGGTACCCAATGCAACTGATGTGATATAAATTGATCAGGCATCCATTTATACTCAGTTCTTAGAAGTTAAGCTGGCAGCTCAGGGACATTTGCAGCACAAAATGAAAGAATCGCCATTAGGCTTCAATCCTCTGCATGTATGGCTTGGATTAGCAAGACCTTGGTCACCCAAAGCCAGCAGGGATGTGAGCATCCTTCAGCAGCACCCTTCTCTTGGGCCTCATCTGCTTTGGGTGGCCTACTGATAATGCTGTGACCACCACTTTTGAGTTACTTTGAAGAGCCACAAGCGCCATCAGATCTGCCCAGTGAAGATTAGACTCTTAGTGACAGGTACCTCTCCCAAGTGCCTTGCTACAATTGTCCTAAGCTGTCCAGGCAACCTTATCACGAGTCCTTTTTGGTAGGACTGTCCCCTTCTCCTTTGCGGAATGGCATACGTTACAGAGCGTTTTGTTCACAGACTCTTTGTGTTGCGTCAAATTATAGGTTGTAACCCTTTCTTATGACAGGAGAAGCCATTACTTGTGCCGCTTTTTGCATCACTGCTGGTAGGAACATCTACCGTGTTCTGCATGCGTCTTACCTATCAATCTATGCAGTGGCGGACCATTGAATGAACGTGTCTGCTTCAACTGCAGCAGCAGGTGCCTGCTTTGGGTTATCATGTACTATTGGTCTAAACCTCTCTATGGTGTTTCTCGGTTTCAGATATGCTACAGAAGTCTCGTCCACTGGGGATGTGAGAAGCCCCTTGTGGTACGGCAGGGACTAGTCTCCGGAAATGTTCCTCAGCTGACATTCAACTGCATAGAAGAAAATCGGATGCTGTTCAGTGATGCTCAAGATATCTTTGCAAGAGCAAAACTAAACCTTTTGTTGTCACAACACAAAAGATGATAATAAAGATTGCATTCTGTGGAAAAAGGTTTCCTTGGACAATGTCATGTGAAAACATGGGTTCCATGTAATAATGCCCCCGCAGAAATGTCTCCTGACAAAAAAGTCACTGTTTTTTGGGAGACATTATTACATTGAACATGCAGAGGACACCCCCACAACTCCCGAATTATTATTTTTTTGTTTACAAGGGGAGCAGGGGACATCCCCACAACCCGTCCCCACACATAATGTCACCATTTATACTGTTGCCAATGCTTTTCCAGGTGACATTACGTATGGGGACATTATGTATGGGGACATTATGTATGGGGACATTATTATCTGATACCAAAATATAACAGGAAAAAGTACCAGGGGACACATTTCAATCAACAGATTTACATAAAATGTGGCTGTACTTTTATTGTTCTGTTTGGCATAAATCCACTACATTCATTTCACTGAATGTGTTGCCCAAACGAGTAAATCCCAAATTTATGATGTGGCAGTCAGGTACTACAATGCACTTCCAAGGTAGTCCCCAGATAACAAAAGTATAACTCCACATGTGTGGTGTCCATGTAAGTGTGGCCGCAAATGCCCCAATACTGCCATCATCATTCTGTGGTAGTCATTATATTAGTAAGTACAACCCCACAAGTGCCGAATCCACATAAGTGCACCCTCAACGGTCTAAATAATGCCATCACATTCCTGGGCTAATACTCACCAAATCACAAAAGTACAACATCACATGTGCTGCTTTAAATGGCAAAGAGAGACTCAAACGCCCAAATAATGCCATTATATTCTTGGCCTAGACACCAAGGGCCAGATTACAGAAACTTTGCACTGCTGGAAGTGCACGTTTGCACGGTAGTAGCACTAGGGAAAAGTGTGCACTATTTTTAAAAACACTGGGACATATTAGAAACCTTTGCACCAGGCAAGTCAAAATAAACTTTATTCGGTTATAAAACCATCAAAGTGCAATAATGGTAAAACATAGCAAAGTTATTAAAACTTTAGAAATGCTCATGTTAAACTATTAAAACCAAAATGCATTTTGTTCTATACCATAACATTCTAAAATTGCTGCCGGGAGACGAGTTCACTGTTTTAAATGTAGAACATAGTTCATTCGAAGTTCCCTCAACCAAGCTCTATAGATGCATTTCGCAACGAAAAATACAGTACACTAGTGGACCTAGAACAAAACAATGCATCCTCCACCAATCGAGGTTGGCCAGTCTAAATAAAGGGAGAAGATAATGTGCTCTTAAATCCTTATGTCTTGCACAGAGTAATAATAAAAGGTGGACACAGTCTCTTCCGAGGCTCCACAGGCCTTGCTATTGTTGCCTTGTTGAGACCTTTCAAGGCTTCCAGGTTTTCGTAAAGCTGGCTACTTTTGATTTGTTAGTACGTAACTCAACATGTAGGGCACGTGCATAACATGCGGCAATCAGATCCAGGTAGGTTTCAAAACCAAACTCTGGTTTTGAGCTTAGGTGGAGACCGGCCGTGCTTAATTTCATACAAGCATCCTCCATGAGATGTATGGCTACCTCTATACCAGCTTTTTTACAAACTCTTTCCGCTCCATACACAATGGGCCTCATTACAAGTTCGGCGGAAGCCTTGCCGGTAAAACCAGCAGGCTGCTGCCGAACATGCAGATTGTTCCGCCGCCCAGGATTGGGCAATTACTGGGTCATTACGGCCCCACCAGACCCGGTATTTGCCCATTCCTGGGCAGCGGTAAATAATGCTCCCCATTTCCATTTGAGCCCCGTAGGGATCAATGGGAATGGGGAGGTCGGATGCACCGGCACCATTCAGAATCTGACCTGACGGGCGAAAAGGCACCCGCGACCAGAACTCGTAGTTTGCCTGTCCAGTAACTATGGTACCGGCAAGCTTACCGCTACCGTAATAACCGGACCGGCAAAATTGTAATGAGGCCCATTGTCTCTGGAGAGTCCCTTTGATGGCCCAGATTTAAACTGAATAGCCCTTGATGCACATGCCTAAACCATGTTTATGGTTTCGAACCCTCCAGTGACAATAAGTATTTTAGTAAATCTCTCCATTTGAGAAGAAATGGGAGGACCAAACTCTTACAATTGCAGTTTGGCATGGTATAAGCATCAGGGCAAAATTTGCCGATTTCATAGGGGGATACAGCCAGACTGCCTCTAATGAGATGGACAGCCCCACTCCAAGGGCTCCCAAACTTTTCACGAAAATGCAGTTTGCAATGTGTCCTCATTTCTTCTGGACTTGCTTAGCAAGCAGATGAATGCCCTTTTTCCTTCAGCCGGACTTCCACCCAGAAGCCTCCCTGTGCTCTTGGCCACTGCAGCAGGTGCAGCAAACACCCTAAGCCACGACCAAACCCAGGTCTGCATCTTTTTCCAGTGACACTGGAGCACCTTGAGGCCTACGGGCGAATGGCGCTATACAAAAAAATAGATAGATAGAAAGATAGATAGATAGATAGATAGATAGATAGATAGATAGATAGATAGATAGATAGATAGATAGATAGATAGATAGATAGATAGATAGATAGATAGCAGCTCTTAGAGCGTTTGGCCGGATGTGTAGTGTGCGAATTCTGAATAGGAACAGTAACATATACATTCAGCCAGTCAGTATTTTTTCTCTTTATAATACATTTATAATACATTTTAGTATTCGCTGGTAGATGCTTAGAATTTACTTGCATTTACTTGTATTTTAATTTCGTTTTTAGCCGTAGTTTTAGATATTTTAAAAGTTGTGATTTTGTGAATTGAAAAGGAACTGTTTAGAATTGTGTCAGGCGAATCAGATTTAGTTTTGGAAATACTCTAGGCCCCCGAGATCCGAATTTGATTTGTTTGTGACATCTGCACCATCGCGTGTAAAGAAAGAAGTTTCTTTCCTCCACGAGACAGAAAACTACAATCCCCAGTTGGATTGTAGTTCTCTAGCCTCTTATTGAATAGAAACCAGGCGCGAACGCGCCAGCGCGAACGGGCAGGCACAGTCTGCTGCAGTCTGTGAAGGAGGGGAAAGTGAGGTGAGTCTCTCTTAAACCCCTGTTTTTCCCGGTGATATCAACTCTAGTGATAAGCGCCTTTGCTCTGTTCCAGGTCAGATTAGTGGAACTTATCAACCTTATACTGTTATATCCAGCGCTCGGACAACTTGGTAGGTGTTATGAAAAGCATTATGACGTGCGGTGGGCTGAAATCGAAAGTAAGCCACTCTCGGGATGTTTCCATGTTGAAAATAGGGCTACTTAACACGCGGTCGCTGAATAAGCATGCACACAACGTCCATGACCTCATTCTAGAAAGAGACTTGGATATCATGTGCATCACGGAAACGTGGCTCAAAGACCCCATAGGTCCAACTGCCAAGCCAGAAGGATTCATCTTATATAACAAAAACAGACAGTTGGGGCAAGGCGGAGGTGTAGCAGTCATAGCAAAAGATGCATTGCATCTTTTTAAAGCGAACTATGACTGCAGTGGATGTGATACCATGCAATTAAAGCTGACCCATACACCCAATGACTGCCTTAACATCATTGTTGTTTACAGACCTCCCTCGCTGACCTCCAATTTTGAGAGTGAACTAGGTTCGCAACTAAGTAAACTGGTCTCAGATAATTCATCCTCCCTGTTAGTAGGGGACATGAATAGATGGAGAGGAAATCCGATGACAAAGAGGCCATTGCCCTGGAAAATGCCTTGCACAATTTGGCATTTCAAATAAGAACCCACCACGCCACAGGGCAACCAATTAGACTGGCTCTGCACCAACAACCTAATCTCGTCTCAGATAAAGACGGAGCCTTGTATTTGGTCGGACCACAGTCTGGTGACCTTGGAAATAACCTTAATCTCCCCAATCAAGCTCTTAGAGAACCCACATGTGAAAGTTGCAAACAGAAACTTTAAAAGAATCGGTCCAGAGCAGTTAAAACCGTGTCTGCTCCAGATCCAGGAATCATTTTCAGTAGATGACAACTGTGAACACATGTTAGCCAAATATACCAAATCCATACAAGAGATTATTGATGAATATGCACCTCTTAAAAACAAGCTGGTAAGGGAAAACAGCTGTAAAGCGAAATGGTATAATGAACATGCAAATGCACTCAAACAGCTTAAACGCGCCAAAGAACGTGTATGGCATAAGACCCACACTCAGGCGGACAGAGATAATTGGAACGTGCCGATCATGCGTATCGGAAGGCAATCAGAGAGGCTAAGTCCAATTACTACAACAGGGAAATCGAGGCAGCCCCAAACTCGACTAAAAAACTCTTTGACATTCTTAAAGACATGGAAAAGCCCAAAATCCTCTCCCCTCCTCACATCCCAACGAAAGAGGATTGTGAAAGGGTCCAAGAGGGTTTTGCTGCCAAAATAACTAAAGCCAGGAATAATATAATTCTGGCTAGAGATACCACCAGTATAGAGCCCCTTGTCGAGGAAAAACCCTTATTCGTAGAAAAGGAAAGTTTAAGTTTTGTAGAGGTCTCAGAGGAAGAACTGTGTAGGGTTATGTCAGGCATGAAACCCACCTCCTGCGCTGAAAACATCCTCCCTATGAAGATAATCCTGGATAATAAAGAACTCTTCACCCCGGTTCTGACAAGGCTAGTCAATGCCTTCATCTTAGAAGGTGTAGTCCCTAAAGACTTAAAAAAGTGACTATTACACTGCTTGTTAAAAAGGCAGGCTTGGATCCCAAGGACCCCAATAACCTCCGCCCGATTACCAACTCCAATTTCATCCTAAAAATTCTAGATAAAATTGCCACCAACCAGCTGCAGAAACATGTGGAAAATGCAGATGTGTTACATAACCAACAATCTGGCTTCAGAGCGGCTCACAGCACAGAGTCCGCCATGGTAGACCTACAGACACACATGTTAGAATTGACAGAGAAAGCCAAGACTGGGTTACTCATGTTGCTGGACCTCAGCGCTGCATTCGATTTAGTAGATCACCAACTGCTACAATCAGCACTGGATAAACTTGTAGGGTGCTCAACAAAAGCACAGGCCTGGTTGGCCTCTTTCTTGAAGGACAGATGGCTAGAATACACTGGGACGAAAATTTCTCCGAAGCAACCCCGATATTGTTTGGAGTTCCCCAAGGTGCTAGTTTGTCCCCTCTCCTGTTTAACCTTTACATAAGAAGCCTCTGCTCGCTGTTAGAAAACATTGGCGTGATTTTCACCAATTACGCTGATGACACGCAGCTAATTTTTGGGTTAACAGGAGACCATGCAGTAGACAGCGCAATGATCGAGAAAGTATATAATATCATTGACAACTGGATGCAGAGGCATTGGATGTGCTTAAACAACATCAAGACGGAATTAATGATATTCGGATCTAATCAAGCCAGGTCTAAGTTAGAGCCCCAATATAAGACTTTCCGTATCAAAGATGCTGTCATACCAGTGGTACCCAAGGTAAAAACCCTAGGTATGATGGTTGAAGCCTCACTGGGATCAGGAGCACAGGTTAGTTATCTATATAAAAACAACCTTTACTACCTGCGTCTCCTAAGAGCTATTAGACCATACATAAACGAGATCAACGCAGCCTCTGTAGTTAGAGCTATCCTGTTATCCCACCTGGACTACGGAAATGCACTGTTATTGGGAGCCTCAAAAAAGGAGCTAGCTAAATGCCAAGTTATGCAAAATGATGCAGTTCACATCATTAAAAAGAGGAAACAAAGGGACCACATATCAGATAGTAGGAGGGAACTACATTGGCTCAGAAAAGAGGACAGTGTCAAGTTTAAAGCACTGACGATTGTCCACAGATGCCTCTTCAGAAAGGCACCAGTCTACTTCAAAAAGAACTTCTCTTGGTATGCCCCCAGAAGAGGCTTAAGATCCGCTGATACTGGCCTCCTAAAGATCCCAGAAGCCAAACGGGCTTCGGGAAGGGGCAAATCTTTCCCTTTCAAGGCAACCAAATATTGGAACGAGCTCCCAGTGTATCTAAGACAACAGGAAAACTATGCCATTTTCAGAAAAGCCTTGAAAACCAGACTCTTCCAATAACTGAGTGTAGCCTGGTTCTTTCCTTCCAGTGGGGTCCTTCGCCCAGCAAACTATTGAGAGATACAAATTGCAGGTGACTTTCTTTGCACTCCACCGCGCCCTGATGCCTGCGGGCTTTCGGCGCGTAACAAGCATAAAGTAAAGTAAAGGACAGATGGACAGTACACATTATGTATGGACTTATCCGCATTGTGGGTGAAAATGTTTGAAGTATGAAACATCCATTAGGATTTACACAGGGGTCAAGTCCTAAAAATTAAAGTGGGGTGACTCATCAACAAACGAATGAGATGTGACGTTGCCAGAAATGATCATTTCAAGGGGAAATTGGCTTTGCATAACCACCCAAATTGCAGAGGACGAATGGCATTTACCGTCCATAAAATCAACACACACTCAAAACAAGAAAATAATATTTTCTTCTAATAGTGTTTTTGGAAACGATAAAAGGTGTGCATGTTTTAAAATCAGAGAACCAATACAAATGTTTTCCCTGGGACTTGAAGTACCGAAATGGGACATGTCACCTTTAGTTGTTTGTTATTCTTCATCGGGTGACAGGGCAGTGGGGAAGTGTCAGGCCTACAAACCCGACGATACGGTTTGATCCCCGAGGTCAGCTTTAATTCATAAATTCAAAGAGGACATTCAATGTTTACCATTTTAGCATGGGGGGAACTGAGTCCACCCTCTTAATAAAATGGATGGACTGTGTCTGCCCATGTGTACCCTAGACTTGAGCCCTAGATTTACACATGTAAAATCATCAGACTGTAAGTGAAGGCATTACACCAATCTTGTGTGCCACAGAGGACATACAAACACACAGTCTTTTTCTGTCCACAGTTTACACACTCCTTCCCCTTTCTAGAAACAGAGAGTATTTGTGTCAGGGTGTCAACAAAGCAATCCAACTCCCCCAGAGAATAACTTTAAACATGGAGGCCCTCGTTCTGGATCATGCCCCAGAGAAGGACAAGTCATGGGTTAAGACATTTAGCAAAAATATATCATCATACTAATAATAATAATTGACGTTTTTCTGTGGCATCTCATGCCAGAATTGTCAATCTTCTAGACATTATACTAGCAGGTGCTACTGTTACCCCATTTTTAACAGTACCCAAATTGTCGATCTCAGAAACTTGAACGGCTAAGTCAGCCCCGCCATGGATCTGACTTTGGAAGTTTAGGCTTGCCTTCATGCCAGAGACCATCACTTTACTGGTAGTGGAGACTATTTGGTGATCTCAGTTTCAGAAGTTAAGGAAAATTAGGCCCTGTGGAGTACAGTAATTTGCCAAGAATCACAGATGCTGGTCAAGTGGAGGACACGGGATACGTGTATGTTTCAATATTTCAAATGTCAACGAACAAACAGGGTCCAGTCACAGCAAAATGATTGAACAACCTAGAGCTCATTTTGATGCTTCACGTAATTTGGCGGCGGTGACCTGGTACGTTTGCACTCAGGCGTAGCCAGGTCCCAATTGTCCAATTTTTGTCATTTGCACGACGGAGTGCAACACTTCAGGGCAAAAGGTGCCCTAGAAGTATGTACACTGCCTTTTGCTCTGCACGTTTGCACGCTGCCGTGCAAATGAAGTAAAACGCTGCATGTTAGGTAAACATGGCAGGCAGCGTTTGCAATCGATCTCTATGCAGTCCATCTGCTTTTTACTGGTGCAAAAAGCAGGCAGACTCCATAGGAATCCGCAGCATGTGTGCACATAGGATACTGTAGTGTTTGTATGGCGGCGAGGAACGGATAGGTGGAAATGCAAGTTGCAGTCCTCCCCTCCTCTCTGCCATACAAATTGATGGAAAATGGGTGTCCCAGAAATGCAATGTGTAAAAGTCTTATGCAAGGCTTTTAGACATTTCCGCTATGCAGTGCCGTAAGAGTCCCCATGTCTGTGCATCCCTTCTATTTATTTGGGCTTCACAAACCTGTAAGAACAGGCAACCATTTGTGCCAAAGTATTCTTCTGGATAAACTTTTTGAACCTCCAAAGAACGCAAGCCCCTCTACAAGCACAAATAAATCACCCTGAAATATTACAGAGAAGGCATCTTCTCTTGCCCTTGAAGAGGGTGAGTAGAACCTCTCTTCTCTGAAATTAATTACTTAAGAAAACATTGATTTATGGAATAGACCATACTCTATTCTAGCCCCCTGTGTTGTGCTATCCAGGACCCAAGATGCTGCTCAAGAACTCTTGCTGGTGAGTGCAGAGGAAATCTCTTCTAACAGCACTAGAACATGTGCCAGTTAATGTAGCGTGACCAGTCGCGGGGAAGCGTGCCACTAGGCGGCGGAGGTTCGGATTGCAGATTGAAGGCATGAAATGGCAGATGGGGAATGAGCCGCCAGCTGATTCCATAGACACCTCACCTCGGGAAATTAGCAACAAGTTGGAGAAGATAAACAAGAAAGAGACCACACGTGGTGGGCGTTTACTCTCTGAGGGCGAAATGAATCGCTCTGTGACTCTGTGTTCTGACTACCTTGGTCAATGACCTGGATCCGACGTTGCTTATGGAGCGGTGAGAAATCTCAGTGCATAGCTCCGCGAATGTGTTGCCAGCTTTAATTAAATAGGCACATGGATAATGTATCCAGTACAAGAAAGAAGCATTTGATGTATTGAGGAATGTGCAGGAATGATTTACACAATAACTGCACAAGGCACTCTCAGAAAAAATGAAGACAATTGTATAGGCTAGATTGAACAGCGAATGACAAGGATGTTCCAAGGTGACAAACAGCATTACCGCTATGGTCGAACTAACGTCAATGACAAAAATATGTAAGGTACTGATAGACACTTGCGTTATGCTACTTTATCTGAATGTATATATGTAGATATGCTCCCTGCTAAGTCTGTACATACCTTTCTCTTTATCACTGTAAATCTTGTAACATTGTAATTCTATGTAACATTGTAATTCGTTGCAACACTGTAATTCTATGTAACATTGTAAGCTTTGCATATTCTCTTCACTGCGCCCGGTTACCCTTGGGTCTGGCGCGCATTACAAATAAATAAACAAACAAACAAACTTCTTTGCGCTTATATATGATTAATGATGGGCAATGGCATCTTCAGTCTTTTCGGGGTGGATACTTCAGGAGTTGAGTGACTCCCTCTGGGGGTCCCAGAGATCCTTGTTTTTAGTAGAGATGCAACAGATGGATATTCTGAGGCTGGCAATGAACTAAGAAGCAAACGCATGATGAAAGATGACTACAAAAGACCTGAAGCCATGCAGTCTCATTTTGTATAAAATGATGGCGGGAGCCATTATGTTTACACTGTAACGTAAGCAGCTCCCCACCGCCAAATGTTCATCATTTGCACTGAGAAGTGCAAATAAAAAGGACAGACGCTGGCATACAAGCATGTAGGCCACCCTTTGCCCTTAATATTTCCACTCCGCAGTGCAAAGTGAGTGCAGGCTGCCTAGCATGCGAGGCAGCATTTACTTTTTTTTGTGAGCGTCACTTGCCCTCCTCGTATGGCAAGCGGCGCTCAAACTTGAAATGAAACCGTCACCAACATGCTCACAAGTGCAGCGGTTTAGACGTGGATCCACATTAATTCCTAATGTAGGTCATGGAACGTCTGGTGTTCTACAGCTCATTGGTTCTGGATGACCTATCCACATGGCAAGTGAGGAGGGTCAGCTTTGTTTGGTTATTTACCTACCCAATGACCGCTCAAGACCATAATAAACCCTAAAGCCATTCCAACCCACTGCCCACTATCTGCCCCTGCCTGTCGTAAACACTTCCTCCTTCCATCACATTTAGATAGCTCTATCATGTAGTAACATCAAACTGTGTGATGTATAGGGTCTGCAATCGTTATTTCTAAGCAATCTTCTGAGAGCTAATGGCATTATTACAGCTGTAAATGAGCTCATGTTATAAGAAAATATATCTCAGCCAAAAGAGCCTTCAACCATTAGGCTTCATAAGATGCCTTGTGTTCTCTCATCCGTTCCTTTGGATCAGTGTGCTCGAGCCGAAACACGACACCGGATGTACCTCCCTGCTTACCCCAGCTAACCGAATCACACCCACCAACTCTCTCTCTCACCACTCTAAAGCGATGTGCCTTCTCCCCCAGCCACTGCTTCTCTGTGCCTCAGTGGGCGGGGTTGGGGGAGGGGTCTGCTGTCCCCATACCCACCTTCCTCTGACACCACGCCTCTCTCCTGTCTGGTTTGGGGATTCCACCAGCACCAGGGGCATGGTTGCTGCATCTTATACTGGATAGGACACGTCAGGTCGGACCCGAGTATGTATACAGTGTCAGAAACATCTGTATGTTATGATGCATCCGGAAAGTGAAAAACTGAAATAATTAAATGAAGGAATACAATGAATAAGTACATGAGTACATCAGAAATCAATCATAGAAACAGGATAGGTGGATGAGCGAGTTTACACCCCCAAACAATGTATGTCCACGCATTATATGCATAAAACTTGCAAGTTATTACATACATGCAGGGACGTCATTTCACCAAAATTCCATGGGTGGTGGAAGTGACATCACACGACCTTTGACCCCTGACATCACAGGAAGTGATGTCATTTGAACCCCCCACCCCCCCACCTTGAAGTGGCATTACGGGAAGCAATGGAACATGACCTTTCACCCCTTGACAAAATCGAAAGTGACATCACATATTGTTCCTAAGTACACTACGGAAAATATGGTTGCGATATCACTATGATTTTATATACATTTTATACAAGAATGGATCACCGTATGTATGATTAATATCAGTGTGTATAGGCGCATATTACCAAATTACTGTGAATGCTAGCAGACGTCCAATGCCAAATAATAATAATATATTATATTGCACTAACTCTTAAGTGTTTTATATAGAACAAATACACATACAAGATCAACCAATCTGTGTAGGTACTCATTTATCGACCTCAGTAGTGTGAAAGGCTGAGTTGAGGTGTTTAAGGACAGGCTAAATCAGTGACTCACCCCCTGAAGTTGACTAGAAATAAACCTTTATGAGTCTAGCAATTATTGGATAGAATTCCAGAAAGACTAATTATGTGTTATTCCTTTTCTTTCTTATTTAGTGTCACTGCTCAAAGTGATACACTTGTGGAATTCCCTGTTTTTTTAAGAGGCCTGAACAAGAAAGTCAGCCACTCCAAAAATAAAGAGGCTCATGACAGGAGCTTACATTTAAATAAAAAAAATAAAAAAAAGTTTTCCTTTTTTTTCTTCTAGGGGTAGCAAGGGAGACCACAGGGGTAGCAAGAGAGACCTCAGGGACACAACTGCGACGCCCAATTGACAACCTGCATACATCAAGCTCCTTTTCACAGGATGTTCGGTCTAAACAATTTCCGTTTGAAGTTACCTTCGACCTGAATAAAAATACTTTCTTAAAAGGAGCACTCCAATGTAAAATGGGTCAAATATGTCCAGAACAATAGACAGTTTATATTGATTAGTATGTAAAACCTCTAAAGTGCTTAGTTAGTCTAAAGTAAGGGATGGTTAGGTTCAAAAAGTAAAATTTAAATATAAGGGTTATCCGCCCTCAGCCAATTACCTTATTCATCAATACTCAGGTAGCCCCTCTGCAACAGTATACAGTCCTTATGTAGAAAAGTATATACCGAGTCATTTATATATCTAAACATCCACCTTGAAAGCCCTTATATCAAATATATTTATGGTGGGTTAAAGGGTTCATTTTTTGGGGGAAGGGTCGCAATGGGTTTTTAAAGGTCAGAAACAGAAGTTTGGGGGGGACCCAAAAGAAGAAAAAAAAAACATGAAATATTCAGGTTTCCAAGGTATGTTTCGATATATAAGTGATTCAGTATATAATACCTCGGTTTAAAGACATGTAACCCTCTGCAACCTGTAGCACCTAAACAATCCATTTGGCAATCTCCATACTAGCTCATCAATCCATTCCACAATTTCACCCCAGAAATGTTACCATAACTGCAGCTGCTGCATAGTCCACCAGCTTATTTCCCAAGCACTGGGAACATCTTTAGTGGAAGCCCCTTTAAACAGCTAGCGGGGACTAGTGGCAATGGGGGCACTCTAGTTACCGTACTTGCCCCATGGACCAAAGGGGATCTTAGAAGTCTGCGAAAGGACTTCAGAAATTATAAGAGAAGAACCAGAAAGAAGAACTTCATATTGTTATCCAATGCTACAGCTCATTTCAGCAAATCTGAAATCCAGGTACCTTCCTCATTCAAAACCATAGGTGTATACTTAGATGCAACTCTGGACATGTCCCAGCAAGTTAATGCCATTGCATCCTCTGCCACCTACATGGCTAACCTCCTCAATGACCGTAGATCCTTCTTATCTACAGACAACCACACCACCATGGCCAGAACCACCATTGAATTCAGACTGGACTATTGTAATGCCTTCCTAACAGGCACCACTGAAAGAAATTTATGAAAACTACAAGTGATTCAAAATAGTGCACTCTGCTCCACCCACGAACACATCACTGAAGCCAGATGAAATGCACACTGGCTCTCTATACGCGAGCGGATCAAATTTAAAACCCTCTCCATCGTGTAACGGTGCCTCACCAAGTCAGCCCCAAATTGCCCCTCTCAACGCATCAAGAAACACTGCCCAGCCTAGGCAACCCGATCATCGAATGCTCACTGCTTAAAAGTCCCATAGTTCTGGCGCTCCAAAGCAGGAGATGCCAACTTCCCTGTCCCAGCAGCCAAATTGTGGAATGACCTCCTGCTTGCCCTCAGAAAAGACCCATCCTACTGGACTTTCAGAATAAAACTTGGCTTTTCACTTAATGATCTGCCTTCTTATTACCTTCTCTCCTATTGATTTCTGTAACCCCTTCTCAATGCAACCAACACCTAGATGCCCACGGGCTCAGAGCACTATATATAAATGCAAAAATAAATAAATAAATAAATAAATAAATAAAGGTAGGTACTGGTAACATGTACCTGAGTAAATTAACTGACCAGCAGTTGATTTCAGGATAGGCGCACTCCTAGATATTGAGAGAAACAATGTAATTATTCTTGAGGTTTGCCTGGGAAAAAAGTATAGGGTGAAAATAAGTAACTGCAAACAAATCAAAGGAGAATCTTACACCAATTACTTAGGCTGAAATTCACATTGACACACAATTCTGACATTAACAAGCACAGAGGCACTGCACAAGAAGAAATATCTTTCCACGGTCATCCAAGGATTGCAACCTAAGAGTCAACAGAAATGAAAGGTCATCTCTGTGGGTTGGCAGTTGAAGCCATTTGCTGAACTTGTGACTATAGCAAATAGTTATGTAGCTTGTCAAGAACAATAAAAGAAAGATACTGAAGCAAAACCTACGGTGTTACAATTGCAAACTTATCGGTCCTGGGGGTTGGATTCTGTCAGGGGAAATTCACGAGGGTGGACAAGGGACAGAGGATGCAAACACTGTTCATGGTATGACATTGGGTAGTTGTACAACCTGGAGCTATTGCAAGAAGAATGGTCACTGGAAATGTAAATGCCCTAATAGAGCAGAGCTAAATGATCCGCCCTGTTTCCTAATCCTCCCCCACTTCCCAGGTATGATGCACGTATCTTTCCCACACAGAATTCTGCAATGAATGCTATTGGGACTGATCATACTAGCACAGCCTATGAGATAATAGCCTTGCCATGAACCCTTTACTTTCAGTGACTTAGAAAGGGCCTTATGTACAGTGTGTTATAAAGGGACAGTCTGGGTCTTGCTGTGACCGGAGGAAGCGGTTGGCTTTTCGGTCAAAGACTTTCTTCTATCGGTGTCAAGGTTGTTGTTATTTCTAATTAACCTGTATTGTACCCCATGACTAAAGCTGTAGCTGTCTCTGGGACCTGCGTCAGATAAATATGCATTCCTGTTAAGTCCCTCTTCCCCCATTAACTGTTTAGGATGGGATCTTTTGTCTAAGTTAAACTGCACCAGTCATTTCCCACCGGATGGAGCATGTCTAGATTAAACTATGAAAACATAGAATTGTGCTTGCCACTCTGCAAGATAAACCACTTACACTGCTAGCCACCATTTCCTGGAGCAAAAGGCTTGCATTTGGGCTAATTTGCACACCAGCAATGTCTTGCTGATGTGGCTCTGAACTGGAGGTGAACTTCCAGTGATGATTACTAGGTGGCTTTGTGGAATGCATGACTTGGCTCAAATGGATTATCCTAGCTCCACATTTCAGAGAGAGAGAGAGGCTCGAGTTGTGCATGATATGTTCTGCTCACCCTCAATCTTCAGCGTGTATGTCACTTGGGTGGGGAAGAGGAGGGTGGTGTTACTCAAGAGCACTGGTCTTGTATGTCTGTAGCTTGACATGTGTGTAAAATAGGCTATTAGGGTGTGTGGGGAATATAGTGGCCTATACACAGGTGGTTGTATGGTGACTTAGCTAACAAGAAACAGGGCCTCATTATAAGGTTGCCGATATCCCAGCGGTAAATCCGCAAAGATACAGGCAAATGTTATAACCGTTTCCAGCACTTAGTCCGGCGGCATTACCTCTGGATTACAAGTGCCGGAGTGACACTGTTAATCCCCATTCATGGAGTCCCATAGAAATCCAGGGGTGGATTTGACATCATTACCGGCACCAGCAATAGCGGTGCCAGTAGTAATGGTGACTTTGGCTGGAAGGGTGATTGCCTTACCTCCAGATCTTAGCTGGAGGTAACTCTGGTGCCCCACCGGCAAACATGTAGTTTGCCAGTCCGGTAATGTGTTGGTATACGTTGTTAGTGGCACTTTAATACCGGATTGGCCGAGCTAAAATAAGGCCCTCTTTCCATCAATATTTCCACATGGACCTTATCACCTGACTGGTCTCCAAAATACCAGTGCCATGCCATGACCCTTATGATCATTTTAGAGGAGGAGGTGAGTCGCACATCAAAGGTCTGTTGAGGTAGTGTAGCTTTTCCACTTGTAGTAGGTGAGTTACCGCTTATTTGGTGCCCCGATGTGTGCCATTGATGGAACCCATGAACATGGGGAACCAGGCAATATCACAGAAGTCCTCCCTGGCTATGTGGATGTCCTCTGGGGAGTGTGCGAAGGTAACACATCGGGCCACATATGGCTTCAGTGCCTAGGAACCTCCCAATGTGTTATGCAGAAGGAGGGAAGAGATACTCCCAGGGTGGCTCCTGTAACTTGCTGCAGTGAGCCTGTTTCATAATAGCGTGGAGCAGATAGTATTTTCAGCTATGCCAACATGGAATTTGGTGTTCTCTTTTTGGGTGTGATGTCCTCTATTGTGATGAGGAGGTTTCATACACGGTGTGTATAGAGGTGTCATCTATGTATGCATTTGCTCTCCGTGTAGTAGGCCAGTTTCCTACACTTGTGGAATTGTTTATGCCTATGTGCCATCCTTTGGGTATGTGCAATGTCCACAAGTACCTGGGCAAGCTGGAGCTTCAGGTCCATCTGTTGTACCTGTTGTCGCTGCCTGAGTGTTCCTCGGATGAGGGCATTCCTGGGGCCATGAGGGTATCGCCAAGCATTGCCTTTCACATAGATTAGGGGCTTGACAAAGGCATCATAATTGTTTTGTGTCTTCTATGGATCAATGAGTACCCAAAGACTTCAAAGCATTTGCCCTTAAAGATACCATTACTGAATTAGGATTCACACACCACATTATGGAACCAACACACAAAAAAGCCAGGACATTAGATTGGTTAGCTGACCTCAATTGTAATATAAATATCCAATCCAATACTCCTTTTGCTTAGTCAGACCATCACTTAATCTTGTTCATCATAAAAGAAACATCCTCACCTAACCAGCGAAAACAGGCACCAGGCATGATGACTGGAAATAAACGTAATTTAATCACTGAGAAACTTCCACCCCTACTACAACCTATCATCAACACCACCATGACTCTTTCAGACCCCACAGCCTTAGTTGACCTTTACAATCATACTATCCTTAAGGCCATCAACACATTAGCACCACTCAAACTACGGAAATCCAAGCTTCGTGCTCACCTTGGTATACCCCGCAGCTTAAATCCTTATGGAAACTGACAAGAAATTCAGAGGCCGTTTGGAAAAATACCCCATCCTCAGCCAATAAGGAAAACGTTTCACTAGCTGCCCTTAACTACAAAGAAGCCATAGTCCAAGCCAAAAAAGACAACCATAATGACCGCATAACCAAAGCCATTCCAGTACTAAGGAACTCTTTAACATCTTCAAAGAATTAGAATCGCCTGTCCCACCACCTGATATTTGCAATAAAGATACTCTGTGGTGTACCAACATCTAGAACGCATTGCAAGATAAAATTACTATGCTTCAAAATAAAATAGAATCCAAAAAACTCCACATTACCAAGTCTGAACCGAACCCTACCCCACCTACTCCTACAAGCAATACACATACTCAATTCAACTTCACCCCTCTCACTATCAAAGTGGTTGAAACCATCATTATGAAACTTAAACCCTCAAACTGCAGGGAGATGCATGTCCTGCCCCTATTATTAAGGAGGCTGTGAAGGAGATTGCACCATTTAGCACCTCCTTTATTAATGCGTCATTTAAATTCAGCACAGTACCTAATAATCTAAAAGGCGCCCGGCTACTTCCGCTTCTAAGAAAAACTCCTTGGATCCTAATAATCCATCAAACTATAGACCTATTAAACCTGTACCTTTCTTACTGAAAATCTTCGACCAAGCAGCTTACCTACAGATACAGCAATAGCTGGAATCCAATAACTTGCTTGGTCTCAAACAATCCGTACTCAGACCCAGACATGGGACAGAAATGGCACGGATCGACCTCAAGACATAAATCCAAATCCTTAAAGACAAAGGTAAATTGGCACTGCTTCTCCTACTTGACTTATCAACGGCAATTGATTTAGTGAACTACAAAATCCTATGCCAACATCTAACATCTGCTGTGCATTTTTTGCATCAAGCTAACACTTGGATCCAGTCCTTCCTCAACAACAGATCCATGAGGGTCTTTGCGCCTTCAGCCTCTGCAGAACCCACACTGGCCACCTGCGGGGTTCCTCAAGGGTCTTGGGTGTCCCCCACTCTCTATAATGTATTCACCAAGCCACTTTTTGATGATCTGGGCTATCTGTGTATCACCTACATGAATTACGCAGATGACACCCAGATACTCATCCCTATCTCCGGTGACTACACCATAGACAGTAAAACCCTAAATGACATATACCTCATCATACATGCTTGGATGGCTAAACATGGGCTTTGTCTTAATGATGAGAAGACAGAGCTGCTCCTCTTAGGATCACCTGCATACTTGAACAAATTGGGTTAACTATTCACCTCCTTCAATATTGAAGGTAACATAATCAAAGTCTCTAAGGTCGTAAAAACCTTAGGCATATACATTGATTCAGGACTATCCTTAACAGACAAACCCCAAGGTATCTGCCTCGGCCTATACGTGCAAACTCATCACTGCATGCAGACCCTTTTTGACACCGTCTAACTGTATTATAATAGCAAGAGCCTTAGTCATCTCCAAATTGGACTACTGCAATGCTCTATATTTGGGCACTATACAACCAAACATTAACAAGATGCAAATTATTAAAAACAATGCCATTAGGACAGCTTTAAATATCTCAAGGAAACAACAAATTTCCGCAACTAGACAGATCTTAAATTGGTTAAATATCAAGCAAAGAATTGCACTCAAAACAATGTCCCTCACCCATTGGTGCTTATCGAACCAGGCTCCTAAAAGCCTGTCTGATAGTATCACTCACCATACCTCAAGCCGTACAACCAGAATAGCCAAGTCCCACTTTGTCAATATCCCACGGTTCAAGCAACAAAGAGCAGGTGGAATCAGTTTCCCGGTGCTGGCAGCTAAACATTTGAATGCCCTCAGTATCTCCCTAAGAGTTGAACCCTCCTACCTCCTATTTAGGGAAAATGGCAAAGTATTTTTTCTCTATTGTATAACTTCGCCTCTTTCCTAAAGTCATAACTAGTCTGGTTAACTACAGTAGCTAGACCACAGAAGCTTTGTCCTGCTCGTTTGCCCTCCTATGTCTACCTGTGCTTCGCTTGTACATTGCCCTGCATCCATTTGCTCATGTTATATTTGCTACATTTGCCCCAGTAAATATATCACGTGCTATGTACATATGTAATATATTGTCTTCAACCTTCAATGTATTTCTTCAACTGTCAGTATGTAATATAATGCTGTATCGTTTTTCTTGCAACTTGTAAGCTTAGCACCAGGATGCTTATAGGTTTGGCGCGCTCTACAAACAAACTAAACTAAACTAAACTCAATATATTCCTGCTTGTTCTGCCATGTTCGTGTGACAAGTCGAGATGTCCAGTGTTTGCTTGACTTGCCAAAGTGTTTCCATTGAGTTCTTAATTGGTAATGGCATATGATTCAATGTGTAATAGTGCATTTGAAATGTTCTTTTATGGTATGTTGCCTTTAATCACTGGTATTAGTGTGTGTTTCACAAGTAAAGTGTTGTTTCTGTGGGTGTTCATTTGGTGAATGTGGTCTGAGCGTGATATAGGTTTCTACGGCTACGTGTGTGAGGCAGCACTGAGTGTTTGCCATTTTCCTGGCCAGCTGCTCTATTGACCTAATGACGTAGGGCTGTGGGCGTGTTTATGTTGATGAGATGGTGGTAGTGGAACTGTGAGCCTGTATGCGTCTGGAGACTACTATCTAATTGCATGCATTCATGTGTGTTTCTCGATGCAGTAATCCTTTGGAAAAGCCTAATTCTCTGGTCCTGGCCTCCGTGACAGAGACATCAATACTCAGTCACACATTTTGGTGAATAAAGTCTTGTTTTATTGGGCTATGTACCCCCACTTATCCATCATTCTTTCCCCAAGAATGTTTCTTATTATTGAAACATGGGGTGAAATAAAAAGAATATTTTTTGAGATGCTATGAACAGGATATGTAATGAATGACAATGACCGGGGTTATCAGATACTTGGTTGAAAGCAAGGAGTGAATGATGCTCAACAAATGTGCATTGTGATAAGCGTAGCTCAAATATCGGTCATGCAGAAATGAAAGTGACCGGAGGGACCACCATTTGGAAGACAGTGGGGTAAACAAAACAAATTATAGGGAAAGAAATATGTCGATTAGGAAGGGACTGCTGGACAAATACAGGAGATGGAATATTGTGGATTATTTTCTCTCTGGGGGGTAGAGAAAATAAAGTGCATTAGGAAGAACCTCTGTATTTATATTGTTTATTTTGAATTATTTATTGTATTGAACATGAAATATGTGTTCAAACAATACAATTTGGTTATCTAATAATGAAATCTGTAAAATGGACATCATTCTACCCTGTGGAGTTTTGAGGAATAACCCTTTGGTAGAGAGAAGTATTTGTTTTCCATTATTTTAAAAGAGCAGGAATTTTAAACTATCAGTAGTGGCAAATCTATTGGTCGAATTCACAGGAGCAAATCACGAGGTACCTACTGTAATTTCTCATTTACATCTGCACCCTTATACCTTATGCACAAAGCCTAAAAGTGGAGCAAATTTGGAGTGTGTCTGGAGCATCTTTGAGATGTACTTGAGCAAATCTTTGCGATATTGTTATGTATGTGAACAGTTGAAGCATTTCCAGATTTGATCCGGTTTTAGGTGCAAATCGAAGATGATCAGAGGCACCACCTGATTTGCTCCACTGCAAATGTTTTTTAAAAAAGCCCTGAAACAAAAAAACAGAGTAATATCATGACATTTTAGCCGTGATTCACAAAGTATTGCACTGGAGCAAATTAGGAGACAGTCGTGAGCATCCCTGATTTGCACGTGCTAGCCTACACCTGTTTCTCAAAGCCTAGGCCTAAAACGAAAGCAATCGTCACATACCCTTAGCTAATGTTTGCAAATCACTTTTGCACACAAGCATCTTAAAGATGATCCCGGCATGTTTGAGACTTTGTGTATGCGGGGGTAAGGTAGCAGGTGCAAAACAAAAGATACTCATCTCCTGTTGTGCATTTACAGTCATGTG
The DNA here is from genome assembly GCF_040938575.1 of Ambystoma mexicanum. Lineage (NCBI taxonomy): Eukaryota > Metazoa > Chordata > Amphibia > Caudata > Ambystomatidae > Ambystoma > Ambystoma mexicanum. The sequence continues at coordinate 369,881,687 of NC_090931.1, forward strand.
TTTCTTTAAGTGTATTTGCAACTCCTGTTTTTGTGGATTAAAACTTAACGTAATGTATTGAAAACAGAATATTAATCACATTATATTCCTGGTAAACGGTTTTGTGTTTACAAGATCGACATCAGACAAAAAGCATACTTACAAACGTGGTTGTAAAACAAACAAATTCAATTATCAAGTGTTGCTCTCCTAAATATCTAGGAGCTCATGTTCCGTGGGGGCGTAACTTTAATGTAAGGCGTAAAATGTAAGGCTTTTATGTCTTCCATTAACGTTACCCCCCATTTTCATGGCGGAAAGGAGGGACAGAACACAACTTGCATTTCCACCACCTCCCTTCCTCTCACCCATACAAAGGTTCTAGCATTTGCACTGGCATGGATTTTCATGCGGGCACAAGCATGTCGGGCAAGATGTGATTGTAATCTAGAACGCTGCGTGCTATGTGATCATGGCAAGCAGCACTCAAAATGAAATTTAAACATTGCCTGCCATCCGAGCATGTCGAGCAGGGTTTAATTTTAATTGTGAGCTCCGCTTGCCATGACAGCAGCATGGCAAGCGGTGCTCACAATGAAAAGTAAGCGCGGCCTAGCATGCAAGCGTGCCAGGCAGCGTTTACTTACTTTCTACGGCGGGGTGCAAAAATGCAGGGCAAAAGGCAGAGTACGCTGACTTTTGTCCAGCACTTTTGCACTCTGTTGTGCAAATTATGTAAATTTGGTGGCCGGGACACGCCTGCATGTATCTCAACGCTGAAAGGCTCTCCGCTGACAATTTACACTTTTTGCAAACATGAGCTCCCACTCTTTGCAAAAGTGACTTACCACTGATGTTAATCTTAATTGAGCTCATTTTGAAAGTTCCCATAAATTGTACAGAGGGCTTCTCTTAGATTTGCACATAAATTCCCTATGTGCAAAACAAGCGTATAAAGGCAGGTGTAATCAATCGCCTGGGTCTTTTGTGTTTGCAGTGTGTAATCATTACTATTTCCCCATGACAGGCAGTGTCTTCAGTTTATTCTTATGGAATCCATCTACTTTTAGCCGAGTGCAATTCAGCCGATTCCACAGGAATCCAAAGCATTTGCTACAGCATGAAAATATCCTATACATCAAATATCTGTATGGCAAAGTGGATGCTGATGCAATAAATGGGAATTCCACTCCACTGTGATCCTGCTCTGCTGTACAAAGGATTGAAAATGTAGAGTAGAGGAAACCAGCATGCTTAAAATGTTCACACGTGCATTTTACTCATGCTGTTTACTCTACACCACGATCAACGTGATGCCCAATGTGTTTCCCTTGGCTTCCCTATTCCGGAACCACCTCTTGTATTGAAAGTTTATTATCTAGTTGCTGAGGTATACCATACATGGCGCTTTCTCATACAAAGCACTTACATATGATTATAATGGTAATATTTTCATCTTTTATGCTTGTTACATTCCTTCTGTATTGGCTAGGATTATCAACTGCCGTGTGTACATATATATATCAATAAATTCCTTTAAAACAAAAAAAAATAATTATCAAACTTGTAGCGCGTTCATATGGTTTTACTGATTAAATCATTTGTGTTTATCAACATTGATGCCATTCTGTCGCCTCATTCACCCTTAGAGGATGTTGACAACATAAACACCAGATCTGAAAGGTTTCACATTTTCAGTTGTTTTGTGCAGTCTCCCAATCGCCCAAGGGTTGTTTTTCGGTTATCTCCAGGGCTCCCCATTTTGATTGTGCCATTGAATGTTGTTTGGTATTTCAGCGTCTTGCAACTGAAGTTTTTATGGAGAAATTCTGGATCTCCGATTTGTGTACAATGATTTGTTCCCGTCATTTGAGTGTGCTTTCTCTCTAGTATGACATGGTGCAGGGACATTGAATTACAAAATGTAATCATTTGCTTAAGCAAAAAAGGCAATGTTTTGCAAAAGTGTTCTTATCACTTCTGCTCTACATGCAGCACTAGACATGGGCCACATCACGAGTTGGGCTGTATCCCGGCTGTATACAGCCCGACTTTAATAGCCCTAGCACCGACCGGTCCGGCGGTATTACCGCCGGATCACGGGTTGGGTGTTAACAGTAAATCCCCATTCCCCATTGGGTCCATTGGATTCAATGGGGCATTTTCAGTGCTAAGTATGCGGGCTAATACAGCCGGCGGTAATACAGCTGAAAACAGGGGATATTCACCTTCAGAGAAAGGCTGGAGGTAAAACATCCCATTTAGCGCCCAACTCGTGATAGGGCCAGCCCTTAAATGCTGCGGTAATACCATTACCACTGCATTTAAGGGTTACAGCCCAACTCGTGATGAGGCCATAGTGTTGCATATAGAGCTATTTAAACAGGGAGAAGCCCCTATTCATGAGTTTCCAAAGAATAATTGATGATCCAGGGATATAATGTCCGATTTTAGTTACATATCACATACATTTCTTGCTCTGTTATGTGAAAACAATGGTGAAATCTTTGTCATGGGTTTTTACCACATATTTTGCTCCAGTGAAAATATTTGTGAATCAAGCACTCAGAGTGCTTAGTCTAAAAGGTATTGTACAGTACTTGTCATCGGCAGTTCTAATATCAGCCGACATACTATGCAATCTTTGTCATGATACCAGCCCCTGTGTCCCTGTGAACAGTATCCCACACATTTGTTTTCTCCAATAGGCATAGAGGCACACTGACTGCATCCCCTGCTCCCACCATTGTGTGGTGCTCGATGGAACCCGCGTGACCACTGCAAAAGGTTTCAGCCATACCCAGCATGTCAAATTGCCCTCTGTCTAAGGAGTAGGAACTCAATGCAACCCCAAAGGTCATTCCTGCCTCCAAGCCACCTATAAATGCAAAGAGATCGTCATTGATTTTATTGGGTGAGATACCCCCAAAGGGGTGGGCCGACCCTGTCAGTAATGGCCCGCCACCCAAGTTTAGGATCTGAGAAAAGAGAGGGTACCTTAACAAAGGCAGCGGTGCCCTTACCAAAATGGTCAGCCCACGCCATGGGGCATATGGGCATTAGCACCCATATAGTTCCCTACACGGGTGCTAATGGTATCTTTTTTAAATAAATAAAAACATACCGTTGCTCGCGTAGTGGTTTCATGAAGTATGTGTTCAGTGTTGAACAGGCATTGGGAAAACAGCATGGTCGGCAGTGCACAGCAAAGGTACGTTTCTTTAAAAAAAAAAAAGAATAAACACACTCTTAGCACCCGTGTAGGAAACTCCACATGTAAGAAGGGGTGGGGGGAAGGAGAAGGAGGGAAGGGAAGGGGTGTTATGTTATGTTATGTTAAAACCATTTATAAAGCACAGCTTACACCAGAAGACTGGAGCAAGACATTCAGAAATTACTGAAATAAGAAGGTTTTGAGATGGGGTGCTGGCTATGCAGGCTGCTCGGAATGCTGTCTTGTACCATACAATATAGCCCGCGTTTCGAAAATCCTGTTTGGCCAGGTCCTCCTTCCAGGATGCTAATGAGACTTCCAAAGCTGCTGATCATCATTTTCCCTGTTGCAGCTAACACGCTTGGTTCTTGGTAGCAGGGTCAGTTGTCCCGGGAGGATAGCTCAGCGGCAGCGTGCGTCTTGGAAGCAAGACTGACACAAAGCAACAAGAGGTTCAATCCCTGGGTCGGCGCTTAGAATCCTCTGGGTATTTAAGCGCATTATAAATACGTAACTAAGACAAAAAAACACAATTACGCAAGTAAGAAAAACAAACAATTCCTGTAACAGCGCCGCGATGCCTGCGGGCTGTGTGAGCGCTTTATAAATGTAAAATAAAAAATAAATAAAAGTTAAGCAGTGACGAGCCATACATTTAGGGAGCACAAATCACAGGTTTTGAGGGAACCATAATATTATGGCACCACCAGCTTCATAGGTCTAGGTGGAAAAAGAACATGTGTGCATCCGGGCTAAACTGATTGCGGTGAAAGACTTCTTTTAGCTGATTGCTGCCCAGTATAAACATTAAGTGCATGAACACTGATGGGCCAAAGATGGCCGAGATGGGGGAAATCAAGCGATTGAAGGAGGGCGTGAACTAGGGGCATACTTTAATTCCACCGATTGATGTCAATTACACAACTCTATCAGTGTCCTTTGGCCAACCAAGTCTTGCATCAAAAGGTGCTCAGCCCACATAAAGTCATGTCATCAGCAGATAACTGATGCCTTTGTTAAATTGCTCTGATAAAAAAAAAATTACAGTGTTGATGACGAGACTCTAACCTTGAACTAATGGCCTACCCCTTTTTGTCCACCAATTCGCTGGCTGTTATGTAGGCCTGAACAACTATATGCTTGAGAACGGCATGCCCGAGTCCATCATGGGAGCAGCAGGCCAGGGAATAAGCTTTGACGCCTGTTGAATGACAAGGAGACACCGACCGGTGAAATTGTAGCCAGAGTCCCACATGGCTGTATCAGCCATGGAGGTAGGTTGGGGCCAACAAGATGTGTTGATTAGATGGTGATCCAAGAGCGCGACATGCACAAACGTCACTTTCAAGCACAATGTGTCCAATTATTAGACATGCGGCGGAGCAGCATTGTCACTGAAGTGAAGATGATGCGTTTACCTTCATAATATATTGATGAGGTTTTCTAATGTAAAGTATCCGGGCCAGTGCAGCTTTAGTGTTTTTTTTTTTTTTACAGTAATCATTCCTGCTTGGACGCAAAGGCCTCTCCAACCTTCCAAGAACTGCTTTGTTGTTATTAAGCATTCCAAAAGAAAGGTCTACAATGGTCCCAGACGTCTCTGTGCCTGATTATTATCTAGACTTATTAGTAAGATGAGAACATCTAATCTGTTAGTATAAACAGTGTTTTTGTCCTGGGGGCTGCATTACACTGTAGTCTGCAAAGAAAAATCCAACCAGAAATGAGTGTTCTTTCTTCCTGGAGAATGCTTTAAATGGCTTGAGCTTAGGCCTGAGTCTGGTGGCCACATGCTTGGAGACAGGGCCACACCAAGCTTCCCACGTGACCCATGGGAGGCTCAGAACTAAAATCTAGGCTTCTCTAGCGAAGGTCCATGGGCGTATGTGCTGTGTGTCTCTGACTGGGTATGGCCAACCACTCACATGTTCAGCTCCCTTCTTTCCCTTTCAAGAGTTTTGCATCACATGCTCTAAGAGGTGTTTTTCTTTTCATTTGCGAAATATGTTCCCATTTGTCCCATTTCCTGAGAGCAATTTGGGGGGCGATCCATAGAAATAGTTTTTCAAACAGTTTTTCTAAGCTCAGGGTTACTGTCTGGAACTATAAGATTCATATTTTGTGTACAGTATGTATCTGAACATACATCCCATTTCAATGAGTTCTGATTGCTGTGCACACAGCAGACAGCTGATTTCATATGGCACCCTTGGTCTAATTATAGGAGATGTGCAGAAAACAGTTTTGCGTTTTTTTGTTCTCCTGCAGATCCATGCATTGGTAACTGTCTGGAAAACTGGGACTGTGCGTTGACGGCATGCAATTGCACATAATGCGCAGAGAAGATGGTGACTCCATAAGAGTTGGCATCCATATTCCAAAATGTGAATTGAGGATTGGCAATGTTTCATTTCCGTTGCAGAAACTAGGCAGAATATGTCCTTCTTAGTGGAGGAGTGTTGGAAACGTAGATGGAATCTAGATTAGGGTGAGCAGATACAATTTCTTTAAAAAAAGACCTGGGATGGTCCATGGGACGGCCCATGGAAATAGACGTAGGACTAAAGTAAGTACATATACAACTTTAGTCCTACTTCTATGTTGCTGGCCCATTTCGGTGGTTGGAGGGGCAGAGAGGGGGGTGTGCTAACAAGCACAGTCCTCTCATTGGAGGAGATCGCCAGGGAGGGGAAGAGGGAGGAAATGGGAGCGTGAAAAGCATTTCACGCCCCCATTTGCACAGGAAGAGTTGTGCTGGGACGGTCCGGCAAAAAAAAGGGGCCGTAGGTGAAACCCCAGGTTTATAAAATAAAAAAAACTCCCGGGACCCCGGACGTCAATTGATTTCCACGGACTGTCCCGGGAAAACCCAGACGTCTGGTCACCCTAATCTAGGTACACTGGGCGTCACTGCACGCATGGCGCCATTCATCGTTTGCTCTCAGTGTGTGGGAAGAAGCAGCAGAATGGGCCAGGGTCTGCCGGAGAACTGGTCCTAGGGCCAGTCGGCAGTGTCATCAGTCGCTCGTTTTGCTCAGAATGAGGCCCTCATTCGGTGTGGAATGAAGCTGTGTTGCCAGCTAGATCCAGTTCCCTGAATGAAATCATGCTGTAGAACTCTGTCAGGTAGATTTTCGAAACGTTTTTTGGCAAAAGTTATGAGACGCGCTAGCACATCTGATCAATTGGGACAAAAAAGGTGCATTGAAATCCACAACGGGCATCAGAATGTGCACAACTAGAGGCACACATTCGTATGACCTTTTTCACCCCTTTCACGATATGCACAAAACGGGGGTAATTTCTGCACATTTTTTTAGCATATCGTGCATGCAATAATTGGGCTGAGATTTGAAATGGGCAGAAAACGAAGAGAATACCCTTGCTCCTGCTTGGAATAGGCACAGGAGGTGCACATTACATGGCAGGGCAGTTCCTGACCTTTCAGGATTTTTGACCGCAGCGGAATGAACAGCTGCTGTCCTGTTTGCATGTCTATCACTCAAACAAAGATAGAAATGCTTTGATGCTTGGCAATTCACTGTACCAGGCCCTTTGAAAGCATGTCACGGTGCAACACCGGCCCAGCAGCCACTTGTTGGGAGTCTGCAATATAGTAGAGTTGAGTGTGCACTACAGACACAAATGTATTGTAGAGAGCTGGCCAGTTCAACATTTGCACTGCAACACAGGCCCCTGCAAATGTGCAGGACATCTTTGAGAATAAGGTGACCTACGTTTTTCCATAAATGAGACATCTAAAAGCTGCACACGTTGGAGAACCGCCCAATATTTTGGCAATTGACCCTTTGATTACTCTTTGAATCTCAGGGGCAATGTGCTGTGATGCCTGTATTGGGATTCATCAGATTTCCCATCTGATGAAGCTGGACGTGTGTAGTTCAGTGGGACCCCTTAGAATTATGCATTGGTTATGACCAGCATCCCATGGAGGGAGGGACTAGCAGCCTTTGTTCTTTGCCCAGGTTTGAGACCAGCAGGCAAACTGTGTAGGAGAGATGTGGCCCTTGAGAGATTTGCAAACTATATGTATGGATGCATAGCAGGGTGCAACAAGGATTGCCATAATATGGTACCCCACCTTGTTCTCATGTTCCATGCGCTGGATGTGAATTTGCTTGCTCACGCTAATGAGACAGAGACCCACATGGACCAGCTTGCTGTAACAAGCTCTTAACGCAATACAGGAGAGCTACTCCTATTAACATGGTGGTCATTTTGGGAGCAGGAATAGAATCAGGGTAACCTCGCCCAACGAGAGGGACATATAGTGTTTACTGCCCTGACCCTGCTTCAATGGGATGGTTAACTGCATACATTCTGCAACAGTGGGTGATCTTTTCCTAGGATGTAAGTTGTTCAGATGGAAGCTTCAGCCATAAAGAGTAAATTATTATGCCATGTTAACACTCGCCTGGAGATTACCAAGTACTTTGGCCCTGCTCCTTGTTGTGCTTGATTTATGCCATAGTCATTGGGGCAACGAGGATCTCCAGTCTTTGGCCAGGCTTGGTCCTGGAGCATGAAACCAAAGGGATGAAGGGCAACTGGGAAGGTCATTAGTAAAGGTAAATCTGTAGATTCAGATTTGGTCACACACCATATCTCAACGGTCAAACAACACACAGTCAGCCAGGACACGTCTAGACATTCCCCGCCCTCGTGAGCCCCTGTGATAGCCTCATGGTTCCGCACAGAAAGGGCAGTCTCATGACGAGAGGGCAACCAGACAAACAGAATGAAAAGATGGCACAATTGGGGTCTCATACCTCAACTCTTAAATAGACATCTACTGAATTGGACCTCCCATTCCCCCAGGTGCTCCATGCAGTGAAGAAACTTGGAAAAGAGGTGGAATCAGTCATCAAGGAAGACAAGGCCACTGAGAATAGGCTACAATTTTTGGAGAAGGTAATGGGGTGTTATAGATATTTTTGAGCTATATTTAGTATCTCGTGGTATTTTGTGGTATTTTGGTATAGTGGTATTTTGTTAGGTCTTGCTAATATATTGTGGTAAACTTATTGGGGTATTTTGTTAGTGGTGGACTAACTTCAAAACGCTTCCTAATCATTATTTTACCAGGGTCACTAAAGGTAAACAAGTACTGGCCTTAGTACACTTTGAATAATTCATTCATCTTCACCTGTGGTATCTTATCTACACTACCACTCTTTCATGCCCTTGTGGCTTGCATCCCAGAATGCATTAACCATGCAAATGAAATACAAAACATGAATTCAGTCTCTCAGAGTAAAGCAATTTACAGTGACTATGTTTGCCTTGAGATTTTTTTTTTTTTGAAAATATGTTTTTATTGACATTTTGTGGGTTATTACTACAAACGTTGCATCAGAGAAACAAACATTACATTTTAAAAAGAAAAAGGAACATTCCTACCAATAGCCCTTTTTACCCCCCACCTCCCCCCCCTAGCCGTATGGTCAAAGTAGAGTCTGAATTCAACACTGCGGAGTCCAATACACATTCACAGAGCACAGGCGTTAAGCACATCTTGCACATTTGTCCTTGGGCTCAACCCTTCAAGGCCCCCTTGTGGGGGGGAGAGAACATGTCCCAATCAGTGGGTGTCCATGGGGTCCCCACCTGAACATTATCGCCCTGTCCAAGGGGTGGAGCCGGGCCCGTCCTGAGGGCTGGACCCCTCACGCATTGCTCTCGTATCTCTCAAAGAACGGAAGCCAAAGTTCTCCGATGTTAGTTCTGGATTCATCAAGGACATGCGTGAGGAACTCCATATCATAAATCGCTCGGACCTTGGCTACCCATTCCTTTTCCTGTGGCATGTTTGGGTTTTTCCATTTTTGGGCCAGGCAACTCCTGGCCGCCACAAGCATGACCTGGAGCATGTGGCCCTGGGTGTCCTCCTGGTCGTCCCCGACCTCGATCCCAAAGAGGAGCAGTCAGGGACAGAGGGGTCTGTCTATCCCATCCACTCCCTTGATCCAGGACAGGACCTCTCCCCAATACATCTGTACCCTGGGGCACGACCAACACATGTGTATGTAATCTCCAGTGGTGTTGCGACATTTCCAACAGTGTGGGTCATAGCCCGGGAGCATTCTAGATAATCTCTGGGGGGGATAGTGCCACCTGTGTAGAACCTTTAATGCCTGGTGTCTATATTGGAGGGATGTGGTTGAGTGATGAGCTCGGATACACATCTTGGACCATCTCCTATCATCTATTGCATTTCCCAGGTCTCTTTCCCATTGCGTTCGTGCCGGGGGGGGGTCCCTTGGAATTGAAAACAGGAGGAGTCTGTACAACCGGGCTATCACCCCCCTGGAGCCCCGGGTGGAGATGATTGTTTTCTCAAAGTCCGTGAGGTCTCTCCTAAGAGTGTCCCCCCATGAAGGTTCTGAAAGAACTCCCTTAAGTTGAAGGTAGCGGAATGGGGACAGTTTACCCAGACCTAGCGCCTCCTCGAGGTCTGGAAGGGGCATGAAGGATCCCCCCACCCATAGATGGCAGGCCCTAACCAGGCCCGCCTCGTACCAACTCTGGTATGCTGCTGGTTCTGCTATTTTGGCCAGGAATGGAGGTGCCCAGATGCAACTCAGCGGTGAGGGCCAAGTCGTGAGCCACCTAAAATAACTCCCCGCCTTCCAGATCGACCAGAGGACCCCCAGTACTGGGTGTTCGTGTACCCTCTTCGGATTGCGTGTTCTTGGGACCCATAACTGCTCATCAATCGTGACTGGGGCGAGAAGTCTATTGTCCAGGGCCACCCACTGTTTCTCCGTCCCTGGGTTAAAATGGTCAACCAAGATCCTTAGCTGAGATGCCCTATAGTATGCATCGAAATCGGGGAACCCCACTCCTCCATCCTCCTTCGGTCTTGTCAAGACATCGTAAGAGATTCTATGTTTCTTGCCCGCCCAGAGGAATCTAAGCAGTACTCGCTTCATTGAGTTAAGAAAGGGGCTCGGCACCTGGGTGGGGAGCATTTGGAAAAGGAATAGAAATTTAGGGAGTATTACCATCTTAATCAGGTTGAGCCGAGCCATCCATGAGAACCCCGCCGCCGCCCACCTCTCTATATCTCTCTTCACCGCTGTCCATAGTGGGGTAAAGTTACGCTCAAAGAGGTCGCCCGGGGTAGATGGAATTTGGATCCCCAAGTATCGGAACCCCTCTCTCTGCATTTGGAAGGGGAGACTTTGTACATATTGTACCTCAGGTTCCGGCAACTGGCCCCCCACGAAGGCCACCGACTTGTTTAGGTTGACCTTATACCCAGAGAGGTTGCCATAGCGCGTCAGGGCCTGAAGTACATGAGGGATCGTCCGTGATGGCTTAGTGATATACAGGAGGACGTCATCTGCGAACAAACTAATCTTACAGTGGGAGTCGCCCAGTTGGACCCCTGTGATAGTTTCGTTCTTGCGTACTGAGATTGCCCAGGGTTCCATGACTAGGGCGTATATCAGGGGGGACAGTGGGCATCCCTGTCTTGTACCCCGCCCCAGGGGGAAAGATTCCGATTTCGTCCCGTTGGCTACTACCCTGGCTGTTGGGGAGGAGTACAGTGCCGCCAGCCAGCCCATCCACCTCCGGCCCATCCCCACCGCCGAGAGGACCTCCCCCATGAACTCCCAGCTCACCCTGTCGAAGGCCTTCTCTGCGTCTAAGGATAGGAGCAGGGCTCCTTCGCTCCGGATCTCCCTCGAGTACAGCACATGGAGAGTCTTACGCATGCTGTCCGAGGCTTGTCTATTGAGTATAAAACCCGCCTGGTCGGGGTGAACTAGTCGAGGAAGGCACCTCTCTAGGCGGGAGGCCAGAATCCTAGTGAATATCTTGGCATCAAGATTTAGGAGGGAAATGGGCCTATAGGAGCCACATTCCCTCAGGTCCTTCCCTGGCTTCGGAATAACCGTGATTAGGGCCTGGAGGAAGGAGGGCGGGAGCGTCCCCTCATTGCGAATTTGGTTAAAGAGCTTGGCCAGGGGCTCCACCAGCGAGGGTGCGAACTGTTTATAAAAGTCGGCTGTGTAGCCATCTCCCCCCGGGGCCTTGCCCACCCTCAGCCTTTTGATGGCTGCCTCGACCTCGTCGACAGTTATGTCAGATTCTAGTTCCTGTAATTCCACCTCAGATAGGTGGGGCGGGGGGTATTCCTCCAAATATGCCCTCATCTCCTCTGGTGATGTTCCCTCCTGTTTTGTGTACAGTTCCTTATAATAATCTGCGAAGGAGCCCACGACCTCCGCCTTGTTGTTAAGCATGGAACCCTCCCGGCCTCGAATGGGACCAACCCTCCTCTCCAGTCGGCATCCCCTGGCTCTGCGAGCCAGCAGCGTTCCCACCCTGTCTCCCCTCTCGTAGTACCTCTGTCGTGTATATCTCAGCTTCTTAACCACCTCTCCTATGAGAACCGTGTGTAGGGCCTGTCTCTTCTCCCTCATTTCCGTTAAGATGGATTCCCTGTCTGTCCCCTCCCGATTGAGCCTACTCCGCAGGGTTCCAAGGTCTGCCCGTATCTTGGCTTCGATGAGCCCTCTTTCCCGTTTGCATCTGGCTCCCTCTGCTATGAGGAGGCCGCGAAAGGTGGCCTTTGCCGCCTCCCACACCGTCGACATGTCTGTTTCCCCATTGTCGTTAGTTTCAAAGTATGCCGCCATTTCGCCTTTCAGGAAGTCCCTAAAGACTGGGTCTCTGAGAAGCAAATCATTGCACCTCCAGTGTGATGACCGGGGGGAGACGGGGAGAGACCAGCGTGCCACCAGAAGCTCGTGGTCGGACCAGGTTATTGCCTCAACTCGTGGGTCTGTGGCTACTCCGCCGCCCTCTCTGGAGATCAGGAGCAGGTCAATTCTGGTGTATGTAAAGTGTGGGGGGGAGAAAAATGTGTCCGCCAGACGTCCTCCCAATAGTGTTCCCTCAGGAGAGTCCGGAGCGAGATGTTATCCCTAGATGTCGCCTTGGGTTCAACCCCTCGGGCCGTCCACCAGTCCAGTTTGGGGTCCATTACAAGATTAAAATCACCCCCAAGGATCATGGCCCCTTCCGCCCATTCATCGATCGTCCCCATGATTTGGGTGAGGAATCCAATCTGGCCGGAGTTGGGTGCATAAAGAGCGGCCAGGGTGATGCGTTCGCCCTCGTGGGTGCCCTTAATTGCCAGGAACCGCCCCCCATAGCCCCTCTTGGTTTCAATATTGGAGAGGTGGAACGCTTTATTCAAGAGGATCCCTACCCCCTCCTTCTTTGAGCTTCTGTGGGAGGCCCACTAGTTGGATCCGATGTCCCTTCCCTTTATGGGTGATTCCTTGCCCTGTCTATAGTGAGTTTCTTGGAGGAAGAGTACCATTAGTTGTTGTTTGCGAAACATGTTACTCGTCAGTGATCTCTTGTTCTGTGAGTTGAGACCCTTGACATTGAGTGTGCCTATCTTGCCCTCAACCATTGTCGTGTGGGGAAACCCCTTCTATTTGTCCTGTGTCGCAGTGTTGCCCTGTGGTCTGTTTCTGCGTTGTGAACCCTAGTTTGACTCGGCTATTCCCCCCTCCCATCCCCTGTGTCCCCCACCCAACTTCCCCCTCCCTGTCCTCCCCCCTCCCTCCTCCCCCTTCCCTACTCCCTTTCATTGTAAGGCGTCCGTCCACGCCCCCCAACAGGTGTCGGGGTTGGTCAACGAACCACCAAGGACTCTTACCCCAGCCCCGGGTATTTCTTTTGTTAGGGATCCCCATCTCTCGTTTTTCCCCAATTTGTGTCGACCCCAACCATTGCCTCGATGTGGGTGGTCGGGACGGGAACCAACGAACTCCCCCGCCCCCCCGCCCACCCCAAGGTTCAAACTTAGCCCCTCATCGGGGAAAACACAACCAAAACATTAACATTGCCTTCAACTGTTTCCCGCCCCTCAATCCGGCGGTTTAAACCTCGCGCCAACGCGGCGCCCGGCCTCGGCCCCGTGCAGCCCGGCCTTCATTTCCAGCTCCGCCAAGGCTCAGAGCACAGGAGCATCAGTGGGGTTCCTCAACCCCCCGGAGAGTGGTATAGTCATGGATTCGGGCGGTCCTCAGGAGCCGTTGGTGGATGTCTCGTTTTCTGAAATTTACGAGTGCCTTTGACCTTTGACTTGCCGCTGAGCTTACCCGGACCAACCGGGCCTCTGGAGGGGTCTTGGGCGCCACCCTCCCCGCCGCCCGAGGGAGCGGGCAGGTCACCAAGCAGGTCGTCCGTGGCCCTCTGGATGTCCTCCCCCGAGGCCAGGTGATATTTCTCTCCCTGCCATTCGAACGATAGTGAGAAGGGGTGGCCCCAGCGGTATCTGACCCCCTTCCCCTGTAACCATTTTGTGAGGGCACCGCATTTCTTCCTCATTAGTAGGGTGAGGGCTGAGAGGTCCTGGAAGATTGACACCCTAGAATCTCCGTATTGGATATTGCCTAGGTTCTTTGCCTTCTCGAGGATCCTGGCTTTATCTTTGTAGTGATGCAACCGAGCCAACACCGAACGCGGGCCTCTGCCTCCTCCGCCCGCCCGGTGGACCCTGTCAAATTTGATCTCGTCTCCAGCATTATCACCCAAGGCAATTCTTATGATGTCCAGTACTTTGCCCTCCAGACCTTGTGTGGTCTCACCCTCGGATTCCACCAGCCCAAAAATGCGCAAATTGTTCCTCCTTTCTCTGTTCTCCATATCGTCCACTTTGAACCGAAGTTCCTCCTCCCGCCGTAGCATGTCCTGAAATCTGACCTCCATCTGGGTCTCGAGAAGCGCCGTGGAGAGCTGGTTGTTCTCGACCCCTTCCATCCGGTCCTCGAGGGTGGTGACTTTGGTGGTAAGGTCAGCCAATTTAGCCCCCATGTCCGTTCTCATCCCGCGTATTTCCTCCAGGATTGTCTGGATATTGTTCTGTATCGCCCCCAGGTCGGAGGGGGGGGTAGAGGCACTCCCTGTCGCCATTTCGCCCTCAGGAGCCGCGAATTGGTATTTGGCGAGGGTCTCCCTCCAGCTCATGGGAAGAGCACTCTGGTGGGTGATGCGGCCTGTCTATTCCACCGTTTCGTGGAAGGGCGCCGTGTGTAGTTCGTAGCCCCGTGGGTGGGGCGGGTGAGCTCCTGGTGGGCGGGGGTCCCCCCGTTGATGATCCCGAAAGACACCGGTTTTGTGTGTGGAGCGGGACCCGGTCGAGACGCCGGAGGTCTGGTGTCTGTGTGGTCCCTTGGTATGCCTCCCAGGGTATGTGCGCGGTGTCGTGCTCTGGTGGAGTGCTCACCACCTTTTGCCGTGGATCTCCCCACCCGGGGTCCTCCCGGAATTCACTGGCGTAGTGGCGGGTCCCGTTTGTCCCTCCGTCGTGGGGTTCCAAGGCCGGAGTTCGTGGGGATGTCAAGGGTTGTTGCCCCACGTCGTGTCCCTGGAGGGGATTGAGGTCGAAAGGGGGGGGGGGTCGCTCCTGCGTCGCCCCTCTATGTCCTGGGTATGCTGGGAGCGCTCTCACCTTTCGCGCCGGGCCGACGCGCCACACTACGGGTCCCGGCCTCGGATTATCTCCTCGCTCGGCCGCTGGTCCCGCGTCCAGTCCCCGTCTCGGCTTTTCGCTCTCTCTGCGTCTCCCCTTCTCCCGATCCGGCGCGGCCGCCGCGGCCTGCAGTCGAGTCCCACGCCGCGGTGTGGGGGGAGGGGCCAGCGGCTCCCTCGGACGGTCAAACTCGGCGAAGCCTTCACGGCCGAGGGTCGGAGTTGGACCCAGCTGGGGGCCGAGGGTTCCTACGGTCTCGCGGGGGGGTCTCGAGATGAGTGGGGGCCCCACTCCACTGCGTTATCAGCGATTACCCGGGGCTGGGTACGGAGCTCTCAGCTCAGGCAGCCATGTTGCCTGCGCCCCCTGGTGGCCTCCGCCTTGAGATTTTTTTATTGCACATTCTACATCTCCCTGCATGCCAACCCAATGAAACTGAGTGCAAAATAAATACACTGAGACTAAGTCACCTTTTCAAATTATTATTATTTATCAGAAGCTAGAAATATGCAATATACACAAAATGAAATGTGCATCCACGTTGTAATTCAAACATAAGCAAAGTCTTTCCTGCAATGGTTTTCAAAACACTCTATTTGCGATAATGCCCAGAGTTCTGCAGGCAAACTAATTAGTGTCACTGGTCTCCATCTTGGTACAGAAGGGGGTAGTCCAATATTTTTTGCTTCAAACGGACTCCCTGAGATGTTGGACTTAAAAGTGGAAAATGACCCAGTATTTGTTGACAAATTCTATAGGATCAAAAATGCGCACTTTGGCTGGACAGCAGAAATCTAAAGTGGATCCAACACATTTCATCAAGGTGGCTGATGTGCAGGATAGAGAAATAGCTTTAAAAACTGCAACTGCAAAAGCAAATCTGGAATATTAACAGAACCTGGTTGTTCTCTCCCAGCCACCTGGCCCCTGAGACAGAAAAGCAAAGAATATTGAATAGTCTAGAAAATTCCTTCCTTGCTCGCACCGCGAAGGCCGGAATGCTCTGACTAGCTATAAGAGTTACTTGAAAGATAAGAAATATATTTTTGGGACACGGAGAGAGCTGAGGAGCTACTAAAGCTGATTCCAGAAATGCCACAAGTGAAGTGGATGAGGGTTTAGGAAGGGGACATGGCTAACACTGGCCTTGAACTTGACATAGGACTATAGATGTTCATTTCCTTTATTAATATGATCATTTTCTGGTTTACATTTACAGTGTGGGTGTTGGATGCCTATAGTTTGGAGAGTTATGGAAACCTTCATATACAGTCATATTAGCATTTAGAATAGGATCATGGAAGGTATCTGTGTTGATTATTGAAACTGGAGAGCGACTACCAGCAATTTCACACTTGTAGAGCTCCTTAAAAACAAATTGACATATTGGAAAACGATTGTGAGATTTGAACTTTGTAATCACAAGAGGCTTACGCACCATGGATCTTGCCTATTTTACACAATTAAACAATGATGGTCATAGGACTACATAGAGAGACTGAGCTGCTCTGGAGTCAGAATTTAATAGATAGAGAACATTAAGATATCTAATCTCAATATGTATTTGAAATGCTGAGAGAAATTATGTATGTGTATGAGTCTATTTAAAATGTTCCTTCTGTTTATTACATGTTGTGCTCTGTGAGATTTACTCAGTAGTGTTATACGATTTTCTTTCTCTTTAACACACTGCAAATTCCGAGCCACTCTTGGACAGGAGCAACAGAGTTTGATTGCATGTCAGTGATGTTCTCCCACCCCCTGACTACTAAAGATGGCACTAGTTGTTTATTACTCGAAGGATTTGTATTGCTACCTCTTACTCAGAGAGGTTTCTCTTGTTGTGTTATGAACGTAACATTGCAACAGAAAGATCATTAAAAATGAGAAGCACTTGGGTGATGTCAAGAGGTATACAAAAGCGAGTCCTTCCAGGCAACAAGCCAAAGCCAGTGGCAATGGGGGGAGGTCCACCGACTGAAAACACATGAATTATAAATGTTCTTTTATAACACGCTTAATAACAGAGAGTGGTCTAAGCGTAAGATTGGGATTCAACCCTGTTTTGCACTGTGTTGTCTTGCTTCAAAGACAAACAAGTTGGCCCTGAGCTATCCTTCCTCATTGGCACATGCGGAAGAGCCCGTAGCAGGGATGCTGCATGTACTAGAGTTAGAAGGCACTGGTGAACTGGACACAGCAGCTCCTGAGCCAGGTGAGCATTCCCAAGATCATAATGTGCTGGCTGTGTACATACATCAGTGCTGTAAAATGGCACTGTGCATTCGACTTGGCTGTCACAGTTTCAAATGAACATATTTCCACTACATAGCTTGTGTATGCCTGTGGTTGTCCCAAGTATGCTTATCCCTGTATGCTGTGCCCTTAATCCTCACAGTGCACATACATGTGAAATTGCAGACAGCACTGTTGTAATCTATTACATTGCGTCATATGGGGCCTTGTCTGCTGGTGTTCTTTGAAATTCAAGATGATGTGTGCAACTTCACACACCATATGTGCATTCACAAAATGTCAGTGTCTTCTCTGCCTGTGCAGGTATTCCAACGGTGCCAGCAGTGGGAGGGCCACATGGGTGCAATCAGTGGCACTGCACACCCCTGGGAACCCTGCAGTGTCACATATTGCACTGACTATTGCTATGTTGTGACTTTCTGTGTGTGTGGGTCTGGTAAGGGAAGGAGATGTGTTATGTAGTGACTGTCTGCGTCTTGATGTCATGCTGTGAGTCTGTGTTGTCACATGGAGTGTTGCTGTGTGAATGATAGAATGTTGATCTGAGGGTTCCATACTGAGGCAGGCAGTTAGAGCTCCCCTGCCTGGGTGATGGGGCAGTGCTGATTATAGTCCATACTCTCATGTATTTATCCTTATGTAACTGTGTCTTAAGTTCCTGTAATAAACCTGATAAGTAATTCAAGTAGGCCTGCGTTCCATTTGTGGCGTGTAGTGCGTTAGAAGTTGATACGCTTTGCAGAGCGGAGGTTGAGAAAAGAACCTCTAGGAACTAACGTATCACGTGACAGTGCTACGTAGCGGCATCCGGAGAGCAACGGATGCAAATTGCTACTGCGGGGATGAGTGAGCAATGAAGAGGAATGATGTACCATCCACAGAGTATATTCAGAGAGGCTAAACGGTATGGAAAGGGAATAAAGTCCCCCTCGTTTCGATATGCTGCAATTGTATCTTGATGAGGTTTGAAGATGAGGGAGTGTTGTGGAACTGCTGTGCATTTGCGTGACACGCCGCTAGAAAGAAGTTGGCCCGTCGCTGCATGGTGAGGTCTGGCAGCATATTAAATGGAGTCTAGAAAGAATGAACCGCCATAACAGGTGACACAGCATCCTGCAAAAGAATCAAGAGTTTATAGAACTGCACGGTAAAGCATTGCAGACTTGGGGCCCATGGTCGAGATGCAGTGTTGTGAAGGCGCATTGGAGGGTTTCGTGGTCCACAGCAAAAGAATTAAAGAGGGACAACGCAAGTAAAGTCAAGATGATGATGATATGTATCCTTTTTATTAAGTGAACTGCGAGTAAGATGCTGTGAGATAGCTGAAAGCAGGTTAAGGGTATATATTACCCATGGACTTTTAGAAGATTAGTGGTATTTTAACATACAAGTAAGAAGATTGTTTGCTAAAAGTAAGGAGTGCCTGTGTTGTTATGATAAGTTTTTTTTTTTTTCAAGAATGTACTAGTATAATCTCTTGAGGAATTTCAGGAGTTTAGGTTGTTTAGCAACATGGACTTATAGGATCATAGTAGTTGTCTTAGGGTCAAAAGATGACCATGGACTTCTAGGTCAAACGTCTTTGTTAATTTACATTGCACTACAGTTATAACATTGCATTTAATCTGTAGAATGTCAAAATGTTTTGTGCCTGGGTTAAGGTTGACTGTGTGATAGATGCACAAGGAAGGGCATGAAGGTAATATGACTCAGGCTGTCACTCAGATGTAGCGCCTTTGGTGTGAGTGACGCTGTGGTTGTAGTGAGAGGTAGCGCCTCTGATGTGTATGTGTCACGATTAGTATTAGCAAGAGGTAGCACCTCTGATGTGAGTGATACTGGGTAGTAGTTAGAGGTAGCGCCTCTGGTATCTGGGTCACGATTGAGAGAGGTAGTGCCTCTGGTGAGTGTGGCTCAATAGGTATTTGAGGGAGGTAGCACCTCCGGTTAATGTGGCAAAATTGGTACTTGAGAGAGGTAGCGCCTCCGGTGTGCATGGATGCAAGTGTATGGGAGGGAGGTAGCGCCTCCGGTTTGTGGAACATTGTGATGTGCCAGAGGTAGCGCCTCTGCCAGTATGAAGTAGGGCAGGGATCTGAGTGGACCAGTGCCAGGTCAGATTGTTTCCACAATTGTTAAAGGAGGTACCACCTTCGTAAGTGATATTCTCTTATATGTTGTTGTGCCAAAGCATGTGCCTTCTCCAGAGTGTCGGTTTTGGCACAGCGGACTCATGCAATACTGCCATCGGGTTGTCAGTGGTCAAATGCTGGGTACACAGATGGGTTTGGGATGTCTGGCCAGTGCCTCATGGTTATCTGCAGTATTCAATTGTATTGGCTAAATTGGTTGCACCTGAAAGTCTGAGTCTATTTGGCGTTTGAATTTGTGAGTAGTGCTGTGTTGTCTTTGCCTCCGGTTTAGATGATGATGATGGGTTGCATTGAGACGGGTCCGGCAAAGTGTTATGTTGTGATTGTCTCAGTGTATGTGTGGGTGTCTGGTAAAGGAAGGAGATGTGTTATGTTGTGACTTTCTGTGTGTGTGGGTCTGGTAAGGGAAGGAGATGTGTTATGTAGTGACTGTCTGTGTCATGCTGTCATGCTGTGAGTGTGTGATGTCACATGGAGTGTTGCCGTGTGAATGATGGAATGCTGATCTGAGGGTTCCATACTGAGGCAGGCAGTTAGAGCTCCCCTGCCTGGGTGATGGGGCCAGTGCTGATTCAGTCCAAAATCTCTTGTATTTGTCTTAATGTAACTGTAACCTAAGTGTCCGGAATAAACTTAAGATGTAACTCAAGACAAGCCTGGAAGTCACTTCGTAATAACTATGCCTGCCCTTGTGCGGGTGATGCTATGTATGCCTAATAGTGGAAGGGTTCACAGGTACTGGTGCAGTGTCGCTGATGGTGAGGAATTGGAGATGCCTGATGTGATGCTACCGTACCTCTGAAAGGAGTCTGTGGCAAGACAATGCAAGGGGGGGAGGGAGGGAGAAGATTCTTTAGTCATGGTCCGGCTTGTCCTTGCATTGTAGATGAGATAAGATCTCGCTCCCCGTCTTGCCTTCTCAAATATTACATGAGGTGAGAACCTGCACCTCGGGTGTCTTCTTCATCTGCCAATTGGAATTAGTTTATCTTCCCCCTATATATCCTTTCCCTCCCCATCAGTCGTTGCAGCAGCATTATGGCCCGTGGATCAGGCATGTTGATGATGTGCACCTGCATCAATTTGCTGAACCTTTGGACTGTGTTGTGTGTTGTGATCGGAGGTGTATCTTGCACTTGATCTGGTGTGTGAATCAGTTATACTCTTTTTCGGGGCTTTTGCTGCACTTGTGATTAAACCGATGTTAAAGGGCACTTATGGGCACACTTGTTGAGCTTCTTTGGTGGGTACTCACCTCTTACATGCTTACTGTGCATGCTTCCGCTCCCATTCTTGCACATGCTCTTGTACTTTTCCCAACTCGAGATGCACATGTTAATGAACTGTGCACATATATGTATAGCACATTTCTTCCCATCTCTGTTTTGTACCTGGAATGGCACATTTACATGTCACTTCTGTAGGCTACATGTCTTTATAACGAATCATTGTATAACAAATGCACATAAAACGAAAATTGTATAACGACAAAACATAACAAATACTTTTTTCTTTCTTTTTTTTTGGGTGGTTCCCCCATTTCCCACCCCTAAAAACCCACCCCAACCGTTTCCCCACAAGATTTTACCCTTTACCCCACCCCTGCATACTTTTTCATTGTATAATTTTCTTTATATATTCATTCTATATAACATTGTTGTTAAAAGACTTTATACCACTTCTGCAGTCAGCTGATCTTTACCTCTGCCAGTCATGTAAACCTAGTTTCCTTCAAAAGGGCCCTACTATTAAGAACAGAATCTTGGGTATCCAACAATTTGACACCATTTCTGTAGTCCAGAGGAAGTGTTGTAGTCTATTCTACCTGCCAGCATCAGCTGTCTAACTCCCCCACCCCCAAATATAATAGAATGTTTTTATTATAATGTCACACTTTCTGTGAAAATCAAAATCAAAATCTTGTAAATGACAGCCTTACACTGGAGCACTAGAGTCCTTACTGGCCTGTGATGGTACATTTTGCAGCAGGTTGACACCATTCAGTACTCCTTGTTTACTATCCCTACAAGGCTGAATAGTGTGGCTATTAAAGCTCAAAGCAGAACAAGCGTGTGGCAATTCGTAATTTTAAAAAGGATATGATAGGTTATTTATAACGTATATAATACGTACATAAGTATATAATACTCGCGGACACAGGGATCGAACCTGCGCTGCTTTGTGTAGTTTTGTTACAAAGGCCAAAACGATGCATCTGAGCTATCCTCCCGAACTATCCTACTAAGTCTCTTTCTTTCATATGCACAGAACTGGTTATTACATAGACCCCCCACCCCCCACCGGAAGATTTGCCCAATTAACTTCAAAGCTAGGTTCTAATCTAGACAGTTTTTGTACTCAAACAGATGGAAGAATTCTACTTTAAAAAGCTTAGTGCCAAGTCGTATTTCTCAGGCCACATCCAAATGTTCACGCTGCAGGGGGAGAGACTGTGTTACATTGGAGAGAGCATATGTCCAAGGTGTAATAGGACACTGTAAGAAACCCCGTACTGTCTTAAGAAGGTTATACCAATGGCTATGGTGCAATTTAATTCTAATACAAATTCTGAGCCTAAAAACAGCAGCCCTCAACTGATTCAAGTTGATAAGAGATTGACGGACAATGTTTTAGAACCAACTACCAACACTCATACTCAAGGTTATGTGGTTCACTGGAAAACGTTTTCCTCACCACAATTCAGAGCATCTTATCAGAATACTGACTCTAAAGCGGAACCTCCCTTCCCTCAATCCCGTCACATCAGATGGCTCAAGTCAGAATTTATGAATTTCCACATATTATCTGTCATGGATTGTAGATAATGTGTGAACATGAT
The DNA here is from genome assembly GCF_040938575.1 of Ambystoma mexicanum. Classification (NCBI taxonomy): domain Eukaryota; kingdom Metazoa; phylum Chordata; class Amphibia; order Caudata; family Ambystomatidae; genus Ambystoma; species Ambystoma mexicanum. Next base: position 369,903,649 of record NC_090931.1, read on the forward strand.
GAAGCAAGCCTCTTGGCTAGCAATCTGACAGCTTACTGGCTGAACTAGCTCTTCAAACCTTTGACTGCATAGTTGAAGATGTAACCGTGCTAAATAATGCCCACTTCAAAGATGATAATGTCCAACCCCCCACCCTGAAGCAAGTCATTTACTGCCTTGATTGAAAAAATGTCATTATATCTTGACAATTCAGTGAAATTATTTATTTATTTTTTTCATTTATAAAGCACACAAACCCCGTGGTCATTGAGGCGCTGTTACAGGTAAAAAGCTTTAACTGTAGCTTGAATGTCCTCCGTGTTTCACACTGCCTTTTTTGTTAAGACCGTGGAAGCTGAAATGACTGCTCAGCTCCAGCACTATTGTGAGGGTTATGGACTTCTATGTGCTGCTGAGTCAGGTTTCATCCTCATTTGGGTGCAGAGACATTCACCAGAGGCATCAGTGGGAAGCTACAGAGCTTGAGAGTCTGTGGTCATCCTCCATCTAAAATTCTTTTGGAGCTGTGGGCAGCGTTTGACACCATAGATCATGTCATTCTGCTAGATCACATGGATCAGGAAATTAGCATTCACGGAGTGATGCTGACCTGTGTTCTTTCTTCATGGACTGGAGTCTACAGTTTCAACTAGATACATTCACTGTGTGCATCTCTCTGTCCGTCATGAGGGTTCTCCCAGGGTTTAGTGCCTCCTTTGCTTCCATTTTCAGCCAAATGTTATCCCTAGCTTGGCTGATTGCAGCTCATGGCTTGTGCTGTCCTTTATATGCTGATGACGCTCAGATTCTGCTAGACCTTCAAAGTGAGTGTGTCTGCACTGTGATAAAATGGAGGTTTTGCCATTAGACAATACCAATTTTGATAGTCTTTGTTCTTGTGCTTCCTACGTTTGTTTCAGCTCCCATTTCAGTGGCCGCTGTTTGAAAGCTGGGAGTTATTTTAGACAGTCGTCTTACTTTGGAGCACAAGACGAGAGACACTGTGAAATCTGCTCACTTTCACCTCTTGCGCCCTCTCAATATACTGTCCTTTGTGTATGCAAAATCTTCATAAACCTCTGGTTGTGGCTTTGGCCCCTTCTCGTCCACAATCCTCTGCATAAGTATGTTTCTCAAAAATAATAAATGGAGGCCTTTCAAGCTCTTCAAATTGGTTGTCTTGTCTATTGATTTGGTAGCACAAGCTCGGGCTTTGGGCTTACTTTGGAGCATGTTCATTGGCTGGTTCCCACCATTGCTTGCTGCATTTGGTGACTCCTGCAGTAGAACATAGGTGTTCATGATACAATGCTATTCCCAGGAATCTACCTGCCGTCTTCCGGTGTGGTCAGTCATAACTTCGAAAAAAAAAAATCGAAAGACAATAATGTCGAAAACATAATATTGAAAAACAATATATTGAATTTTTTTTAAAAATTATATATTTATTTTGGGGTCCGGGAATAAAAAAAAATGGGTAAAACAAAACATTTTTTTTAAAAAAGGGGTTTGGGGGGAACCCCCCCATTTCGAATAAAAAACGTAATTTAAAAAAAATGCGACTTTTTTTTCAATATTTTTTTTTCGATATTTTGACTTTCGAGATTTTTGTTTTTGAAATTATCACTATAAACCGTCTTCCGGCACTGCCGCCTTGGTGGGAAATCTCTGCAAGACAGCATGTATCAAGCTTTGGAAAGGTTCACCCACATATTGTAAGGGATCTATTCATGTTACCTGCTTTTACACAGAGTTTGAACATTTGGCTATTATGGCAGACAGGGATGTCATTTCACCAAAATGTCAGGTATAATAGAAGGGACATCACTCTACTGATGAAACTGCAATAAATTACGCCACGTGCAGAACTGGCACTGGATTCCGCTTTCGCCGGTTCTGTGAAATTAGCATCACGGTTCCACTGCCACTGAAATTTCGCCTAGTTTTGTGCGGTGTTGCACAGATCGTGGTGTTTATTTCCTATGTTAGCTTTATTTAGCGCGATGAGAAACTTTGCACATGTATTTTTTTTTAATCTGTGTACGTTTTGTGCAGTGTCACGAGAAACTTTGTGCAGGTTTTTCCGAACTGTGCTAGTTTTGCGGAGTACCATGAGAAACTTTGCGCTGTTTTCGATTCGTGCTAGGTTCGCACAGCGTCACAAGCAACTTTGTGCAGGACTTTATTTGATCCGTGCTAGGTTTTGTGACACGAGAAACTTTGCGCAGGTCTGTTATCGATCCGTACTCGTTTTATGCAGCGGCATGAGACACTTTGTGCTGCTTTTTGTTCGATTTGTGGTAGGACCGCACAGCGGCATGAGAAACATCATGCCGCCCCTTTCGATTCATACTAGGTTACCCACTGGCTCAAGAAACTTTCCGCTGCTTTTTGTTCGATTTGTACTAGATTCATGCAGCAGCACGAGGAGCTTTGTGCTGTTCTTTTAATGTTGTATTATGTTTGTGCAGAAGCATGAGAAACTTCATGCCGCTCTTTTTGTTTCGTGCAAGGTTCGTGCAACAGCATGAGAAACTTCATGCTGCTGTTTTCATTTCGTGTTAGGTTCGCAGAGCGGCACAAGAAACGTTGCGCAGCACATTTCGGTTCACGACACGGAATGAGAAACTTTGGATAAGTAGGGTTGGTGCAAGAGCAGATTGATCAAAATCAACCAGATTTGGCTTCCGCGGCTGTTGGAACGGAATTTCATAATTTTGCCCTGCCCTAGTGATATGTCAGCAGCATAACCAGGAGAAGCATCATATGTTAGGGTTTCTGCCTCCATATGTCAGTAGAGCATCATATGAATATGTACTTACAGCCTATGCCAGATTTAGCCGCACAAGCCAATTATGCAGTCATCAAAGGTATTGCACTGCTTTGCACACCTAGTTAATGCCATCAAATGCCAAGTGGAATTCTTTGCACAGGTACAGCTTTATATACACCTCAAGCGCATCTTATCTTCAGTAAATGTGGTTCCATGTATGTATTAATATCCCCACAAAAATATTGCGATACAAAAATATTGCCATATTTTTGCTGCGATATTGAGGCATGGACCCTGCGGGGGACATCCCCACAAACCCCTGCATTATTTTTAAATGTGCGGGGGACACCCCCGCAACCTCCGCTACCACAAATTACCCCCCCCCAAAAATATTGCCTATGGTGTTCCAGACGACCATACATACGGCAATATTTCTGGTGGGGATAATATGTATGGAGACTGTGTGTGTCCTATTGTCAGGGACTTAAAGAGGGTTGCGCACAAAGGGGGTCATTACAACCCTGGCGTTAATGGTTTAATGGCGCCGTAAAAGGTGTCGGCGCCGTTAAACCCTTAACACCTGTTTACGAGGTCCCTTTGCGGGACCCGACCTTAACGGCTGGTTTTACCAGCCTTTAAAGTAGGGTGCCGCAAAGGGACCTCAATGCTAATTACGGTACCGTAATTTGCGGTACCGTACTTAGCGCCTTCTCCAGTCCCATTGAGCCCTATGGGGCGAAAATGGGAATGGGGAAGGGCCATGGTGAAATGGGGAAATACCGCCCCGCCAACCTTGGAATGGGGCGGTATTTCCCCATTCCACCATGGCGGACTCGTTACAACACCGGCAGCAACCATGGTGCTAATAGCGCCATGGTTTAGCGCCAGGGTTGTAATGAGGGCCAAAGAGATCTTCAGCCAATAATGGTGGCACAAAGTAAATAAACATTAACATAATGCACATTTCTATATAGTTCTTCATGATGAGATGCTACCCCCTCTTAGGCATTGTGATAATATGAGTAACTAGTAGGCAATTTAATGATATTCTATTCAACGACCTTGAAAGGTTTTTGTCATGGGACTTCTGGTTGAGCACTTATCTGAGGGGAGTGCTTAGCTTCTGAACTATCTCATCTACCCGCGTGCAAAGCTAAACTACTTCCTCAACGCACTATTGTGCATGTGATTTAGTTGCTTGAAAATGGCTGTCAAACATATCTTTCTTGGTTGTAATACACATTTGTATTAAATCAATATCCCATAGGAATACATGCCAGATCTATTAAACGGCCCTAGGTTAGGCGTGAGTAATATATCCCTGGCATTGCTTTGCATTCAGGAACATATCATTTTATTTTCCTTTTTGTCAGTGCACAAGTGCAAGGGCTCGAATGCAAACAGGAGACTCCTTTCTCAATACCATGAAAGGGATTTCCCTTGGTCCCACACATGCACAGCGATGTCATCCAAGGACTGTTTTCCGTCAACTTCCACTGTGAAAATAAAGTCTGTCACATCATCTTATTAAAAGAAAAAGCAATGCTCTTGGGGAAGTTCACAGTCCAAAAGAAAAGGTTCCGTCTGCCCTATTTTCAACAAACGTGAGAAAATGAGTTTCCTTGAAAGTCCAATAGATTTTAAATAAAGCAGCATGTTATAGCATTTCGCAGGTCACAAAATCCATATGTTTTTTTCAAGAACAGATTTTAGCTTATGCTATATTCTGTGTACATCTAACTGGGTGCCTCAAAGGGCCACCCATTTCTTTCTCTTTTTTAACGTGTATTTAAGATTTAGCATAGCCGTGCTCTTAACAAAACATGTTGATGCTATCTCTTGAGACAATGGCCCTCATTCAAATCTTTGTGCTAAGACACCAGTAATTCCGGCAATCCGGTATTACCATTGCCTGCAGACATTAGAGGCCTGTGGGCGCTGCCGCACACCCCCATACCGGAAGCGGTAATACTGCTGCACCAGAATTACTAGCATCAATACAAAAGTGCCAGTTTACAGCAGAAATTTGCCAGAAATACTGATACTGGCACCCAAATGTCCGGAATCACCAGCACCGGAAATAGTATCATCGCATGAACAGGAAGTTCGCCTGCGGTCATTTAAAAATCTCAATCCACTTTAAATCCCCCACTTTCTGCTGCCATCCACCTGAGGTGCAGATATGCAGGGAAGTGGGAAATCAAGAGTCCTGTGGTCTGTCTTTGCAAGTCGAAGTTTGCAGAGCCGGAGCTGGCTGCCCTTGTGGATAATGTGGTAATGCACGCTGAGGCACTATTGGGGGCTGGAAATCACAAGATCAGTCAGAGGAGGAAGACAGCCATCTGGCAGGAGGTGGCCGACAAGGTGACAGGTGTGGGGACTGTCCCACGCATGCCACAGGACTGCCACAAGCACTGGGACAGCTTGCGCCTGAGGGTCTGGAACATCCTGGCCACCAATTGGATGTAATCTGCTGCCACAGGAGGTGGGACGGTGGCACCCCTGACTCTCATGCTCTGGGAGGAGACATGCAGCTCCATCTAGCAAATGGAGGGCATCTAGGGAGTCAGGGCTGCAGAGGCCGGAGCTGGGACCCCAGGCGCTGATGGTAAGTACAACAAACCCCATGTAAATGGAAGTCCAAATACCTACATTCCCAGGAAGAAAAACACCAAACGGGCAAGGGAACAGGTCCAACACACATCAGTCACAGCAAATGTTCCAGTCACACACACATTCCATGAGTTGCGGGCAGATATAGGCATGCACAAGAACTGTAGCCAAAATGCACTGCCCCACACAGGTACACATGACGAGCGCCCATGTGTGTCATGGGAGAACAGGACAGGATTCAAAGGTCCACTGCACACACAACAAGCCACCTTGGCAGACGAACAGTCAATGTGCACTCCCACCACCCACATGTAGAAGCACACATTGTAGCAAACTGACCAAAGATACAGCACGACAAGAGCAGGACACACACAATGTATCACGAGTGTAATGTAAGCCCACAGGTGTGACTCCCAGAAGATGAACAGCAAGCTCATCTCACCCCAACAGGCCTATGCTGTGACAACGATGTGCATGTACCATTGTCAGGTTCAGCACATGCAGGCAGAAATAGGAAGGCTGCACCACTGCCACTGCCTGCGCCTGCACCAGCACCTCCTGCGTGTGCATGCCTCCTGCACCAGCACCAGCTATCCCACCACCACTGCCAGCTATGCGGCCACCACCGGGTGTGCCACCACCACTTCAGCTGTGCCGCCACCAGGTCAGCTGTGCCACCACCAGCTGCAGCCAGAACCACACCATCGGTCAGTGGCCTCACTATCCCTCCTGTACCCTCCACACCACCATGGGCACACCAGCCACCAGGCCATTGTGGCCAGTACAGCATATCAGAGGGGGAGGAGAACAACCACACCCTCTACCAGACCCCTTCGTTCAGACCGCCACACTGCACACCCCCTTCATACACCCATGCTCAACATCCGGGACATGGATGTGTGGCTCTGTGCAAGGAGCTGCGGCTGCTGCGGGTTTGTATGCCAGCCAGCAGCCGCGATAGCACACAGGCACAAGGCTGTACGACCGCTGCCCTGCTCATGCTTGCACAAAGGGTTGCAAGGGGAATGGGGATATCACTGCCATGGCTGATTCCCTCTTGCTCACCCTGCAATTCAGCCTAGAGTACTTGCAGGGCCAGGGATCTGACCTGACATCAACCATCACTACCACTGCGAGCTTGCAGCAGGGCAGCCCAAGACGCCGCTCCAAACAGATATCCTCCACACCTGAGCCAACGAAGAGTATGTGACAAAGAGGCAGTGAAAATTACTCTTGGTGTGACACTTTGGTACATTTGGTGACTTTGGGGTGTTTGGAGTGTGTGGGATGGGGGTGTGGGAACAGGGGGGTGTGGGGAGGGGGATTGGGCAACAGGGTTTGTGGGTAGGAGGTGTGTGGTGATGGGGGATGTAGGAAGGGGGTGTATGGTGATTGGGAAGGGGATTGTGGGGACAAGGGCGTAGGGAAAGGGAGGGGGAACGGGGTGTTGTATTTTGAATGTATTTGTCAATACATAATAGTTTTCACTTGAAGAAATGAGTGGACATTTCTTATTTGGTGCAAGTATTTATTGTGTGTGTGCCCTTTATATGCAGTAAGCTGCAAGGGAAGTTCAGAGTGAAAGGTTATCTATGAGTTATTGATGGGCCATGCACCCATACCTGGCCTCCATGCACACATGCATTGGTCCGGCTGGTGCAGCATCATCGACATCTTCCTCTTCCAAATCTGGTGGTGGGGTATATTGCATCTGATGGAAATATTATGCAACATTGCACAGGCCAGGGCTATCTGCCCCTTCTCTGGCCTGTACATGAGCGCACTCCCAGACCGGTGTAGGCATCTGAAATGTGCCTTCAAGAGCCCGAAGGTTTGCTAGCTGGTCACCCTGGTCGTTGCATGCACCCCCTTTCCTCCTGCATCCAGGGATTCCTCAGTGGGGTCATGAGCCATGGAAGCAGCCGGTATCCTGAGTCACCCGCAAGAGGTAATGACACATGTGTGGGTAATGATGCTCGGCGGTGGTGTTGCATTTGACATAGGAATCCAAACTGTCAGTCTGTGCATGCATTTCCCATGTCTCTCAGGACATACATCTAATGACCCTAGGTGGCCTAGCCTAAATATTCCCTGGCATTGGAAGCAGGGGAAGGTGTGGGTGGGGGTGTTAAATTCTGGTACCTATAGTGCATTAAATGTGATTGACCTTTTGGGTTTGAAATGGCCCGGTCAGTGACTGCTACATCTCCAGTCATGTGCTACTCCTGTGCATTGTGGCCTGTCAATTGAGGCGTGCACTCATTGGTTCTGCACATACAGGGTTTTTGTCAGACATGCATTTGTGACACAGTCCCCTAACTCCATGTAAGCCGGCACAGTGCTGTTCCTTAGGAACATGCAGTTGTGAGTTGGTCCTGGGAACTGGGCAGAAGAGTGCATGATGGTCAGTAAGGCATCAGAGGTCACCTGGACATTGATGGAATGGAACTGCTTCTGGTTCCTGTACAGCTCCTCTGAGGTGTGGGGGAGGGGCACCAGCTCCACGTGCATACAGTCCAATGCTGCCAACACATTGGTCTGCCCGCAATTGCATAGAAGCAGACCTTGGTGGCGTTTAACGGTGCCTTTGTGGTGGGGAGGGTGATGTGCTAGCCCACATGGTGCAGGATGGCTTCCAGTACCTGCACCAGCACTGTTGAGAAGGCAGGCTACAAGATGCCATGCAGCCAAGCCACAGACTGTTGGGACGTGCCCACTAGCCAGGAAGTGCAGGACCGACACCAGCCTCAGCAGCGGTGGTATGGCTTGCCCGATGCCAATCCTGCTCCCAATGTCCTCCTGGATGTGAGTCAGGAGGACATGAATGGTGTCCATGTTTAGGTGGTACAAGGTAAGTATCTGGCTGTCTGTGAGGTCCCCTTATGTAAGGGGTCAATGAACGCCTCTGCCTCGCCACCTGCATCACCTGTATACCCATCCTCCTTCTCCTTCTCCTCCCGCTTATATCCATGGCCTACTGTTGCCACTGCAGCTCCTGCACCAATAGCTGTACATCAGAATAGAGCAACTCCAGGTCAATGGTAGCAGTGTGGTTGTGTTAGAAAGTGTAATTGGGGAAGGTGAGGCCATTAAGTACTGTTCCTGTATGCGTTGGGTGCACTTGGGTGGATTGAGTGCACCTGTTTTCCTCACTTGAGTGCATTTACTGGCTGCTCTGACGTGATGTTAACTCCACCTTCGTTTTGACAGTATCACTGGGAGAAATCTGCCAGTAATTCCAGAAAAAAGATTCTCATGATATGCCTGTGATACCATTGTGCTGGCGTTATTAGAGCAGTTTTCTAGCCTTGCCGGAATCACTGGTGCCAGTAATTCCTTGTGAGGTGGTATCGGCAACTGTATTTTGGAGGACTCCTAGCTTACCAGACTGGTAAAAGTGACGGTAAATGCTATTACCGGCACCTGTACCGTGTATCATCACAGTTGTAATGAGCCCCAATATCTTTTCATATTTTGATATTCTTTGTAGCTCGAACAACCAGTTATCTAATGAGGTATTTTGCCAGTTCTTCTAAACTTTTAGGGCCTGATTCACAAAGCGTTTTTTTTTTTAATGGGATATTCGGGATATCCCATTGAAGAACACTTTTGTGAGTTCAGACTTTAATATTGGCTTTTTCGCTTTGATGATCACCTTATGCAAGCACTTTTGTGGGTATTATGTCAGGAGGGACTAAAGCCATCCAACTGTGAAGAGGTACTGATTGAGGGGTTCTATTGACTACTACACCCCTCTTCAAAGCAATCCTATCAATTGCAGGCGAGCAGAGAACGCTAGTCGTCACCCAGGTCCACATTGGCCAATGTTCTCTCTGTCAACCATAGCATGTGCTTTTGTCTAGGTGAAGCAAGGCAGATATTTTTGTTAGTTTCCAATAAAGATGAAACAACAGTCTTTGCTGGGCCAGTCTCGATCCACAGTACTGGTGTGTATGCTTCCACACAAGGGGTATGTCACAGGCCAGAGCCTCCGTCCATTGCAGGCTCATCTTCTCACCTGCTTTCAACATAATCGTCTCTATCTTTCATAATCCTCAAGAAGGATGATTTGAGTTCTGTCTCATTGTTCTGGTTGCTGCCTTCAGCATATCCAATAGCTTGTCATTTCCCTCTGTCTGATCCTAAGCCTAGTTCTGAGCAACTTATCTTGGACCTATAAAAACAAGCCCATGTCTCATCTGCCGTGTATGTGCTCAAATTGCTGCACTGCAAGAAGAGAATCAACTGAAAACCTGCCGCATAACCCACTCAGCACTCTTCCCCCGTTCAGTTCAGCAAGTAAACCAAACCATGGAATGGTAAGGAAAGCAAAAACTGGACATAAACTGCTTTCAGGCTAAGACCCCACCTTAAAGAACAAACTCCTGGTAGGCTTGAAAGAAATGCAAAACCTACCTAAATGCCTCAGACTAGTGAAAAAAAGTTGCTTTCTGTTGACTGTTCAACATATGCCAGCATGCATTCACTCAGGTCAAATTGGTGCATAGAATTGGCCTGGACATCAATGAAAATGTTGTTCAAAGTCACAAAGGCAATTTGTTTCTTTTGTGACAGGCTTTTTGACTAGCACCCAAGGGGGAATGTGTCAGTCAAATGTGTTGCGAATTGCGCATTAAAAAAAAAATCCTTGCTCTATAACGCTGGTACAAACTACTAGTCGCTCAGTGAAGTGTCTCATTAAACTGGCCCACTTTGGCCAAATGGACAAAACACTGGCTAAAAGACTCAAAGAACTGGCCCATACCAGCATGTTGGGTCTCCACTTCGAACATTGCCTTATTCCCTACTGGTTAGGCTAAACACCTACCAACTCTTGAATCCCATATGAGACTATTTTTCCGATGAGGCCATCCACCTGCATTGTTATTGGAAACATGTTTCCCCATTCCTAATCTGTTGCTTAATTGACGTTTTCGTACCCCTTCCTCCTCCCTACCCCATTTGTGCACACTGAATGGATTGCATGTGCAAGTACCACATGGACAAACCAAATAAAGGATAGGCTAGAGTGGTTTCATGTCAGATCATCATCTAAAAGACCTATGTAGGTGGATCAAAAACCAAACCTAAATATGACTAATAAGCAAATAAGCAGAATTTGACATGAACAATTGTGCACAGCTGCAGAAGAATTCACTGTTAAAAACATTGACAGCTTCCTAGCAAAATTGCCTCACATGCAACTTATCCAATGCAAAGCAGATGACTTGCTTCTCCAAGATAACAGTCAACGATCAAATAACTCCCGAAAGGCTTAGGGAGAGAGCACAGGTGGCTTACCAGCCCAATTATACTAATTATTCTCTGAGTTACAAACTCCAGAACTGATAGGCATTTTCAATTCATTATCATCATCAGTACTGGGAAGTGAGGGTCTCTTTTTCTTAAACTACAAGTATATCCCTACTGAAATCAGGGAACATCCAGTTATGGACCAATTTCACACATAAATCAAGGTAGTAAAATCCTATTCGAGGCCCAAGCAAACATTCTTAATGCTCTAGCTCACTAGTTCATCCCATCGAAGTGAGTTTATGCCAGAGTGCTTCAGATCTCACAACATACATTTCTTTGACGTATCAATATAATAGCAAGCACAACTAAGATTACCTAAAATGCCAAAAAGCCATTTGACAACGTGTGATCACACTTTATTTGTAGATTACCCATCTGGTATAGATTTAGAAAATGATTTCACAGAGATGTTGCTCCATCGTCAAAACACATTCAAAACAAACCTTTGTGCCAATTTTGGGTCAATGGTCCAATTCCAGAAGCCTTTTCTCATAGAAGGGCACTAGACGGGCCTATGTGCTGTCTGTCATGTTATTGATTCTTATAGCTATAGAACCACCCATTACACAAAAAATGATTTGCAACAAAGCTGTATGCCATATCAATCAAAAATATAAAATAACCTCTGTTAGCATAAGCCAACAAGCTTATTTCTTATCTGACCAACACAGCAAATTAATTACATCATGTCTGTCTGGTCATGGTCGCATGTTGTTATGTCGTGCCATGGTTCCTTCATGGTCAGTCCTTCTGTAACTTGTGTAACCTTCTTTCTTCATTTCCATTGTTTGCAATCAGTGGTCCCTGAGTTTTGCCAGGAGAGCATTTTCTTTTCCTGAAACTAACTCTAAGGGCCCGATTCTTAACTGGTGTTAAGTACTGAAAAGATCATTAAAAATGTTAACAATTTTTTCGGTACTTAAGACCTATTCTGAAGGTGGCGCATTCTTCCAAAGTTGATAGGAATGCGCCACTTTCAGAATACATGTGGTGGTTGCTAGGATGGGTTGGAAACCGACCTAGCAACCGCCACATTCGTTACCTGCCTTGTTAGACTGGTATTCTTGTGGCTCTCCTCCAGTTTTATATGTGTTAGGAAAGATTTCCATTCCATGTAAAATGTACCCTCCAGTTGTGAACCCCCCAACGTTTTGCTTTGTTTAAACACCATAGTCTGACTTTGCCAGAGGAGCACAACCTTCTGCTGCACTCCTCTGGGCTCTTCGCTCTCTTTGTTATGGGGAAACTGACATGCCCTTAAAGACAGTCGGTACTGGGAGCCTTTGTTTCCCTTAGTCCTTGTCAGTGGTGTGCACTTGGGTCTTTCTGTCATTTTTAAAGGCCCTAGTTACTCTCAAAGGATTCTTTAGGAGAAGTGCAGATGTGCCTTGGACAGGGCTGGTGGCAGCTTATCTTTTGTGTATTTTGAATCCTTTCCTGCTAGGTAAACCGTGTTTACCGCGTAAGGCACGGTTAGGTAGCCTGGCTCCAAAATGACCAGGCCACAAGGTCTTTGTCCTGTCCTTTGGCCATCTTGCCCCTTTGCTTTCCCCTGGTCAAGCCGACCTGGGTCAGTCCTTAATTGGGCATGCATTTTCACGGAAAGCGCCAAGCTTTCGCAGGCTTCTGCATGCCTTAAGTGTGCGCCCCCAGAATGTGGGCTGGGGACTGTCTAGTTCCAATAGGTGTGCTGTGAATGCCTAGGACCACCGTGGTCCATGATTGGTCCATGTATGGTATGCCTGTATGTGAGCAGATCTCCCATTGGGTCCTATTCGTTTTGGTGCGACAGAGATTTTGGTTAAGAGAATGCCCCAAATACCCATACCATGTCAATCTCTGGAGTTCTCACTGAACAAAAGATAGGATCCAATTATCCTGAAACTAAGAAGCTAAGTCGAGGAACCGCTGGTGACCCACTGGAAGGTTTGGCACCTAGAGCCCGCTGTCGTCCTGTGGGACCCCTCTGCATCTGGTCGTCCTAGATTGTCTGCGAAGACACTTTTACCCATTGGAATAGTGGGACCAACCATTCTCGGCACCTTCATCAAAACCTGCAAGTAAACCATTTTCAGAAGCGTACCTGGGCCAACCAGTGGGCTGATCAACTCGCACAGAACTTTTGCCCTGATACCGCCGCCGTTTAGAGGAGGCCCTTGAAACTTGGTTCACGGCACTCTTACACCAAATTTTATACACTTGACGTTCCCAGGTCTGGAGTAAAGTGAGTGCGCCTGAACCAGATCATACACGGTTATTGTGTCGCCCAGCCGTGGTGACAAACTTTTTAAGTTCATTGCAGATGTGATCCTCTCTTCCCTGAAGCCTGCTACAGTGGAATTGGCCAGATCCATCCACCAGGAGTGGAGAAAGTCCCGTTTGGGAATCAATGCTGTATCTTTGGCGCTGGAAGCCCCAGAGCCGCGAGATTGCTGCATTTGAACCTGCAACCGAAGTGGACTCAATTATCAAAGTTTAGTTCGGAGTGCACTGGTGGTCGGTGAGTAATTACAACCCTTACGCATGAGTGGTCCCTGAGGGTCCCTGTCCTTTGCACTGCTAGTGCGAACTACCAAACTATTCCTGAACTCTGGAACCTGCTCTGCCCTGTTGGGGAGACCCTCCACGAATAGTGGGAATTTGTTCTGCATCACCTCGCCAACCTTCCTGAGCTGCTACAGACCCTTGAAGAGACCCTGTTTTGCCCATCTGCATTACCGTGTGCACCAGCATTGCAATTACATTTGAGCAATAGGCTCCACTCTTCTTAGGGATTGGACAGCCTTTCAGTTAGGACTGTGTTTGATCCAGAAGGGACTAAAGACTATATGCACTGCCTGTTTCCTTCCCCTTTTAGTTTGTGGACCCATTTTGTGCATTAACACTTTAGATCCCATTGGTCTTGTATATATGTATATTGATGGGATAGTGTTGGCTTAGAAGTATTACTGTGATTTTATTTGTGCGTTGAAACTCAAAGGCCTTGAAATAAATGCATTTGTATTTTTTATATATCTACACCTGACTGTGAGTGATTTGTAAGTGTGCACATTGAGGTCTTTCAGTCACTCTCACCCCTCCTGAGACCTAGGGCCTCATTACGAGGAATGTTGTAGGGGTTTAACGGGGCCGGTACAGCTGCCGGCACCGTTAAACCCGTACTGCCCCATTACGAGGTCTCCTTGCGGGACCCGCTAAGGACGCCAGGTTTTACCAGACATCCTTAGCGGGTCCCACGAGCAGACCAGGATGCTAACAAAGGGCCCGTGATGAACAGGCCCGTTGTTAGCATCATCCCCATTCCCATTGAGCCCTATGGGGGCTCACATGGGAATGGGGATGTACTGGGGTCGGCTTCCCTGAATGGGGAAATACCGGGACCTCCAAGGTCGGAATGGCCCAGTAATTCCCCATTCAGGGAACCCGGACCCGGTACCCGGAATGGGGGTAGCCATGCCGCAAATAACGGCATGGCTACCTCCATTCTCGTAATGTGGCCCCTAGTCTTGACCGCCGCCAATGCTACCTTGATTGGTCTAGCTTGTCCAGAAGGTTACCATGTTCCAAGAAAATAGGCTGGCCTTCTGAACCTCTGCCCACCAGGTCAAAGTTCAGAAATCCGTCTTAACAATATGTGCGCTAAAGTCACGCACATATATGGTACCATTTTGGTGCACTTATTCTGGAGGAGTGCCACAAGAAGCCTGTATTGCAGGGCGTAAACCCTATATGCTTTAAAAGGAGTTGTCACAGACATACTCCGGACACAACAGTAATCATTAAGGGCATGCCATGCATTTTGGTGGAGACCTGTGTCCTATGCTGTGTCTGCTAAGTTCAGGAGCCAGGGACTACTATGATCTTCCTATGATCTAAAATGACCATGTACCCTACCACTGAAATAAGTGTCTTATGTCCTCACTTTTTTTGGATTTGACTATAGTCAAACCAGCATGCTAACTATATTGCACACTCATGAAAGAGTTCAGAGCATTGGATGGGGCTAAGTCTTTCCCTTGGTTCAAATAATTTGAAATCCATTTCAGAACCCTAGATGTGGGATATATGTGGGGCACTCCAGAAGTATTGGTCAGGAGCGATATTGTCACTCTAAAGACTGTGTTCTAGGGGTCTGCACATGTGAACACTCCAGACAGAATGAGTATCATGCCAACAAGTCTATTGTATCTGGAGGTGAAGACAAGACAGTAAAGGAATGTTAATGTTAAAGGTCTGTGTTCCGCGCACCATCACCAGCGGAATTGGTCCCCAGGTGCTCAGGCGGATATGCAAATAAGAAGGTGGGGTGGGTTAGTCAGGTGAAGAGGGAGTAGGAAAGTTAGAGAACTTGTGTGCTGTTGGCAGCTTCAGTTCAGTTTTCACTGTGTGCTGAGCTTTGGTGTGAATATCGGACCAACGTGAGACCTTGTGTGCTGTTGGTGAGGTTTATGTGTTGTTTGTTTGTTGTTGCAGTGTGGTGATGTGCATGCGGTTGGCTGATTGAGAAGATGGTTGTGTGGATTTTTGTGTGAGTTGGGTATGCAGAGATAAGAGCATACGGTTAGTGGGTTATATTTCTTAGTCTTTATAAATCTTGTTCTATGTATCCAGTTGTCCTATATGTGGGCATATTTTCCACTTTTCTTTCCTGTCCGTCTAATTGTTGTGAGTGATGGCATGGCACGTTCCCATTTGTGTTGTTCGTTAACTTAGTGTAATAGGAAGCGGCGTGTATTGTCCCCCACTCTGGTATTGGTGCAGTAAATTAGCAGTCAGCCACTCCCTTGCTTCCTATTTTCTGTTGGTGGTCCATTGTTGCCTGTGTGTAATTTGTAGGCCAGGTGTTATTGATAAATCGTCCCTGCCCTTCCATCCCAATCTATCTGTGTTCATTCTATGGTATCGTCCAATCATATCTATCTCCCAGTTGGTAAGTTGATATGCCGTAGATTGTTCTTCCTTAACTTCTGTTTATAGGCGATAGCTTAGGGGGATGGGAGGATCGGTTTCTTCACTCAGCATTGTTTCATCTGTGCATATGCCCCCACAGGTGTTCTTCTAGTTATGTGGTGAATAGTCAGGATTTGAGGTGTTTTCTGAATAGTAGGTGATTTCTTGTGTTAAGTGTGTTGTTTGCTATGTCGTTCCAAGTTTTTGGGGTGAGGTGAGAGAAAGAAGATCCTTCGAAGGTTCTTTTGTTGTAGGGTTTTGGTTCCAAATGGATGTCACTGCTCGATCTGAGCATTCTTGTTGGGGGATGTAGGCTTAATTTGTCTCTTAGGAAGTCTGCGCCTTGGTCGTGGATTGGTCGGTGTGTTATGCACATTGATTTGAACATGATTCACTGTTTTATTGGTAGCCAGTGTAGTGCTTTCAGCTCTGGTGTGATGTGTTCTGTTTGGGGCAGTTTGAGGGGCAGTCTGGATGCCGCATTTTGTACGCGTTGTAGTTCAGGCATGCCCAGATATAGGTTATTGGCATAGTTACTCTGGACATGATGAGAGCGATGATGGTGAGTGTTTTGTTGGTGAATGACAGGAATGGTAGGATCAATTTACTGCTCACAGGAAAAAGAAGCATTTCTTGATCAGAGCGTTTTCTTGTAACTCTAGAGTAAGTTTGTTGTCCATCAGGACTCCCAGGTGTTTTAAAATTGATGCTGGGGTTGTACCATGTTCCCTTGGCCAAAGGATGTAGTGGTTGTCTCCTCTGTTTTTTGCGATGATCATTATTTCAGTTTTGCCTGGGTTGAGTTTGAGGTAGTTTGAATTCATTCAGTTGTATATTTCACAAAGGCAGTTCTCTAATGTTGTGTTTTCTCCTTGAATCTCTTGTATTTTGTAGGCTATTTGTGTATCGTCAGCGTAGTTGTAAGAGGTGAGGCAGTGCCTTTTGATGATCTTGATTAGTTGAGACAGGTTGATGTTGAATAATAATGGGGAGAAGGATCATCCTTGTGGTACTCCGCATGAGGATTCTCTTGGGTTGGATTTGAAAGGTTTGATGCATATGGTGTCTGTTCTGTTTGTTAGGAAGGATTTGATCCATAGTAGGGCCGGGTCAGTGATTCCAATTGTGTGTTTCCATGGCCTGTTTTGTGTGATATGTTGGATGGTAGTGCTTTTGTATTTGTAATGGTCTACTAGATCATTGCATAGTTTCTTTGATGATATTGGCATGGTTTTGCTGCCAGGTGGATTTTTTATTTCATTTATGATTTTAAAGAGGTCTTTTTGGGTGTTTGGTGCTTTGAAGATTCGGTTGTCATAGTGTTTCCATTTTGCTTTTTGTATTTCCTTTTTGTATGAGCGGATATGTTGTTGATATTTGAATTTATTTCTGCTGTTGTTTTTGATCTTCCAATCCAGTTCTAATTTTCATTTTTTTCTTTTCATGGCGCTTAGTAGTGGGGTGAACCGTTTTGCCTTTGCTCTTTTGCTTGAAGGGGAAAAGGTTTTTCTTTGGCGATCTCGTCGTTTGTTGTTGTGATCCAGTTGTGGAGTAGAAAACATGTTTTGTCCAGGTCAGCTTCGTCCATAGTTGTTGCTTGGGGTTGGCTGAGTTCCAGAAGTTCAGTTAGGTTGGCATTTTTGATGGTTCTCCCATTTCTTTTCATGATGATCCGTGGCTTGTCCTGTTGCTTGTTTATTGGAGTGGCCAGTGTGATTATAAAGGGAATGATGAGGTGGTTGTTCCAGAGTATTTGGATTGGTGGTGCTGTGGTAATGAGTTTTTTGTTGGCGAAGATTGAGTCAAGTGTATGCCCTGCCATGGGTATCAGATAATAAAATTGCGGCAAAAATGTCACTGGTAAAAATAATCTTGGCAAAAATGATGTGGATCGACCCAATAAAGGTGTACCCCATTATACCATTTAAGGGGAGCGGAGGTTGCGGGGGTGTGACCCGTTGCCCTTAAATGGTATAATGGATCCGGCAGTTGTGGGGGTATCCCCTGCATCCTTTACATGATTGTGGCGGCAAAAACACAGCATTTTTGCCAATATTTTGTAAACACAGCCATTTTTGCCACGATTTTAAGACATGGCACCCCTGCTGTGTGGATTGTTCCTTTGACTAGTTGGTGTAGATTCATTGTTGCCAGTTGGCTCACTAGAGTTTTATTTTTGTGTGGCTGTGTTTTCTTCATCAAACCATATGTTGAAGTCTCAGAGGATTGCTTCCGTGAAGGCATCTACGAAGGTTGTCGTAAGTTGGCTGTCTGTATATCAGTATGAATTTCAGGTTTGTTCAGGGGATTTCTGATAGGCGTATGATTAGAGATTTGCATTTATCATTGTTTAATGGGTCTTCCAGTTTAATTTACAGGTGTACTTTGGCGATGATTGCCAGTCGACCACCTCTTGGTTTTCCTGTTTGCTTGGATGCACTTGAAGTTATCAGGCAGGCAGTTGTTGAGAGTGATCTTGTAATTGTCATCTAGTCATGTTTCAGTTACAAATAGGATGTCGATACATCTGTCACATAGGAGGTCATTGATTTCGGTGGCATGTTTGGAGATTGACCTTGCTTTGATTAGATTGCAATGGATCTTTTGGTATTGTTTTGTTTATTTGTTTTCCTTGTTTTGGTTTGAGGGTGTTCAATCGGGGTGCTTCTGTATTGACGCTGATTTGTTGAAGATCAGTGACGTCTGCTTCTTCATTGACTTGGTCTGTTAGATTGATAGTCGGGTTGTTGGCGTCTAGTGCTTCATCGTCACGTGTGGTATGACGTATATATTGATAGTGCCCTTCTATTCTTGTGATCTGTGGAGTAAGGGGGTTGGTATCATAGCAATCTCTTCTTGGGTGCGCCCATGTTTTTCCGGTTGTTTGGGGCAGTTTTTTGCTTGACTCGAGATGTCAGTGTTGTTGAAGTATCAATGGTCTGCGGTTGTTGCGAGGTACGGTGTAAGGTATAAGGATCTTTCTCTTACAATGTTTGTTCTGTCGACAGTAGTATTTTGCAGTGTGTGTTCTGTTTTCAAGGTGGCTTCTATTGGAGGCAGTGGAATTTGTGTATCCATATTAGTTGTTCCATGTTCCTGCTCTCTTTGTCGGCATCCATTTCTGCGTCAGGGCATTTTGGGTCCTCAGTGCTAGGAGTTGGTCTGGGTGTAAAGTTTGCAGGGCACTTGCCCACCTTTCGTGTCTTGTTCTAGGACTATATTGAGGTTTTCCTCTTAAGTTTCTATGCCTGAGTGATCTCGAAGGAAGGCTGTCCATTCCATCAGTCAGGTTAAGGTGTTGCTTTTTCTACAGGAGGCTCTACTTTAGAGGCAATGGTGCCAGCATGCTTCAGAAGCAAGTATAGTAAGTTGAGGCTGCGCTTCTTACAACTGAAGGCGAAAATTGGGTCAAACGACCAGCAGGAGTAGTTCTCCCCATTGTCTTTGTGATCATCATTCTTTAGAGACAAAGATCCACTTTCTCTTCTCCTGTCTCTATTATGATGACCTTTAGCAGTTCTAGTTGAAGTCTGCCTTGAGAAGGGTGGCACAAGAGCACTGAGGCACGTGTACGTTTCCATTCGCACCACTGGTGATGTAGTTGTGCAGTAGTCCAATATTTGTGGATAGGCTGGGATTGGAGGAGAATTTGGTTGGGTTCAGTAGGGGGCCATCAGATGTCCTTAGTAGCTGTATAGCTTTTGTATGTTCCTGTCATGTTTAATTGTGTTGGTTGTAGGGGGATGTTCTCTCTTTTTAAATGTCACAGTCCATTCTGTTTAAATGATTTTTAACTTTGTTGATTTTAGATGTTATGTATTTTAATGTTTTGTTATGTGTGATGATGGCCATGGCTATGCCAGTAATAAAATGATTGTTTCATTGATTACAATTTCTCAAACCATCCTGATCAAATCAACACTGCATGCCTTTCGACAACTAAGCACAAAAGCCTTCTAACACTTCATCCCTCATCTACAAAAATATTAAGGCAAAACTCATACAATTAAATGGCATGTGTTTGATCCTAGTGACTGCCTTACTTATTCAAACCTAAAATACAATAAACGAGCACTACCTGCTGCCCAAGTTTCCAAGAAGTAGAGAAGAAACATACTTAATATTCTCTTAAACCTCAATTGAGCCCTGTCCCCACCAGTGTAGATATTTTAAAATCAGTTGCCCTTAAGGAAAAGTTACACGGTAAAACTAAAACCTTATTGGACATATCAATAAGCAAATCAGTGAAGGTGATCATGTCTAACTCCAAGTGGATAGATGTGTTTTTTCTAAGAGAAACCTTCAGTTTGTGAGACAGAAAACCATCTCTTGCAAATAAGTGCAACACTTTCTAGTTGATAAAAAAAAACACAATCGAGTTTGTACTTTAATCCCTGTCCCTCATTTCTGATAGATGATTGGAGCCCTAATAAGTATGTTCTCACTTGAAAGACTTACCCCAAACCACCTTTTGATGGTGACATGCCTGCGGACTCATGCAGCTCCTAAAACACTCATATGACACTAATTCACACATGCAAGTTCGTTGTACAGCAAATTAGTTTTTATTCACTGTCCAACAAACCTTTAATAAAACTACTTAATTTAGATGCCCTCTGTTTGCTACCATAATTTCAAAGTATTACATTGTTGTTGTTGTGTAATGTATCCAGCTAACAACCACACCCTCTTCTTACAAAGCCAGAGGCAGTGAGAACAACAGATATCGCAAAAGGTTGCCATATGAGACCACTTTACATTTTACAGTTCATTGGAACAGTGTGATGATGTCCATTGCAGAATTAGCCCACCTTGTATTTCTGTAATCCTGATGCAGGCAGGTTGGCATTATTTTAAGGACACATTCGCTACTAATTTGGCATCTATGCTTAGATATGACCAAGCATGTTCTTTGCCAAATTTGGAGAACTTTCCTGTCGGAGGTCAAAGGTTACTTAAGAAATTACATTCATATTGTCCTATGTAAATTCAGAATGCACATCTGGAATCCTCAATCATAAGCATGCTTGTGCAACTTCTGCTCTACAAAGAGTGTTTTCGTTAGGTCTGTGGAATAGAGAATTTAAAAGCACATTGATTGGACTTGACTTTAATACATTTTCCAGGTTTGGTCAATTTGCATTCACTGTTTCTCGCAAAACATCCTAAAATGTTGCTGTGTAGTCTTCGTGTGCGACTTGAATATCCAGAATTCCAATGCTTACATTTAAAACATTGTTGTGGAACATCACAACTGTTGTGAAACAGTCCAGCTGGTATCAAAGAGTAAAGACACGTTTAGAAAAACAATGTATTCTTTAGTGCTTGGAGCTGAGAGTCGTGTTGCAAAGTGCTGCTAGTTTCCTACCCCGGGGTATCTTGGTGTGCTCTTATCTTAGTTCTGCTTCTTTCTCTTTTTTAAGCCATCTGAAAAAGCAAGTCATGCTGTTTTATTTGGATGTACTCTTTTTTAAATTCTTCTTATAAACCTTTGAAAAAACACAAGTAGCTTTGCAGGCATCCATTTTCACATTCATCCCACAAGCCCTTTGACAAATCAAGACCTCTTATTGGCCCATGAAATCACCTGACCATTCCTTCAGTCCTGTTTTCCAGTTAGCCTAGAGCAGCCCCTGAATGGTAAAGGCTACGGAGGCCTCCTGTTTACTTGTCTGCTCTCCAGGAGCCCTAGCCCTACACCAGGCACTGGGCCAGCCAAGGCTAATGCTAATGTATACATTATCAATGCTAACACTCCAAAGGCACGTTAGCATAGCATCTCTGTGTTCTGTTTCTATGCATTCTCTAAGATACAAGCATCACATTGTTGTGTACTGTGTTTCTGCTCTAAGTGTTCCCAGACATAAGCACATTGCACCTCCCAATACTGTTGCTCTGCAGCTACTAATTGCACTGCTCCATCTATATAGAGATCTGCTTCAGCATGTCATCAAGAATAATGGCCAATACACTGTTCTGAATTGCTTCTCTCCTCTAGACGCTTTGAGAGATAAGCAAATTTCACTACCATTTGCTGTGCTCTGAGACGTTAGCACATCGCTGTATATTGTGTTGTCTACGTAGGTACTCTCTGAAAAAAGCACATTGGGCTGCTCTATAATGTAGTGCCCTGCTGTTTCCAGGTGCTCTCCGACATAAGCACATTGCACTGCTCTATATTGTGGTGTCCTGCCTCCAGGTGCTCTCCGACATAAGCACATTGCACTGCTCTATATTGTGGTGTCCTGCATCCAGGTGCTCTCCGACATAAGCACATTGCACTGCTCTATATTGTGGTGTCCTGCCTCCAGGTGTTCTCAGACATAAGCACATTGCACTGCTCTATATTGTGGTGTCCTGTCTCCAGGTGCTTTTAGACATAAGCACATTGCACTGCTCTATATTGTGGTGTCCTGTCTCCAGGTGCTTTTAGACATAAGCACATTGCGCTGCTCTATATTGTGTCCTGTCTCCAGGTGTTCCCCGACATAAGCACTTTGCACTGCTCTATATTGTGGTGTCCTGCCTCTAGGTGTTCTCAGACATAAGCACATTGCACTGCTCTATATTGTGGTATCCTGCCTCCAGGTGTTCTCAGACATAAGCACATTGCACTGCTCTATATTGTGGTGTCCTGCCTCCAGGTGCTTTTAGACATAAGCACATTGCGCTGCTCTATGTTGTGTCCTGTCTCCAGGTGCTCCCCGACGTAAGCACTTTGCACTGCTCTATATTGTGGTGTCCTGCCTCTAGGTGTTCTCAGACATAAACACATTGCACTGCTCTATATTGTGGTGTCCTGCCTCCAGGTGCTTTTAGACATAAGCACATTGCGCTGCTCTATATTGTGTCCTGTCTCCAGGTGCTCCCCAACATAAGCACATTGCACTGCTCTATATTGTGGTGTCCTGCATCCAGGTGCTCTCCGACATAAGCATATTGCACTGCTCTATATTGTGGTATCCTGCCTCCAAATGTTTTCAGACATAAGCACATTGCACTGCTCTATATTGTGGTGTCTTGCCTCCAGGTGCTTTTAGACATAAGCACATTACACTGCTCTATATTGTGTCCTGTCTCCAGGTGCTCCCCGACATAAGCACTTTGCACTGCTCTATATTGTGATGTCCTGCCTCCGGGGGCTCTCAGACATAAAGAGGGTGAAAACACTTAATTGTATTAATATAATCTTTGGGTATTTTTGCAATTTTTATTTTATACAAATAGATTGGGGTTGGGTTAGAGAATACATTAAGGTGACTCCCCCACAGTACAATTTGAAAAAAAGTGCAAAGAAAGGGAAAACAAGTAGAATTACATTTTTAAGAATTCTGTATTTTCAGCCTCGTTTTTTCTGTTATTTTAACGTAGATCAGTTCTCGTTCTAGGTGTTCTTGGGCATTGCTCTACATTGTGTCCTGTCT
Organism: Ambystoma mexicanum; assembly: GCF_040938575.1. Taxonomy (NCBI): domain Eukaryota; kingdom Metazoa; phylum Chordata; class Amphibia; order Caudata; family Ambystomatidae; genus Ambystoma; species Ambystoma mexicanum. The sequence continues at coordinate 369,926,704 of NC_090931.1, forward strand.
CCAGGTGCTCTCATACATAAGCACTTTGCACTTCCTATGCTGTGTTCCTTTAAAGGTGCTCTCATACATAAGCACTTTCTCACTTATCTATGCTGTGTTCCATTCTAGGTGTTCTAGGATATAAGCACAATGCATTGCTCTACATTGTGTCCTGTCTCTAGGTGCTCTCATACATAGGCACTTAGCACTTTTCCATGCAGTGTTCCTTTCTAGGTGTTCTAGTATATAAGCACAATGCATTGCTCTACAGTGTGTCCTGTGTCTAGGTGCTCTCATACATAAGCACTTTGCACTTCTCTATGCTGTGTTCCTTTCTGGGTGTTCTAGGATATAAGCACAATGCATTGCTCTACATTGTGTCCTGCCTCCAGGTGCTCGCATACATAAGCACTTTGCACTTCCCTATACTGTGTTCCTTTCTAGATGTTCTACGATATAAGCACAATGCATTGCTCTACATTGTGTCCTGTCTCTAGGTGCTCTCAGACATAAGAACTTTGCATTTCTCTATGTTGTGTTCCTTTCTGGGTGTTCTAGGATATAAGCACAGTGCATTGCTCTACATGGTGTCCTGTCTCCAGGTGCTCACAGACATAACCACTTTGCACTTCTCTATGCTGTGTTCCTTTCTGGGTGTTCTATGATATGAGCACAATCCATTGCTCTACATTGCGTCCTGCCTCCAGGTGCTCTCATACATAAGCACTTTGCACTTCTCTATGTTGTGTTCCTTTCTGGGTGTTCTAGGATATAAGCACAATGCATTGTTCTGTATTGTGTCCTTTCTCCAGGTGCTCTCATACATAGCACTTTGCACTTCTCTATGCTGTGTTCTTTTCTGGGGGTTCTAGGATATAAGTACAATGCATTGCTCTATAGTGTGTCCTGTTTCCAGTTGCTCTCATACATAAGCACTTTGCATTTCTTTATGCTGTGCTCCTTTCTGGGTGTTCTACGATATAAGCACAGAGCATTGCTCTACATTGTGTCCTGTCTGCAGGTGCTCTTATACATAAGCACTTTACACTTCTCTATGCTGTGTTCCTTTCCGGGTGTTCTAGAATACAAGCACAATGCATTGCTCTACATTGTGTCCTGTCTCTAGATGCTCTGATACATAAGCACTTTGCACTTCTCTATACTGTGTTCCTTTCTGGGTGTTCTAGGATATAACCACAATGCATTCCTCTACATTGTGTCCCATCTCCAGGTGCTCTCACACATACGCACATTGCACTTCTCTATGCTGTATTCCTTTCTGGGTGTTCTAGGATATAAGCACGATGCATTGCTCTACATTGTGTCCTGTCTCCAGGTGCTCTCAGACTTAAGCACTTTGCACTTCTCTATGCTGTGTTCCTTTCTAGGTGTTCTAGGATATAAGTACAATGCATTGCTCTACATTGGGTCCTGTGTCTAAGTGCTCTCATACATAAGCACTTTGCACTTCTCTATGCTGTGTTCCTTTCTGGGTGTTCTAGGATATAAGCACAATGCATTGCTCTACCTTGTGTCCTGCCTCCAGGTGCTCGCAAAGATAAGCACTTTGCACTTCTCTAAAATGTGTTCCTTTCTAGGTGTTCTAGGATATAAGCACAATTCATTGCTCTACATTGTGCCCTGTCTCTAGGTGCTCTCAGACATAAGCACTTTGCACTTCTCTATGCCGTGTTCCTTTCTGGGTGTTCTAGGATATAAGCACAATGCATTGCTCTACATTGTGTCCTGTCTCCAGGTGCTCTCATACATAAGCACTTTGCACTTTTCTATGTTGTGTTCCTTTCTGGGGGATCTAGGATATAAGCACAATGCATTGCTCTACATTATGTCCTGTATCCAGGTGCTCTCATACATAAGCACTTTGCAGTTCTCTATGTTGTGTTCCTTTCTGGGTGTTCTAGGATATAAGCACAATACATTACTCTACATTGTGTCCTGTCTCCAGGTGCTCTCAGACATAAGCACTTTGAACTTCTCTATACTGTGTTCCGTTCTGGGTGTTCTAGGATATAAGCACAATGCATTGCTTTACATTGTGTCCTGTCTCTAGGTGCTCTCATACATAAGCACTTTGTACTGCTCTATGCTGTGTTCCTTTTGGAGAGTTATAGGATATAAGCACAATGTATTGTTCTACATTGTTTCCTGTCTCTAGGTGCTCACAGACATAAGCACTTTTCACTTCTCTATGCTGTGTTCCTTTCTGGGTGTTCGAGGATATGAGCACAATCCATTGCTCTACATTGTGTCCTGTCTCCAGGTGCTCTCATACATAAGCACTTTGCACTTCCTATGCTGTGTTCCTTTACAGGTGCTCTCATACATAAGCACTTTGGACTTATCTATGCTGTGTTCCATTCTAGGTGTTCTAGGATATACGCACAATGCATTGCTCTACATTGTGTCCTGTCTCTAGGTGCTCTCATACATAAGCACTTTGCACTTTTCCATGCAGTGTTCCTTTCTAGGTGTTCTAGTATATAAGCACAATGCATTGCTCTACAGTGTGTCTTGTGTCTAGGTGCTCTCATACATAGGCACTTTGCACTTCTCTATGCTGTGTTCCTTTCTGGGTGTTCTAGGATATAAGCACAATGCATTGCTCTACATTGTGTCCTGGCTCCAGGTGCTTGCATACATAAGCACTTTGCACTTCTCTATACTGTGTTCCTTTCTAGATGTTCTACGATATAAGCACAATGCATTGCTTTACATTGTGTCCTGTCTCTAGGTGCTCTCAGACATAAGCACTTTGCATTTCACTATTCTGTGTTCCTTTCTGGGTGTTCTAGGATATAAGCACAGTGCATTGCTCTACATGGTGTCCTGTCTCCAGGTGCTCACAGACATAAGCACTTTGCACCTCTCTATGCTGTGCTCCTTTCTGGGTGTTCTAGGATATGAGCACAATCCATTGCTCTACATTGTGTCCTGTCTCCAGGTGCTCTCATACATAAGCACTTTGCACTTCTCTATGTTGTGTTCCTTTCTGGGGGTAATAGAATATAAGCACAATGCATTGCTCTGCATTGTGTCCTTTCTCCAGGTGCTCTCATACATAGCACTTTGCACTTCTCTATGCTGTGTTCTTTTCTGGGGGTTCTAGGATATAAGTACAATGCATTGCTCTATATTGTGTCCTATTTCCAGTTGCTCTCATACATAAGCAGTTTGCATTTATCTATGCTGTGTTCCTTTCTGGATGATCTACGATATAAGCACAATGCATTGCTCTACATTGTGTCCTGTCTCCAGGTGCTCTCAGACATACGCACTTTGAAGTTATCTATACTGTGTTCCTTTCTGGGTGTTCTAGGATATAAGCACAATGCATTGCTCTACATTGTGTCCTTTCTCCAGGTGCTCTCATACATAAGCACTTTGTACTGCTCTATGCTGTGTTCCTTTTGGAGTGTTATAGGATATAACCACAATGTATTGTTCTACATTGTTTCCTGTCTCTAGGTGCTCACAGACATAAGCACTTTTCACTTCTCTATGCTGTGTTCCTTTCTGGGTGTTCGGGGATATGAGCACAATCCATTGCTCTACATTGTGTCCTGTCTCCAGGTGCTCTCATACATAAGCACTTTGCACTTCCTATGCTGTGTTCCTTTACAGGTGCTCTCATACATAAGCACTTTGGACTTATCTATGCTGTGTTCCATTCTAGGTGTTCTAGGATATAAGCACAATGCATTGCTCTACATTGTGTCCTGTCTCTAGGTGCTCTCATACATAAGCACTTTGCACTTTTCCATGCAGTGTTCCTTTCTAGGTATTCTAGTATATAAGCACAATGCATTGCTCTACAGTGTGTTCTGTGTCTAGGTGCTCTCAGACATAAGCACTTTGCATTTCTCTATTTTGTGTTCCTTTCTGGGTGTTCTAGGCTATAAGCACAGTGCATTGCTCTACATGGTGTCCTGTCTCCAGGTGCTCACAGACATAAGCACTTTGCACCTCTCTATGCTGTGTTCCTTTCTGGGTGTTCTAGGATATGAGCACAATCCATTGCTCTACATTGTGTCCTGTCTCCAGGTGCTCTCATACATAAGCACTTTGCACTTCTCTATGTTGTGTTCCTTTCTGGGGGTAATAGAATATAAGCACAATGCATTTTTCTGCATTGTGTCCTTTCTCCAGGTGCTCTCATACATATCACTTTGCACTTCTCTATGCTGTGTTCTTTTCTGGGGGTTCTAGGATATAAGAACAATGCATTGCTCTATATTGTGTCCTATTTCCAGTTGCTCTCATACATAAGCACTTTGCATTTCTCTATGCTGTGTTCCTTTCTGGATGTTCTACGATATAAGCACAATGCATTGCTCTACATTGTGTCCTGTCTCCAGGTGCTCTCAGACATACGCACTTTGAAGTTATCTATACTGTGTTCCTTTCTGGGTGTTCTAGGATATAAGCACAATGCATTGCTCTACATTGTGTCCTTTCTCCAGGTGCTCTCATACATAAGCACTTTGTACTGCTCTATGCTGTGTTCCTTTTGGAGTGTTATAGGATATAACCACAATGTATTGTTCTACATTGTTTCCTGTCTCTAGGTGCTCACAGACATAAGCACTTTTCACTTCTCTATGCTGTGTTCCTTTCTGGGTGTTCGAGGATATGAGCACAATCCATTGCTCTACATTGTGTCCTGTCTCCAGGTGCTCTCATACATAAGCACTTTGCACTTCCTATGCTGTGTTCCTTTACAGGTGCTCTCATACATAAGCACTTTGGACTTATCTATGCTGTGTTCCATTCTAGGTGTTCTAGGATATAAGCACAATGCATTGCTCTACATTGTGTCCTGTCTCTAGGTGCTCTCATACATAAGCACTTTGCACTTTTCCATGCAGTGTTCCTTTCTAGGTGTTCTAGTATATAAGCACAATGCATTGCTCTACAGTGTGTCCTGTGTCTAGGTGCTCTCAGACATAAGCACTTTGCATTTCTCTATTTTGTGTTCCTTTCTGGGTGTTCTAGGCTATAAGCACAGTGCATTGCTCTACATGGTGTCCTGTCTCCAGGTGCTCACAGACATAAGCACTTTGCACCTCTCTATGCTGTGTTCCTTTCTGGGTGTTCTAGGATATGAGCACAATCCATTGCTCTACATTGTGTCCTGTCTCCAGGTGCTCTCATACATAAGCACTTTGCACTTCTCTATGTTGTGTTCCTTTCTGGGGGTAATAGAATATAAGCACAATGCATTTTTCTGCATTGTGTCCTTTCTCCAGATGCTCTCATACATATCACTTTGCACTTCTCTATGCTGTGTTCTTTTCTGGGGGTTCTAGGATATAAGAACAATGCATTGCTCTATATTGTGTCCTATTTCCAGTTGCTCTCATACATAAGCACTTTGCATTTCTCTATGCTGTGTTCCTTTCTGGATGTTCTACGATATAAGCACAATGCATTGCTCTACATTGTGTCCTGTCTCCAGGTGCTCTCAGAGATACGCACTTTGAAGTTATCTATACTGTGTTCCTTTCTGGGTTTTCTAGGATATAAGCACAATGCATTGCTCTACATTGTGTCCTGTCTCCAGGTACTCTCATAAATAAGCCCTTTGTACTGCTCTATGTTGTGTTCCTTTTGGGGTGTTATAGGATATAAGCACAATGCATTGCTCTACATTGTGTCCTGTCTCCAGGTGCTCTCAGACATAAACACTTTGCACTTCTCTGTACTGCGTTCCTTTCTAGGTGTTCTAGGATATAAGCACAATGCATTGCTCCACATTGTGTCCTGTCTCCAGGTGCTCTCATACATAAGCACTTTGCACTTCTCTGTGTTGTGTTCTTTCTGGGTGTTCTAGGATATAAGCACAATGTATTGTTCTACATTGTGTCCTGTCTCCATGTGCTCTCATACATAAGCACTTTACAATTCTCTCTGCTGTGTTCCTTTCTGGGTGTTCTAGGATATAACCACAATGCATTGCTCTACATTGTGTCCTGTCTCTAGGTGCTCTCATACATAAGCACTTTGCATTTTTCCATGCAGTGTTCCTTTCTAGGTTTTCTAGTATATAAGCACAATGCATTGCTCTACAGTGTGTCCTGTGTCTAGGTGCTCTCATACATAGGCACTTTGCACTTCTCTATGCTGTGTTCCTTTCTGGGTGTTCTAGGATATAAGCACAATGCATTGCTCTACATTGTGTCCTGCCTCCAGGTGCTTGCATACATAAGCACTTTGCACTTCTCTATACTGTGTTCCTTTCTAGATGTTCTACAATATAAGCACAATGCATTGCTTTACATTGTGTCCTGTCTCTAGGTGCTCTCAGACATAAGCACTTTGCATTTCTCTATTTTGTGTTCCTTTCTGGGTGTTCTAGGATATAAGCACAGTGCATTGCTGTACATGGTGTCCTGTCTCCAGGTGCTCACAGACATAAGCACTTTGCACCTCTCTATGCTGTGTTCCTTTCTGGGTGTTCTAGGATATGAGCACAATCCATTGCTCTACATTGTGTCCTGTCTCGAGGTGCTCTCATACATAAGCACTTTGCACTTCTCTATGTTGTGTTCCTTTCTGGGGGTAATAGAATATAAGCACAATGCATTGTTCTGCATTGTGTCCTTTCTCCAGGTGCTCTCATATGTAGCACTTTGCACTTCTCTATGCTGTGTTCTTTTCTGGGGGTTCTAGGATATAAGAACAATGCATTGCTCTATATTGTGTCCTATTTCCAGTTGCTCTCATACATAAGCACTTTGCATTTCTCTATGCTGTATTCCTTTCTGGATGTTCTACGATATAAGCACAATGCATTGCTCTACATTGTGTCCTGTCTCCAGGTGCTCTCAGACATACGCACTTTGAAGTTATCTATACTGTGTTCCTTTCTGGGTGTTCTAGGATATAAGCACAATGCATTGCTCTACATTGTGTCCTGTCTCTAGGTACTCTCATACATAAGCACTTTGTACTGCTCTATGTTGTGTTCCATTTGGGGTGTTCTAGGATATAAGCACAATGCATTGCTCCACATTGTGTACTGTCTCCAGGTGCTCTCATACATAAGCACTTTGCACTTCTCTGTGTTGTGTTCTTTCTGGGTGTTCTAGGATATAAGCACAATGTATTGTTCTACATTGTGTCCTGTCTCCATGTGCTCTCATACATAAGCACCTTACAATTCTCTGTGCTGTGTTCCTTTCTGGGTGTTCTAGGATATAACCACAATGCATTCCTCTACATTGTGTCCCATCTCCAGGTGCTCTCACACATACGCACATTGCACTTCTCTATGCTGTATTCCTTTCTGGGTGTTCTAGGATATAAGCACGATGCATTGCTCTACATTGTGTCCTGTCTCCAGGTGCTCTCATACTTAAGCACTTTGCACTTCTCTACGCTGTGTTCCTTTCTAGGCGTTCTAGGATGTAAGCACAATGCATTGCTCTACATTGTGTCCTGTGTCTAGGTGCTCTCATACATAAGCACTTTGCACTTCTCTATGCTGTGTTCCTTTCTGGGTGTTCTAGGGTATAAGCACAATGCATTGCTCTACCTTGTGTCCTGCCTCCAGGTGCTCGCAAACATAAGCACTTTTCACTTCTCTAAAATGTGTTCCTTTCTAGGTGTTCTAGGATATAAGCACAATGCATTGCTCTACATTGTGCCCTGTCTCTAGGTGCTCTCAGACATAAGCACTTTGAATTTCTATATGTTGTGTTCCTTTCTGGGTGTTCTAGGATATACGCACAGTGCATTGCTCTACATTGTGTCCTGTGTCCAGGTGCTCACAGACATAAGCACTTTTCACTTCTCTATGCGGTGTTCCTTTCTGGGTGTTCTAGGATATAAGCACAGTGCATTGCTCTACATTGTGTCCTGTCTCCAGGTGCTCAGAGACATAAGCACTTTGCACTTCTCTATGCCGTGTTCCTTTCTGGGTGTTCTAGGATATAAGCACAATGCATTGCTCTACATTGTGTCCTGTCTCCAGTTGCCCTCATACATAAGCACTTTGCACTTTCCAGGTGCTCTCAGACATAAGCACTTTGCACTTCTCTGTGTTGTGTTCTTTCTGGGTGTTCTAGGATATAAGCACAATGTATTGTTCTACATTGTGTCCTGTCTCCATGTGCTCTCATACATAAGCACCTTACAATTCTCTGTGCTGTGTTCCTTTCTGGGTGTTCTAGGATATAACCACAATGCATTCCTCTACATTGTGTCCCATCTCCAGGTGCTCTCACACATACGCACATTGCACTTCTCTATGCTGTATTCCTTTCTGGGTGTTCTAGGATATAAGCACGATGCATTGCTCTACATTGTGTCCTGTCTCCAGGTGCTCTCATACTTAAGCACTTTGCACTTCTCTACGCTGTGTTCCTTTCTAGGCGTTCTAGGATGTAAGCACAATGCATTGCTCCACATTGTGTACTGTCTCCAGGTGCTCTCATACATAAGCACTTTGCACTTCTCTGTGTTGTGTTCTTTCTGGGTGTTCTAGGATATAAGCACAATGTATTGTTCTACATTGTGTCCTGTCTCCATGTGCTCTCATACATAAGCACCTTACAATTCTCTGTGCTGTGTTCCTTTCTGGGTGTTCTAGGATATAACCACAATGCATTCCTCTACATTGTGTCCCATCTCCAGGTGCTCTCACACATACGCACATTGCACTTCTCTATGCTGTATTCCTTTCTGGGTGTTCTAGGATATAAGCACGATGCATTGCTCTACATTGTGTCCTGTCTCCAGGTGCTCTCATACTTAAGCACTTTGCACTTCTCTACGCTGTGTTCCTTTCTAGGCGTTCTAGGATGTAAGCACAATGCATTGCTCTACATTGTGTCCTGTGTCTAGGTGCTCTCATACATAAGCACTTTGCACTTCTCTATGCTGTGTTCCTTTCTGGGTGTTCTAGGGTATAAGCACAATGCATTGCTCTACCTTGTGTCCTGCCTCCAGGTGCTCGCAAACATAAGCACTTTTCACTTCTCTAAAATGTGTTCCTTTCTAGGTGTTCTAGGATATAAGCACAATGCATTGCTCTACATTGTGCCCTGTCTCTAGGTGCTCTCAGACATAAGCACTTTGAATTTCTATATGTTGTGTTCCTTTCTGGGTGTTCTAGGATATACGCACAGTGCATTGCTCTACATTGTGTCCTGTGTCCAGGTGCTCACAGACATAAGCACTTTTCACTTCTCTATGCGGTGTTCCTTTCTGGGTGTTCTAGGATATAAGCACAGTGCATTGCTCTACATTGTGTCCTGTCTCCAGGTGCTCAGAGACATAAGCACTTTGCACTTCTCTATGCCGTGTTCCTTTCTGGGTGTTCTAGGATATAAGCACAATGCATTGCTCTACATTGTGTCCTGTCTCCAGTTGCCCTCATACATAAGCACTTTGCACTTTCCAGGTGCTCTCAGACATAAGCACTTTGAACTTCTCTATACTGTGTTCCTTTCTGGGTGTTCTAGGATATAAGCACAATGCATTGCTCTACATTGTGTCCTGTCTCTAGGTGCTCTCATACATAAGCACTTTTTACTGCTCTATGTTGTGTTCCTTTTGGAGTGTTATAGGATATAAGCACAATGTATTGTTCTACATTGTGTCCTCTCTCCAGGTGCTCACAGACATAAGCACTTTTTCATTTCTCTATGCAGTGTTCCTTTCTGGGTGTTCTAGGATATAAGCACAGTGCATTGCTCTACATTGTGTCCTGTCTCCAGGTGCTCACAGACATAAGCACTTTGCACTTCTCTATGCTGTGTTCCTTTCTGGGTGTTCTAGGATATAAGCACAGTGCATTGCTCTACATTGTGTCCTGCCTCCAGGTACTCGCAAACATAAGCACTTTGCACTTCTCTAAAAAGTGTTCCTTTCTAGGTGTTCTAGGATATAAGCACAATGCATTGCTCTACATTGTGCCCTGTCTCTAGGTGCTCTCAGGCATAAGCACTTTGCATTTCTATATGTTGTGTTCCTTTCTGAGTGTTCTAGGATATAAACACATTGCATTGCTCTACATTGTGTCCTGTCTCCAGGTGCTCACAGACATAAGCATGTTGCACTTCTCTATGCTGTGTTTATTTCTGGGTGTTCTAGGATATAAGCACAGTGCATTGCTCTACATTGTGTCCTGTCTCCAGGTGCTCTCATACATTAGCACTTTGCACTTTTCTATGTTGTGTTCCTTTCTGGGGGTTCTAGGATATAAGCAGAATGCATTTCTCTACATTGTGTCCTGTCTCCAGGTGCTCTCATACATAAAGACTTTGCACTTCTCTATGCTGTGTTCATTTCTGGGTGTTCTAGGATATAAGCACAATGCATTGCTATACATTGTGTCCTGCCTCCAGGTGCTCGCATACATAAGCACGTTGCACTTCTCTAAAATGTGTTCCTTTCTAGGTGTTCTAGGATATAAGCACAATGCATTGCTCTACATTGTGCCATGTCTATAGGTGCTCTCAGACAGAAGCACTTTACATTTCTATATGTTGTGTTCCTTTCTGGCTGTTATAGGATATAAGCACAGTGCATTGCTCTACATTGTGTCCTGTCTCTAGGTGCTCTCATACATAAGCACTTTGCACTTCTCTATGCTGTGTTCCTTTCTGGGTGTTCTAGGATATAAGCACAATGCATTGCTCTACATTGCGTCCTGTCTCCAGGTGCTCTCATACATAAGCACTTTTACTTCTCTATGCTGTGTTCCTTTCTGGGTGTTCTAGGATATAAGCACAATGCATTGCTCTACATTGTGTCCTGCCTCCAGGTGCTCGCATACATAAGCACTTTGCACTTCTCTAAAATATGTTCCTTTCTAGGTGTTCTAGGATATAAGCACAATGCATTGCTCTACATTGTGCATTGTCTCTAGGTGCTTTCAGACATAAGAACTTTGCATTTCTATATGTTGTGTTCCTTTCTGGGTGTTCTAGGATATAAGCACAGTGCATTGCTCTACATTATGTCCTGTCTCCAGGTGCTCACAGACATAAGCACTTTGCACTTCTCTATGCTGTCTTCCTTTCTGGGTGTTCTAGGATATAAGCAGAATGCATTTCTCTACATTGTGTCCTGTCTACAGGTGCTCACAGACATAAGCACTTTGCACTTCTCTATTCTGTGTTCCTTTATGGGTGTTCTAGGATATAAGCACAATGCATTGCTCTACATTGTGTCCTGTCTCCAGGTGCTCTCATACATAAGCACTCTGCACTTTTCTGTGCTGTGTTCCTTTCTGGGCGTTCTATGATATAAGCACAATGCATTGCTCTACATTGGGTCCTGTCTCCAGGTGCTCTCATACATAAGGACTTTGCACTTCTCTCTATGCTGTGTTCCTGTATGGGTGTTCTAGGATATAAGCACAATGCATTGCTCTACATTGTATCCTGTCTCCAGGAGCTCTCATACACAAGCACTTTGTACTGCTCTATGTTGTGTTCCTTTTGGGGTGTTCTAGGATATAAGCACAATGTATTGTTCTACATTGTGTCCTGTCTCCATGTGCTCTCATACATAAGCACTTTACAATTCTCTGTGCTGTGTTCCTTTCTGGGTGTTCTATGATATAAGCACAATGCATTGCTCTACATTGTGTCCTGTCTCCAGGTGCTCTCAGACATAAACACTTTGCACTTCTCTGTACTGCGTTCCTTTCTAGGTGTTCTAGGATATAAGCACAATGCATTGTTCTACATTGTATCCTGTCTCCAGGTGCTCTCATACATAAGCACTTTGCACTTCTCTGTGTTGTGTTCCTTTCTGGGTGTTCTAGGATATAAGCACAATGTATTGTTCTACATTGTGTCCTGTCTCCATGTGCTCCCATACATAAGCACTTTACAATTCTCCGTGCTGTGTTCCTTTCTGGGTGTTCTATGATATAACCACAATGCATTCCTCTACATTGTGTCCCATCTCCAGGTGCTCTCACACATAACGCACATTGCACTTCTCTATGCTGTATTCCTTTCTGGGTGTTCTGGGATATAAGCACGATGCATTGCTCTACATTGTGTCCTGTCTCCAGGTGCTCTCATACTTAAGCACTTTACACTTCTCTATGCTGTGTTCCTTTCTAGGTGTTCTAGGATGTAAGCACAATGCATTGCTCTACATTGTGTCCTGTGTCTAGGTGCTCTCATACATAAGCACTTTGCACTTCTCTATGCTGTGTTCCTTTCTGGGTGTTCTAGGATATAAGCACAATGCATTGCTCTACCTTGTGTCCTGCCTCCAGGTGCTCGCAAACATAAGCACTTTGCACTTCTCTAAAATGTGTTCCTTTCTAGGTGTTCTAGGATATAAGCACAATGCATTGCTCTACATTGTGCCCTGTCTCTAGGTGCTCTCAGACATAAGCACTTTGAATTTCTACATGTTGTGTTCCTTTCTGGGTGTTCTACGATATAAGCACAGTGCATTGCTTTACATTGTGTCCTGTCTCCAGGTGCTCACAGACATAAGGACTTTGCACTTCTATATGCCGTGTTCCTTTCTGGGTGTTCTAGGATATAAGCACAGTGCATTGATCTACATTGTGTCCTGTCTCCAGGTGCTCACAGACATAAGGACTTTGCACTTCTCTATGCCGTGTTCCTTTCTGGGTGTTCTAGGATATAAGCACAATGCATTGCTCTACACTGTGTCCTGTCTCCAGGTGCTCTCATACATAAGCACTTTGCAGTTCTCTATGTTGTGTTCCTTTCTTGGTGTTCTAGGATATAAGCACAATACATTACTCTACATTGTGTCCTGTCTCCAGGTGCTCTCAGACATAAGCACTTTCAACTTCTCTATACTGTGTTCCTTTCTGGGTGTTCTAGGATATAAGCACAATGCATTGCTCTACATTGTGTCCTGTCTCCAGGTGCTCTCATAAATAAGCACTTTGTACTGCTCTATGTTGTGTTCCTTTTGGAGTGTTATAGGATATAAGCACAATGTATTGTTCTACATGGTTTCCTGTCTCCAGGTGCTCTCAGACATAAGCACTTTTCACTTCTCTATGCGGTGTTCCTTTCTGGGTGTTCTAGGATATAAGCACAGTGCATTGCTCTACATTGTGTCCTGTCTCCAGGTGCTCACAGACATAAGCACTTTGCACTTCTCTATGCCGTGTTCCTTTCTGGGTGTTCTAGGATATAAGCACGATGCATTGCTCTACATTGTGTCCTGCCTCCAGGTGCTCGCAAACATAAGCACTTTGCACTTCTCTAAAATGTGTTCCTTTCTAGGTGTTCTAGGATATAAGAACAATGCATTGCTCTACATTGTGCCCTGTCTCCAGGTGCTCACAGACATAAGCACTTTGCACTTCTCTATGCCGTGTTCCTTTCTGGGTGTTCTAGGATATAAGCACGATGCATTGCTCTACATTGTGTCCTGCCTCCAGGTGCTCGCAAACATAAGCACTTTGCACTTCTCTAAAATGTGTTCCTTTCTAGGTGTTCTAGGATATAAGCACAATGCATTGCTCTACATTGTGCCCTGTCTATAGGTGCTCTCAGACATAAGCACTTTGCATTTCTATATGTTGTGTTCCTTTCTGTGTGTTCTAGGATATAAGCATATGGCATTGCTCTACATTGTGTCCTGTCTCCAGGTGCTCACAGACATAAGCATGTTGCACTTCTCTATGCTGTGTTTATTTCTGGGTGTTCTAGGATATAAGCACAGTGCATTGCTCTGCATTGTGTCCTGTCTCCAGGTGCTCTCATACATAAGCACTTTGCACTTTTCTATGTTGTGTTCCTTTCTGGGGGTTCTAGGATATAAGCAGAATGCATTTCTCTACATTGCGTCCTGTCTCCAGGTGCTCACATACATAAAGACTTTGCACTTCTCTATGCTGTGTTCCTTTCTGGGTGTTCTAGGATATAAGCACAATGCATTGCTATACATTGTGTCCTGCCTCCAGGTGCTCGCATACATAAGCATGTTGCACTTCTCTAAAATGTGTTCCTTTCTAGGTGTTCTAGGATATAAGCACAATGCATTGCTCTACATTGTGCCCTGTCTCTAGGTGCTCTCAGACATAAGCACTTTGCATTTCTATATGTTGTGTTCCTTTCTGGGTGTTCTAGGATATAAGCGCAGTGCATTGCTCTACATTGTGTCCTGTCTCCAGGTGCTCTCATACATAAGCACTTGGCACTTCTCTATGCTGTGTTCCTTTCTGGGTGTTCTAGGATATAAGCAGAATGCATTCCTCTACATTGTGTCCTGTCTCCAGGTGCTCAGAGACATAAGCACTTTGCACTTCTCTATGCTGTGTTCCTTTATGGGTGTTCTAGGATATAAGCACAATGCATTGCTCTACATTGTGTCCTGTCTCCAGGTGCTCTCATACATAAGCACTCTGCACTTTTCTATGTTGTGTTCCTTTCTGGGGGTTCTAGGATATAAGCACAATGCATTGCTCTGCATTGTGTCCTGTCTCCAGGTGCTCACAGACATAATCACTTTGCACTTCTCTATGCTGTGTTCCTTTATGGGTGTTCTAGGATATAAGCACAATGCATTGCTCTACATTGTGTCCTGTCTCCAGGTGCTCTCATACATAAGCACTTTGCACTTCTCTCTACTGTGTTCCTTTCTTGGTTTTCTAGGATATAAGCACAATGCATTGCTCTGCATTGTGTCCTGTGTCTAGGTGCTCACATACATAGGCACTTTGCACTTTCCTATGTTGTGTTCCTTTCTGGGGGTTCTAGGATATAAGCACAATGCATTGCTCTACATTGTGTCCTGTCTCCAGGTGCTCTCAGACATAAGCACTTTGCACTTCTCTCTACTGTGTTCCTTTTTTGGTGTTCTAGGATATAAGCACAATGCATTGCTCTACATTGCGTCCTGTCTCCAGGTGCTCTCATACATAAGCACTTTGCACTTCTCTATGCTGTGTTCCTTTCTGGGTGTTCTAGGATATAAGCACCATGCATTGCTCTACATTGCGTCCTGTATCTAGATGCTCTCATACATAAGCACTTTGCACTTCTCTATGCTGTGTTCCTTCCTCGATGTTCTAGGCTATAAGCACAATGCATTGCTCTACATTGTGTCCTATCTCCAGGTGCTCTCAGACAGGCACATTATACTGTTCTATGTTGTATAGGTGTTCTCAGACATAAAACGAATTCTTCTCTCAAACAATATGCAAAGAACATTACCCACTAACAACCTCGCTTTTCATCCACCCTCCCTTACCGTACGCTCACTAGACTTCCCAACACACACCTCTAAACAAAACCCTTAACCCACACCAAAACAGTTGCAACTCTTCACCTCTCGAATCAACTTGCAAACCTGTCCACCGTCCAAAACACCTAAACCCTCTTCCATTTGGAAACAAAACGAAACACAAATTCACTACCCACCTCTAAAGCGCATCGACAGAGGTGCCAGTTACTACTGGTTCTACACGTTCCGACAGTTAAGCACACCACCATGTATGTTCCCTCTACTCCCCTAATCCCCCCACACCCCTCTACCTTTTCCATTTAAGGTCCAAATTAGCAGCTGGAAACCATGAAATTAGCAGTGTGCATAGTGCAAATCCCAATAACATAACATTTCTGCAAATATGAAAAAGTAGGAAAGTGAAGCGTGATCACAAACTGTGGGTAAGAGGGCAGGGGTGATGCACTGGGACTACAGGTATGATATGATTATAACGCGCCTGTACACAAGTGTTTCTAGGCGCGATAGCCGGCAATACTGGAACAGCATGTCTGTGATGCAAGCTCATTAATTAGGAGCGCACAGCGCTGGTCAACAATGTCCTCGCTGATGTCATTTTTTATTGTAGTTTGTGCGTTGAAGAGGCCAATTGTGAGGGTCTGAGCTGTGTATGGGGGAGTAGAGTTAAGGGTGTATAGCTACCAATTTACAGGTACCTTTTGTTTGTTTTCTTCATTGTAGCATTAATATTAGGCGTAACTTTTATAAAGTGAAAACGAGAGATATGAGGTTGGGAAAAATAATGTACAATATAATCAATACAAATGTGTTTGAATAAAGAATTGTATGTGACTTGACAATGGCAACCGAGGATTGAATGCCCGGACGCATGCCTCTGGTTCAGGTTAGTTTTAAGCAGCCGAGTTACTTGTTTTGAGAATCAGGTCCTTGGAGACCAGGACATGCTATGCCTGGGCAAACTGCAAATAATGAGACTTTTACACCCAGCTATTTAGCATTAACATAATGTCACCGAATGGATAAGTTCTCAATCACATTTCATATACGGGCATTTACGTTGGCACAAACTTTCTTTCCAATTCTACTCGCACATCAACTTTCCATCTGTAATATAATTCTTGTATTTCCAAATAACATCGAGATGACATTTTCTTTCATGTGTAAGCTAGAAAAAGCAGCTGCAGCTTTATTTTTTTATATTTATATATATATAGTGTTTTTTGCTCAGGCAGTTAACTTGGGCTGCCGGGCCGTTACCCCCTGTTGCAGCCCTTGGAAAGGGGGCTCAATGCCATTAGCACCCCGGGCTAACAAAGCAGCAATCTGGGTGCTAAGAAAATAAGTATTTTCACTCATTGAATGGGACGCCTCATGCGTCCCGTTCAATGACTGAAAATACTGTGTTAAGATGGCCACAATGGAACAGAAAGGCAGAGCTCCATACGGAGCCCCTCTTCACTTTCCATAGCGGCCGGAGAAGGTGGGAAGCAGCGGCTGCGCTGCCGCAACAAGCAAGTAAGTGAGTTTGGGGAGGGGTGTTAAATGGAAAATAAATTTTACAAAACAATAAGGAGACGAAGGATGAGGGAAGATGGTGGCTGGGGGAACCAGCTGTTAGGCAGCTTGGAACACAGGCTGAGATTGTAGGTTTCTAGCCACCTGATCGCGTGGTTCCCCTGTGCCGGGTTCTAATGTATTTTTGAAGCTGACATTATTGTTTCAGTTAGTGGCCATGGGCGATCTCACTGACTTATTTACGACAGAGAGCTATATGTGGTAATTTTGTGGTAATTTCCACTACCTTATATACGGTAGGGAACTATGTTCAGAGAGTCCCTATTCCCGTTGGCTCATGTACCTCCAACGAGCTATGCTACAAACAATCACTCTCAACTGTCCATACTGAATATGATCATGCACACATCTGTCTTAAAATGACAATTGCATTGTTTAAAAATCTCCCCTCATCATCAGCACTGTATTGGTAAATATAAAATACACCACCCGTCTGCTTTCAAATATTTTTCTGTATTATAAAAGTTGCATTTAAACACGATCTCACTCTTTACAGAAATAAATAAAATAGCACAGTAACAGCATTGTCTGTGATACACTGAAAAAGAGTGGTGGAGAACAGAACACAATTTCCAACATTAACATGTGATTAAGGCACCAGAATCTCCTTTCCTACTCTGACTGAATATCCTCGTACACACTCAGCTCCCACACTTATGTAATTACCTTATATGTTCAGCCGAGTTTTCTTCAGCTGTTCTCTTTCTGAATGTGGCTCCCTTGAAGATTAACCCCAGTGAAAAGGAGCGTCTTTCCTTCTCAAACCGGGGTCATTGCCTGGAACTCTCAGCTTTTTCAGCAGAAATGCTCCAAACAGGAAAAAGGTCCTTCTCCCAGCTCTGCCAAATCTTGACTGTCCTCCTTCCTCCTCAAACTCCCCCCAGCAAAACCCTGATCACTCCCTCTAGCATGATACTTGCTATGACGCTGCTCCAATCAGAATCAATCATGCCATCTCCTCCTTCTCTACACAATGGCTCATTTTTATAGTAATACTTTGTAACCAACTGATTTCCTGTTCTTTCGAGCTCTTTTGCTTCCTGTAATTATGTGGACAGGGCAGCAGAGAAAAAAAAAATGGATGTGCGTTTAAAAGTTCACTTTCAGAATAGGCCTAATTCTGCAGTGGAGACACATTTTTATTAGTGGATTATGTTAACCTCCGTTTCATTAGTCAGGTTAGTTATAAGTAATGTTAGTTATTAATTTTCAAATGTGTCTCTCGCACCATAGGCATTTCAGGTGAAAAAAGAGTGTGCATTTTTGAATGTGCACGTGTGCTTTTAACTGTAAAAATAGATTTGCATCTTATATGTTAAAATCGTTTTTGACTGAATAGCCTGTCTTTCCTTGTTAATCTGGTAACACATAAAGCAATGCACCGCACCCTTGTGGTGGTGCTGCAAAAAAAAAAAATTGCTACCTGTGCAGTAGTGCTGTACTCTGTGCTGTTTGCTACCTGTGCAGTAGTGCTGTACTCTGTGCTGTAACACGGCAAATATCCTTACAGGACACACATCAGTGAAAACACAACTACACATCAGACCACAATGACCAGAACGCTTCTGGAATGTGCTGCAGTGCAGATCCACACCCCATCACCCAACAGGGAGTCCACGCAGGGCCCCAGATAGGAATCTGAATGAGAGGATACCACTTCCTATTCCCTAAAGTACTGCGTTAAATGAATACTGAAGAGTAAACATGTACATGAACATCACAGAGAAATGATCCCATTAATTCATTAAAACATGTATCAACTGTTAAACAAAATTGTTGGTGCAATGAACATTTACCATCATTCAGTGAAACAGGCACATAAAAAACATATGCCTACTTCCCCTGATCAGGCAGTCATAAGAGTAGCACCATCCGGTGTGACTCCATGCACCACTGGCCCGACCATATCGAAGGAGTGGTGCAGGTGGTTTCTGGGCCACACGGCTCCCAGTGACCATTGCCGGATAATGTAAGGGAATATTCCTATAGCCTATTATAGGTCAAAACTGTGAGTTCATGCCTATTCATAATGAGTACAAGTGCTCCATGCAACCCCTTGCCTATAGTGCCGTGTCCACCCGTGCCACAGCGGTATACCGTCCTTTGATCGCAGGACTTTTCATCGCAGGGTTTTTTACCGCAAATTTATTTTTGAAAAAAAACTCATCGCTTTTTTTTGGGGGGGGGTTAAAAAATTAAAAACATTTGTGTAAGGGAATAAAAAAGAAATAAAGTGAACAGGGGTTTCGCTGGGTTTTTTCTCGAAAATAAATTTGCGGTAAACAACCCCGCGATGAAAAGTCCCGCGATTAAATAACGTAGAACCGCCACAGCAGCCATCCCATGTGCAGTCAACCATCAGCCGACACAGGACAGCTATCTCAACAACACAGGGTGCATGTAGAGGACAAATAATGCATGGCATGAAATCGGAAGGACAGACACCCATTACACATTGCACGGCTCTGCTCACCAGCAACTCCCCTGCACACAGTCCCCCTCCCCCCACCACCAACTCCCCTGCACACAGTCCTCCTTCTCCCACTCAACCATGTGTCCATGTGAGGGCACCTCAGGCCGACAGTGCAGAGTACAATCACTGCTTCCCATGGCCACTGGATTCTGGAGAGTGCTGTAGAAGCCTGTGCTGTGACCTCTGTCATCGGGTTCCCTGTTGGGACTCCTCCGTGGGGGTGGTGGAGGTAGATGGGATGGAGGGAGGGATTTATATTTGCTCCCTTACCCTCGTACCGAACCTTGTGAGCGATGCTGTACATGCCTCCACCACCATCCTGGTGCAGGGATTTTCCCTGGCCATGGTCTTTGTAGCACCCCTTATAGCACGGCTGATCACCATCACATGCCGATTGTGTCCTCTGGCAAGGCCTTCAATCCTCAGCTGATGTGCCTCTATGTTGTCAAGTCATGCCATCCATCACTGCAGCCACCGGATCAGTAGGTGTTGTTGGGATGGGGCTGTGATGCCTGGGGGGGCTGTCCTGCCTGGGGGGATGTCCAACCTGGCGGGGCTGGACTGCCTGGGGACCTGTAGCACCTGGTAGGGCTATCCTGCCTGGTGGGGCTCCCTGATGATGAGGCATATGAGGGTGTGCCCTCGTCAGCCATTGGTATGTAGGCACGATGACGGCATCCCAGCACTATGGCCTTGGGCTGTGCACCTCCACATGGTCACGACTCTCTGGTGGTGTGCTGATTTCCAGCACTTGCATGTGTTCAGGTGTGGGGGCTGCAGCTGCCTGCTGGTCATTGCTGCTTGCTCCACTCTCGTCCACAAGGACATTGAACTCAGACTTGCTATACTTTGGTTTACACATCCGATCCTGTATTTGTGTAAAGTGGTATTAGCTTTAACGCTGGGAACATGTCTGCGTGTCAGCCGACTCGTGATACAGCGGTTTCTGAGCGACTAATCCCGATGTTAACGCTAATAACGCTCGATGTCAATAACGCCCTGATACTGCCCAACTCGTGATCAGGCCCACAGTCTGGGAAATGGGTCAGCGGTTATTCAGCCAGCAAAAACTGGCTGCTCTCCATTGCTGGAGGCTGAGTCTGCTATACCAGCACAGAGTGAGGGGGGACAAAGCACTACACTGGGCAGTACACCGCACAATGCACTAATGGTAAAGAAGTCTTTCAAGGCTTTGGTCAAACCATTCAAAAAAGTGTCATATGGTTGTATTGTAGACCATCCTGAGGTTGTAACTGAAATGTTTCAATGCTTGAGTTCCCTAGGGCACAATATGACAGTTATTTCCATCCTACCCTGAATCCGGCCTCTGCCAGTGTTATTTGAGGTCTAAATGAACAACAGAATCTGTGTTGTGAAGATTTTGAGAAAGAGATTAGATAGCAGTGCTCTTCATAACATTATATTCAAGAGCCGAAGAAGACCGTTAATATCATGTCACCCCAGCCAAACGAGTTTCCTCAGCAGTTCCTACAAAATTTAAAGAGGGCATTCTTATGTTTTGATGTGGCCTCACTCAGCAGAATTTAAGACTGCTTATTTTTAAGGGCTGCAGTGAGACAGCATGTCTCAGTTGGTGCATGACTGTAACGAGGATAGACCCCTAGAATGGATCATGAACAAGCCACTAAGATGTATTAAATATTCCTCCATGAGAAGGAAGAGACTAAGGGTAAGGAATGCAGGCTAAATCCCAAAGAATCTATACCCTCAATTCTAGAGGTGAAATCTGGAAAGATGGATTTAGGCACAGCTCAAACTCAAATAAAAAATGACACTCCACACCACACATCAGCAGGGCAGGGGCTCCCAAAGGGCACCATCCAAAACCACTGCGTTCCAGTCCATAGATCCCAGTGACAGACATACATACATTAGTCCTTAGTATCATGGTAAACCTCTCAAGGCTGGGTTTCGCTATTATATGCCAAGGCTAAATAACACCCAGAATCAAATTTCAGGCAGTGGGGGCCCAGAGTAGGTTGGACCCTACCACAATGGTATATGGAAATCAAGTGACACCAAGATATGTAGATAGGTTCATGGAAAATGGAATTCAACAAAGGGAACAGTTCCAGCCATATGAAAGACAGAATGTGAACTATACACCTCGCCAATATAGTCAGTCTCCACTACAGGCGGACATGGCCAAAGGACGGTCAACTCATGCTCTTCACCTCCTGTGTCAGGAGAGTTCAGGAGAAACACAAGCAGGAGTCAGTCTCCTGAAAGGCATCGGAACAGGCCTGATCAGAGTGAATACAACCACTACTGGCCTAGAGCACAGAGGGGTGAGTTCAGGGATATGGACAGGTTCCAGTGTTTGGAGGTTCAAGTAAAGATGTTGTCTGAGCAGATAGTGAAATTATGTGCAGTCCAAAAACAACAGTCAAATGAAAGTACATACTGTCACAGGAGGGATCGTGCATGGAGTGACAATAAATGACTAGTTAGTCATATTTGCCACGATGAGAACACAAATAACCATGACTTACCTTTGAATGAACACATGAGTTGCTTAGAGATTTGAAACCAAGAAAACAAATGAATGAAAGTGAGGTAGGGAATAACAACACACACAAGAAGGGAGTATGGTTTAACTTGGTCTTGGACCAGACCATTCAAGTATGTGAAAATGAGAAACGGGAAAGAGAAAATGAACAAGAAAAACCAAAAGAGCAGCGAGTTAGAAGGCAATCTAAAAAGAATGTGCAACATAAAAATGATGAGATACATGCTGTGAAACAAATGATAGTTTGTGACAAAGTGGATCATTGTGGGGTTAATGAACATAGGTAAGTGTCACACACAAAGGATTGATATGCTGCCACCTTGTGAAAATACAGAATCACTAGGTTCCAAAATGGAGATAAGTGGAAAGAACCCAGGCAATGGGGGAAAAGCAGTAGAGGTATTAGGAATGAACGCTGGTGGTCCCGAGACAGCGGGGCAGTCAATGGCTACACTTCAAAGAAGTTCTGAGTCCAAGAAAAAAACAAGGAGATGCAAGGAGAGATGGGCAAAAAAGGGTGGTAAAATGTCATTGCATATCCCCTTTTGCCCAGCAAGAAGCCAGGACGGCCCAAGGAAAGTAAGCCCAGGAATCAGTAACCATTCACATTTCCTATGTGTGCTTGAAGAATGCAAGAATATATATCATTTCCCTGCTCCTATTGAGAAGATGTGTAATACGCTTGCAATGATTGATACAGGTGTTCAGGCCACAGTAATGTCAAAGAAATTAATGCAAAGCATAAATGAGGGAAAATCCCCACAGGACATGCTGATATTGAGACAGAGTGAAGGCCCTGTGCAGAGTTTCAAAGGGGAAGAAATACCAGTGAAGGGTGTGAATGATGTTGACATCAAGATAGGGAGACATAGAATGAAACAGGAAGTGGTAATGACACCCATTGATGAGATACCATTCCTTATAGGAACAAATTGCCTCAGGAGACTGTCACCTTGTATTCAAGTGGTAAATGGGGTATTGTGGTCATTGGCCAAAAAGCCCCTGAAACCTAAAAAGGTAATGAGCCAGAGTAAAAGTACACAAGAATGTCACACCATTGCTTAATCGGAGAGTGCAGTGGAAGTGTATCTTCAAAATGGCTGTGTCTAGTGTCAATGTCATCCTCATGTGCCAGGGTGAAATGAAAGGAGTAAGGAGAACAATTGATAGGGATTTTCCGGACCCCAAAAAAAAATGGCAAAAACAGATAGATGAAAACATGTTGTGTTTTTTATCTAAATGAGGACAATTGCAAACCAAATTTTGCTGCAGAGTCATATCCGTAAAAATATATTTCAACAATTGCAGAGATTCACCTGGAATATGGACAAGTCCGGATCCCGGTGTATGTGAATAGGCATCCAGAAATGATTGAAGCAGTGCTTGTGCTAGAGGAGGAAAAGAGTTTCATTAAAATGAAAATATGTTTCAACAAATGCTTGACGGAGGGGAAATACCAAGTTTTAAAATAAAAAATCAACACATTTTTGATCTGGGCGACCCAGAATTGGGGCAAATAATTGTGGGAAGGTGCATGTTAAGGATCACAAGTGGCTCCAAAATAATTTACCACAATGTTTGGATTGTACGCTGAACCAAAATAAAATTCTGTTTGGGTAAGGACATAATGCACATAATGTGTATGGTTTTAGATTTCTTGAATCAAAAGGTTTGTTCTAGGCTGGGTGGAGTGGCACCTGAATTTAAAACAAAAGACATGCTTATCATTGTGCCCAAATGATACCATCTGCAGTTGAGCTTCAGGTAAAGAAGAATATCACTATTCCTGCTTTCCCCAGACAGTTTGCAATAGCATTAAAGTACAGAAAGGGACAACAGGTGAACGGGCCTGATGCATTTGTGTGCCTCAAGGAATCCATGAGACAGCAAGGGCTAAAATGTGAAAATGCACCATTGGTAGAGATTGGAGATGGCCCCATGCAAATATTGGTGAATAACAAGGGATGCCAGTATATTCCTTTGGAAGGAAATACAGCGGTGGGGTTAGCAATACAGGAATCTCACTACACTGCTGATTGAAACAACCCAATGATATGGAACATCACTGATAGCTATGTAACTTCACAGGGTGAATTGCCTGAGTCATTGGATTCTAAACCAAAGGGGATTTTCAGGATACAGTCTGTTTGCCCCTTCGAACCAAACGATGTGATATGCTGTCATCAGGACAATTGCATCCCATTCAAAACAGATGAATCTGAAAGAGCAGAACAGCAAGGTGAAATGAAGCAAGTTGATATGGAGGCTAATGTGCCAAGATAATTGAGGGTAGTGATTCCCCAAAGAGACACTGCCACACAGCTAGAGGAAAGTACAGAAATCCCCCCTTTGAAGGACTTCCCAGAAGTTCTAAAATGTTAGAGGAGCAAAATTCAAGCTGCAGATGCTTGCACAAATGAAGAGGAAACAGACCAATTAGCAAAATGTTTTACGCAGTTCATGGAGGTATTTGCTAAAGATGCCTATGATTGCGGGCTTGCCGATTTGCATGTTGCCACGCTACCAGAAGGGTATAGTAGGGAGCCAGCATTTGTGCAACAATTTCAGCTACCCTTGGCCTGTCTGGAGTCCCTAGCAGAAATAATACAATATTTAGAGTCCAGATAATCATTAGGCCTATCCATAGTACTTCAAATACACCCATATTAGATGTGTTAAAGCTTCAAGAGTCAATGGCGCGTGTGTGCAGACTTGAGAGAACCGAACGAAAGGGTCCCTGTTTTAAGGTGGCACCTTCCATTTATTGATCAATCCCTTGCACAGGTTCAAGGGTTAAAGGTATTTATCACTCTGAATCTTACAGCAGGGTATTGGTGTGTGCCACTTGCTGAAGATATACAAAATCTATTTACCTCCGTCTTTAATTGATTGCAGTGCGCATGGGTGTGTACCCCCTTTAGCTATATCAATAGTGAAAGTGAGTTTGGGATATTCCTAAGTAAAGAGCTCCCAGATCCAACTGGGAGAGGCACTGTGATGCATGTGGATTAAGTGCTAATCAAGAACGAAGACTTAAAAAGTCTGTTTTTTAAAACTTGATTTTATTAAAAAATGTTAAGAGAACTAGACAATTTCGAAAAGAAACACATTTGTGTGTTAAAACCCCTTCACCTTTTCTCCCCACGTCCCCCCTCCCCTCCAACCCCCCACCCACTCTTAAAACTCTGCTCATTGTTCTATGGTGCACGATATGTCTGCTAAAGTCTCAGGTTCGAGGGTCACCTCAGTTCATCCGCCAAACACTTGTCAGCTCCCCTCCAAGGCCCCCTGCCCCATCTCCTTCTACTCCATCACATTCAGCTCCCCCTTTGGAAGAATCTACTCAGTTGTTTTCGTCCATTCCCCATTTTAGCAGCCAGGCTGACCACTCAGTACGAAATTCCGCCACTCTATCATTCACCACCGCTGTAAGCCTTTCCACAACATCATGTTCTGTACCTTCCCTTCCCACACCTCTTTTGTAGGGAGCGTTTCCTTTTTCCACCATTGGGCTATCGACAACCTCCTTGCTCTTAACATGGCATCCTACATCTTCGGGAGTCTCTGCTCTTCCCTGTCCTTCTGCAGGAGTCCTAGCAACAACTGAAGAGGGTCCAGATCTAACCCTATCGCTGTTACTTCTTCCATCCAGCTCAGCACCTCCTTTCGATAGATTTGCACCTTGGGGCAACACCACATATGTGCTAGGGAACCCCGATTCCCACACCACTTGTGCATAAGGGGGATACTCCCTGAAACATTTTAGATAATTTCACTGGATCCCTGTGCCAACTGATTAGCATTTTGAAGTATGAAATTAGACATGTGATCGGTCAGTTACAAAAGGCTGGAGCAAAAGTATCTTTACAGAAAGCACAGTGGTGTTCAAAAAGGGTGACCATTCTGGGGTACGACGTAACAGAACATGGGTTAAATCCACAAAAGAAAAAGGTGTACGCTATTCAGAAGTTAAAAGATCCCACCAACATGAAAGGCCTAAAGAGTTTGTTAGCACAGAAAATGTATTGAAGATTATGCAGAAATGACACAACTTTTGATTAAATTACTCAAGCAAGGGATGCAATGGATATGGAGAAAGGAACAAAGTGAAGCAGTGGCCAAGTTGAAGGACTGTTTGATGAAAGCCCCATATTTAGCTTAACCAGTAAATAATCAGGATTTCTTCATAGTGAAAGGATTCACAGGTCAGTGTATGTCAGCAGTCTTGTACCAAAAACTTGATGCCAATAACAAAACCATTGCAAAAGCCAGTAGAGAATTGTTACAGGTGGAAACTAAATTTAGCACATGTGAAAAAGTACTTTTGATCACTGTCTGGATATTACAACATTTCCGCTCCATTATTCAGTGGGAACGGGTTATTTTTGAAATAAGTCATCAGCCTCTACAATTTTTTACAGCGTAAAGGGATCAGATATGGAAATTTGGACCAGTCAATAATCACCTACTGGATATTGTCGTGGCAGGGATTCCTGGTGGAAGTGAGAAAAGAGCCCAGTAGCCCAGGGGCTGGCAGATGTACATTTATAAAATAAAAAGAGGTGATGGCTGGAAGGTTCAGAATGAATCTTAACCTCTGGCATTGCTCTGGCCAACCCTCCAGACCCTCGTTCTTCGCTTACTAAGCAATTACAGAAGGGGAAAGACTATATGCAAATCAGGCTTGGCCCCACCCCAAAAGGTGCAGTCCAGCCTAAACTGCTGATCACATTCCTTCTGCATGAGACCACAAGCATCCCCAAACATCTTTCGGCCTTGTTGGGCCACATCAGTGAGCAGTAGCTTGGGTCTCTAGGCCCAGCAGGCACAGGACCGAAGTCTGGGCATACCCGTCCCACTCAGGGTGACATAGCAAAAACAAAGAGATGATGACTGGAAGGTTCAGAATGAATCTTAACCTCTGGCATGGCTCTGGGCAACCCTCCAGACCATTGTTCTTCGCTTGCCAAGCCATTACAGAAGGGGAAAGACCATATGCAAATCAGGCTTGGCCCCACCCCAAAAGGTGCAGTCCAGCCCAAACTGCTAAGTCACATCCCTTCTGCACGAGCCCACAAGCATCCCCAAACATGTTTCGGCCTTGTTTGGCCTCATCAGTGAGGAGTAGCTTGGGTCTCTAGGCCCAGCATTCATGGGTCTCACGTCTAGGCATACCCGTCCCACTCGGGGTGACATAGCAAAAACAAAGAGGTGATGGTTGGAAGGTTCAGAATGAATCTTAACCTCCTGCATTGCTCTGGGCAACTCTCCAGACCATTGTTCCTCGCCTGCCAAGCCATTACATAAGATGAAAGACCATATGCAAATCAGGATTGGACAAACCCCAAAAGTTGCAGTCCATCCCGAACTGCTAGGTCACATCCCTTCTGCACAAGACCACAAGCATCCCCAAACCTGTTTCAGTCTTGTTGGGCTTCATCAGTGAGGAGTAGCTTGGGTCTCTAGGCCCAGCAGGCACAGGACCCACGTCTGGGCATACCCATCGAAACCCGGGGTGACATATTAAAAACGAAGAGGTGATGGCTGGAAGGTTCAGAATGTATCTTAACCTCTGACATTGCTCTGGGCAACCCACCAGACCATCTTTCTTCGACTGCCAAACCATTACAGAAGTGTAAAGATAATATGCAAATCAGGCTTGCGCCCCCCCCAAAAGGTGCAGTCCAGTTCGAACTCCTAGGCCGCATCCCTTCTGCACGAAACCACAAGCATCCCCAAATATGTTTTAGCCTTGCTGGGCCTCATCAGTGAGGAGTAGCTTGGGTCTCTAGGACCAGCAGGCACAGGACCCACATCTGGGCATACCCGTCCCACTGGGGTGACATAGCAAAAACAAAGAGGAGATGGCTGGAAGGTTCAGAATGAATCTTAACCTCTGGCATTGCTCTGGGAAACCCTCTAGACCATCGTTCTTCGCCTGCCAAGCCATTAAAGAAGGGCAAAGACCATATGCAAATCAAGCTTGGCCCCACCCCAAAAGGTGCAGTCCAGCCCGAACTGCTAGGTCACATCCCTTCTGCAAGAGACCACAAGCATCTCCAAACATGTTTCGGCTTTATTGGGCCTCATCAGTGAGGAGTAGCTTGGGTCTCTAGGCCCAGCAGGCATGGGTCTCACGTCTAGGCATACCCGTCCCACTCTGGGGTGACATAGCGAAAACACAGAGGTGATGGCTGGATGGTTCAGAATTAATCTTAACTTCCTGCATTGCTCTGGGCAACTCTCCAGACCATCGTTCTTCGCCTGCCAAGCCATTACATAAGGTGAAAGACCATATGCAAATCAGGATTGGACAAACCCCAAAAGTTGCAGTCCATCCCGAACTGCTAGGTCACATCCCTTCTGCACAAGACCAGAAGCATCCCCAAACCTGTTTCCGCCTTGTTGGGTTTCATCAGTGAGGAGTAGCTTGGGTCTCTAGGCCCAGCAGGCACAGGACCCACGTCTGGGCATACCCATCGAAACCCGGGGTGACATATCAAAAAGAAAGAGGTGATGGCTGGAAGGTTCAGAATGTATCTTAACCTCTGACATTGCTCTGGGCAACCCACCAGACCATCTTTCTTCGACTGCCAAACCATTACAGAAGTGGAAAGATGATATGCAAATCAGGCTTCCGCCCCCCCAAAAGGTGCAGTCCAGTTCGAACTCCTAGACCGCATCCCTTCTGCATGAGACCACAAGCATCCCCAAATATGTTTTAGCCTTGCTGGGCCTCATCAGTGAGGAGTAGCTTGGGTCTCTAGGACCAGCAGGCACAGGACCCACGTCTGGGCATACCCTTCCCACTGGGGTGACATAGTAAAAACAAAGAGGAGATGGCTGGAAGGTTCAGAATGAATTTTAACCTCTGGCATTGCTCTGGGTAACCTTCCAGACCATCGTTCTTCGCCTGCCAAGCCATTTCAGAATGGGAAAGACCATATGCAAATCAGGCTTGGCCTGACTGCAAAAGGTGCAGTCCAGCCCGCACTGCTAGGTCACATCCCTTCTGCACGAGACCACAGGCATCCCCAAACATGTTTCAGCATTGTTGGGCTTCATCAGTGAGGAGTAGCTGGGTCTCTAGTCTTAGCAGGCACAGGACCCACGGCTGGCATACCTGTCCCACTCTGGGTGACATAGCAAAAACAAAGAGGTGATGGCTGGAAGGTTCGGAATGAATCTTAACCTCTGGCATTGCTCTGGGAAACCCTCCAGACCATCGTTCTTCGCCTGCCAAGCCATTAAAGAAGGGCAAAGACCATATGCAAATCAAGCTTGGCACCACCCCAAAAGGTGCAGTCCAGCCCGAACTGCTAGGTCACATCCCTTCTGCACGAGACCACAAGCATCCCCAAACATGTTTCGGCCTTGTTGGGCCTCATCAGTGAGGAGTAGCTTGAGTCTCTTGGCCTAGCAGGCATGGGTCCCATGTCTGGGCATACCCGTCCCACTAGGGGTGACATATCAAAAACAAAGAGGTGATGGCTGGAAGGTTCAGAATGAATCTTAACCTCCTTCATTGCTCTGTGCAACTCTCCAGACCATTGTTCTTCACCTGCCAAACCATTACAGAAGGGGAAAGACCATATGCAAATCAGGCTTGGTCCCACCCCAAAAGGTGCAGTCCAGCCCAAACTGCTAGGTCACATCCCTTTTGGACAAGACCACAAGCATCCCCAAACATGTTTCGGCCTTGCTGGGCCTCATCAGTGAGGAGTAGCTTGGGTCTCTAGGCCCAGCAGGCACGGGACCCACGTCTGGGCATCCCCGTCTCACTCGGGTTGACATAGCAAAAACAAAGAGGTGATGGCTGGAAGGTTCAGAGTGAATCGTAACAGCTGGCATTGCTCTGGGCAACACTCCAGACCACCGTTCTTTGCCTTCCAAGCAATTACAGAAGGGGAAAGACCATATGTAAATCAGGCTTGGCCCCATCCCAAAAGGTGCAGTCCGGCCCGAACTGCTAGGCCACATCCCTTCTGCACGAGACCACAAGCATCCCCAAATATGTTTCAGCCTTGTTGGGCCTCATCAGTGAGGAGTAGCTTGGGTCTCTATGCCCAGCAGGCACAGGACCCATGTCCGGGCATACCCGTCCCACTCGGGGTGACATATCGAAAACAAAGAGGTAACCTCCTGCATTGCTCTGGGCATCTCTCCAGACCATCGCAATTACAGAAGGGGAAAGACCATATGCAAATCAGGCTTGGCCCCACCCCAAAAGGTGCAGTCCAGCCTGAACTGCTGGGTCACATCCCTTTTGCACGAGACCACAAGCATCCCCAAAAATTGGTTTGCCCTTGTTGGGCCTCATCAGTGAAGAGTAACTTGGGTCTCTAGGCCCAGCAGGCACGGGACTCACGTCTGGGCAAATCCGTCCCATTTGGGGTGACATAGAAAAAACAAAGAGATGATGGCTGGAAGGTTCAGAATGAATCTTAACCTCTGGCATTGGTCTGTGCAACCCTCCAGACCATCATTCTTTGCCTGCCAAGACATACAGAACAGGAAAGTCCATATGCAAATCAGGTTTGACCCCACACCAATAGGTGCAGTCCAGCCTGAACTGCTAGGTCACATCCCTTCTGCACGAGACCACAAGCATCCGCAAACATATTTTGGCCTTGATGCGCCTCATCAGGGAGTAATAGGTCGGGTTTCTAGACCCAGCAGGCATGAGACCCACGTCTGGGCATACCCGTATTACTCGTGGTGACATAGCAAAAATAAAGAGGTGATGGCTGGAAGGTTCAGAATGAATACTAACCTCTGACATTGCTCTGGGCAACCCTCCAGACCATAGATCTTCACATACCATGTCATTACAGAAGAGGAAAGACCAAAAGAGCATGTAAACCACCTTATCACATCACCATGCTTACTCTCCTCTTTACACCACCATTCAACTAGAACACAGAGATACTATGACACCATTCGGTATAGCTGTTCTCATACCAACATCTGCCTCATACTCCACATCACTCTAACTAATCACTGCTGGTTTCACCCACCCCAGCCAGGCGTTCTCCTCAGGCCTAATGCAGCCAGAACCGGTCTGGATAAAACCTGCCAGAACGAACACATACCCCTGTTCTCTCAACCTCCACACCTACAGCTATGAAGCAGCTATTACACGAAAGCCACACTAGCTGCACACATATCCGGTGCTCACAAGCACCTTTGACTCTCTCTACTCTCTCTACAGACTTGAACTTCGGTTACCGAGGGCGCTCAACCTACCAGCGCCTTCAGACCATACCAATGGTACATAAGGTGCTATTTGAATGCAAAGTAACATAATATAACATAACATATGCAAATCAGGCTTGGCCCCACCCCAAAAGGTGCAGTCCAGCCCAAACTGCTAGGTCACATCCCTTCTGCACGACACCAAAAGCATCAGCAAACGTGTTATAGCCTTGTTGGGCCTCATCAGTGAGGAGTAGCTTTGGTCTCTAGGCCCAGCAGGCACAGGGCCCACGTCTGGGCATAACCGTCCCACTCGGGGTGACCTAGCAAAAAGAAAGAGGGGATGGCTGGAAGGTTCAGAATGAATCTTAACCTCTGGCATTGCTCTGGGCAACCCACCAGACCATCGTTATTTTCCTGCCAAACCATTACAGAAGGGGAAAGAACATATGCAAATCAGGCTTGTCCCCACCCCAAAAGGTGCAGTCCGGCCCTAACTGCTAGGCCACATCCTTTCTGCACGAGACCACAAGCATCCCCAAATATGTTTCAGCCTTGTTCGGCCTCATCAGTGAAGAGTAGCTTGGGTCTCCAGGCCCAGCAGGAACAGGACCCACATCCGGGCATACCCATCCCACTCAGGGTGACATAGCAAAAACAAAGAGGTGATAGCTGGAAGGTTCAGAATGAATCCTAACATCTGGCATTTCACTGGGCAACCCTCCATACCATCGTTCTTTGCCTGATAAGACATTACAGAAGAGGAAAGACCATATGCAAATCAGTGTTGGCCCCACCCCAAAAGGTGCAGTCCAGCCTGAACTGCTAGGTCACATCCCTTCTGCACGAGACAACAAGCATCCCCAAACATGTTTCGGCCTTGCTGGGCCTCATCAGTGAGTAGTAGCTTGGGTTTCTAGGCCTAGCAGGCACGGGACCCACATCTGGGCATACTCGTCCCACTTGGGGTGACATAGAAAGAATAAAGAGGTGATGGCTGGAAGGTTCAGAATGTATCTTAACCTCTGACATTGCTCTGGGCAACCCACCAGACCATCTTTCTTCGACTGCCAAACCATTACAGAAGTGGAAAGATAATATGCAAATCAGGCTTGCGCCCCCCCAAAAGGTGCAGTCCAGTTCGAACTCCTAGGCCGCATCCCTTCTGCACGAAACCACAAGCATCCCCAAATATGTTTTAGCCTTGCTGGGCCTCATCAGTGAGGAGTAGCTTGGGTCTCTAGGACCAGCAGGCACAGGACCCACGTCTGGGCATACCCGTCCCACTGGGGTGACATAGCAAAAACAAAGAGGAGATGGCTGGAAGGTTCAGAATGAATCTTAACCTCTGGCATTGCTCTGGGAAACCCTCTAGACCATCGTTCTTCGCCTGCCAAGCCATTAAAGAAGGGCAAAGACCATATGCAAATCAAGCTTGGCCCCACCCCAAAAGGTGCAGTCCAGCCCGAACTGCTAGGTCACATCCCTTCTGCAAGAGACCACAAGCATCCCCAAACATGTTTCGGCTTTATTGGGCCTCATCAGTGAGGAGTAGCTTGGGTCTCTAGGCCCAGCAGGCATGGGTCTCACGTCTAGGCATACCCGTCCCACTCTGGGGTGACATAGCGAAAACACAGAGGTGATGGCTGGAAGGTTCAGAATTAATCTTAACTTCCTGCATTGCTCTGGGCAACTCTCCAGACCATCGTTCTTCGCCTGCCAAGCCATTACATAAGGTGAAAGACCATATGCAAATCAGGACTGGACAAACCCCAAAAGTTGCAGTCCATCCCGAACTGCTAGGTCACATCCCTTCTGCACAAGACCAGAAGCATCCCCAAACCTGTTTCCGCCTTGTTGGGTTTCATCAGTGAGGAGTAGCTTGGGTCTCTAGGCCCAGCAGGCACAGGACCCACGTCTGGGCATACCCATCGAAACCCGGGGTGACATATCAAAAAGAAAGAGGTGATGGCTGGAAGGTTCAGAATGTATCTTAACCTCTGACATTGCTCTGGGCAACCCACCAGACCATCTTTCTTCGACTGCCAAACCATTACAGAAGTGGAAAGATGATATGCAAATCAGGCTTCTGCCCCCCCCAAAAGGTGCAGTCCAGTTCGAACTCCTAGACCGCATCCCTTCTGCATGAGACCACAAGCATCCCCAAATATGTTTTAGCCTTGCTGGGCCTCATCAGTGAGGAGTAGCTTGGGTCTCTAGGACCAGCAGGCACAGGACCCACGTCTGGGCATACCCTTCCCACTGGGGTGACATAGCAAAAACAAAGAGGAGATGGCTGGAAGGTTCAGAATGAATTTTAACCTCTGGCATTGCTCTGGGTAACCTTCCAGACCATCGTTCTTCGCCTGCCAAGCCATTACAGAATGGGAAAGACCATATGCAAATCAGGCTTGGCCTGACTGCAAAAGGTGCAGTCCAACCCGCACTGCTAGGTCACATCCCTTCTGCACAAGACCACAGGCATCCCCAAACATGTTTCAGCATTGTTGGGCTTCATCAGTGAGGAGTAGCTGGGTCTCTAGTCTTAGCAGGCACAGGACCCACGGCTGGCATACCTGTCCCACTCTGGGTGACATAGCAAAAACAAAGAGGTGATGGCTGGAAGGTTCGGAATGAATCTTAACCTCTGGCATTGCTCTGGGAAACCCTCCAGACCATCGTTCTTCGCCTGCCAAGCCATTAAAGAAGGGCAAAGACCATATGCAAATCAAGCTTGGCACCACCCCAAGAGGTGCAGTCCAGCCCGAACTGCTAGGTCACATCCCTTCTGCACGAGACCACAAGCATCCCCAAACATGTTTCGGCCTTGTTGGGCCTCATCAGTGAGGAGTAGCTTGAGTCTCTTGGCCTAGCAGACATGGGTCCCATGTCTGGGCATACCCGTCCCACTAGGGGTGACATATCAAAAACAAAGAGGTGATGGCTGGAAGGTTCAGAATGAATCTTAACCTCCTTCATTGCTCTGGGCAACTCTCCAGACCATCGTTCTTCACCTGCCAAACCATTACAGAAGGGGAAAGACCATATGCAAATCAGGCTTGGCCCCACCCCAAAAGGTGCAGTCCAGCCCAAACTGCTAGGTCACATCCCTTTTGGACAAGACCACAAGCATCCCCAAACATGTTTCGGCCTTGCTGGGCCTCATCAGTGAGGAGTAGCTTGGGTCTCTAGGCCCAGCAGGCACGGGACCCACGTCTGGGCATCCCCGTCTCACTCGGGTTGACATAGCAAACACAAAGAGGTGATGGCTGGAAGGTTCAGAGTGAATCGTAACCGCTGGCATTGCTCTGGGCAACACTCCAGACCACCGTTCTTTGCCTTCCAAGCAATTACAGAAGGGGAAAGACCATATGTAAATCAGGCTTGGCCCCATCCCAAAAGGTGCAGTCCGGCCCGAACTGCTAGGCCACATCCCTTCTGCACGAGACCACAAGCATCCCCAAATATGTTTCAGCCTTGTTGGGCCTCATCAGTGAGGAGTAGCTTGGGTCTCT
This sequence comes from Ambystoma mexicanum, assembly GCF_040938575.1. Taxonomy (NCBI): domain Eukaryota; kingdom Metazoa; phylum Chordata; class Amphibia; order Caudata; family Ambystomatidae; genus Ambystoma; species Ambystoma mexicanum. The sequence goes on from NC_090931.1 coordinate 369,961,196, forward strand.
ATGCCCAGCAGGCACAGGATCCATGTCCGGGCATACCCGTCCCACTCGGGGTGACATATCGAAAAACAAAGAGGTAATGGCTGGAAGGTTCAGAATGAATCTTAACCTCCTGCATTGCTCTGGGCATCTCTCCAGACCATCGCAATTACAGAAGGGGAAAGACCATATGCAAATCAGGCTTGGCCCCACCCCAAAAGGTGCAGTCCAGCCTGAACTGCTGGGTCACATCCCTTTTGCACGAGACCACAAGCATCCCCAAAAATTGGTTTGCCCTTGTTGGGCCTCATCAGTGAAGAGTAACTTGGGTCTCTAGGCCCAGCAGGCACGGGACTCACGTCTGGGCAAATCCGTCCCATTTGGGGTGACATTGAAAAAACAAAGAGATGATGGCTGGAAGGTTCAGAATGAATCTTAACCTCTGGCATTGGTCTGTGCAACCCTCCAGACCATCATTCTTTGCCTGCCAAGACATACAGAACAGGAAAGTCCATATGCAAATCAGGTTTGACCCCACACCAATAGGTGCAGTCCAGCCTGAACTGCTAGGTCACATCCCTTCTGCACGAGACCACAAGCATCCGCAAACATATTTTGGCCTTGATGCGCCTCATCAGGGAGTAGTAGGTCGGGTTTCTAGACCCAGCAGGCATGAGACCCACGTCTGGGCATACCCGTATTACTCGTGGTGACATAGCAAAAATAAAGAGGTGATGGCTGGAAGGCTCAGAATGAATACTAACCTCTGACATTGCTCTGGGCAACCCTCCAGACCATAGATCTTCACATGCCATGTCATTACAGAAGAGGAAAGACCAAAAGAGCATGTAAACCACCTTATCACATCACCATGCTTACTCTCCTCTTTACACCACCATTCAACTAGAACACAGAGATACTATGACACCATTCGGTATAGCTGTTCTCATACCAACATCTGCCTCATACTCCACATCACTCTAACTAATCACTGCTGGTTTCACCCACCCCAGCCAGGCGTTCTCCTCAGGCCTAATGCAGCCAGAACCGGTCTGGATAAAACCTGCCAGAACGAACACATACCCCTGTTCTCGTCCCACTTGGGGTGACATAGAAAGAATAAAGAGGTGATGGCTGGAAGGTTCAGAATGAATCTTAACCTCTGGCATTGCTCTGGGCAACCCACCAGACATCGTTCTTCGCCTGCAAGCCAATACAGAAGGGGAAAAACCATACGCAAATCAGGCTTGGCCCCATCCCAAAAGGTGCAGTCCAGCCCGAACTGCTAGGTCAAATCCCTTCTGCATGGGTCCACAAGCATCCCCAAACATGTTTCGGCCTTGTTGGGCCTCATAAGTGAGGAGGAACTTGGGTATCTAGCCCCAGCAGGCATGGGTCCCATGTCTGGGCATACCCGTCCCACTCAGGGTGACATATCAAAAACAAAGAGGCAATGGCTGGAAGGTTCAGAATGAATCTTAACCTCCTGCATTGCTCTGGGCAACTTTCCAGACCATCGTTCTTCACCTGCCAAGCCGTTACAGAAGGGGAAAGAACATGTGCAAATCAGGTTTGGCCCCACCCCAAAAGGTGCAGTCCAGCTCGAACTGCTAGGTTACATCCCTTTTGCACAAGGCCACAAGCATCCCCAAACATGTTTTCACCTTGTTGGGCCTCTTCAGTGAGGAGTACCTTGGGTCTATAGCCCCAGCAGGCACAGGACCCACGTCTGGGCATACCCGTCACACTCAGGGTGACATAGCAAAAACAAAGAGGTGAGGGCTGGAAGGTTCAGACTAAATCTTAACCTCTGGCATGGCTCTGGGCAACCCACCAGACCATTGTTCTTTGCCTGCCAAGCCATTACAGAAGGGCAGAGATTATATGCAAATTAGGCTCGTCCCCCCCCAAACGGTGCAGTACAGCCCGAACTGCTAGGTCACATCCCTTCTGCACGATACCACAAGCATCCCCAAACATGTTTCTGCCTTGTTGGGCCCCATCATTGAGGATGACCTTGGTTCTCTAGGCCCAGCAGCCATGGGTCCCACGTCTGGGCATACCCGTCCCACTCGCGTGACATAGCAAAAACAAAGAGGGGATGGCTGGAAGCTTCAGAATTAATCTTAACCTCTGGCATTGCTCTGTGCAACCTGCAGAACATCGTTCTTTGCCTGCCAAGCTATTACAGAAGAGGAAAGACCATATGCAAATCAGGCTTGGCCCCACCCCAAAAGGTGCACTCCAGCCTGAACTGCTAGGTCACATCACTTCTGCACGAGACCACACGCATCCCCAAACATGGTTCGGCCTTGTTGGGCCTCATCAGTGAGGAGTAGCTTGGGTCCTCACTGATGAGCCCCAACAAGGGCGAAACATGTTTGGGGATGCTTGTGGTCTCGTGCAGAGGGGATGTGGCCTAGCAGTTCGGGCTGGACTGCCCCTTTTGGGGTGGGACCAAGCCTGATTTGCATATGGTCTTTCCCTTCTGTAATGGCTTGGCAGGCGAAGAACGGTGGTCTGGAGGGTTGCCCAGAGCGTTGCCAGTGGTTAAGATTAATTCTAAACCTTCCAGCCATCACCTCTTTGTTTTTGCTATCTCTATGCCCAGCAGGCACTGGACCCACGTCTGGGCATACCCGTCCCACTCAACAACAATAAAGAGTTGATGGCTCGAAGCGTTCGGAATGAATCTTAACCTTCCAGCGATCACCTTTTCGTTCTGCCAAAGTCACCCGAGTGGGACGGTTATGCCCAGATGTGGCTCCCGAGTCTTCCAGGCCTAGAGACCCAAGCTACTCCTCACTGATGATGCCCAACAAGGCTGAAACATGCCTGGTGATGCTTGTGGTCTCGCGCAGAAGGGATTTGAGCTAGCAGTTCGGGCTGGACAGCCCCTTTTGGGTTAGGACCAAGCCTGATTTGCATATGGTTTTCCCCTTCTGTAATGGTTTGGAAGGCTGAAAACGATGGTCTAGTGTGTTGTCCAGAGCTGTGCCTGTGGTTATGTTTTATTCAAAACCTTCCAGCCATCATCTTTTCATTTTGCTAAAGTCACCTCGAGTGGGGCGGGTATGCCCAGACGTGGGTCCCGAGTCTGCTAGGCCTAGAGACCCAAGCTACTCCTCACTGATGATGCCCAACAAGGCTGAAACATGTGTGGGGATGCTTGTGGTTTCGTGCAGAAGGGATGTGACCTAGCAGTTCGGGCTGGACTGCCCCTTTTGGGATAGGACCAAGCCTGATTTGTATATGGTTTTTCCCCTTCTGTAATGGCTTGGCATGCTGGAAACGATGGTCTGGAGGCTGCCCAGAGCTGTGCCCGTGGGTATGATTTATTCAAAACCTTCCAGCCATCACCTTTTTGATTTGCTGGATGTACATTGCTGTACCGCTGCGTGTGCATCTGATGACACAGGACTAAAAACATATTTAACCCACAAAAGGCATTCAATGACGAAAACATCCAGGAATATCCCAACTGTGTATGTAGATGGATGCGCATACCACGTGAGAGGTGATTCTGAAAAAGAATTAGTGGCAGGAATAGGAAATGTGTGGGTCAAGTGTAATGGCATTCCAAGAGTCAGCATGAGATTGGACCCCAACAGTCAAGTTGCAGAACTGGCTGCCATTTATAAAGCAATAACCACAGTGGTAGAAAATAAATTATAAGAAATAGTTTTAGTCACTGATTCTGATTATGCCTGAACTAGTTTTGTGGAATACTTACCCAGGAGTAATGGTCACTTATAACAAGAAACCACTCAAATATGGCAAAATGATCCAAGCCATCGATAAACTTGTTTCAGAAAATGACATGATCATTCACTGGAGGAAAATACAAGGCCATTTTAGAACACCAGGGGAAGACAAGGGGCCTCATTACACGGATGGTGGTATGGGTTTACCGGTACCGGTAAGGGTACCAGTGCCGGTAAACCCTTACCGCCTTACTACGAGGTCCCTTTGTGGGACCCTACCTTAATGGCTGGTTTTACCAGCCGTTAAGAACGGGACCCGCAAAGGGACCTTGGAGGTAATTACGGTACCGCAATTTGCGGTACCGTAATTACCGCCTTCCCCATTCCCATTAAGCCCTATGGGGGCGGAAATGGGAATGGGGAAGTGCCATGGTGAATGGGGAATTACCGCCCCCACACACCTTGGAATAGGGCGGTAATTCCGCCATTCACCATGGCGGACTCGGTAAAATACCGGCGGCAACCATGGCGCAAATAGCGCCATGGTTACTGCCGTCCGTGTAATGAGGCCCAAGGAAGGGAATGACAAGGCAGATCAGTTAGCCAAGATTGCGACTGTGATGGGGGAGTTGTTTCCTATTGAGCAACTACTTGGTGAAATCCAGGTGGATTCAATAACATGCTCCAAAACTCAGAATAGTTGATCAGCCGGTGGCATAGTGGAGTTTTATGCCCATGATGCCATAACTGCGGGTCACAGAGGTCCTCAGAAAACATTGGAAATCCTAAAAGAATATGCTTATTGACCACACAGGTCTCAAGATGTAGTATATATATACAAGAGGGTGTTTGGTGTGTGTGCACAGTTTCAACCTACTTCCCCAGCACACATGGCACCATTAATGAAAAGAGGTCGGACAGCTCATGGCCAGATTTACACATTGATTTTATAGGACCCATGCAAAAATCAGCACAAGGAAATTGACATATGTTAACAGTCACTTGTTTAATTTCCAAATGGCTAGAATGCATCCCGGCACATGATTGCAGTGTGCAAACAGCAGCCACCTTGTTAGTAAATCATATTTACTCTAGGTTTGGTTTGTCCCAAAAGATCGAATCAGATAGTGGAAGATGTTTCACCAGTGCAGTGATGACAAAGATGTGTCAAATTTTGGGAGTGAAAGGAAAACTACACATTTCATATTGGCCCTCTTCTTCTGGAGGTGTAGAATGTTGCAATAGATCAAGCATTGATATTTTGAGGATTTGCCACTCGCCCTGCTGCTGAAGGCTGTTGGGTCAACACCATCCAGATTCACAAACCTCAGTCCACACAAGATTCTAACAGGCAGGAAGATGGTGTTGCCACAACATTTACTATAATGGTCCAAGAAACAGACTGGTAAATGCAGCAAGATTCACGAATATGTGGAAGAGCTTAGAAAGCACTTGCAGCATGCATTTCCATTTGCACAGTAAAATCTGGAAAATGCTGCTGACAATGCAAAATCATACTATGATAAGAAGACGTCTGTGAGGAAGCATGAAGGAGGGGATCAGGTGTTTAAGTTTGATTTTGGGAAAGGAAAACACAAGAATAAAAGATTTCTCACATCCTGGCACGGTTCATACAAAATTGTAGACAAAATACCACCTGTGGTATACAGAGTCATGGCAAAAGAAAGAGATTGGGATGTAGAACAATTTATCTATGTTAACCTTATTAAGCGATTTCACCCAAAGCACAAGGTGAAAAGGCTGGAACAAACTCAGGAAACTAATAGATGATGCAGGATCTATTTGGTACGTTGAAGTCAAAGCAGGAAAACAGATGGCATTTGCACTGGAGGGATTTGCTGAAGCTTGTAACTACGTGTGAATGTAAATGTTAAAATTAGAGTTGGAAAAGGAGGGATAAAACAGGGGACTATTGGCCTCATTACACGGACGGTGGTAAGGGTTAACGGTCACCATTAATGGTACCGGTGACAGTTAACCCTTACCGCCTTACTACGAGGTCCCTTTGCGGGTTGGAGACTTTAACGCCTGCTTTTTGCAGGCGTTAAAAACCAACCCGCAAAGGGACCAGCGAGCTAATTACGGTACAGCAATTTGCGGTGCCGTAATTAGCACCTTCCCCATTCCCATTATGCCCTATGGGGTGAAAATGGGAATGGGGAAGGGCAATGGGGGAATTACCGCCCCACCAACCTTGGAATAGGGCGGTAATTCCCCTTTCCACCAAGGCGGTGCCGGTATTTTACCGGCATGGACCAAGGTGCTAATAGCACCTTGGTCCACCGCCGTCCGTGTAATGAGGCCCTATGTGTGGAAATATGAGAGCAAGGTATGTGAATAGAAAACACAACAAAGAGTAGGGGTGGGACTAGACTACTAGATGCTCCAGATTGATGGTTGATTAGATTAATAGAGGCTCCAAATTGACATTAAATTCTCATCATCATGCTGAGCAGTATAAAAGAAAATGCTATGGTAGCATGTTTGTATGTTTAACCCACGTGTTTATTTCCAGCCAGTTATAAGTGTAAATTCTATTGTTATATATTTTTATGTTTAATCCATGTTTTTATTTCCAGGTAGTTCTAAAATGTGCATGAATAGTACAAGTTTGATGAGAATATTGTATAATCATATTGCATCACATTTTCTTTTCAGGTAAACCCCCAAAAGAAACGAAATTAATGAGTTTGTTTCTAGATGCAAACTACTTGCCTCACCAGTGCTTTTGGAACTGGATACCGTGGGATCGGAGGCCCCTGATGAACTGGAATCCCCTGGACCAAAACCCCCTGGTTTTTAAGGGGGCAAGGATGAGCGACTGGCGAACTGAAACCAAGGAAGTATTGCACTATAGGGAGTAAGCTGCAGCTCTCTGAGGAGGCCCATCAAGGCTGAAACATGCCTGGGGTTGCTTGTGTTTCCATGTAGAGGGGACCTGGCCTAGCAGTTTGGGCAGGGCTGCTCCCATTGGTGGCAGTACCTGACTGATTCGCATATGGCTGGACACCTTTTGCAATGGCACAGATGGGCTAAAAAACGGTGGTGTGGAAGGTTGGCCAGAGCAATTCCAGTGGTCCAGATTAATTCAAAACCTTCCACCCATCACTTGTTTGGTTTCAGTTTGTCTCCCTATGTGACAGAGGGTATGCCCAGACGTGGGTCGCTTGCTTGCTGTGCCATAAGGAACAAAGCTGCACCTCAATGAGGAGGCCCAACAATTTTGAAACATGTCTGGGGTTGCTTGTGTTTCCGTGCAGAGGAGACCTGGCCTAGCAGCTGGGCGGGGCTGCTCCCATTGATATGATATGATATGGCATTTATAACGCGCCTACAGACAAGCATTTGAGGGGGCGATGAGGCAAGGGAGGGGGAACAGGAGGAAGACAGACAATGATCTTACTAGGCCAAGTGACATTGATATCGTGCAAGTGCAGGGGAAGGGGGAAGGGGAAAAGTGCAGGGGGGAGAGGGGAAGTACAGTACATGGGATAGAGCATAAAATAAATAGAATAAATAAGCAATAAGTAAAGGATGCGGCCAGCTGGTGGCAAGTGCAATGGTAAGTGCAGACATCAGGTATCAAGTGCTGGTGCGGGACTGTAGGGATGCAGAAAACAGTCCTCAAGCATGGGGTTGCCAGGGAAGCAGTGCAGGAGTGCAACTGGCATGGGTGGGGATATGGCCCCGAGATCAGAGGATAGCTAGGTGACCAGTGCAGTTTCAGTTTCAGCCGGATCTTCAGAAGGAGAGAGCAGGAGAGAAAGCAGAAGCAAAGAGGAAGGTTTTGAGGCACTTACGGAACTAGAGATGGTTCTCCTCAAGTTTCAGGGAGGCTGTTCCAGAGAGAGGCAACAGCAGAAGAAAGAGATCTACCACCAACTCGTTGCTTGGAGAAGCGACTGACCCTGAGGGAGTTGGAGGCGGATGAACGAAAAGCTCGAGAAGGAAGATATTGAGGAAGAGAGAGTTGAAGGCATTGAGGACCAGGCCACAGAAGGCCTAGTGAACAATGCAGAGGGTTTTGAACTTAATCCTCGCAGCCATTGGGAGCCAGTGCAGATATTTGTGTCCTGGAGAGATCCGATCCCTGGGCTTGAGGCCAAGGACAAGTCTTGCAGTCCTGTTCTGGATCAGTTGAAGAGGACGGAGAGTCGAAGCAGGCAGATTTAGAAAGAGGCTGTTGCAGTAGTCCAGCCTAGAGAGAACCAGAGCTCTAGACACTGTGAGCTTTTGGGGCAAGGAGAGGAAAGGAAGAATAGCTCTGAGGAGGTGCTGCTGGTAGCGTGACTTCTTAGAGACATCAGAGATGTGAGGAGAGAAGGAGAGTGCGGAGTCGAAGATGACCCTGAGGTGTTTAGTTTCACAGGTGGGAGCAGGATGAGGGCCAAGAGAGGCCGGCCAGAGAGTGGCAGGAAAGGAGGGAGCGGGTGTGCTGATTAGGAAAATCTCGGTGTTGCTGGCATTAAGGCAAAGATCATTGGCGGCACACCACTCCTGGGTAGCAGACAGTCAGAGATGAGAGAAGGAGAAGAAGTGGTGGAAGGGAGCCTAAAAATGAGCTAAGTGTCATCCGCAGAGCACTGAAAGTTGGGGAAGAGAGCAGCAATGAGGTAGGCAAGAAGTGCCAGGAATTGGTTGAACGGCTAGGGAGAGAGGTTAGACCCCTGAAGAACACCACAGGAGAGATACAGATAGAGGTAGAGGATGAACCCAAGTTGGACCTGAGAGGGTCGATCAGAGAAGAAAGAGGTCAGCCAAACCAGGGCCTGATGAGTGATACCCAGGTTATCATGGAGATGGTTGAGCAGGATGGCATGGTTGACCGTGTCAAAGACAGAAGAGAGATCAATTAAGATGAGGACACAGTGAATGTTAGATTCAAGGTTGGGGAGCAGGTCTTCACAGATCTTCAGGAGAGCAGTTTCAGCGCTTCTGGCAGCTCTGAAGCCAGACTGATGGTCATGGAGACTACCAACAGATTCAGTGTGTGGATTAAGCTGGGAGATGGCCAGCTTTTCCAGGAGTTTGCCCAGGAAAGGTGTGATAGAGATAAGGCGATAGTTAGCCAGGCAGGAAGGGTCAGCGGATGGTTTCTTAAGAAGGGGGTACACAAGGGAATGCTTCAGGGGGAGGGGAAGACACAAGTGGCGAAAGAGTGTTTGCAGAAGTCAGCCAGTGCAGGGGCAACGTGTCAATATGGTCCTTGATGGTTTTGAAGGAACAGGGGTGAACCTGTTTTGACAAGACTGTCATAGATCGGACTTGTCTAGAAACCTCGTCAGGGGAGAATAGGGGAAAGGCAGAGAAGGAGGGAGGAGAGGTGGTTGAAGAAGGGCCAGAGGAAGAGCAGGGAGTAGAGAGGACAGGGGGAGAGTAAGAGAGAGAGGACAGGATGTCCTGAGTTTTAGAGATGAAATGAGAAGCCAGGGCTGTGCAGAGGGCCTGGGAGGTGACAGGAGAGGTAGAAACTGCAGCAGGATTGGCCCGATCCTTGCATATTTTAAAGAGTTTGGCCGAGTTGTTAGATGCCACAGATGCGGACTTGGATGTGGGCTCTCTTCTTGGTGCAGACAGAGAGCCGGTCTTGCCTTTGGAGCAGGTGGCAGGCCAGTTTGTCAGAGGATGTACCGGAAGCATGCCATTTCCTCTCAGCCACCCTGCACTTGCTTTTAAGGGTGGCGAGGTCTGAGTCGTACCAGGATTTGCAATTGGCTGTGTGCTTCAAGCGGATCCTCATGACAGGGGCAAGAACATTGAGAGTATCAGATATCGCAGAGTGGTGCATGGAGAGGGCTGTGTCATGGGGTGAGTCAGCCAAAGGGGGTGGCAGAGGTGAGAAAGTGGTGGCGAAAGCCTCAACTGACACACGCTTCATGGGTCAGATAACCGAGAAGGTAGGAGGCAGTGCTGGAGTTGGCTTGGCCTGAGGGGTGGAGAGAGTGAGCTGGGAGGAAAGGAGAATGTGGTCACTCCAGGAGAGAGGAGTGGTGAGAGTGGTAGAGAGGGGAAGGTCTGCAGAGATCAGAACATCAAGAGTGTGCCCTGCAGAGTGAGTAGGGCCAGAGGGGAGGATAGAGAGTGAGGGAGAGTCACATAGGTTGTGAAAGAGTCCAAAGGAAGGACAGGAAGCATCCAGTTGGATGTTAAAGTCTCCAAGAAGGAGGAGTTGAGTGGTCGAGACCAGGAAGGAAGAGGAGAGGTCTGCCCACTTATAGAGGAAGGAGGAGATCTGACCAGGTGGCCGATAGATGGTAGCCACAGTAAGGGAATGGCTAGGAGAGAGAGAGCCTGCAGAGAAGGCATTCGAAAGAGGAGTAAGCATGTGTAGGAATGACAGAGGCAGGAATCCACTCGGGGAAGATAAGGGCTACACCGCCTCCTGAACAGTTGGACCTGGGCACATAGAGGATCTGTAGCCATCAGGGAGGAGAGTGTCAAAGCGTCAAAGCTGTGACAGAGCTTGCCGTGAACCACGTCTCGGTGAGACCGAGGACATCGAGGTCAAATTCGTCCAGGAGGCGGCAGATGTCAGAGGAGTGTTTGATAGCTGAGCGAGAGTTTAGAGTGGCAATATGGAGAAGGTTGTCATTCTTGAAAGGCTTCCGGGGAGGGGTACAAATGAGAGGCACGCACTGCGGAGGTGTAGAAGAAGCCTGAGGAGGGGCAGAAGAGGAAGGATGAGAGGACAAGGTAGCCAAAGAGGGAAGAGAGGGGAAAGCAGGAGAAGAAAGTAAATTGATGAAGTGCGGGAAGTGCCTATCAAAGAGGAGAAGATTGGCCTGAGGGCCTTGGACCAAGACGGTACCATTCAGGTACACATTTATGATGATCTTAGAGGAGTTAAGGAGGACAGGAGGGCCTCCTACCGGGTGCCACCATTAATGGGAGAAGAAGAAAAAGGAGAAAGCACAGAGACCATATGAAGAGTCCATAAGTCTGGTGAAGGAATGACAAAGAGGATGTCGGTGAGGGTTTGCCTAGAAGCGGAACTGGTATAGGTGTCAGCGATAGGGAAGCCGGGGTTGGAGACTTCTTCCTGCCATATTTATTGAGGAGAGCAGGATAGTCAATAAAGAAGCAGTTAGAAAAGATAGGAGAGACAGAGAGCAGCATAGGGTAGGTAGGGAGAGGAAAGAAGAGGAACGGTAGGACAGGGAAGGGAGAACACTAGGGAGGGACGAAAGCAGAAATGACAGAGAGAGACAAGACAATAGTGACAATTTCACAAGATGACAGCTTTGCTAAGAAGTCAACCCCAGAATGGCACTACCTTAACAATGCAATTATTAAATACTGGAGAAAAACACACCTAGGTATGAGAATCCTGTATAAGGGGAAAAAAAGAGGCCTAGGTTTTACAATGCAGTATTAAATACTTTCACAATGCAATTTTAAATACTTTCACAATCCAAATTTAAATACCGGAGAAAACACACCTAAGTCTGGCAATCCTGTATAAGGGGAAAAAGAGGCCTAGGTTTCACAATGCAGTTTTAAATACTTTCACAATGCAATTTTAAATACTTTCACAATCCAATTTTAAATACCGGAGAAAAACACACCTAATTCTGAGAATCCTGTATTAGGGGAAAACGAGGCCTAGGATTCACAATGCAGTTTTAAATACTTTCACAATGCAGTTTTAAATACTTTCACAATCCAATTTTAAATACAGAAGAAAACCACACCTAAGTCTGATAATCCTGTATAAGGGGAAAAAGAGGCCTAGGTTTCACAATGCAGTTTTAAATACTTTCACAATGCAATTTTAAATACTTTCACAATGCAGTTTTAAATACCGGAGAAAAACACACCTAAGTCTGAGTGTTTGCTAAGTGGCACAGGTATCCAGGGTAGAGTGAAGGCTCCACTCCTACCCCAGACCACTCATACCTTACTTAGTAGCTGCTGGTAGACGGCTGGCCTCTGGATTCCCCTTCTGACACCTGCAGATACACTATGGAGCCACCTCTGAAGGAGCCGCCCTTTGCCTTAGGGCCCTTAGCTGCAGGGGCTGCCGGACAGAGGGCTGCCCGGGAGGATCAGTCAAGAGCAGCAAGAGGCCAATCGTGGCAAGGGGGGCGGGATGGGAGGCAGGAGGAGGGAGAGGGAACAAACAGCACCAGAGGGGGTCGGGGAGGCAAGGAGGCAGAGGCCCAGCAAAAGACACAACTAAGATTTACCGGCAAGGCCCGCAAGGCTCTGGGGGCAAGTCCACTCGCCTGCAACACTGAGGTGGAAGAAGCGTGCAGGCAGTGGAATCTGGAACACTAGGCAGACATCACACGGCCACAAGGCAGGGATGGGAGGTGGGAAGAGGAAGCGGGAACAAACAGCAACAGAGGGGGTCAGGGAGGCAAGGGGGCAGAGGCCTAGCAAAAGACACAACTAAGATTTACTGGCAAGGCCCACGAGGGTCTGGGGGCAAGTCCACTCACCTGCAACGCTGAGGTGGAAGAAGCATAGAGGCAGGGGTATCCGGAACACTAGTCAGACAACACATGGCCACAAGGCCAATCAGGGCTGGGGTGCGGGATGGGAGGCGGGAGGAGGGAGAGGGAACAAACAACAACAGCGGGGGTCAGAGAAGCAAGGGGGCAGAGGCCCATCAAAAGACACAACTAAGATTTACCGGCAAGGCCAGCATTGGTGGCAATACCTGACAGATTGTCATATGGCTAGACCCCTTTTGCAATGGTGCAGATGGGCTAACAAATGGTCATTTGTTTGGTTTGAGCAACTGGTAAGCCAGAAGGAAACCAGACATGCAGTGGATGAAATTTTGCTTTCACACCAAAGAATTCTGTGGCATCGTCACAGGCATCCTTTAGGCCTTGTGATGGATCTGCCACAACAAATTAAGGGATTTATCATCTTATGCATCATATCTTGTCTTTGCCTTTATCTACCCGTTTCTCATGAACAATTTAAGTGTGAACATTTATCTTTGGAGCAAGACATTTTCAACAGAAACATTGGTGTCAACATATTTAACTCTAGATTTGGACTACTGCTGCGGTATTCAGTCATAAAACATACAGCAATTATTAATAACATGAACAAACATCACAATATTTTAATATGTTGACTCTTCTTTTGAGAAAAAGGACTTGATTTATTTGTGTTTTGATCATTTATTTAATACATTTTTTTAAAAAGAATTCAAAAACAAATTATGCTTAAAAAAACATAATTGCAAATGGTGTGATATCTAGTGACATAAAAAACTTGTGAATGATAAGTTTTGTGAACAATAACTTATTATTTTTAAGTTAAAGAATGAAAGGTGTTTACATTCTCACACATGAGCACAAGATCAAATGGTTTGATGGAATGGTGTAGCCGGGATAATTTTCTTGTTTTGTTTGTTCCCGCAGAGGTCCTTGGAGGCTCTACAGAAACAAAAAGGGGGAGATATGTAGGAGATTTAGTTGTTCCAAATGTTCAGATAGTGTACATTTCAACAGGCCAGGAATCATAACATAGAGGGTGTTTAGGAGGTCTAAAGTAGCATTGAGAATTCATACAAACCTGAGTGGAGGGATAACTTGGGATTTACCCTGTCAGCTAGTGTAGGGAATAATTACCAACTTCTAACATGACTAATTACTAATTTGAACCCGTAACCCATTAATACAGTTAGCATTTAGAATAGAGCAGCTGAGTCCATAGCACTTTGTGCAAATCAGTGCTGCAAACTTACGGTGCAAACTGGGGGATGTAGTTGGGACTGCAGACACAGGCTCTGAAATGCTGCTTGGAAAATAACTGTAAGAATTATATCTGCTTTTGCAATGTAGAATGTGCAGGATCATGTTGCTCAAAGTAGACCCATTCTCGATGTCCTAGCACAGCAAGCCAGAGGAATAAATGTAACTCAGTGATTCTGGCGTTCATTGAACTAAAACTCTGCGAAAAGGTGGGGTGGAAAAGAATAGGGACTTCTGGAAGTTTCCAGGAGGTTTGGCTATCTAGAGGATATGTCTGATTGACATATGACATCACAGTCAGGGGCAGACAGCTCTTACACTTTGTGTAGGGGAATATACATGAGGTGGGCAGGTGGAAAGGAAGCTTTACAAAGAAGACCCAGAGAAAAAGGAGGTGCTTTTTGCTTTTGTCAGCCAAAAGAGGGAGAAGGAAATCTGCAGAAAGAGGAGGTGAATTGGGCATGATCAGAGGCAAAACAGAAAGGTGATGGCTGGAAGGTTTTGAATTAATCATAACCACGGGCAAAGCTCTGGGCATCCCTCCAGACCATCGTTTTTCAGCCTGCCAAGCCATTACAGAAGGGGAAAAACCATATGCAAATGAGGCTTGGCCCCACCCCAAAAGGGGCAGTCCAGCCTGAACTGCTAGGTCACATCCCTTCTGCACCGAAGGGCACGGTTTTAAAAAAGTGTTTCATTGGGAGTACCTTTTCATGATAAACATGTCCAGGACAGTGTCAGATCCTGAATCTCTCTCCTAGATGCCCTGTATAAAGTGAAGTTAATTGCAAAATGTTTCCCCATGTTATGAATACATCATTTTACAAGTGACTTGGTAATACTATGCAGGGTAATTACCTAGCAATCCAATATAAATAAGATAGATAAATTGTGTACCTGGTGCAACACTAAGTCCTGCATTTGGTTTCAGCAAATGATCCCAAAATATTTCTAGCCCTGTGTTGTCTGGCAAGCTAGCAAACCTCACAAAATACCCAACACACTCTTTCACTGTTAACATGGTCAATGCTACCCAAGTCCTTCCCTTTGGCCGTGCCCACTCCCTTTTATCTTACCCTCTTACTATGTCTAAGAAGGGTCAATGTTATGAGTGTACAGACTCAGAGCAGGTGAATGCTAAGAGAGGGAGTCATTTTTTTTATTTTTTTTATTGAAAAACTACAGTTTGAACTCAAAGGACAAACTTTTGTTTCAAAGGATAAGCAAATTAACCAGGAAAAGAAAAGAAAGAAACAGCCAAAAGAACAAGAAAAAAAGGAAATAAGAGAAGAAAAAACAAATCGAGCACCACGAGCACTCCCAAGGAACAGCACCACCGATAATAAGGTTTACACGTCAGCTTTCAAAATCAGATCAAAGTAATTCACAGTTGCACATACAAGTTTTATGTTGGAACCGGAAATAATCGTAGCCCACCACCCCTCCATATCATCATCTGAAGGTGCGAATTGTCCAAGATGCAAAGAGTGTTGAGTGGCAGTCTGCGTGCATTCAATTAGCAGATGTTTGGCTGTTTCAATCGAATCTCCACAGAAGCGGCAGATATTATCTTTTAAGGAATTGTCCTTTCTTTGCCAAAGAATTTCCTTGGTTTTTAGAATGTTGGCTCGGAACCTTAGAAATTGGTCTCGATGATAACGAGACGGACAGTGCAATAAGTAGCGTGCTGGTTCATTTAGTTTCCTATAATCGCCACCCATCAATTTTGTTGACTTCAGCTTTAGTCTTAAGTCATTATTGATAATCCACGCCCAGTTGCCGAATTTCTTTTTTGCGTGTTGTGGGCGAGTTAAAAGTGCTTGGTTACTGATGTTTGCTGCAGATAGAAAAGCCGATAATTTACAAAACCATGTATTAAGAAGGTCTCAATTGTTCGGCGTCTGGTTGTTGGCAAAGAGTTTGTAAGCTGGTGCCGGTGATTTTAGGGACATTTTGCACATTGCTGCTATCGAGTTCCAAACCACTCTCATATGCAATGAGTTGATCGCTATTTCGTATCTCAATATAGCTATCGATGTTGATTGTGGTAACTTCAGAACTTTCCACCAAAAGCGACCTTCTAAGACATGCCACGTTTTCTCGCTTATGTTCCAACCAGCCACAGCCCCAAAGATTATTATTGGAACTACTTTTTGTTGATAGAATTTGAGGACATATTCCAGTGAGAATTTTTGATGTTAGTTCTGCGACCCATTGCTGTTCTCTGATGGAATTATTAAATTGGATTCCCAAATATCTTATCGCGTCAACAGATGATATGTTGGTTTCAGCAATTTTCCACCTAAATGCTTTGTCTTTTTTACTTCTGACATTTCCAATAGACACAATCTTTGTTTTTGTGGTGTTTATTGACAATTCATTTAGAGCCATGTACGTTTGCAAACCTGTTAATAGACGCTGCAGCCCAATTTGAGTTCTATCCATCAGAACCAAGTGGTCCGCATAGACTATACATTTGATCGGAGTTTGATTTATCCTAGGCGGGAAGCATGAAACTTGGTTAAGATAGATTGGTAAATCAGCCAAGAATAGTTTGAATAGGTCCGCTGCTAAAGGGCATCCTTGCTTGACACCTTTGTGCGTCATGATGGATTTGGATAGCATTTGGATGTGTAATCGTGAAGAGCGATGATTGGTTCCAGAATAGATGCCGGACAGCACCATTTTAGCAATTTCGCCCATAATAAACTGCGGTTCACCCCATCGAATGCTTGTTTCATATTGATGAAGGCAAAATGTATCTTACCATTTTTTTTTAAGGTTTCCAGTTTTAAAACTGTCAGAATAAGCAGATTTACATCCACTCCAACCCCCTTTGTGAATCCAGTTTGCCATATGTCGTTTATCTGCAACATTTCTGCCCATTTTGCGAGTTTAATGCGCAAGTTCGCACCAAATATTTTTCCAATCGTATCTAGCAAGGCAATTGGGCGATAGTTGTTTGGATCGTCCCAACTGCCCCGCTTGTGAATTGGCACCGCAATCGCGGTCATCCATGATTCCGGCAATTTTTTGGCCAGGCTAATTTTGTTGATTAGCTTTCCGATGAAATCCACCCACTCGCTTGGATGTTTTTTTAGATCGATGTTTGAAATCAAATCTGGACCGGCGGCACGCGAGATCTTTAAGGCGTTAATTGCACGGACGAGTTTGTCGTGCTCCATCTGCACATCCCACTGATTGTCAACAGTGCTGATCATTATCGCGACTTCAGATTCAGGTTTTTGGAAAACCGAGGAAAAATGCAAGTCCCATGCGTCACCTGATATGGTATTTATTAGATGTGGAGTACATTTTGAAAGATCCATATTCAGGATCTTCCAGATGTCGCGTGTGTTCTTTGTCAAAATTAGACGTAGCATATACTCAGCACGATCTTGCTCGATGATAATTGCATGCGACCTTGCCCAATTTCGATAGATCATGCGTCTTGATTTTATTGCTTTTTGACATCCATACTTGGTAAGCATTTTCTTAGTATCCTCAGATCTTTCCGCAAGACCTTTTTTGCATCTTGTAACACCTTACAGTATATATGTCGGTGAGTCCGTCCAATATTTTGTGAGGTTTTTCCGGGCACGGTGAAGTCTGTCAGCAGTGGAATATAATCAGGCCCTTGAGTAGCTGGATTGTTCAATAGCTTCACTCCAAGGCCTTGGATCTGATTGCCACTTTGTCGTAGACGATTTCCACTAGAGTTTATTTCTAAGGTGTCATTGATGGAACTCTTCGGCTGATACATATCCGCTATGAAGCAGAGTTGTAAGAGGCTGTGATCGCTGTATTTCATTTTTTTTATTAGTAGATCAACTGGTTTGGGTTCAAGATTACTCGAAATCCATATGTAGTCAAGAATGCTATGTGTAGAATCACGATTCCAGGTTGGCTTGGCGGGAATATCCCCTTTTGTTGTTCCATTCAGCATGTGTAGATCGCGCACAATCATGGCAGTCTGCCAGCTTTGCTCTCTGTCTTCAATCGCGTCGTGCGGCAACAACTGATAGTTTTTCGAGAGAAGATCGAACTGGAACCAAGTGCAGTTCAGATCTCCACAGCAGATGACTGACAAGTTGTTATAGGCTAGCATCGCGTCGTCTATTATCTGTGTGATTGCAGATATGAGAGCATCTGAACTGATCTTTGTTGGGTTCCAGTAAATGTTTATAATCAGTAAGTGTTGCTTCTCTGTAAGATTTTTTTCCGTTGTGTGCATGATGGTACCTTGCACGTATGGGTTAGGATTTATTGACTCAGGCGCAGACCAAGAATGAGTTATCCTCACCATTGTAATAAGACCTGAACTTGGGTGGCCTTTAGCTTTTTAAAAAACGGCGTTTAATAAGATATTAAATCCATCGCAGATGGGAGGTGTGCAAAGCCATGTTTCCTGCAAGCATATAATAAAGACATTTTCCAAAGGTGTCTCAAAGTCATTAAATAGATGTTTATATCCACAGGTGTTCCAGGAGATAAGTAAGATTGGATTTTCACTTTTGGTTAGTCATGGCTAGTGCTGATTTCAAGCCTGGTTTTGGTTGAATTTTTTCAGTGGGGCATTTCTTTGCAACAGATGGTCCGATCCTGAGCTCATGGTGACACTCATAGACTGCCTTAGGGAAGCTGAATCAACAGGTTTCTTTTGTTGCTTGTTTCCTTCTTTTACTCTTTTCAGTGCGATTAAGGTCGTCTTGATCTGGTTCAGGCAGGATTTCAAAGCCGAAGAATAGCAGCTCATCGCTAGCCTTTAGAAGAGTGCTGCGTACGCTTACTGAGTTGATATGAAGCAGCACCTGGTCTGAACATTTATCAGTGGCGTACTCAACGATCCGTATGTCGCCAGAATCAATGGTTCGCAGCGAAGGCACGCATTTGAATAATTTCATAATGTTTGCTCGGTTGAGGTTTACTTCAGCGTCATCGCTTTGGATGTTTTGTAGACGTAATTTACGGCAGCCAAGTGGGTCTTTGATGTGATTATTCTTATGAACTCTGCTTTTAAAATGAACGCGTTGATTTTGTTGATTCGATGTAAGTTTTGGATTCAGCTGCGACACAGCTACATGGGCCTGAGAAGGTTTTGCTAAGCCCACAATGCCCGTTTGCTGGCGCTCAACCATTGGTTTCACTACTTTTACAGGGCTGTTGTTTGGGTTCTCGTCAGATATATGAGTTGGGACGACAAGATGGCAGGATCAAGTACTTTCTGCGTCATGGTCGCCTTGAAGCGAGTATGTAGACAAGTGACATAGATTTGTTGAGATGGATGCGATTGTAGTGAAGCTTCTCTCTGAGTCAGAAATAATTCTTCTTCGTTTCCAGGAAGGTTTATGGTTTTCTTGAGTTGGATGAGCACCAATAGCCTTGTTTGAGGCAGATTCGGGCTTGGACTTTGTGTCGCCCTGGTTGCGTTTAAATAGACGAGTCATGGAAGAGGTCTGGAGGACTTCCCGCTCGACAAGATGTCGCCTCCACCGTCTCTAGATCGCTGTTATAGACATCCTGGCTGCCTGGGTGGGTTGCATTTGCCTTGACCGCAATGTGTTCCGGCTCAGAGAGCGCATACCCAGTTTGATGAGTGCTGTCTAGGCATTTCTGGCTTTCCTGGGTTGTCGGCAGTGCTTGTTCATGGTCATTGGAGACCAATACAACGTGAGAGGCTGCCATCAGGTCGGCGTCCGTAATCTCAAATGATGAAAAGAACGATTTTCTCACGTGACTCACAGGTCGACTGTGATATTGGTTCTAAGTTATTTAGTGATAACAGAGTGATTTGTGGAGGTGCGGTCTCATAATGCAGATCGAGCTGCACCAACTCGGGAACAGTAGATTCATCACTGCCGTTTGTGGCAGGTAATGAGACATTAATGTTAGGTACGGCATCCGCTAGGACAGTATCATCTGTAGGGTCGTTATGTTTTGTAAGGGGAGGCAAGACAGCAGTGGTTGTAGCTGCGCTCGAACCAACGAGAGAGGTATAGTCCGACCCCACAGTCGTCACATTGGCCGCACCAGGCGTGTTGATCGTTTCCGCACTGATGAGCAGCTCGCTTGGAGAAACGAGTGTCGGCAAGGTAACAATTTGTTTACTTACCTTGCCGTCCAGCATTGCATCCTTGTTCAGGGCAGTCTATGGATTCAACATGCGGCACTGCTGTAGAGTTTTGTGGCGAGTCTGGGGCCCAGATTTCTTGTTCATATGGTCCGTCATGGGTCGGACTTGGGCAGACTGGGAACTTGTTGCCGAACACCGTGCCGCGCTCCGCGCCCACAATCAATTTAAATAGCAAACACAAACGTAGGACTCCAGCAGCAAACACGTCGTGCAGCTCCTCAGGGAAAAAACACAGAGAGACTGGGGCAGACTGGGAACTCGTTGCCTCTTCGAGAGTGGTTATGGCATACATTTGGCCCTCATTCCCGATTCTTTGTCTTCTGTGCACAGAGAAGGAGGTTGCAGGCCTTTTAATTTAGGGAATATAGGAGCATCTTGTCTGCCACAGAGTGCACCTGAGGAGCTACTTGTCCCTTGAACACAGGGCTATGCTGGTGGGCTCCCCCCTAACATAAGCATTGCTGCAGTCCTTTGGGCTAAAACAACCTCTGTCCTACCTTTTCTTTTAAGTATACTCTCTCTGTTTGAAGTATGCTCACCGACAATGTTCCCTCTAATTTGTTTGGGCTGTGTGCGCCAAAGAATAGTTTGTGTGCGGGCTGTTTTTCAGTCATGTGCGCAACTGAGTGATGCGCTGCCAGACCGGTGGTGGTCGGCGCGGCGGCGTGGCGCGGCGGCGCAGCGCCCCACCAGTGAGCAAGGCTTAGTGATCAGATTCCACAGTGTGCAAGCGAGGAATGCGAATTTGCGGCACAAAAAGCTCTACTTCAAGGGTCATTTGGGTGCTCTATTCTCCTCCCAAGACTTTAGCTCATCTGAAATTGTGTCCCTTTACTTCTCTAAACATTAGCAAGATCTTTCGTTTTATGATGGGTTGGTACAAGAACAGAGGGGTTCTTGTAGTGGAACACAGATTCTGCCTCACAAATTCACTAAATGTATGGAATATAAAGAAATGCTTTCTATTGGTTTAATGAAATAAACAGTACATGAACATGATTAATGACAAAGAAGACTTAATAGAAGGGGGGGTATGAATGGACATTGGACTCTGACAGTTAAATAAAAAGCGCTGAATCATGTAATCATGTAATCTCAGATGATTGTCCTGGAACTAGTTAACCCGACACCGACAGTCTCAGAGTCTTCAAATAAAAGGGTGCCTGCAGTGCCTGCCTATACGACTACTAGTACAGCATCAAAGAGGACTGTCTGCCAAATCAGAGGTCCAGCAAGAGGCAACACTCTAACAAGGAAGGGTTTATATTATGTTTACTATTTTATTCAACATGAACAATACATTTAAAGATGAAGGAACTGGGGGATCGGATTCATGGGGGACTCTGGGACCGGTACAGTGCACTAGCAGCCAGGTAGCACATAACAAAATAAATTGTTTTACAATCAATAAAGAAAATAAATTAAACTATTATATAAATAACACAGAAAACAAATGTCATCATCACAACAGGACAGAGGGCAGTGGGCACCACCAGTTTTGCCATATATTGTAAGCTGATGACATGTTAATACAAGAAAAAATACAAATCTAAACATTTTCATTTAAATGAAGGGATATGTGAATGGCATACATACCAATTGCTGTTCGTTAAAGTTGGAACATTTCAACAGCATAAACAAGTTTCCATTGAAAGCTTCTTTCTAATATGCTTTTGTTTTTAAATGTCAAAGTTCTCTCTGGTGAGCAAAGCATCAATAAGCTCTAAAAGCCACAAAGTGAGAAGCAAGTCAGGCCAAACAAAGTGTCAGCATTGGCAATGGCATTGATGAGAAGTTGACGGTGTCTGTATCTACACTTCAGTGGTGCTACCACTCGCCAATGGCAGTGCACTGCCCGCCGTAGCAGCACTACTGAAACTTGAGTCTTTTGAGCTCCTGTCAGACTCCCCCTGATTCACATGCTTCTCTCTTCTGTCTTTGCCGCTCTTCCAGTGCTGATACACATCATCAAGATTTACTTCATTGTGTAATAGGTAAACCTTTGTTCGCATGAGCATGTCAAGGTGACTTTCTTCCAGTCGATTCCTTGATTTGGTCTTAATGCTGTTCATAAGACTGAACCCTCGCTCACACTCTGCGCTTGAGGCTTGAAATGTGGCGCAGATGTCCATGAGCTGTGCCACTACATTGTACTCCATGGCATGTTGAAGTGTGAAATTCACCATGTCTTGAAAACATTTTAAAGAACCACACTTGTTCCTCTCTGCTACCACGTACTTTAAGGCATTATACTGCGTAACGATGGAATCCACCGCAAGCATGGTAGGGTCTGATTCTAAACAGTCCACCTCCTTACAATCTAAAATGTCTTTGTATTTTTCAACAAGATGCTTAACATTTTCTATTCCAAAGTCAAAGCTGCATTGTTGAGTGGCTAGTGAATCAAAATCAAAACTGGCCCAGTCCTTCAGTTCGTTTTCAGGAAACCTTTTCTCCATATGCTCACACACTAAGCCAATAAAGCTCAGAATAGATACAGGACTGAAGTCCTTTTCATTGTCAGAGTATGTTGAGATCAGATCTCTAACTGTGCTGCTCCAGAACACTTCCTGACCAAGGTACTGTCCCCTGATCTGATTGATCTTGCCGCGTGCAAACTGCATGGCTTCAATTGGGGTAAGACTGTTTTTTTGGAGTAACTTGGACAAGTCCGCTAGATCGCGAAGAATATCATTTAACACTGCCAAAGAAATGTGATAAGTGGGGTCAGACAGTTTCTTGAAACAGTATTTCGCTATAGGATCATTTTCCTCCTTCATTTCCTGATCAAAGTATTTTAGCAACACCTCATAATTGCGCATTAATGCATTCACTGCAAAATGCCTTGATAACCACCTCACTTCATTGAGGGGTCGAAATGACAAAGCATCACATTCAATGATGGATGCCATTTCTTCAAATTTAGATTTTCTCAATGGAGATCTGCAAAACACAGAATAAACAGTCCTTAGCAAGGTTTCTACTTCCCTAATCATTGGCACCTTCTTCCAAGCATCCCCGATGCCCAATTCTTCACGGTGAGCTACACAGTGTTGCTCAATTAAATGTGGAACAGATTGTTTAAGCCTTGTAGCAACACCGTTGTTTTTGCCAAGCATAACGGATGCACCATCTGATGTGAACATCACCATGTTCTGCAGACTCAGACCATTGGCAGAGTAAAATTCAGTAATTGCTGAAGTGACAGCTTCTGCATTGCAAGATGTTAACTTGACAATCCCACCGAACACAGTTTTGTACATTGAATGTGGTGTTGTTGGTGCAAGAGATCTGATTTTAAAGTAAATAACTAGCATTTTGCTGACTGAAATGTCAGTGCTTTCATCAACAATCAGAGTGTGAAATGTAGCATTGCGAACCTCTGCCAAGATTTCTGATTTTATTACGCTGCTGATCGACTCCAGGAATTCAAACGCATAATTTTTACTTCTCCAGCTATCTGGTATTTTGGTGTACTGCGCTATGTGATTGTGGATTTCTTGCACAGATAGCATGGAAGTGTTTAATTTTACAGCTAGCAAAACATTGTGCAGTAGAACTTTCACCTCTTCAGGCTTGGACCGTTGACGCTCAACCATGGCCAATCTATTACCTCTCTCAGTTGACGTTTGTGCCAGCATACTACGCAATCCAAACCCCAGTTTCTCTGCTGAATTCTTGCGCCTGAGAGCCTGTACAGCAGAGCCATGAACTTTTCCAACTAAATGGCGTTTCATGTAGTCCAATTTCCAACCATCGGCCCATTTCTTTCCTGTAGAAAATTCTCCAGTAACTTTAGCTTCCGCACATACTATGCAAATCAGGCCTACATCAGCATTGTACTGAAAAATCTCTCCAAGTCGCACATGTACCTTATCTTGTGATTTCTGGGACTCTGTTTCGACTATTTCCTTTAACCAATCTTCTTTGAAAGCAGCGCAACATTTCTTCTCAGGTGGTGCTGGTGCAGCAGTTGCTGTAGCGCTCCCTTCCCCTTCCTTTGATGAAGAAGACTTGGATCTTCTGAAGTTGAAGAATTTATCCATTATCTGGTTAAAAAAGAAATAGCATTTATTTGCACTGAAACAAAGTACTGTGCTTCTGCTGCCTATGTGCAAGTGGAGAACTCATCACACCCCAGGCCAAGGGCAGATGCTTTTATGCCTGGCTATTCACTTGCATCTTGAATTGTTTACCCACAGGCAGCCACACAAGTACAAGTAGCAAAATGCTTATCTAATATGAGCTACAGAACACTTGATGACTAAATGAGCACCTTACACTAACACCTCTCAGTTGGACTTGACTGACTGCCCATAACAACCTGGTCTAGGGAAGCACTGTGTGGACAAGGCTGGCTAGAACTGCATTACAAGTACAAGTAGCAAAATGCTTATCTAATATGAGCTACAGCACTTGATGACTAAATGAGCACCTTACACCTCTCAGTTGGACTTGACTGACTGCCCATAACAACCTGGTCTAGGGAAGCACTGTGTGGACAAGGCTGGCTAGAACCACTGCCTGTTGCGCTTGAAAATGTCTAATGTTGGTTGTCCTCCCAGACCACCATCAGTCCACCACCACACCCATGTCAATTGGCCAGGTTGAGAGTCAGCCCTCCCCCTCCCTCACCCCCTGAAATGTTGGGTTATGGTGAGTCGGAGTCTGTTGACATTACCTTTCTGACGTACACTACAGATCATTTGGCAGGCAGGGCACAGACGAAAAACCGTGCTCTCCGCAGCTGCACAGTTAACAAAGGCTCTGCAATTCCTAATGTAAAGGGTTTCATTGTTAGCAACCCCATTCATATGCATGCGTTTTTAGGCAATTGATGGGGTTAGTGTCAGGGCAGGGACTGGGTGGGAGTGATTAGAAGGGTACTAAGGGGCAGGAGACAGCTCATTCTCACAGCACTCCTTTACTCTGTGGTTTCAGATGTGAAGAAGAGAGTTAACTGCTAGTAACATTGAAGCTGCACTAGAATAGTCTCATTATAATGTGTGAAGAAGATGGAGGACCCCACACAAGTAAGTTTGCTCTGACCCCACAATCTATGAAGTTGGCACCTCTCCCACATTTAATGGGTTAGACCTCCTCCCCCCAACATTTTGACTTAGGTACACCCATGCCTCCTTGTAGATCGCTATATGCAATGAAGAGGATATACACAATCGGATAGACACAACAAGTCATGTTGAGATAATAATCAGCAAAGCATAAAGGTGTGGCCAGTGGCCACTGGGCAGCCATTATTCCTCTGTATAGAAACACACAACAGTGGTTCACTAAGGGTGACGGCTGCGAAGAATCTCCTCCAATCACGCAGTAGCGAATTACTTTGTCAATTTTTTTTTTTTACCAATCATCACAGGAGATTTAGAGTAATATAATCGTGTATTCCCTTCCCTATTTTGTTTCCGTGTACATTCGACCTATTACATACACAGTGTCTCAACATTCATGCAAACTTAAAATGTTAGGTGTAGGAAAACATATCCTTGTACAATGGAGGAGAGCGCCTCCCATGGACTATAGATCGATTTACATTTCATTGAAAAAGATACGGCCAGAAGAAGTAGTCTACCCATTACCAGATTATGAGAGTCTATTATTGCCGAATTTTAGGGGAATGAAGGCATTATTCTTGCTCTGTTCTTAATGTCCTCTGTGATGGCCCTGTTGGGCCCAGGGACAGTCAGGGACTAAGACTAACATGGCTGTGCATTGGTGTAAGTCCCATGCCTTTCCCACAACTTGACATAGACACGTTTATCTTGTTGCACCACTCGTATAATGGCATAATAGTGCAACATCCAGCCTACACCATTTTGCATGGCACTTGCCTGGCAAGGCAAGCACTAACGAAAAAGAAAAACTACCTCCATTCCTGTGTCCGAGAATCGTATCTTTCTTTTTTCAACAACATGAAAACTATCTGATGCTGAAGTGCCACTATAATGTAAACACGAATCCAGCTGTGCAGACTGGAGACTTGTCGTCCATTCCGTCCCTCTCCACCCGCTGTGTTTTATTTACCAATCTTAAAACTTGCCCTGAAATGGACAGGGCAAGAGGGGAACATGTGCCATATTAAAACTACGTCTACGTTTATGCATTGAGCAATTGTTCATTCAGTCTGGGCGCTCGGGACTGGGAGTCGGACCTCGGGTATCCTGATTCCATCCTGACCTGCACCCCAGAGACCACGTTACTCCTATGCCCTCACCTGCACATACATGCAAGACTCGGCGCGCGCACACAATCACACCTTTCTTTGCTAGGCAAATTAGACAAATACTGCAGTGCCAAATGTAAGTACGCAGGAACATAAAATATGACATGTTCTCCTCCAGCAGTGATCACATTGGTCAGGTCACGGTGTACAACGTTTTTTTGTGAAAGTTCACAGAGCTCGCAAGTCGCAAGTTTCTCCCTGCCGTGAAAGAGAACGCCAGCCATGCATGTTTTTACTCGCTTTGACTTCTAGTTTAAAATGGCAAAGAAAAAAAATTCAAGAATCAAAATTTCATGAAAATACAGGACTGGATGACTCCCTGGATTACATGGAGTAAGATGCCAGCTGCCACAGTTAATATTGCTTTATGCACTATGCATTCTTTGGTGACATGCCTGCGCCTTCTTTGGCGACATGCCTGCACCTTCTTTGGTGACACTCTCATGCCTTCTTTGGGGAAACTCCTGTGCCTTCTTTGGGGACACGCCTGCGCCTTCTTTGGGGACACCCTGTGCCTTCTTTGCTGAAGCATGGGCCTATCTTTCTCTTAATTCTGGTGCACGTCCCTTTATGGTGCAGAGATGCTCTAGTCTCGCCCCGTGTTACTTCCTTACTGTCGCAGAAAAAGGGGAAATAAGCAGCCCGTGGCCGTGGGACAGAACGGATGCGGACCGGACAGAGGGAAAGAAAGAACGGGGGACTCACGTGCGTCACAGTAAGTACCCAAAGGGGGAAGCGGCCTGCAGGACAGAACGGAGGCGGACCGGACAGAGGGAAAGAAAGAACGGGGTCACTCACGTCACAGTAAGTACCCGAAGGGGGAAGCGGCCTGCAGGACAGAACGGATGCGGACCGGACAGAGGGAAAGAAAGAACGGGGTCACTCACGTCACAGTAAGTACCCGAAGGGGGAAGCGGCCTGCAGGACAGAACGGAGGCGGACCGGACAGAGGGAAAGAAAGAACGGGGTCACTCACGTCACAGTAAGTACCCGAAGGGGGAAGCGGCCTGCAGGACAGAACGGATGCGGACCGGACAGAGGGAAAGAAAGAACGGGGTCACTCACGTCACAGTAAGTACCCGAAGGGGGAAGCGGCCTGCAGGACAGAACGGAGGCGGACCGGACAGAGGGAAAGAAAGAACAGGGTCACGTGCGCATCCGAAAATTCGTACAATACCGATAAGTAAGGAAGGCCTACATGTTGAATGAAGGCTATGCTGATACATATAACTGCTCCCATGCTTGTAAAGTAGTGACATATGTATGCTAATATGAAGTTGGGTTGGAATAGACTAGTGCTGAGCCTCGGGGTGTCCTGCAGGAGATGGTGGCTTAAAGCGGGCCTATACCGGAGAAGCTGTATGATATGCTGTGTTTTAATAGCATTTATAGTGTGCAATATTTACTGCAAGAGATGTATCTTGGTGCTGGAACTCAGGTGGAGCGGACAATGGGCGAACAGGTTTAGGCAAAGTCGCTTTAGTATAGCCAGGCTTTAGGAGGCGTGCAAATGTGTAGATGCGTTTCAGCCACTCTGGACTCACGTCAGTAAGTACCCGAAGGGGGAAGCGGCCTGCAGGACAGAACGGAGGCGGACCGGACAGAGGGAAAGAAAGAACGGGGTCACTCACGTCACAGTAAGTACCCGAAGGGGGAAGCGGCCTGCAGGACAGAACGGAGGCGGACCGGACAGAGGGAAAGAAAGAACAGGGTGGGTCACGTCAGTAAGTACCCGAAGGGGGAAGCGGCCTGCAGGACAGAACGGAGGCGGACCGGACAGAGGGAAAGAAAGAACAGGGTCACTCACGTCACAGACAGTAAGTACCCAAAGGGGGAAGCGGCCTGCAGGACAGAACGGAGGCGGACAGGGGGAAAGAAAGAACGGAAGGGAAGAAGAAAAACAATATAGCGGTCCTGTGTGGTGGGGGGGGGGCTGCTCAGTGCTCACTCACCTTTTAAAATCCTTGGCACAGCACTGGCAACAGGATTTTTAATGGTGCCCGACCGTCCCGAATGGAGTGCTGCTCAACTGTCTCTGACACTGGTGGTTTCACATGCCTTCGCGAATTCTGGAATGTTCCAGTGAGCCCGGGCAAACTCCACCTCCTCAAGCTGCAAACCCCACCTCCTCCAAGCATGGTGAAGCAGCCCAGCCCACGCGGGGCCCAGGCAAACTCCACCTCCCAGGCCCTGGCAAACTCCACCTCCTCCAGCAGGCCCCTTCCTGAAGCCCTAGATACCGAAGCAGACTCATGCCGAGTGCTGAGTGCTGCTGTGCTGACAGGGCCATCCTCCTAGTTCGGCAAGGGCCATCCTCCTAGTTCAGCACATTACCAGCCCAGCCAACGGGTCCCCAGAAAAGAAATTTGTTTTATAAAAAAAAAAAAAAAAAAAAAAAAAAAAAAATTATGATTTGCAGCAAAATGAGCATGTGCGCGGTAAAATATGCAATATGCGCGGCTCCCAAATCAAAGGTGTGCGGCCGCACAGGCGCGCACCTTACAGGGAACGTTGCTCACCGATAACCCTAAAGCTGAAATAAAGATCTCCATGCACCAGCGATTATGATAATCATGAAAGTCGGTGATGGCAACCATAAGTGTATCCATTAGAACCCTATGTGAATCATCCATTTAGCTGCCAATCAGAGGAAAACATTGTATAGGCCATGCCTAGAATACCAGAAATAATCTGTGATAATCTGCTTAAGTGAAAAATATTATAGCAAGGTGGCTATAATGTGGTGTGCTCACAGTGAGTCTGTGATAATTGTTTCACGCTCATTGAAATGCATAGCTCGTAACCGCTGGCAGCCAGTGGCCATGGAAGACAAACAGTGTTTGCCGTGTCAGGAGTTAAAGAAAAGGACCTGCGAAAGCCAAATTGCTGTGCCAAGGTCCAATCATCTTCTGAATGGTGATGATTGATGTTAAGACGGATTTCTGAACTCTGTCCGGCAGGCGCAGAGGTTCAGAAGGCCAACCTAATTACTTGGAACAGGGTAACCTCTGGACAAGCCAGACCAATCAGGGTAGCGATCGCGGCGGTCAAGACAAGGTCTCAAGAGGGGTGAGGGTGACTGAAAGCCCGCAATGAGCACACAAAGCAAGGACACTTACAAATTACTCCAAACAGGTGCTATATTAAAAATATATACACATTTATTCCAAGGCCTTTGCAACAATGACCGTAGCGAGAAATCACAATAAAACTCTAGTAAACCAACACATACCAAACCAATACAATATATACAAATACAAACGAGTCTAAAGATTTAGACGCACGAAATGTGTAGTCCACCTAGAAGGGGAGGAAAACAGGCAGTGCGAAATAATAATTAGACCCAGTCCGCCTTCAGAGGCACCTTACTAAAAGGAAGTCCAAGCCCTACGAAGAGTGGAGCCTTGTGCTCAAAAGTACCTGCACACGCTGGTGTCAACGGGCAAAAAGGGGAGTCTCTTCGAGGGAATCAGGAAGTTCAGTTCGGTGAACAAATGAAGATGAACAGAGCTCCGCGACTCAAGCGCAGCCTCCACTGTGGGCAGAAGCAGAGCGTGAGTACGGAAAGGCGTGCTGTTTGACACAGCGGGGAAAAGCTATGGGCTCCTGCAGGAGGGCGACCAGTTCCTAGCTATGCTACTCACCGGTCCCTGATGCAAGCAGACCCAGGCTTCTCTGCGTCAGTTGCAGTGCTGGCAGGTTCAGGGGAGCAGGGGACGTCTCGTCGTCATGTAGATTCTGCAGCAGCAGAGTTGAGTTGAGGGCGTCCCAAACGCAGTGAACCCGCAAAGTTTGTTACCACAGCAGGGCAATGGAGCGGCCGTGTGTATCTCAGCCAACTGTACACTACTCACTTCAGACCTGGGAATGCCAAGTGTACGAATCGTGTGAGAGTGACAAGGACTCGAAATACACCACAACCTGGCGGCGGTTACAGAGCAAGACTCCTGGGTATTCTGGTCAGTCTGCTGGATGGCCCAGAGACACTTCCAAAGGCTTACGTGCAGGAGATGGTGAAGATGCCAAGAATAGCTGTTCCCGCTATTCCAAGAGTCGAAGTACCAGTACAGGCCTTCTGGTTCGATCATAGGTAGAAAGGGTTTCACAAAGCGACAGCAGTGCAGAGGAGCAGTCCTTCAGCGGGTCACCAGCGATTCTTCGGTTCAGCCTCGTGGTAGCAGGATACTTGGCTCCTGTATTCCTTTGTTCGTGAGAACTCAGGAGATCGACATGGCAGTGGTGTTTCCAGCCCCCTCTTATCCACGGTTCACTTCGTGCCAAAACGGAGGGGACCCAATGGGAGATCTGCTCATCAAACACTCACACCATACGTGGACCTATCACAGACCATGGTGGTTCCAGGCATTCATACCACACTAGACTCTCTGGCACCCAGGATGTGTATTGGGACCAGACATCCCAGCCCACATCCTGGAGGCACACACAAGGCCTGTAGAAGCCCGCGAAAGCATCTGTGTTTCGCGGGAAAGTACATGCCCAAATAAGGAAGGCCCCGGGTCGGCTCGACCTGGGGAAGGTGAAGGGGGCAAGACGTCAGCGGACAGGACAAAGGAGCCTCGTGGTCTGGCCATTTTGGGAGCCATGCCATCATTTTGGGCTAAGCGCGAGGAACGCGCTTACAACGCCAAAAGGAGCTCAAAAACACAAGAAACGATTGCTGCCACCATTCCCGTCTGTGATTCACTTGCACCGATCATTTACAATCCAAGCAGAGTATCTAGGGCCTGTAGAAGACTAGAGACCCAAAAGAGCAGTAACTTAGCTTACAGTGCCCTCTTGTGTCATGTTGCACGAAAGCTGCAACATGATAAAGAAACTACGGAAAACAGCGTTTCCCGGTATTGACTGCCTTAAGGGCATGTCAGTTTCCACGTAAGAATGGAGCGAAAGCCCAGAGGAGTGCGGCAGAAGGCTGTACTTCTCTGGCAAAGTCTAGATCATGGTGAAAACAACAGCAAAAAGTTTAGGGGTTGCCACATGGAAGAAAAATTACCCACAATTGAGAAATCTTTCCTAACACTCGCCCCTCCCAGACTAGGGACAGGGGGAACTAATCCACCCCTGGATGAGTCTCTTGTTCAGGTCGGTTAAACATTCTGGACAACCCATTAGCATTGCTATATTGGACACCTGGCCTATGCTCAATAGTGAAGTCGAAGCCTTGTAGACTTATGGACCACCTAAGCAACTTTGGATTCTCTCCCTTCATGTTCATTAGCCACTTTAAGAGCTTATGGTCAGTTTGCACAGTGAAGTGGGTCCCATAGAGGTAGGGCCTCAGCTTCCGTAGGGCCCACACAACAGAGAAACATTCTTTCTCCACTGTGGACCATCTGAGCTCTCTGTCCTTAAACTGGCGACTAATAAAACCAATAGGGTGTTCCTTACCCTTCTCATCTACTTGCGATAGTACAGCTCCTATCCCAGTGTCAGAGGCGTCCGTCTGCACAATAAAAGGTCTTTGATAATCAGGGGCCCTGAGGACAGGGGCCTGGCAAAAGGAGTCTTTTAAACAATTGAAGGCCTTCTCACACTCGTCGATCCAAGTTACCTTCTTGGGTTTCTTCGGAGTGGTGAGGGCAGTCAGAGGGGCAGCTATGGTGCCATAGTCTGCCACGAAGTTGCGGTAATACGCCGTGAGTCCTAAGAAGGCTCTCACCTGGGTCTGTGTAGTGGGGGTAGGCCAGTCTTGTACTGCTTGTACTTTACTGGGAAGAGGCTGTATCCTCCCTCCACCTACTTCATGTCCAAGGTAAACCACTGAGCCTTGTCCAATCTGGCATTTACTAGCCTTTATGGTCAAGTGTGCTTTCTGAAGAGCCTGGAGCACAATCCTGAGGTGTTTCACATGGTCTTCCCAGGTGGCACTGAAAACTGCTATATCGTCCAGATATGCAAGACAGAATTCGTCCAACCCATTCAACACATGATTCACAAGCCTCTGGAAAGTGGCAGGTGCATTTTTCAACCCGAACGGCATTACCCTGAATTGGTAAAGGCCGTCTGGAGTAGAAAACGCTGTCTTCTCCTTGGCATGTTCTGCTAAAGCTATTTGCCAATAGCCAGCAGTGAGGTCAAACGTGCTGAGGTACTTGGAGACACCCAAAGTATCCACCAGCTCATCTGTTCGAGGCAAGGGGTGTGCATCTGTCTTGGTGACAGCATTCAGAGCCCTGTAATCCACGCAGAACCTCAATTCAGAAGTGCCTGCCTTTGGAACCAAAACCACAGGGCCGGGCCAAGGACTACTAGAGGGTTCAATCACCCCAAGGTCTAACATCTTGTTGACCTCGGTCTTAATGTATTACCGTACTTTGTCTGACATCCTGTATCCCCTACTTTTGGTAGGTACACTGTCTCCT
Organism: Ambystoma mexicanum; assembly: GCF_040938575.1. Taxonomy (NCBI): domain Eukaryota; kingdom Metazoa; phylum Chordata; class Amphibia; order Caudata; family Ambystomatidae; genus Ambystoma; species Ambystoma mexicanum. The sequence goes on from NC_090931.1 coordinate 369,993,367, forward strand.
GTGTCTATGTTATGTTTGCACCAAGGTGTCAAACCAGGCGACTGTGAAAACAGGGGGGAAAACTGCCTAAGCAAACTTTTCACCTCAGCCTGCTGATTAGAAGTCAGGTGAGGGGCCACTCGGACACCCTCAAAGGAGCTATCTGAAGGACCGCTTTGGAACAGGTCGGGGAGAGGTTCAGACTCCTCTTCCTCAACATCTGAAGCCAGTAGCAGTGCTGCGATTTCGACTCTTGGGACGAAAGCCTTCAGCCTATTTACGTGAAACACTTTTGGAGCCTGTCCAGGCCTTCCAAGGTCCAGTAAATAGTTAACCTCACCCAGGGGCTCCACCACTGTGTAAGGGTCTGACCATTTTTCCTGTAAAGCTTGAGGCCTTATGGGATTCATGATCAGGACTTGCTGACCAGGTGTAAACTTGATGAGGGAAGCTTTCTGGTCGTACCAATGTTTCACCAGCGGTTGTCCTGCCTTCAATTTATCATTAGCCAAGCCCATCAGAAGTACCATCCGTTTTCTGAGCCCCAGCACATAATCTACTACGTTGGTAGTAACAGGGGGAGTGGGCATCTCCCATCCCTCTTTGACTATGGCTAAGGGTCCCCGTACAGGATGACGGAACAGAAGTTCGAAGGGGCTGAAGCCAACACCCTCCTGTGGTACCTCTCGGTAGGCAAACAGTAAGCATGGTAAAAGAAGATCCCATTTTCTTCTCTGAGGTTCTTCCAGAGCCCCAATCATGCTCTTTAACGTTCTGTTGAAACGTTCCACAAGACCATTGGTCTGGGGGTGGTATGCAGAAGAGAACTTGTAGGTGACCCCACATTCTTTCCACATAGCCTGCATATACTTCGACATAATGTTGCTGCCACGATCCGACACAACTTCTTTAGGGAAGCCAACCCTAGTAAATATGCCAAGTAACGCTTTTGCAACTGACTTGGCAGTTACAGTTTTCAATGGGATGGCCTCACGATATCTGGTTGCATGGTCGACCAGCACCAGGATAAACCTATTGCCTGAGGATGTTGCCGGGTCAAGGGGACCAACAATGTCGATCCCTACCCTTTCGAATGGTATTCCCACAACTGGGAGTGGTACCAATGGAGCTTGGATTGTCGAGCCAACCTTACCAGATAACTGGCAGGAGGCACAACTCCTGCAGTGACTTTCTACTTGCACCCCCATCTTGGGCCAGTAGAAGTGCATGGATAACCTTTGCTTGGTCCTCTTAATACCAAGGTGACCAGCAAGGGGCACTTCATGCGCCAACTGCAGGAGGAAGGGTCTTACAGCAAGGGGAACCACCAACCTCCTATGGTCTCCTTCTGTAGACTCTGTGGGCTCACTATACAGGAGTCCACCTTCCCAATAAATCCGATGCGTCCCAGGAGGTTCACCCTCAAGCTGGGAGCAGGCCTGTCTCCTTAGGCCTTCCAGAGATGGGCACTGAAGTTGGCCTTTACTGAATTCTTCCCTGTCAGGACCACCTTCTACTAACAAGTTTTTTAGTTCAGGATGGTCGTTGGGGTCAAATACTTCAGGAATCGCCACCTCCTCGTCAGGCCCGGGCGATTGACCAACTTCCTCCACCGCAGTGGTAGGCGAGCTCGGGGGAATGTTCTCTTTCCCTTGTCTTGACTTGTTTACTCCTTTCGCCTTGGGTTTCCCCTTCGGCTGGGGAGGCGTATTGGTCTTGGCCAATGCTGCCCGTGTTTGAGACCCTGTGCAGGGTCTGTCGGCAGTGTCTCCTACGAGCCCTAAAGCTCTGAGATCATTGCCTAACAAGACCTTTCTTGGGACGTTTCTCTGAATGCTCACTGGAATCCTGACTGCTGTACCATTTAAAGTAAGATTTACAGGTATTACTGGGAACATGCGAGGTGGGCCGTCAGCCAACTTAGTGGGCATCAGAGTAGTTCTGGCAACTTCCTCTGAGTCTACCAAGGTAGAATCCACTACAGTTCGACTGCACCCACTATCCCTCAGAGCTGGAGTGTCTACTCCATTGATCAGCACACTGTCTTTAAAGTAGTGCTTGGTATTATCTGGAATCCTAGCATAAGCCTCTGCGGCTTTAGGCTCCCAGGAACCCAGGGAAACTAAAACTACCTCAGCTTCTATCCCGCTGGGGAAGGAGTCTGAGGAGAAGGATGCTCCTGTAATCTCTTGTTCCTCGTAGGAGGAGAAGGCCAGATTAGCGGAGTGGACCCCCAAAGGTTTAACCTTACACCGGGGATCCCCCTTCACGTGGTCAGTTGCTCCACAAGCAAAACAAGATCCATTGGGTCTGTTTACATAGGGAGGCTTATTGTAACCAGAGTTCTGTTTCGGAGGCTGACCTCCACTACCCTGTGAGTTCTCTTGTGTCTTACCATTAATTTTCTTTTTGTGGCCCTTTTAAGAAGAATATCTATCAGATTGTCCACCCTCCTTATCTTTGGTCTTGTTCCCTTCCTCCTGGTTACCAGGATGAGTTTTGTCCTTATGGGACACTCGATGTGACACTCATAAGTCTGCTGCAATGGCCAGCTTCTTAGGATCTATCTCCTTCGAATCGGCCAAATGCTGCTTAAGTTCCGGGGAAGAAGATGCAAAAATGTGTTCCAGCATGACAAGATTTATCATGCCTTCAAAGGTAGAAACCTTATAACCTTCGACCCAGCCAGTCAAGTTTTTTAAGGATTCGGTTACATAAGATACCCAAGTACCACCTTCTTTTTTCTTGTACTCTCGGAATCATTTTAAATATTGGGCAGGAGTCTTTCCAAACTTTAAAATGAGAGTTTGCTTTAACATTGCAAAATCAGCTCGCTCAGCCTTCGACATTTCCATAATGGCACTAAAGCCAGAATGGGGCAGTCTGCTGAGTAACCAGGCAATCTTATCAGCATTGTCAACTTGTTGAACTTCACATGCATACTCAAACGTATTCAGCCAGTCCATAATGTGATTCCTTTCGTCGTACACACTGAGCAGATCTTTTGGAAACCGTGGATGAGAGGAGGCCCCAGACCCATGTCCAGGACCCTTGGATCCATTTTCAACCTGAAGCTTGGCCAGTTCCAACTGGTGATCCCTGTCTTTCTGTTTTTCTGCCTGTTTGATTTTTAGTTTGGCTATGCTGAACTCAAGCTCCTTCTGCCTAAACCGAAGCTCTTGCTTCTTGAATTCAAGCATAGCCTCCCCATCAACACTGGCAGAGGAAACATTAGACATCTCATGCTCCCTGTCCTGGTGGTCGCGGTGGATCAGTGCAGCGGCAGAACCGTCGGTTCTACCAGTGAGAGCAGCCCCACCTCCTTCCGCACTGTCCTCAGAAGTTATAGCGTCAAGCTGCGCTTCTTGCCACGCCACGATTCTCTGGATCCTATCCAATTTGGTGCCTTGAGAGGAGACACCTCTCTCCGCACACATCTTTTTCAATGTTTCGGATTTGGAAGCATTTAAAGTTAACAAGGTATTTGTTTCCATACTGTTAGATAGGACTACAGCCTTTTTAAAGTTATACTACGACAATTCACTACGTGTCCTGGTAGGAATAACTTGAAATGCCTTTGCTCGTGCGCAACACTGGATACCTTCAGTCATATCCCACCGCTGTACACCAATTTGTTAAGACGGATTTCTGAACTCTGTCCGGGAGGCGCAGAGGTTCAGAAGGCCAACCTAATTACTTGGACCAGGGTAACCTCTGGACAAGCCAGACCAATCAGGGTAGCGATCGCGGCGGTCAAGACTAGGTCTCAAGAGTGGTGAGGGTGACTGAAAGCCCGCAATGAGCACACAAAGCAAGGACACTTACAAATTACTCCAAACAGGTGCTATATTAAAAATATATACACATTTATTCCAAGGCCTTTGCAACAATGACCGTAGCGAGAAATCACAATAAAACTCTAGTAAACCAACACATACCAAACCAATACAATATATATACAAATAAAAACGAGTCTAAAGAGTTAGACGCACGAAATGTGTAGTCCACCTAGAAGGGGAGGAAAACAGGCAGTGGGAAATAATAATTAGACCCAGTCTGCCTTCAGAGGCACCTTACTAAAAGGAAGTCCAAGCCCTGCGAAGAGTGGAGCCTCGTGCTCAAAAGTACCTGCACATGCTGGTGCCAACGGGCAAAAAGGGGAGTCCCTTTGAGGGAATCAGGCAGTTCAGTTCGGTGAACAAATGAAGATGAACAGAGCTCCGCGACTCAAGCGCAGCCTCCACTGTGGGCAGAAGCAGAGCGCGAGTATGGAAAGGCGTGCTGTTTGACACAGCGGGGAAAAGCTATGGGCTCCTGCAGGAGGGTGACCAGTTCCTAGCTATGCTACTCACTGGTCCCCGATGCAAGCAGTTTCAGTGTCTCCGCGTCAGTTTCAGTGCTGGCAGGTTCAGGGGAGCAGGGGACGTCTCGTCGTCATGTAGATTCTGCAGCAGAAGAGTTGAGTTGAGGGCGTCCCAAACGCAGTGAACCCGCACAGTTTGTTACCACAGCAGGGCAACGGAGTGGCCATGTGTATCTCAGCCAACTGTACACTACTCACTTCAGACCTGGGAATGCCAAGTGTACGAATCGTGTGAGAGTGACAAGGACTCAAAATACAACACAACCTGGCGGCGGTTACAGAGCAAGTCTCCTGGGTAGGGTGGTCAGTCTGCTGGATGGCCCAGAGACACTTCCGAAGGCTTACGTGCAGGAGATGGTGAAGATGCCGAGAATAGCTGTCCCCGCTATTCCAAGGGTCGAAGTACCAGTACAGGCCTTCTGGTTCGATCAGAGGTAGAAAGGTTTTCACAAAGCGACAGCAGTGCAGAGGAGCAGTCCTTCAGCGGGTCACCAGCGATTCCTCGGTTCAGCCTCGTGGTTGCAGGATACTTGGCTCCTGTATTCCTTTGTTCGTGAGAACTCAGGAGATCGACATGGCAGTGGCGTTTCCAGCCCCCTCTTATCCACGGTTCCCTTCGAGCCAAAACGGAGGGGACCCAATGGGAGATCCGCTCATCAAACACTCACACCATACGTGGACCTATCACGGACCACGGTGGTCCCAGGCATTCATACCACACTAGACTCTCTGGCACCCAGGATGTGTATTGGGACCAGACTTCCCAGCCCACATCCTGGAGGCACACACAAGGCCTGTAGAAGCCCGCAAAAGCATCTGTGTTTCGCGGGAAAGTACATGCCCAAATAAGGAAGGCCCCGGGTCGGCTCGACCTGGGGAAGGTGAAGGGGGCAAGACGGTCAGCGGACAGGACAAAGGAGCCTCGTGGTCTGGCCATTTTGGGAGCCAGGCCACCATTTTGGGCTAAGCGCGAGAAACGCACTTACAACGCCAAAAGGAGCTCAAAAACACAAGAAACGATCGCTGCCACCATTCCTGTCCGTGATTCACTTGCACCGATCATTTCCAAACCAAGCAGAGTATCTAGGGCCTGTAGAAGACTAGAGACCCAAGAGAGCAGTAACTTATCTTACAGTGCCCTGTTGTGTCATGTTGCACGAAAGCTGCAACATGAAAAAGAAACTACGGAAAACAGTGTTTCCCGGTACTGACTGTCTTAAGGGCATGTCAGTTTCCCTGTAAGAATGGAGCGAAAGCGCAGAGGAGTGCGGCAGAAGGCTGTACTTCTCTGGCAAAGTCTAGATCATGGTGAAAACAACAGCAAAAAGTTTAGGGGTTGCCACATGGAAGGAAAATTACCCACAATTGAGAAATCTTTCCTAACAATTGACATCAGCAAAATGTTCACAGGCATTGGCCGAAAACACATTCTCACCCATATCGGGTAATACAGGTCAATTCTCTTTGCAATGATTATGTTATGTATTTTTCTATTTCAGATTGGCCCCAAAGAAGGATCTGGATAATCTGAAGTGCATTGGCCTTTCATGACTGTTCCTATTCTTTACACTTTTTGGTTTCATAATAAATAGAACACACTGAGTATTATGAAATTCCAGTGTAATGTGTTTGAAGATTAAGTATTTGATTATGTAGCTTTGCTGGTTCTGTATCACTGACTCACTGTGAGCACACCACATTATAGCCACTTTGCTATAATTTCTGTTACAGTGTTTATACCCAGAACGTCACTGGGCAGTGGCAGTGCTCCTTCTAACTTAAGTCTAGTTAACTCTACATATAGTTCGAACTTTTAGAAACAGATAGTGGTACCCACTCTATTCTTTGTAATCTGCTAAAGTGACGCATTGGGCAGTTCATGACATCATTTAGATATCGTATCTCTCACTCCCTGAACCATACCCCGACAAGACATACACCCACTGTCCCTTAGGAAATGGTATACATCCTGCCTGTGTAACACTAAATGAAGACCAAAGAAGGCCTGAAAAACCGAATAAGCACTCAAGAACCTCAGAGTTTTCAAATCGTAATTGCTTTTCCTAACTTCAACATTCGCCAGTTCCCCATCACCATCCATGTTATTGACATATTCAGCTACAGCTAAATGACTCACAAACTGAAGGGTGGCAGGCAGCTCAGAACCTTGTGGTAGTAGATGGACTTCATCTCACACACCATCTCTTCTATGACTCTCGAGAAAGGAATAGCTGGATGCCTCAACGAAAAGCAGACCTAAGTCATCCAAGCGTGCTTTTCCGATCACTTCAAAACCTCTGCTGCTGTGATTCTTGGATAGCATGTTGACCTTTTCGCCCCTGTCACCTTCACACTCACAGCAATCTTGATGCTCATTTGAACAATGCTGTCCATTTTGGAGACAAATTGGAATTAGGTGGCCAAGCTCTCATCAACATGAAACGGGGTACCCAGTGTAGTTATGACTGCAGTGCTTAGCAGGATCCCAACGGACAATAAAGAGATTGTCTGAAGGGACATTAAAAATCTTGGGCATGCTACCCCATGATCTGGTGAGGATTGAGTTTATACTAGGTGTGTATGTAACATTTGATTCAAGTAATTATTTAGCCGAATTCAGGTGGAAAAAAGCTCTGGCCAAACAGTTTCTTGGCCTTCAGTGCCTGACAAATACTTTGACTTCTCATTTTATTGCAGCACAACCACTCACAGAGGTAAATACGGAGTGCAGACTTAAAAAAAATAATGGAATTAAACTTTAGCTGACAGCATTCCTGATTAAATATAAGACTACACGGCATATATTTGCATATTGGTTAGAGGAAGTGAGTGGTGATCATGAGTGAGATGTGAGCATGGTCTGTTTCTATGGGAAATATCTATAGAGAAAAATGAAGAATTCACAGCAGGTCGTGGAGATCAGTTGGGCTGAGTTGGTTAGTTATATGTCATGCATGTTATTGACATGCCTCTGCATGGGTGTTTTCTCCTAGGAAATTCATGTTGGAAAATCTTTCCAGTTCCCTTGCATTCTAGTTCACCAGAGGAACTATAGAGAGATGAGTGTGAGGACGTTATTTGTATGGGACATAGTCCTAGACCTGTGCTCTGTTGGTTACATTGGCAGTAGGGATGTTTGTAAATCATAAACCTTTGCAAATGGTGACTTGCCTCTTCTAGGTCCATAGGGATGGGCACTAGTCTGGCAGTGCAAGGCATGGCCAACATTTTGGTGTCCAGTCATTCAATTGCAAACACAACAGAGTGGTACATTTCAGAGCGGACAAAAACACAGAAAAACAGTGCAAACATTAATTAAATAAATAAAGGGTAGTGGGGTAAGGTGTTAAAATGTGTCAGGATGGGTTAGGGTGGCATTAAAAGGTTAAATAAGTGGGGGTTTTGGTGGGGGGCACATTTTAAAAAAACAGAAATAAAACTGTTTTTCAGTGTTTTTTCCATGATGCAATTTACCACTCTCTAATTGTTTTCGGTAAGATGACATAAAACCAACATTTCCCAGACCATATTGCCCTTTTGGGAGAACTTGTTTATTGGAAAATCTCTCAAATAACATTACAGGTTGGTCTGCCCTAACAGGAATAGTATGAGAGATGACAGCACTTATTTTTCTGTGAACAGAATGATAGAGAGCACCATATCTGCTGGCAAGCAAGCTGTAAATAAAGATGATGTGTGAAATAAATTGAAGAGATATAAATGAAGCATGCAGAAAGAATGTTTTTCAGCTTTGGAATATGATTTGTTGGATAAAGTAACCATAAAACCTGAAATTTATCTTCGGCCGAACACTTGACAAACTATTCAGTATTGGACTGAACACTAAATATGCTTTTTGCTACACCCTTATCTTATTTACATAAACAGTTTCTAAAATCCAGGAAGTCCCACTTGGTTGGCTTTGTTCCGTGGTCACCCTCAGACTTTGCCACACATGTGGGTTTCACAGAGCACATGATTTCATGCTGAGTGAAGCCTCTAGGGTTGTGAGCTTCCAGAGGCCAATGAGGAACACCAGTCAAAAGTGCATACATGGGTTATCGTACCAGTGGAATCAGCATTCAGATTCTGTCTGCATGTGGAAGCAAACGGTGCAATGTTGGTGTTTGGGTGTCACCAAGGCCCATCAGTGCCACCTGCAAGCCTGAGAGGAAGAGGGGAGGTTATGGACAGGCGATCTAAGCCCCAGCTAGCTCCTCATCTAGGTCCACCCTCTTCCAGTGCATGTGACAAGTCAGATCGGTGGTCCACTTGATGAGTGATTGTGATGAACTAACTTCCAGGGCAACAGTGGTCCTGGGATGAATATCGGTTTCTAAACCTTCAATCAGCCCCACACCTCTAGTACACCAGAAGGGATGTGAACAGATTAGAACAGCAGGCCGCAAGGTCGTGGATTGTTGATTAGTTGCAACACAGCGAGAATACAATTATTTCCCAATGATAAAAGGGACTGTCCAGTCAAGGTTGTATACAAATATCTACTTCATTATCACTACAACAGACAACTAGCACACTGCAAAATAAAACCCACCCTGTAAAGGAACACATGGGACAGACCATTTCACAAAGGAAAGTGATGCACTCTGGATACTGCCAGTAGGGTAGTTGGTAGAGCAGTCAGTCTTAACTGTTCAAGGTTATTTGGTTTCAGCACCAAGGGAGCAAGGGGTCGTAAATGTCACCACAGGCCTTCGAAGAAGGACCAGGATGACAGAACCACAATGTACCTGGTGCTTGCGATGTTCTTGATGCTCAACAGCGTTGAGTCGGTTCCAGGATGCTTTGCAGCAACAGAGTTCTAGACGGGCGACAGCTGTGGGTGGTGTCCTTTCAACGTGGACGGTCCAAAGCTGAGGAGAGTGTTTGCAGGCAACTGCCCTGTCCTTTGTTCAGAGACTCTCTAGAACTTCCCACCTAGGAAACTTGCTGGCAGAACCTAGCAGTGCATGATGTGTACTGGCTGGGTACCGGTACTGGAGCTGCTGGACGGGTCTTCGGAGTCCGGTATCTCCCTCTGTTCCTTGGAAGATGTTTAGGGGAGGGATCTTGCTTCCCTCTTGGAAATCTTGGCCTTCCTTCACTGGCGAAATATGTAAGGCAGACAGTACCTTCAGCCAAGGTCCAAATGAGTCTGTCTTCTTACTCCTTTCAAAGTCGTTGGATGATCTGCTAAGTGAAGGGTTCAGCCCCCTTTTAAAGCCAAATGAGCCCCAGTGATTGGTGCAGGCTAAGACTACCTTAATGAACCAATCCTGGGTCCGCACCAACAATCTTCTGTTATGCGGGAGGTCAGGACAAGAGTGCTTTGCAACATGAAAGGTGAGTAGTGACAACATATACTCCTATGTCCTACCCATATTCCTGTCAGTTTTAGATCAAAGTGTTGCTCTGGTTAACTGAGCCCTCTGTGGCTCTTGATCAAAGTGCAAGTCTCCCTTGAAGTTTGTGATGAGAGCAGACTTCCTGTCTTCATTAAATCACATACTTCTCCCCGCTGAAAGGGGTCTGCTCTGCAGGGGTTGCCTATGGTAAATAATGGACCTAGAGAGGCCATTCACTGTCCTTCATACAGAGAGGTGAGAACTAGCTTCAAGTTGACACATTGCATATCAAAGAGGTGTGAGTTATGCCCTCTTTTTGTCCTTCCTGTGACCAAGCCCCTTCACAAACTTGCCTTAATTATTTCTCATTAATATGCCAGCAGCCAAACTAGACAATAGTGAGGCAGATCCATGGAGCCTTTGATATTTTAATTAGGCTTCCCTTGGCCAGAGGAATGAGTGCCTTCCCCCTTTTTGAGATGCTTTGATGTACCTGTGGCTGTCACATTCCAGTTAAACATGATAGGGGAGGATGGCACCTGTCGCTGTGTCCTGCCAGAGTGCACGTGACTCTGTATTTTGTGCCATGAGCAGGGAAAATGTGTGCGGAATGGCCTTACACATTTTCGGAGGTTGATCTCCCATCATTCATTTTGATTTTTATTTTTAAACAAGAAACCCCAGGCAAGCGCACACTCCCCATGAAGATGGTCAAATTTCTCACAGTGACAGTGTATTGCACAGCGGTAAGCCAGCACATAGAGATATTTGATACCCCTATGATTTTTGCACGCTGCAGCTGAGGGTCATATTTTATACTCATTTTTAAACTGTTTCAAACCTTGTACCATTCACACCAATGTTTTCCTTATCCTAATATTTTTGTACGAAAGACAACTGCAGAGACTCTGCTGAAGGGCAGAGAGGGAGAAGGAGTAAGGTGGCAGAGAGTCTGACGGAGACTTCTTCTATGGTGCGGAAAAAATTCAAATATCCCTTGTCCAAAATGCTAGATAGGTTATGAATGCTACTAGGTTAATAATTTTTTTATGTTTGCTTTGCCATTAATACAACATTAAGAACAAAGCACAATCAATCTCTCTACTCTTTTTTAGCACATTAGTTCCCGGCGAGGGTCAACCAGAATGTAACAACCATTCTGATTGGCCATCACTGGGGCTTTACCCGGCCGGGAATCCTTTGGCCGGGATTCCACTCCTTTGTTCCCGGCGGAGGGTGTGGCAGCCCCACAGCCAATGAGGAGGCTCGAAGCAGGCCATCCCCGCTCCGAGCCTCTGCATGGCTGGAAGCCGCCATCGTCCCCCTTCGGTGATTCAGGTACTTTTTTTTGTTTTGTTTTTTTCTCTCCCCCCTCCCCTGCACACAATCCCCTAGACGCCCTCCCAAATCCACTTACCTTCGTATTTCTCCTTTTCAGGAGCAAAGCGCGCTGGAAACACTTCTGTCCCCAGTGCGTCCGCTCCGCATGGCCACCATGGAAAGGGAAAATGGACTCAGTTTTTCCTTCCCTGCAGCAATTTCCTGTGACATTTTTATTTTTCTGTTCCGAAATGCCACAGTGTGCCATCGTCCCCCGTCGGCGATTCAGGTACATTTTTTTTGTTTTGTTTTTTCCCTCCCCTGCACTCTATCCCCTAGACGCCCTCCCAAACCCACTTACCTTCGCAAGCAGCATTTTTTCCTTCCCAGCAGCAATTTCCTGTGACATTTTTTTTGTTTTGTTCTGCTCAGAAACGCCACAGCGTTTCAGAACAGAAAAAATGCTATTAGTACCCCGGTCTGGCAAGCCGGGGTACTAATAGGTATAAACCCCTTGCTGCAGGGGCATTACTGAGTCGGTGTATTGCTTAATTAAAATGCCAGTTAAATTATTTGAGTTCACTACACTTTTACCTGAAATGTTCCATTACAAATGTTTAACATTGTTATGTTTCGCAGGGTTTCCTGAGCTAACAGATTCATTTTAGGGGGAGGCAGATGTGTACACACATACACAAACACACACACACACACACACACACATACACACAAACACAACTATACACACACTCACACTAAGAGGAATGCCTGGCCAGAACTTGTTTCTATTTCCAGTAGAAGGGCATTCCAGGAAAAGACTGCTGTTGTTAGGCTGTCCTAGAGTGGCCTCCAACTGGTGGGAGTGTGCTGCCATTGGGGGATTTCAACACCCAAACACCATATTGCTTATGTTACCACCGCTGAACCCGGTGCGATTGAGCTCCATCAGGCAGTTTGATACTCTGATCTCCCTGTACACTGTTTCTCGTCTGGGTCATATCACGCTGGGTCATATCACGCTCCCCTTGCTGAAGCAAACACCAGCCAATTTGCCCCCATCCCTAATACACACCTACCTGTTCCAACCTTCCTGCTTCTAGGCTGCTGCGGCGGCCCCGACCCTTTTTCTTAGGTGGTAATCGGTCAATTAGGCAGTCTTTTCTGGGTGGGCTTCTTAAAAGGCAGTCCAAGAAATACGGTATGAAGACCAAGTACCCAGAACTCAGGGAATCCCTGTTTACTGTGAAGAACACCATGATTCCACAAAGCAACTTCCCTTCATCCTGCAGAAATGGATATTCCCTGGTGGGAGTAATGAAAACTATAATACACTCATCCTTCTCTTCTTCCAGCCTTGCTCTTAAAATAGGTTAATGGAGGGTGCGTACGCTATATAATTTCTGCTGCCCGATAGTTATTTCACATTAGCGCAAGCCAATCAGGTGCCAAGAAATGTGCGCTGAATCTCATGATCAAAGCCCGCGTTCCATCCTGGGACTGGCACCTTCCCCTGAGTCTGCCATTTTCCCTGCCCCCTGCGTCCTTTCCCAGCACCACCAACCACCTGCTCAGAACCCCTGTCCCCCTCACCACCTATCCAACACTTACATGTTCTTTGGCCTCTGCTCCTGGTTCCTCATAGGTCCATCCTGTGAAATCACAGACAGAAAAACGGCTCCGCCTTGAGCCCATTATCCATGTCCTGGTTCCCATACAACCTTCCCGCACACTACAGGCACGTTTTCTTTTTTAATAAAACCCAATTAACACACAGGGACTCAGCCCCGGGGTGCTAATTAAGGAATAATACCCAGGGTAGCTGGCTGGCTCAGCTGGTAATGCAACCAGGTTCCAGCATTAAGGCCCTTGCTTCGCTCAGGCCTCTTACTTGGGTCACGGTAATTAGCAGCCGATCCCGCCCACCACTACAGTTATTAATGCTTAAATACAAATTCCTGCACATTTCTACTCATTCTCACCACTGGAAGAATAACCCACAGACAACCCCAGCTCTACTAATACCTCTACTAGAAGCATATGGGTAGTCCTTACAGAATCATTGCACTGGGGAACTTCCTTGAAAGCCTCAATCTGGACTCGAAATAGTTCAAAACATGAACTGATTGGCAACTAAAGGCCAATTACTCCTGAACTGACTATTCTTTAAAAAAAAATTAAAAAAAGACAAGGAAAAAGAAGAATATCTATTTCTAACCAGGTGGCAAAACTTGTAAAAACTAGAAATAGTTCAATCAAGCAATAAAATAATAATAATAATAATAATAATAATAATAATCATGCTTCTGCACACATATTGGTGGGAGTAGCTGACACACCTCAGCAGTATGGTAGTAGGTCCTGCTCGGATGCAGGCCTTCACTTCTTCTGCATTCACTGTGGCATACAATCACTTTGTCACTTTTACCTCTGCTTGCCTTTGTTTCTTCTGTCTTACACTTTTTGCTATATTAACTTTGTTATTACAGGTGGAGACCCGCTATAATTGCTCTTCTTTTCTAACCCATACTCTTCCCCCCACCCTTGATTTCAAAATTAATCTTAGTGCTAACCTTAGACATATCCATTGCCACCTTGACAATTGAAGATCCAGGCAAAGTAAAACCAAGAAGAAAGGAATACAGGAAGAAATAAACTTCTGAAGAAGTGAATGCAGAAGAGGTTTTCTGGGTGATGTGAAGGGAGGAGGCCCTTTTACTCCAATGCAAAAGTATTTTGTTAACCCAATCAACTGTGGTCCATGATATCAATGTAACTATTCATTAACCACTCGCGTCAAGCTCATGCAAGATTTTATTTCTTGCATCAACTGAGCCGATCAACCTAGTCTTGAGATCAAATCCCCAATGGAAGTGTCTTAAAATCCATCCTTCATTACATAAAAACCTTTAGAGCACTCGTAATGTCAAAAGAAATTCTATTTTTGTCACCCCTGCGAATAGGAAGTATGCGAGTTTTGACATCCATTTGAAGATTTACTATAACTCTAAGCCAGGCCTAGAAATGATCATAGATAGTCTTCATTGCTGTTGTTAAGGACATGTTATGACACTCTCACCATATTTTCCTTGCTGCTGTAACCTTGCCAGGGATGGGGGATCCTAACTAAGTTTCCTATGGTACTGCGAATTTCCAATGATCTGGTTCTGATTTCAGAACACTATTTTTCTCTTTTAACCTGCTATCATGTTCTGCCTCACCCCCTCTCTTCTACACTAGGATGTCATATTAGCATACGAAGGTAATGGTAAATACATTAAATCATGCATGATTTGCAGGAAAATGAAAACGATGGAAACTACCATTCGCCAACTACAATAACTGTCAGAGTTGTAACATTATATTAGCACTCTGGGGTGGGTGCCATTGGGCCTCCCAGCCAATCAGGGCGCTCGGAAGGAGTGCTTTACCTCATGGTATTGCCTGTATTTTGAGCCTCTTGAGCAGCCGTAGGCTGACATCTTACTTCTTGGGTACAGCTCCACTCTCACCTATATCGTAATCCTGACAAACTCCCCCTAAATCCCCCACTCCATCCCTGCCCCATCCCCTGTCAAACCTTCACTCAATCCCCACACCACCGCCTGACCGGGCAGTGTCACCATCCTCTCGCCCACCGCCCCACCCTTCCCCTAACCATCAATGACTGTCATGGAAAGGGAGAAGTGCCTAGGTGTTGTTTCCTTCTCCCTTGTCCATGGCGGCCATCTTTTTTGTAATGTTGTTAAGTTGAGAAACGGTAACCCCTATGTTTCTCAACTTTGAAAAACTATTAGCACCCCGGAAAGAATGCTGGGGTGCTAATAGTGCTAACCCCTCGATGGGGGCTGGGGGGAAATTACCGAGTCTGGTAATGCCCTGGGCCCACGTTCAACGTTCCCTGTAAGGTGCGCGCCTGTGCGGCCGCACACCTTTGATTTGGGAGCCGCGCATATTGCATATTTTACCGCGCACATGCTCATTTTGCTGCAAATCATAATTTTTTTTTTTTTTTTTTTTTTTTTTTTTTTTATAAAACAAATTTCTTTTCTGGGGACCCGTTGGCTGGGCTGGTAATGTGCTGAACTAGGAGGATGGCCCTTGCCGAACTAGGAGGATGGCCCTGTCAGCACAGCAGCACTCAGCACTCGGCATGAGTCTGCTTCGGTATCTAGGGCTTCAGGAAGGGGCCTGCTGGAGGAGGTGGAGTTTGCCAGGGCCTGGGAGGTGGAGTTTGCCTGGGCCCTGCGTGGGCTGGGCTGCTTCACCATGCTTGGAGGAGGTGGGGTTTGCAGCTTGAGGAGGTGGAGTTTGCCCGGGCTCACTGGAACATTCCAGAATTCGCGAAGGCATGTGAAACCACCAGTGTCAGAGACAGTTGAGCAGCACTCCATTCGGGACGGTCGGGCACCATTAAAAATCCTGTTGCCAGTGCTGTGCCAAGGATTTTAAAAGGTGAGTGAGCACTGAGCAGCCCCCCCCCCACCACACAGGACCGCTATATTGTTTTTCTTCTTCCCTTCCGTTCTTTCTTTCCCCCTGTCCGCCTCCGTTCTGTCCTGCAGGCCGCTTCCCCCTTTGGGTACTTACTGTCTGTGACGTGAGTGACCCTGTTCTTTCTTTCCCTCTGTCCGGTCCGCCTCCGTTCTGTCCTGCAGGCCGCTTCCCCCTTCGGGTACTTACTGACGTGACCCACCCTGTTCTTTCTTTCCCTCTGTCCGGTCCGCCTCCGTTCTGTCCTGCAGGCCGCTTCCCCCTTCGGGTACTTACTGTGACGTGAGTGACCCCGTTCTTTCTTTCCCTCTGTCCGGTCCGCCTCCGTTCTGTCCTGCAGGCCGCTTCCCCCTTCGGGTACTTACTGACGTGAGTCCAGAGTGGCTGAAACGCATCTACACATTTGCACGCCTCCTAAAGCCTGGCTATACTAAAGCGACTTTGCCTAAACCTGTTCGCCCATTGTCCGCTCCACCTGAGTTCCAGCACCAAGATACATCTCTTGCAGTAAATATTGCACACTATAAATGCTATTAAAACACAGCATATCATACAGCTTCTCCGGTATAGGCCCGCTTTAAGCCACCATCTCCTGCAGGACACCCCGAGGCTCAGCACTAGTCTATTCCAACCCAACTTCATATTAGCATACATATGTCACTACTTTACAAGCATGGGAGCAGTTATATGTATCAGCATAGCCTTCATTCAACATGTAGGCCTTCCTTACTTATCGGTATTGTACGAATTTTCGGATGCGCACGTGACCCTGTTCTTTCTTTCCCTCTGTCCGGTCCGCCTCCGTTCTGTCCTGCAGGCCGCTTCCCCCTTCGGGTACTTACTGTGACGTGAGTGACCCCGTTCTTTCTTTCCCTCTGTCCGGTCCGCATCCGTTCTGTCCTGCAGGCCGCTTCCCCCTTCGGGTACTTACTGTGACGTGAGTGACCCCGTTCTTTCTTTCCCTCTGTCCGGTCCGCCTCCGTTCTGTCCTGCAGGCCGCTTCCCCCTTCGGGTACTTACTGTGACGTGAGTGACCCCGTTCTTTCTTTCCCTCTGTCCGGTCCGCATCCGTTCTGTCCTGCAGGCCGCTTCCCCCTTCGGGTACTTACTGTGACGTGAGTGACCCCGTTCTTTCTTTCCCTCTGTCCGGTCCGCCTCCGTTCTGTCCTGCAGGCCGCTTCCCCCTTTGGGTACTTACTGTGACGCACGTGAGTCCCCCGTTCTTTCTTTCCCTCTGTCCGGTCCGCATCCGTTCTGTCCCACGGCCACGGGCTGCTTATTTCCCCTTTTTCTGCGACAGTAAGGAAGTAACACGGGGCGAGACTAGAGCATCTCTGCACCATAAAGGGACGTGCACCAGAATTAAGAGAAAGATAGGCCCATGCTTCAGCAAAGAAGGCACAGGGTGTCCCCAAAGAAGGCGCAGGCGTGTCCCCAAAGAAGGCACAGGAGTTTCCCCAAAGAAGGCATGAGAGTGTCACCAAAGAAGGTGCAGGCATGTCGCCAAAGAAGGCGCAGGCATGTCACCAAAGAATGCATAGTGCATAAAGCAATATTAACTGTGGCAGCTGGCATCTTACTCCATGTAATCCAGGGAGTCATCCAGTCCTGTATTTTCATGAAATTTTGATTCTTGAATTTTTTTTCTTTGCCATTTTAAACTAGAAGTCAAAGCGAGTAAAAACATGCATGGCTGGCGTTCTCTTTCACGGCAGGGAGAAACTTGCGACTTGCGAGCTCTGTGAACTTTCACAAAAAAACGTTGTACACCGTGACCTGACCAATGTGATCACTGCTGGAGGAGAACATGTCATATTTTATGTTCCTGCGTACTTACATTTGGCACTGCAGTATTTGTCTAATTTGCCTAGCAAAGAAAGGTGTGATTGTGTGCGCGCGCCGAGTCTTGCATGTATGTGCAGGTGAGGGCATAGGAGTAACGTGGTCTCTGGGGTGCAGGTCAGGATGGAATCAGGATACCCGAGGTCCGACTCCCAGTCCCGAGCGCCCAGACTGAATGAACAATTGCTCAATGCATAAACGTAGACGTAGTTTTAATATGGCACATGTTCCCCTCTTGCCCTGTCCATTTCAGGGCAAGTTTTAAGATTGGTAAATAAAACACAGCGGGTGGAGAGGGACGGAATGGACGAAAAGTCTCCAGTCTGCACAGCTGGATTCGTGTTTACATTATAGTGGCACTTCAGCATCAGATAGTTTTCATGTTGTTGAAAAAAGAAAGATACGATTCTCGGACACAGGAATGGAGGTAGTTTTTCTTTTTCGTTAGTGCTTGCCTTGCCAGGCAAGTGCCATGCAAAATGGTGTAGGCTGGATGTTGCACTATTATGCCATTATACGAGTGGTGCAACAAGATAAACGTGTCTATGTCAAGTTGTGGGAAAGGCATGGGACTTACACCAATGCACAGCCATGTTAGTCTTAGTCCCTGACTGTCCCTGGGCCCAACAGGGCCATCACAGAGGACATTAAGAACAGAGCAAGAATAATGCCTTCATTCCCCTAAAATTCGGCAATAATAGACTCTCATAATCTGGTAATGGGTAGACTACTTCTTCTGGCCGTATCTTTTTCAATGAAATGTAAATCGATCTATAGTCCATGGGAGGCGCTCTCCTCCATTGTACAAGGATATGTTTTCCTACACCTAACATTTTAAGTTTGCATGAATGTTGAGACACTGTGTATGTAATAGGTCGAATGTACACGGAAACAAAATAGGGAAGGGAATACACGATTATATTACTCTAAATCTCCTGTGATGATTGGTAAAAAAAAAAAATTGACAAAGTAATTCGCTACTGCGTGATTGGAGGAGATTCTTCGCAGCCGTCACCCTTAGTGAACCACTGTTGTGTGTTTCTATACAGAGGAATAATGGCTGCCCAGTGGCCACTGGCCACACCTTTATGCTTTGCTGATTATTATCTCAACATGACTTGTTGTGTCTATCCGATTGTGTATATCCTCTTCATTGCATATAGCGATCTACAAGGAGGCATGGGTGTACCTAAGTCAAAATGTTGGGGGGAGGAGGTCTAACCCATTAAATGTGGGAGAGGTGCCAACTTCATAGATTGTGGGGTCAGAGCAAACTTACTTGTGTGGGGTCCTCCATCTTCTTCACACATTATAATGAGACTATTCTAGTGCAGCTTCAATGTTACTAGCAGTTAACTCTCTTCTTCACATCTGAAACCACAGAGTAAAGGAGTGCTGTGAGAATGAGCTGTCTCCTGCCCCTTAGTACCCTTCTAATCACTCCCACCCAGTCCCTGCCCTGACACTAACCCCATCAATTGCCTAAAAACGCATGCATATGAATGGGGTTGCTAACAATGAAACCCTTTACATTAGGAATTGCAGAGCCTTTGTTAACTGTGCAGCTGCGGAGAGCACGGTTTTTCGTCTGTGCCCTGCCTGCCAAATGATCTGTAGTGTACGTCAGAAAGGTAATGTCAACAGACTCCGACTCACCATAACCCAACATTTCAGGGGGTGAGGGAGGGGGAGGGCTGACTCTCAACCTGGCCACTTGACATGGGTGTGGTGGTGGACTGATGGTGGTCTGGGAGGACAACCAACATTAGACATTTTCAAGCGCAACAGGCAGTGGTTCTAGCCAGCCTTGTCCACACAGTGCTTCCCTAGACCAGGTTGTTATGGGCAGTCAGTCAAGTCCAACTGAGAGGTGTAAGGTGCTCATTTAGTCATCAAGTGCTGTAGCTCATATTAGATAAGCATTTTGCTACTTGTACTTGTAATGCAGTTCTAGCCAGCCTTGTCCACACAGTGCTTCCCTAGACCAGGTTGTTATGGGCAGTCAGTCAAGTCCAACTGAGAGGTGTTAGTGTAAGGTGCTCATTTAGTCATCAAGTGTTCTGTAGCTCATATTAGATAAGCATTTTGCTACTTGTACTTGTGTGGCTGCCTGTGGGTAAACAATTCAAGATGCAAGTGAATAGCCAGGCATAAAAGCATCTGCCCTTGGCCTGGGGTGTGATGAGTTCTCCACTTGCACATAGGCAGCAGAAGCACAGTACTTTGTTTCAGTGCAAATAAATGCTATTTCTTTTTTAACCAGATAATGGATAAATTCTTCAACTTCAGAAGATCCAAGTCTTCTTCATCAAAGGAAGGGGAAGGGAGCGCTACAGCAACTGCTGCACCAGCACCACCTGAGAAGAAATGTTGCGCTGCTTTCAAAGAAGATTGGTTAAAGGAAATAGTCGAAACAGAGTCCCAGAAATCACAAGATAAGGTACATGTGCGACTTGGAGAGATTTTTCAGTACAATGCTGATGTAGGCCTGATTTGCATAGTATGTGCGGAAGCTAAAGTTACTGGAGAATTTTCTACAGGAAAGAAATGGGCCGATGGTTGGAAATTGGACTACATGAAATGCCATTTAGTTGGAAAAGTTCATGGCTCTGCTGTACAGGCTCTCAGGCGCAAGAATTCAGCAGAGAAACTGGGGTTTGGATTGCGTAGTATGCTGGCACAAACGTCAACTGAGAGAGGTAATAGATTGGCCATGGTTGAGCGTCAACGGTCCAAGCCTGAAGAGGTGAAAGTTCTACTGCACAATGTTTTGCTAGCTGTAAAATTAAACACTTCCATGCTATCTGTGCAAGAAATCCACAATCACATAGCGCAGTACACCAAAATACCAGATAGCTGGAGAAGTAAAAATTATGCGTTTGAATTCCTGGAGTCGATCAGCAGCGTAATAAAATCAGAAATCTTGGCAGAGGTTCGCAATGCTACATTTCACACTCTGATTGTTGATGAAAGCACTGACATTTCAGTCAGCAAAATGCTAGTTATTTACTTTAAAATCAGATCTCTTGCACCAACAACACCACATTCAATGTACAAAACTGTGTTCGGTGGGATTGTCAAGTTAACATCTTGCAATGCAGAAGCTGTCACTTCAGCAATTACTGAATTTTACTCTGCCAATGGTCTGAGTCTGCAGAACATGGTGATGTTCACATCAGATGGTGCATCCGTTATGCTTGGCAAAAACAACGGTGTTGCTACAAGGCTTAAACAATCTGTTCCACATTTAATTGAGCAACACTGTGTAGCTCACCGTGAAGAATTGGGCATCGGGGATGCTTGGAAGAAGGTGCCAATGATTAGGGAAGTAGAAACCTTGCTAAGGACTGTTTATTCTGTGTTTTGCAGATCTCCATTGAGAAAATCTAAATTTGAAGAAATGGCATCCATCATTGAATGTGATGCTTTGTCATTTCGACCCCTCAATGAAGTGAGGTGGTTATCAAGGCATTTTGCAGTGAATGCATTAATGCGCAATTATGAGGTGTTGCTAAAATACTTTGATCAGGAAATGAAGGAGGAAAATGATCCTATAGCGAAATACTGTTTCAAGAAACTGTCTGACCCCACTTATCACATTTCTTTGGCAGTGTTAAATGATATTCTTCGCGATCTAGCGGACTTGTCCAAGTTACTCCAAAAAAACAGTCTTACCCCAATTGAAGCCATGCAGTTTGCACGCGGCAAGATCAATCAGATCAGGGGACAGTACCTTGGTCAGGAAGTGTTCTGGAGCAGCACAGTTAGAGATCTGATCTCAACATACTCTGACAATGAAAAGGACTTCAGTCCTGTATCTATTCTGAGCTTTATTGGCTTAGTGTGTGAGCATATGGAGAAAAGGTTTCCTGAAAACGAACTGAAGGACTGGGCCAGTTTTGATTTTGATTCACTAGCCACTCAACAATGCAGCTTTGACTTTGGAATAGAAAATGTTAAGCATCTTGTTGAAAAATACAAAGACATTTTAGATTGTAAGGAGGTGGACTGTTTAGAATCAGACCCTACCATGCTTGCGGTGGATTCCATCGTTACGCAGTATAATGCCTTAAAGTACGTGGTAGCAGAGAGGAACAAGTGTGGTTCTTTAAAATGTTTTCAAGACATGGTGAATTTCACACTTCAACATGCAATGGAGTACAATGTAGTGGCACAGCTCATGGACATCTGCGCCACATTTCAAGCCTCAAGCGCAGAGTGTGAGCGAGGGTTCAGTCTTATGAACAGCATTAAGACCAAATCAAGGAATCGACTGGAAGAAAGTCACCTTGACATGCTCATGCGAACAAAGGTTTACCTATTACACAATGAAGTAAATCTTGATGATGTGTATCAGCACTGGAAGAGCGGCAAAGACAGAAGAGAGAAGCATGTGAATCAGGGGGAGTCTGACAGGAGCTCAAAAGACTCAAGTTTCAGTAGTGCTGCTACGGCGGGCAGTGCACTGCCATTGGCGAGTGGTAGCACCACTGAAGTGTAGATACAGACACCGTCAACTTCTCATCAATGCCATTGCCAATGCTGACACTTTGTTTGGCCTGACTTGCTTCTCACTTTGTGGCTTTTAGAGCTTATTGATGCTTTGCTCACCAGAGAGAACTTTGACATTTAAAAACAAAAGCATATTAGAAAGAAGCTTTCAATGGAAACTTGTTTATGCTGTTGAAATGTTCCAACTTTAACGAACAGCAATTGGTATGTATGCCATTCACATATCCCTTCATTTAAATGAAAATGTTTAGATTTGTATTTTTTCTTGTATTAACATGTCATCAGCTTACAATATATGGCAAAACTGGTGGTGCCCACTGCCCTCTGTCCTGTTGTGATGATGACATTTGTTTTCTGTGTTATTTATATAATAGTTTAATTTATTTTCTTTATTGATTGTAAAACAATTTATTTTGTTATGTGCTACCTGGCTGCTAGTGCACTGTACCGGTCCCAGAGTCCCCCATGAATCCGATCCCCCAGTTCCTTCATCTTTAAATGTATTGTTCATGTTGAATAAAATAGTAAACATAATATAAACCCTTCCTTGTTAGAGTGTTGCCTCTTGCTGGACCTCTGATTTGGCAGACAGTCCTCTTTGATGCTGTACTAGTAGTCGTATAGGCAGGCACTGCAGGCACCCTTTTATTTGAAGACTCTGAGACTGTCGGTGTCGGGTTAACTAGTTCCAGGACAATCATCTGAGATTACATGATTACATGATTCAGCGCTTTTTATTTAACTGTCAGAGTCCAATGTCCATTCATACCCCCCCTTCTATTAAGTCTTCTTTGTCATTAATCATGTTCATGTACTGTTTATTTCATTAAACCAATAGAAAGCATTTCTTTATATTCCATACATTTAGTGAATTTGTGAGGCAGAATCTGTGTTCCACTACAAGAACCCCTCTGTTCTTGTACCAACCCATCATAAAACGAAAGATCTTGCTAATGTTTAGAGAAGTAAAGGGACACAATTTCAGATGAGCTAAAGTCTTGGGAGGAGAATAGAGCACCCAAATGACCCTTGAAGTAGAGCTTTTTGTGCCGCAAATTCGCATTCCTCGCTTGCACACTGTGGAATCTGATCACTAAGCCTTGCTCACTGGTGGGGCGCTGCGCCGCCGCGCCACGCCGCCGCGCCGACCACCACCGGTCTGGCAGCGCATCACTCAGTTGCGCACATGACTGAAAAACAGCCCGCACACAAACTATTCTTTGGCGCACACAGCCCAAACAAATTAGAGGGAACATTGCCCACGTTACTGTATCTTAGGCCCAGGGCATTACCTGAGCTGGTAGCGCCCCGTCCACCTTGGGATTTATTGCTTAAGTGGAAAACGTTCTCAACATCGTGGCTGAAAAGGGAAACAGTCTGTGATACAACAGAGAAACAATCATGCATTCTACTGCTCCCACTCTATATGACGCACGTCTTCATGTAGAAAGTAAGCCCTGAACTAAAGGGGGCCACAGCAGGTCACTCTGTGACAACAAAGCATGTTGTACTCTGTCAGGTAAAAGAAGGCCAAGTCGATATGCAAAATGGTGGTGTGGCTAACTTTGGAACTGGGCAGGGAGGTCAGTTGTACAACATGCACGCAATCACTGGCCCATGCAAATTCCCAATTGCCTTTTTAATACTGGTGGATTTACTAAAGGTTTGCAAATTAAGCACATTTTGTTTTTCTGTGAAAGGGCAGGATTGTGAACTCTGTGGTGCTTTGCTCATTACATATCTCATTGTGTCAAAGCCAAGTCCCACTCTGTTGTTCACGGCATGTCTTTTAGCGGCACAAATGCCTGCCTGCCCCCACTCATGGGCATCTGGGTTGGGGTGGACATATGTGGGTATGGGGGAACATGGGAATGCAGAACATTGCCCCTCCTCCTAGGCACACTGTCTGCCAAGGTTACTCCAGTGGTTAAGATGTATTCTAAACCTTCCAGCCATCACCTATTTTGTTTTGCTATTGTCAACCCGAGTGGGACAGGTATGCCCAGACGTGGGTCTGTGCCTGCTGGGCTTACAGACCCAAGCTACTCCTCACGGATGAGGTCCAACAAGACCGACACATGTCTGGGGATGCATGTGGTCTCGTGCAGATCGGATGAGACCAAGCAGTTTGGGATTGACTTTCCCTTTTGGGGTGGGACTAAGCCTGATTTGTATATGTCTTTCCCCTTTTGTAATGCTTTGGTAGGCGAAGAATGATGGTATGGAGGGTTGTCCTGAGCAATGCCAGTGGTTAAGATGTGTTCTAAACTTCTCAGCCATCACCTCTTTTGTTTTGCGAAGGTTACTCCATCAGGTCCCAGTGACATCATAGTGTTGAGAAAGGCACGAATAAGTGGTTGGCCGCATTTGGCCAGGCCTTTCCGTTGTGGGTGTGAAGGGCATTTATATTCCCACCTACAACCCTTACAATGAGCTATGATGAGTGTTGGATAACAATTGTAACAACCATATAGGAACTAGGCAGTAACAGTTGTGAAACCAGGTGGCATAAACTTCTCTGGAGTAGGGTAAGCTCTCATTTTGGTTGGCTTCTATTATTGGAGTCATTGCGCAAAAGCAAAGACTCAGGAACTAAGAAAATGTACCAAAAGTAAGTCTAGGAGGAATGTTTTGGGTCGCATCCCTGCCTGGTGCAGGGAGTTTGCCATGCACTTGTGAGAATCCACTCAGGCCTCCATCCTGTTGTGCCACCATCTTGGTGGTAGATGATAACAGGTGTATGCTTCATAGGTTTTTTTTCCCTAAAATTCTGACCCTCTTTAATTTCATAATAATGGCTTGGTTGCAGTCTTTTAATCCCAAATTCCAAGATATGGCCTCTTAATTGTTTATTGGTGGTTTATTTTTTATTTTGCAATTTCTGGAGCTTGTATGGAACACTATTAGATTGGCAGCCTGGTAGGGCATGGGACCTGAGCTCTTGTATCACAAACAGCCAGGACCTGTTTGAGGAACACCCTCCCTTAAAATGGGGCCAGATTTTAGGTTTTGAGAGCCAACATGGCAATGGCATGTGCACACTTTTTTGACTAGGGTGGCCCAAGTGGGGCACTGGCTTATACAGGGGTGGCATGAAGTACAATGGCACACACACATAACTGCTGAACCCATATGCATGCATATTTGTACATTGCCGAACCCATACCCTCACCCAGAATAATTTAGCTCACACATTGTTTGTCAAGTGTTGGCAATAAAAGGCCGTAGGTTTTATTGTACAGATATGGTTATGCAAATAACAATAATCACATATCATAAGATAATAACAATACTTTTGGGCACCGGGTCTTGGGGTTACCCCCTCTGGCCCGTGCCCGCCTTCTCATGTCCCACGACTTGTTGTGGGCACCGTACAGTGCCCTGTACTTCTTTGCCTTTGTTCTTCTCCCTTATTTGTAGGGTGGGAGAGTTTTGTGGTACAGAAGCAAAGGTTTGGAAGGCACTGAGTAAACAGTATACCTCCAGTGTGTTTGTGTCCCCGTTCAGGGTCCACAAACTGTTTGTGTTTTCTCAGAGCATGCCGCTCTGTATTTATAAGACCCAGGGAAGCCCTGGGTCTTTGATATGTAAAGTAGTGGGGGCTGTTATGTTCCAGCCCCCAGCCAGATAGCCAACTATCTGGCCCCCTGGGGGGGCAGGTCTTTGAAACTGGTCCCTGCCTGCCTGTTGGTTTCCTTCGGTGCTTAGCACCTAGTTGCATGAAGGAAGGGTGAGGTGATTGCTCACACCTCACCCTTCCTCAGCATTGTGATCAAACAGACTGTGTATCTTTTCGACTGGGGGAGGAGGGAGAGGAGCAGTGAGGGGGAGAGGTTGGGCTACCCCTCTCCGGGCCTGCTGATGGTAACAGCAGTTACCCGGCCTCGCTTTGGTAGGCACTGCAGCATTGCCCATGATCATAGTCTAGGATAATGGGGTGGCACCTGGGGTGGCCAATCAGATTCCAGGGTTAGTACTTACCACCCCAGGCCACTCTCTGGAAACGCCACAGCCACATGGTGCCCCCGCAAGCCCTCTCCACGCCCACTACTCGGGGCTTGTCGATGGCCGCTTTTGTCTGTGGTATTGTCAAATCAGCTTTGCACCACACATGTGGTTTCCAGTTGCAGTGCATGACTCTTAACTCAGTTAAATCGGTCCCGCTCAAGCAAGTCTCTCTGCAACACGCTTCCGAGTTAGAACATGCATTGTCGAGAGCAGGAGATGACCCTTAATGGCAGTGCAGGACCCTGAACTCCGCAGTGTGAACACTACAGTCTTCCCCATGTGACTGCATGTGCTTGGCTGAGTACAGCTTGGCATGGCAGCCGCCTGCTACATGAGAGATGCCCATAATGGTCCCGCGGGCACAGGTCTGCTCTGTGTTTCCAAAATGGCTTCCATGCTAAGTTAATCACGAGGCCCCGCTGATCTGAGCGCTCAGGAATGTCTTTAGCAGCGGCACTAGCCAGGAATGAGAGTCACGAATACAGATTTATTGTGTTTGTCTTACACTTGCTAATACCAAGCAGAGGGATCCCAGCCAGCGGCAGTAACTTAGACGCGCAGCTCTGGGAATGGACTGCAAAACATGAGTGCGTCTGAGCAGCAAAGAGGCAGGTGAGAGAGAGCGCGCTGCACTCTCTGCACTCATGACACTTTAGGAACTGTCCTCACCATCTGTGCTTAGGTGCAGGAATGCTCGAGGATGCAGTCTCTCTATTCAAAAAGATACATGTACCTCCATACCTATGAGCCATGGCCTGGCTGCACCTTGACAACATTAAAAAGGACAGAGTCACAGGACTGTCCGCCTTTCCCCAAAAGTGCTGTCCGCGACTGTTCAGAGTTTCGATGCTATGGACAACACGCACATTGCTAGCAGTGGAATCAAATCCCGGCAGGGGCCAAACTCAGCCTTTCATCCTTCCGAGCTCGGTAAATGAGCATCACACACCGTGGGTAATAATAAGCTGCGCTCAGATACCTGAGGGTTCATAGCACTATATAAGTGCCAAATTATTATTATAATTATTATTATTACTCCTTTCTAGATACCAATATGGTCTACATTCATTCTTGTGACCTGACCCCTCTCCTCCAGGCACTGTTCTTAATTCGTAAACGTCTGTAGGACCGAGTGATTTAAAGACAGCCTTCAGTAAAGGTGAGACGTGATCCAGGCTCAGCGAGCTGTCCATCAGATGTGCTGCTAGGCACAGCAACACGTGACCGCTGGCGCCAACCATTCAACCTCCCACATACAGCCTTTGAAATTATACGAAATTCACCCAACTGACCTAAAACAGCAGCAAGTGAGTGAGAATTAAATCAGACACAGGCGGTGTCAGTGTTAGAAGGCAAGTGGGTCCACAGCTCAACAGTGTGAGCGGGGCTTGCATATGTAATCTCTGTGCAGCAGTGTCTCAGTCAATGCATTCTTTATTTATTTTATGTTACTGTATTTTTATAATGCACCTAACACCATACGTGAGTTTGGTTTCTAAGGGTGAATCCGGGATTCGAACTTCTGTTGCTCTGCATGGTCTTGCGTTTAAGACCAGTGTGCTATCCTCTGTTCTGTTGTTATAATGGGAGTCACGGGTATTGCACAACTGACCCAATCTTCACCTGTAAGGCCTATAGACTGAACGACTGAAATTGGGACCTTGGCGTCCAGGGCAGCACTCTTCCAGGCAGCACAAAAGTAGTCTTCCTGTCTGTGGAATGGAGGACCATGGGAAATAAAACGTGAGAGTGACATGTTGGGATTCTATTCAATAGCGCACTTCTGGAACAGGTTGTCCCCTATCAAACAGTGCGGTTGAAGGATTAGCAAGCAGCCGTCTTAAGTGACTCAGAGGGTGTACCAGTAGGAATAATGTGCACGTTTTATGGTGGCACAAGGCTATGAGTAATCCTATCCCCTCAAAGCATATGTTCCGGGGAGAGGGTAGGGCAAGCAAGGATCCCACCAAAATTCTAAATCCTGGAGAAGGCAGAAAAACATTGTCATTGCAATCAATCCCAGCACATGCAACAAGACCAACTGCAGAAGAACGGCCTTCCTCCACGGATGTTTGAGCCACAAAGCAAAATACAAACAATGTGTTAGCAGAGATAGTCACCATGAAGTGGGAGATTGACAGTCTTACAATCAGTTTCTCAGAATCCAAAATAAAACTCAGTGATTGTACAAATGCAATAGAGAAAGGTGGAACTGGTGGTGGCCTCAGTTCCCTTGACGAAGCAGCCACTTTTGAGCTCAAACTGTTTTTTTTTTGTTTTTTTTTTGGTCTCTTCATACTCTGGATTACTCATTTACTGGAGGAGATGGAAGGGGTGCGCTGAGTGTTCTGCAACCCCCAGGAAACCCATTGTGGGCACCAAGAGACCCTATGCGGGTGGTGCGCAAGGTACAAATATGTGACTATATGTATGTATTCCAACTCGATTCGGCATTCCCTTGACACAGACATTTGCTTATCACTGTGCAAAGACTCAAGGCCAAACCAACCGCAGGCATCTACTTGCCAGGGTAATGCAGCACACGCTTCTGTCATGCATGGGATGGGTGCTGCAAGAGAATCCCACTCAGGTGATTGAGGGAGTCTTTCTGCCGGTGAAATAACGCCAGTGTCATATCAACACCCGAATCTTTCTACAGTTGCCCGGCATATTTTCGCTATTTATGTTTTTTTTTTCACTTCTCCTTTTGGGGGTGTCCACCTTAAGAAACACACAGTACATCTTATTTATAACCTGTAACCTTTCAAGGGGGACACCACTCCAAACTCCCAGTGCTCCTTCCCCCTGATCCCTGCAAACTTTCTTCAGAACTCTTCTCACCCACAACCCAGAATGTCTCCCTAGGCTGCAACTTCCAACCAAGTCTCTCCTGACTCAACTCGGATTCCCACTGACGCCTTCTATGTTTCTCCTGCCGGCTGGGCACCAGGGGGATCTGGAACTCCCTACTCAGATCAGCACAATGGAGATACAGAGCTGCCTGCTTAGAATAACACAATGGAGCTATGGAGCTGCCTGCTTAGAATAACACACTGGAGATACAGAGCTGCCTGCTTAGAATAACACAATGGAGATATGGAATTCCCTGCTCAGAACAACACAATGGAGATACAGAGCTGCCTGCTCAGAAAAACACAATGGAGATATGGAGCTCCCTGCTCAGAACAACACAATGGAGATATGGAATTACCTGCTTAGAATAACACAATGGAGATATGGGACTCCCTGCTCAGAACAACACAATGGAGATACAGAGCTGCCCGCTCAGAACAACCCTATGAAGATATGGAACTCCCTGCTCAGATCAACAGAATGGAGAAACAGAGCTGCCTGCTCAGAAAAACACAATGCAGATACGGTGCAGCCTGCTCAGAACAACACGATGGAGATATGCAACACCCTGTTCAGAACAACACAATGGAGATATGGAACCACCTGCTCAGAATAACACAATGGAGATATGGAACTCCCTGCTCAGAACAACACAATGGAGATATGGAACTGCCTGCTTGGAATAACACAATAGAAATATGGAACTATATTATGTTCAGAACAACACAATGGAGCTACGGAGCTGCCTGCTTAGAATAACACAATGGAGATACAGTGCTGCCTGCTCAGAACAACACGATGGGGATATGAAACACCCTGTTCAGAACAACACAATGGAGATATGGAACTGCCTGCTTAGAATAACACAATGGAGATATGGAGCTGCCTGCTTAGAATAACACAATGGAGGTATGGAAGTCCCTGCTCAGAACAGCACCATGGAGCTATGAAGCTGCCTGCTTAGAATAACACAATGGAGATATGGAAATCCCTACTCAGAACAACACAATTGAGATACAGAGCTGCCTGCTTAGAATAACACAATGGACATATGGAACTGCCTGCTTAGAATAACACAATGAGATATGGAACTCCCTGCTAAGAACAACACAATAGAGATACAGTGCTGCCTGCTCAGAACAACATAATGGAGATATGGAACTCCCTACTCAACACAATACAAAGGAGATATGGAACTCCCTGGTCAACACAACACAAAGGAGATATGGAACTCCCTGCTCAGAGCAACACAATGGAGTTACGGAAATCCCTGCTCAGAACAGCACAAAGGAGATATGGGCCTGCCGGCTCAGAACAACACAATGGAGAAATGGAACTCCCTGCTAAGAACAACACAAGGGAGATACAGAGCTACCTGCTCAGAACAACACAATGGAGAAATAGAACTCCCTGCTAAGAACAACACAAGGGAGATACAGAGCTACCTGCTCATAACAACACAATGGAGAAATGGAACTCCCTGCTAAGGACAACACAAGGGAGATACAGAGCTGCCTGCTCAGAAAAACACAATGGAGATATGGAGCTCCCTGCTCAGAACAACACAATGGAGATATGGAATTACCTGCTTAGAATAACACAATGGAGATATGGGACTCCCTGCTCAGAACAACACAATGGAGATACAGAGCTGCCTGCTCAGAACAACACAATGCAGACATGGAACTGCCTGCTTAGAATAACACAATGGAGTTATGGAACTCCCCGCTCAGAACAACCCTATGAAGATATGGAACTCCCTGCTCAGATCAACAGAATGGAGAAACAGAGCTGCCTGCTCAGAAAAACACAATGCAGATACGGTGCTGCCTGCTCAGAACAACACGATGGAGATATGCATCACCCTGTTCAGAACAACACAATGGAGATATGGAACCACCTGCTTAGAATAACACAATGGAGATATGGAACTCCCTGCTCAGAACAACACAGTGGAGATATGGAACTTCCTGCTTGGACTAACACAATAGAAATATGGAACTCCCTGCTCAGAACAACACAATGTAGCTACGGAGCTGCCTGCTTAGAATAATACAATGGAGATACGGTGCTGCCTGCTCAGAACAACACGACGGGGATATGAAACACCCTGTTCAGAACAACACAATGGAGATATGGAACTGCCTGCTTAGAATAACACAATGGAGATATGGAGCTGCCTGCTTAGAATAACACAATGGAGGTATGGAAGTCCCTGCTCAGAACAGCACCATGGAGCTATGAAGCTGCCTGCTTAGAATAACACAATGGAGATATGGAAATCCCTACTCAGAACAACACAATTGAGATACAGAGCTGCCTGCTTAGAATAACACAATGGACATATGGAACTGCCTGCTTAGAATAACACAATGAGATATGGAACTCCCTGCTAAGAACAACACAATAGAGATACGGTGCTGCGTGCTCAGAACAACATAATGGAGATATGGAACTCCCTACTCAACACAATACAAAGGAGATATGGAACTCCCTGGTCAACACAACACAAAGGAGATATGGAACTCCCTGCTCAGAGCAACACAATGGAGTTACGGAACTCCCTGCTCAGAACAGCACAAAGGAGATATGGGCCTGCCTGCTCAGAACAACACAATGGAGAAATGGAACTCCCTGCTAAGAACAACACAAGGGAGATACAGAGCTGCCTGCACATAAAAACACAATGGAGATGTGGAACTGCCCGCTCAGAACAACACAATGGAGATATGGAACTGCCTGCTCAGAACAACACAATGGAGATACAGATTTGCTGCTCAGAACAGCACAAAGGAATTATGGAACTCCCTGCTCAGAACAGATACAATGGAGACATGGAACACCCTGCTTAGAACAACACAATCGAGATGTGGAACTTCCTGCTCAGAACCACGCCATGCAGATATGGAATTTACTGCTCAAAACAACACAATGGAGATATGGAACTGCCTGCTTAGAATAACACAATGGATATATGTAACTTCCTGCTCAGAACAACACAATGGAGATACGGAACTCCCTGCTCAGAACAACACAATGGAGATTCGGAACTCCCTGCTCAGAACAACGCAATGGAGATATGGCACTGCCTGCTCAGAACAAGGAGAAAAATGAGCGGGCACCACTTGTTCGAAATCCACTTGAATCAAATAATGCAAAATTTCAATGATAAGTCTTGTAAAAAAAATTGTACAAAAAATTAGACAGGAGCTGGCTGTGATGAGTCTGGAGACACCCTGACTCGAAATACACATGAAGTAGGAGACCAAGTAAGAATACCAAGTCACACAGCCGCTCTCTGTAAAACCCGACCTGGGTATGGCGTTAGTCAAAGTTTGAATACATTAAATCATGTATCAAAAATAATGCACTTGTTCGAAAGAAAAAGTCTCTTGTTGTTTTCAGAAATGATTTATCGTCTCAAAATAAAACAAAAAAGTCACTAATATATTCTTAGTGAGGCAGCAATTGCCACAACTTATTGTCAGATCAGACTCAATATGCCAATGCATTTCGGAAAGCAATTTCCTTCATCAGGGCTAGTCTGTTGTAATACATTTTAGTTACATACACAATCAAATAATATGAGCATAACGTGGAGAAAAGACACATCAGGAATAAAGCATATCAATGTCATGCAAAGTAGAAACAAAACGAAAACATAACATTCAGTTGAGGTTTTCAAAAAGGGGTGATGTGTCGGATGGAAAAAATAAATGAAAATAGTAAGTGAACTGTACAGTGTTAATTGTGTAAAGCACGACAATATAATTATATAAAGGTCCTTTACCTGTGTAGGGTGGCAAGCTTTATACATAATTAGTACTGGGTTAAAAAGGCCATGGAAGCCATTAGGGAGTTTGTGTGAAGCGCCTGATCTGGATCAGGGTGGTCCAGTGCCGTCACTGCTGCGGCTGCATGTAAAATGAGAGCTGTGATCAGTAAGAGTGTGAGAATGGTGCGTGTGAAGGGACCCAGTAGGGCAGTGAACGTCCTGTGTGTCTCACGGGTGCTGAGAGATCCATCGAGTGAAGGCAAGCGTAGTATACGGCTGCCGAATACAAACGTTGCCTAGGCAACGTTGCTTTTTATAAACACATGACCGCCTTGCGTCCCGATTGGGCGCGCGGTCATAAACTAATGCTGTTCTAAAGCTTGTAGGCTTAATAAAAAGCAAACCTGACATTTGTCTGGCTTAATGTAAGGATGTCACTTATTGTCATGTGTAAAACACAGAAAAAAACAAATACAATGGAAATAGAAGAAATACTCCAAAAAAACTAGAAAATAAAATGAGGAAACTAAGAAATCCATAAATAAAGCACGTTAGCAAATATAGGGCAATCTTGCCGCGGTTGGTGTCGCCACCTTGGGTCCCAGACCATGGTCCAGGATGTGCGGCAAGATTGTATCAAGGTTACACAGGTGGTAGAAATAACAGGTAAATCTCATGTGGTGATCGTACTTAAAAAATAGACAACGACACAACAAAAAACTGAAAAAATAAATAAATGGTACAGAGATAAGTACTCAAACATTATGCATCATGGGAAACAGTGGTAAACAAAGTAATCGCAGCAGTATGAATACCTGGCTAAACAAAGAATTATATGAAACAATGGTAATTGATTTCCTCATTTAGCCCATTGGGGGCTAGACTAGCAAGTTTGTCAATCCAAAAAGTTTCCCTGCGGTTAAGCCGCAGGCCCAAGTCTTCATGAGGGTTATTTTTAGTCAGGACTTGAAGGATCAAAAACCTTATTTGTGTAAGGTTGTGACTGTTCTCGACCCAGTGGCGAACTACAGCTGAATTGAGATTAGCATTGCGGATACAGGACCGATGTTCATTCCACCGTGTTTTCACCGTTCTGGTGGATTGGCCCACATAGTATTTCCCACATGGGCATTTGATGCCATAAATGGTGTTGACACTGTCGCAGGTTCCAAATGTTTTAAGGAAGATCATTTTGCCCGTACGTGGATGGTAAATGACATTGCCTTTGATTACTAAGTCACAGTTTTTGCAGTTGAGACAAGGAAATGTGCCAGTGCGCTGTGTGATTGGTTCCTTAGAGGGTGGTCTCGTATGTACGAGTTCATCTCTAAGATTCCTACTTCTCTGATAGGTGAACACCGGTAGTTTGCTAAATAAATTCTGTACCCTTGTGTCATTCTTGAAGATGCTCCAGTGTTTTTTGATGGTTTTCTTGATTTTGTTGCTTTGAACGGAGATCTTAGACACATATACTGGTGATTTAAGTTCTCTTTTGCTTTTTTTATAATGGGTGGACAGTAAAGTATCATGGTCAAGGGTATTTGCCCTTTCGGTTGCTGAGTTCAATTCTTCTTGATTATAGTCATGTGCTAAAAGTTCTCCTTCATCTCGAGTTCTTGTGATATACAATCCTCCTGGTCACTGACAATCTTTATAACATGTAATAGTTGGCTATATGGAAGATTCTTGAGCAGGCTTGCTTGGTGATAACTCAAGTGATGCAGCAGGTTGTTGCGGTCGGTGGTTTTCCAGAACAGAGTAGTACTGTAACCAGTTTCTTTCTTCTTAATCTCCACATCAAGGAAAGTAATCCTGTCACGCGATGTTTCTCTGGTAAATTGAATGCGCTGATCGATGTTATTGAGGTACTCGAAAAAGGCATCAAACGCTGTCTCAGTGCCTGCCCATATCCCAAAGATATCATCCATGTAGCGTGTCCATAGATGGATATCCTTATTCCATTCCTGCTTGTTGAGTATGTAATCTGTTTCGAATTTGTACATAAAACAATTGCCATATGTGGGCGCCATGGTGGCGCTCATGGATGTACCGGAAGTCTGTAAATAGAACTGATTGCCATATTGGACGTAAGAGTTCTCAGCGATAAATTGAAGAAGAGTCAATATGAATTCTTTCTGTGCTCGGACATCGGGTGTTTGTAGTAAAAGCCATTCGACTGATTCGATTCCAAGATCATGCGGTATGGAAGTGTATAAACTTTTGACGTCAATGGTGAACATCAGCTGGTTCTGTTGAAAAGTCGTGGAGTTAAGTTTCTGTAGAAAATGGGTAGTATAACGTGTATAAGTAGGGGTTTTCTGGATCAGTGGTTGCAGAAAGAAATCGATATAAATGCCCAGTGGTTGGTTAATACTGTCCATACCTGCGGCTATTGGTCTTCCAGGTGGTTTAATTAAATCTTTATGGATCTTTGGTAATGTATACAAGTTCAGAATTCTGGGGTGATTACTATACAGAAACTTCTGTGTATGTTCATTGCTCCAATCCAATTCTAATGCTTTGTCTAGGAGTGCCTCCAGATTCCGTTTAATGGAAATGGTTGGGTCGTGATCCAAAGTAGCATATGTGGTGCGATCTTGTAGTTGTCTCATACACTCTGTGTCGTAGCAACAATGTTCAGGATAACCAAGGCGCCCCCTTTGTCCGCAGGGCGGATTGTTATATTTTTGTCATCGTACAGGTCTTTAATGAGTCTCATCTCATCGGGTTTGAGATTCTTGTGCGTGGAGTTTTGTAGCTGATCCGTTCAAGGTCCCGGGTAACAAGTTTCTGAAAAATGTCCATGGACGGTACTGTGATGGGTGGTACGAATCCACTTTTAGTTCTAAATTCTTGAAAATCGGGAATCTTAGTCTGATTGTCTAGAGTTTCTAATTCTTCAAAGAAAACCTTCAATTTGAGCTTTCTGACTAATTTATACAGTTCGATCTTAGAGTTGAATAAGGTTGTGCCAAAAGTGGGTACGAAACTCAATCCCTTTTGTAGTGTATCTTCTTCCGACTTACTTAGTATCCTATCTGAGATGTTAATGACTACGTTTTCCTTAGTTGTAGTCTCGTTTGTGGTTTGCATGATCAGAAAAACACAATGGGGATATGGAACTCCCTGCTCATAACAACACAATCAAGAAATGGAACTCCCTGCTCAGAACAACACAATGGAGACATGGCACTTCCTGCTCAGAACAATACAATGGGGATATGGAACAGCCTGCTCAGAATAAAACAATGGAGATACGGTGCTGCCTGCTCAGAACAACACAATGGAGATATGGAACTCCCTGCTCAGAACAACACAATGGAAATATGAAACTGACTCCTTTAACTAGTGGCTCGAAAACTACCTGCCTTGCACTGTGTTATGATTCTCTAAGAAATGGGACTTGGATTCGGAGGTAAACATTAGAGCCGGATGCAAAAATACACAGGGTGTTTCGTTACCTCTTGCAAACCAACGTACACTATATATGACATTGTAGTTATTTCATGGATGCAGCTATATCCCTAGCTTCGTGTGAAATCGGACCCCTGTCAATCTCAGATGGCAGATCCTTTTGCTGGGCCAAGTGCCTAGCGCCCAATGTTGGAACTGTCCTCAATGCATTTACTCTTCTGTTCTAAAGCTGAATGCTCTCAGCTGTGTAGATGGACCTATAGCTACGGTGTGCCAACGTGGGGTTGACCCTTCTGGTATAACTCATGCCTCCATCTTTCCAAGTTTGCAAATCGTGTAGCATAATTGCAGCTATTAATTGTTAATTGTAACACCTATTTAAAAGCATATTAATATTGAATTGATATTATTATATTATTATTATTATTATTATTATTATCACTCATTTTCATTATACAGGTCAACAGTCGGACCAAAACCATGCTCATGTAGCCATTACCCTTTCTTAGTATTTAGCTATCGCAGATGGTAGAGTTTTGCAGGGTATGATAGACAAATGGTTGCCAGAGTATTCTCCGCTTGTTGTCATGGTATTCACTGTGTTCCCATGTTTTGCAAATGCTGTTAGAACGCCAGGATAGGTGAAATGGGTCTGTCTGTGCCTCCAAAAAAAGACATACAAAAGTCAATAAGCATTTAAGGGTGGGGTGTTATAAAAAATCATAGAAATAACTCAGCTGGAAAGTCAATGGGTGATATGCCTTGACGAGAATGGCCTACGACACCCAGCAAAACATTTTAAAATGCTTAGCTCTATGCGACATCATAAAGCAAATGTTCTTACTCTTCAAGACGAGCCCATTATACTCTTTAGTCCTAGATTAATTTTCTCTAAATTCATGGAGGATTGTTGGTACAATTCACATTTTGGCCACACCATTTTGTTTCTGGCCATTCTGAGATAGGGTGCGATATCAGTACCTTCACTGGCTCCACTGTAGGGTCGGTTTATTCAAACATTAACCACACACACTGGATCTCATTTTCTAAAGTGGCGTAACGTGAATGAAAAGCAGAAAATAATATATGCCTTTCATTCATGCCACACTGCATGCAAACATGTCAGGCAGCATTTAATTATATTTGTACACGCTGCCTGCCATGTGAGCACTGCAGGCAGCTTGTACAATTAAAAGTAAATGCTGCTTGCGTGCAAGCATAGCTGCCATGGCAGGCATCATTTACTCACTTTGCATGGTGGAGTGCAAAAGTACAGGGCAAAAGGCGGCATAGACACCTATATAACGCACTCTGCTGTGCACATTTGCACTCCACCGTCCAAATGACAAAAAATTGGTGGTAGCCGGGATCTGGCTATGCTTGAGTGCAAATGTACCAGGTCCCTGCCATCAAAATATGTTTCGGAGCAACATGAGATGTACTGTGTTAACTTTGCACGTTTTGATATTTCATGAGAAATAAATGACTACAATATTCAAAATAACATTCGTTCTACACTTTTGCGACAAATGCTGGGCCCAGCAACTTCCTGGCATTGAACTTCTCATTGACTCTAGCACTCTGAACACGGTGAAGATAAAATATAGCTGTCCATTGCATGATCACAAAAGGAAAACTGCAACAGAACGTCCTTATCGTGATAAACTATCAGACACTAAAATGTAAGCAGTATTAGAAAGCAATGTGACTATTTAACACCAAAAATATAATGCCCTTTTTAAGGATCTTGAACCCTCCAAATATGAATTTGAATTAGATCCTAACACATCCCTGCCATCACCACTGTACCTAATGTGTTTTTCCCTTTGTTGTACAATGTCGATTGCTCATAAAAAACAGTGTTAAAATATCCTGCACAGACTAAACCCATTATAATCGGGCAAAGCAATCAGGATACCCTATAATTTAAAATTGCCTCAGGAGAATACAACTTTTAAGACAGTTTTAACAACATTGCCTTCCCCTTCTATAAAAATAAACCTTCCTTGTTCAGCTGCAACACCTCTTTTGGAAGCACAAAAGCAAAATGTCTAAGGATTAATATCGAAGAGAAACCACACCTCACTGATGACGCCCAAAAAGGCCGAAACATGCATATAAAGTTGCTGGTGGCATTCTGTTCAGAGAAGACTTGCCTGTTCTTTCAAATCTGCGACCAGAATTATATGCAAAAGGATATGTCTCCCCTGGTTAGGAACAGTGGGATGAAATGTGACTGTAGACTCACACCATAGACCAGGCTATTTGGCTTTGTTCGTTCTCAGCAGAAGGACACTCGCAATTTTGACAAAAGTTAATGGAGTGTCTGCCAACCCTATTCTTTACCTTTTAGGAGATGTCTCAAAAATGTTTACTGCAGAAAAAAAGCAGAGAACGTTCTTATCATTGTTAAAGTTCAACATGTGTTCTGATTGGAATTCATGGTCTTCACATTCCAGAGATAAATGTTTATACATCCTAGCCATTATCATTCTATTTTCTGCTTTCCTCGTCCTTCTGACACAAACAGCCCTCTTACAAGGCCGATCGGGATAAACACTGCACACACTCATGCATGGGAGGTAAATAAAGTTTTGTTCAGAATATTTAAACATGGCTCAGGTGGATTAAACACTTTCCAATCTTCTCCCCACACGTCTGTCTTGGCCCCTCCTCCTGTCTATTCTGGTCCTCTGATTCTCGTCTTGGGCTCCTGGGAGGACCACACTTCTGGATCTCTGGGCTCCATGGACACCTTCATGCTAACTTGGGTTAGTGGCATGTGCTGTGGCTGGATGCTACCAGGCTCGGTCCTAGAGCTTCCACCAGGAAATTGGACAGCCAGCTGAATCATAGTGGGTTGGCATGGAGACAAACCTGTTGCAGTTTATTGCGCAGTCACACTCAACTCAGGGAGTCCCCCCCCCCCAATGAATGTGGCGCACATCAAATCACTTTGATTTTGATTCAGGTTCTGTTTGATAAGCCCTCCAACCCGTCTTGCACCCAACCCCAACAAATACCTGGTGCAACAATGGACTAGGAACCAGGCCTGTGTGTAGTATGAATATAGATTTATTAACTTATTTAAACCAAATTTTACAAACACACTAACATCAGCCACCAATGCTTTGCCAGCACAAGAACAAAAATGACTTCCGTAAAAGTACCACCAATCCAGAAAAAGAACAATTCAGGAAACAAAGTGATTGCTGATTTGGTCATAATACTTTTCTCCCAGCAACCCCACCCTCCAAAAATCAATTAGGCTTGGCCCCTGTGAATTGAAGGCCAGTGGCAGAGAGTGTGAACACAATGGGAAAAACTTTTTGGATTCTGCTCACAGATACAATATGAGGGAAAGAAAAGCAATGGAAAACTGTATTTTGCCACACCTAAAAATAACAGGACTTTGTGGTTTTTGTTCCAGCACAATGGGAACAAAGGGGCAATTTTCTTTTCTTTCACCACACATGCAAAGGACATACCAGGCTGGCACTTCTGATTTAAGATGAAGGGGATCAATGGAGAATTTCGTTTTGCACCCTGCACACTCACGTGGAAACAGGGTTTTGGGATTCATTCTTTTGGCAAATCTTTATATCTATACCGGCTCAAGACACACTGGAAATGTTGATTTTGAATGCCAACAAAACACATCCCGTGATTTCTATATGGGAATTTATTGATTTACTTTAATTAAATATGCTAAGGATCTACACAGAAAAACATGATATTTTGCTATGGGGAAATAACTAAAACAATGCTTGAAAATGAAGGGCCACCACAATCTATGGCTTTGGGGATAGTTTTAATTACAGGAGAGGCCTGTTTATGAGCATCAGGGAACAGCAAGGCACCTCTGGGAAAGCAAGGGTGTCAGTCAAGGATAGTCTCTTCTGAATCCTCCAAGGGGTCCCAGTCAGCTTCTATGTCTCCTGGTTCCTGTCTCTAATGCAACATGTGGGGATTCTCTGCTTGAATATTTCTCGCAAGGGTTCAGAAGCAGGTTGCCTCCCAGGATAAGTGGAAAAAGCCAATTTCTAATGCAAACTGGTTTGCTTATAGGGCAAATGACATCACCAACTTGTCATGATTCCTGCAAAAGGGATTGGTTGGTTTTCTCCACCCACCTCCCACCTGTGTGCTAATAGGAGAAGGAGATGAGGGGTGTGAGCTAGGACAGCTGTGGGAGTAGAAAGCTTTGCCATCCCAATTTCGCAGGTGGGCTCGGTATGATCAAAACTCTAAAAATCTATCCACATGACAAGAACCCTATTTTTTCAAATCTTTACATGCATGAATATATTTTTAAGAACTGCATTTTAAGATAAATTAGATGATGCTAATATGAAGTCAAAACGCCCCTCCTATCAGAGATACAGGTTTTCTTCAATTACTCAGGAGCCATATCAGTGAAAAATATGCCACTTCATAGTTCTCATTTTAATTATTGCCTTCACCCTCACACCAACTTTCACATCTCTCGGAATCAAGGGAAGGCCCAAATCAAATTTCCATTAATAACTTTAGTTATGTTTATCATACAAAAATCATTTTAGCATGATACAAAGGGGGTTACTGTCACCTTTAATAAAAGTCTGAAATGACCGTTGTGGCATATACGTGCCCCTTTTATGTAATAATATGTATTTTTCTATTAATTCAACTGCAGCCTTTTTCCTTTGTTCTGTTAAGTTGCATTTACCCTTAAGCATGTGACCAACCAGAGGCTGGCTCGTGTTTATGTTCGTCTCCCCTTCAGGCCTGAGAGGCCATGATTGCAACTCGAATGGACATTTTATGGAAATTGTGACCTCAAGGTCACTTCTGCTGAAACAACAGGCATGTCCTTGTCTGTTTCCACTGTGGTTTAAATCTAAGCAGTTAATTTATTTCTGTACACAGTAGGAGGAACTTGCTGTTGTCCTTTTCTCTTGTTTCTGCAGCGCTGTTTTTATTTTTACTGATTGTGTTTCATTAAGAAGTATATTAGCCTCTTCCTTTCTTGCTGCCTCTCTACTGGCATGGGAGCTCATGCTGATGAGCAAATGTGTAGCATGACTCTGTCGTGTGTGGTAGTGGATCTGGTACATATATCAATGTATTACTAGAATGATTTACAGCCGGTATTCATATGATGAATATCATATGTCCAATGCAGGAATTGGATTGTAAGTTACTCCTTAGACTCAGTGATTTCGACAGACATACATTACACATGGAAAGTGAAAGTGGTACTTACCCTGACATTGTTTACCTAGGCATCCTCCGACATCTTAGGTTCACACCGACAACAGGTTTTCTCACTCACTCTCTTTATTATGTGATGGCTATGAATGTTAATACAACCTGAGCTGCTGTGGTCATGGCCACAGAAAAGCGTTAGAGTAGCCACACGCTCCACTTAAAGTCTTTCACAGGTACAAAATCTGCGTTGTAATGCTACAACATGTATGAATCCACCTTATTGTGAGTTGTACTCCCATAAATAGAGATCCAATCACTCACTACCAAAGTCAAAAAAGATTAAAATTTCAAATCTGTATTCCAGAAAAAAAAGGTTACAATTCTTTCTTCATTTTTCCAGTTTGTATTAGCCAGAGAAACCGTCAGCTTGATGCATTTCACCACAATCCCATTGCTTGTTCACAATAACCAACCACATTAACATATAACAACGTAGTGATGGAAATAGAAAAGGGTATTCACACATAACAGACTTGTCAGCCATTTTGCATTGGGAGATGAGGAGTCCAGCAGGGTTCCCTGGTCATTAGCCAAATATTAAACAGACTCAGTGTGTGGCTGTCTCTGTTTTAATGCACACTTTCTAAGTGATGTGCATGACTTTGATAATGTGTCCCATTTTTCGTTATCAGTGCACGGGCACGGCCGTCAGTGTCTTTGAGTCTTATAATGTTATACCTGCTCAGTCGTGATGTTCCTTATTATCATTGATAGAGTACTCAACATTTGTTGGTAACAATTAATGAAGTGCCTAGTGCTTGATGCGTTAACAACCATTCTGACAGCAACATAGATAACAATAAGTGTCTAGTGCTTAACTAAATGTTAACAATCTTAGCAGTAGTTAGTAAAATGCCTAGTGCTTACTATACCAACAATAGTTCTAGCGACAGCAAAGACTATAATAAAGTGGCTAGTGCTTGGCTTAATGTTTGTAATCTCCAAAACAATGCAAACAGTACTAAATAGCGTGTCTAATGCACAGATAAAAACATTAGCATTGGTAAGTAAAGTGCCTTGTGCTTGACCTAGTTATGACACTCCTAGCAGCAGTACAAACAGCAATAAATAAGATACCTATTGCTTCACACATTAGCAACAGTCCTAGCAGCAATGCTAATAACAATAAGTAGAATGGTCTATCTTGTAAATAAGGTGTCTAGTGCAGTAGAAGCCACTTATTAATGTCCCAATGGGTATAGGTAACCAAAATGCCTAGTGTCATACTAGTAACATTGAAAACATCAAAAAATAAATATATATATATTTCAGGGCCTACGGTAGCGGCACTGTAGTTATGGTTAAGTTGCTCAACCCATAGGACAAGCACTTTTTGGGTGGCTTATAACTTTGCCCCCCTTGGACGAATAATCACAACACTTGGCAAAAGAGAAATATGGTCCTGTCAGATCGATTCTGCAAAGTTTGGTCAGGTTTCTTTAAGGGGGGCAAAGTTATAGAGCGGGATCCTAAAATGTGTCGTTTTCCCCATAGACGCAATGGAAAAATAATTTTGCACACACCTGCAGCCCAAACTGCCGGACGGATTTTCACCAAATTTGCAGCAGGAGGGGCGGCTTGGTGCCAAAAGTGTGCTTTTGTAAATCCTTCCAGTAGTTTTTGTTAAAACGACCAAAAGGTAGGTAAAAAACAAAATTGTATCTGGGTTCGGACTGCAGGCTCACTTCGCTATTTGGTCCACAGACGGGCCTCTGATTGGTCCAGAGGGCGGTGTGACGTTCGCAGGCATCGGACGCTCTGCTGATTGGATGGCAAAAAGCATAAGGTGCATCATATTTTTTAAAACTCCCACCATGTTGGATTCGCGGACAGCAGCCGTTGTCCATGAACATTGCGGTAAAACCATATTAATAAGCACAACATTATGCTTGTCAAACTAATGAAACAATCTCTGGGTAGGTGAGGGGTGATGAGGATGGGATATGACCAT
This sequence comes from Ambystoma mexicanum, assembly GCF_040938575.1. Taxonomy (NCBI): domain Eukaryota; kingdom Metazoa; phylum Chordata; class Amphibia; order Caudata; family Ambystomatidae; genus Ambystoma; species Ambystoma mexicanum. The sequence goes on from NC_090931.1 coordinate 370,036,470, forward strand.
AAGAAGCCAAAAAAACAGCTGTGTTTCTTCTCTGATGTCCGCGAACAGTCAGGGGCAGTCCGTTGGTGTTCGCGAACATCAGAGATGTTTGGGTACATCTATGTTTATTTTTGCATTACAGGGTTGGTGAAAATCAGTTTTTGGATGGCTTATAACTTTGGCACCACTCAATGAAACTGCATGACTTTTTGGAATATCGTTCTAGACCTGACTCTGAATGGTTCAAAGTGTAGTACTGTTTTGTCAAGAGGGAACAAAATTAGAGGGGGGCTCCAAAAATGTATTAAAGGCTTATACATGTTGTGCCATTTGATAAATATGCACATCAGTTTGCAAAAAGATTGTAGACCTAGATATGAATGTTTTTGCAAAGTTTGGTGGGATTCTGTCAAGAGGGGGCACATTTAAAGGGGGGTCTCAACATTTTTAGAAGGCTTATAACTTTGGTGCCATTTGAGAATATGGACAAACGTTTTCAGAAAGATTATAGACCCAACCTTGAATGTTTGCACAAAGTATGAATGGAGATAGCTCAGCGGGTTGATCGCTTGCTGCTGCGATCTGAGCCTGATCTGCAGGTCGCAGGTTTGAGTCCCGGCAAGGCCAATTCATCCTTCCGAGGTCGATAAATGAGTACCAATTTAGGTTGGGTGATATTGTATGTAAATAAGTGCTCTGTAAAGCACTTTGGATAAAGGCGCTATATAAATAACTTTTCATTATATGACTATTGTATGTACGTACATTTTGACACTTTTGAAAAAATAAAACATGGGCGGATTTACAGCAAACTCGTGTAAGGAGCATTGGCAAGGACCTGAAATCATGGTTTTGCAAATGTGTCTGTGTTTTATTTTTTGAAAAGTGTCATAATGTAGGTGCAAAAATAGTGATATAACTTTGATGAATGAGGTATAGCGTGTGGCCATGGGCAGTAGACAGATTGTCTGGGGCATGGCCCATAGGCCATGACCCGGACTATCTGGGTACTGGCCATGACCATGAGGGACCACAAATGGGGTTAAAGTGGGCATGGCCAATAGGGACCGGCTATGTGGTAAAGGTTTTCGAAATTGGGATAGGCTTGAATGGGGAAAGAAATCTGCTTGTGGGTACAGGTTGAAGTGCTGGATGGGATTGCAGCAATATGCATGAGGAGTGTCAGCAAGAACTTGAAAGCATGGGTTTATAAATATGTCCTGTGTTCTATTTTATTCAAAAGTGTAAAATGTAAGTACTCAACTCAGTGATGTAACATTTGTGTCTGGGCAAAGGGCCTGGCCGTCAGCAACAAGAAATGTGTACTTTAATTTGCTTATTGCGGCATGGGGCATGCAGCATGGCCGAAGCGGTAGGTTTGAATGGGAACAAATAGTCTGCTAGCGGTTCTAGCATGAAGGACTTGATTACAACAGACTTGGGCAACGAGCATTAGCAAGGACCTGAAAGCATGTTTTTGGAAATATGTCTAGTGTTTTATTTTTCAAAAGTGTAAGAATGTAAGTAGAACAGCAAGTGATATACATTTTGTGTGTTGATAGTGGGCCTGGCCCTCGGCCAATGCAAATATGTACTCCGATGTGCTCATTGGGGAAGGCTGCATGGGCGAAACCTATGCCCCATGGATTTGGAGACTGGCCATGGCTTCATGCCATGAGCACTGGCCATTGTTTACATTATCAGGGTATAGTGGACTCTGATCTGGGATGCAGGGTAGTTGCAGTGAATAATAGGGGTGGTTTGATTTAGCTGGGGTAATGGTGGAGTCTTATGCTGTGGGAAATTGAATGATGATTTCCACCCCCAGCACGTACCGCTGATAATGACAGACATAAGTATGTGTTGTACAAAATATTTTTCATAAAGGAGGTTTATATTTCTTTCATATACATATGAAAAGAGGAAATATTAATAACTTATATACAGTGATGTGACACCATGAAACATTTTCACTTACAAAAACCTATTAAATTGATAGAAAAAACATTGTTAAAGGGGTGTTACGGTTAAGATGCATCCCACCTTTGGGACTCCTCTGCTGCAGTAGGTAGCCAGTGGCATTCCACCTTGGCATCCTTTGACATTTCCCTCCTGGATTGAGCACTTGCCCATTCGTACTGCCTCTTCTATTTAAGCACTTCTCTCACTGCACAATGCATAGGAACATTGTGTACAATTGTTTTGTATAAGTAAGGGAAATGCAGATGCAAAAGATTTGTAGACGATTGTTAAGTGGCAGTTGGAATGTGGAAGCTTGGTATGGTTATAGGGTTATATGTACAGTTTTTGGAAGTGATTGGTGGATGTATAGAGCCCCACCTTCCCTTTCCTTGGTGGCCATCTTGGGAAAGGATGTTCCTTCCTATAGAGGGACGGAGTGCATGTCCCGCTGTAGGAAAGATAATCCCTTTTTTTAGCACTCCAGGTTACTGTTTCAGCACCCCTGGGTGCTAATGGTCTTTATCCCCCATTGCAGGTACTGCAGCTGGGGATAACGGCCCGGAGCACTTATTATCCGCCCTTACTTCGCTTGGGGCGATAACTTGGGCTGCTGGGCCTTTATCCCCTATCCTGCCCCTGGAACGGGGGATGAACCCCACATTATTCCCATTAGCATAACACAAAATGCTAATGGAATTGTTGGAAAATCTATTGAGTCTATCTCTATCTTTATTGAGAAATGTAAAGTAGATGGAGTCTATAAGATCATTTTTATTTTTTATTTTTTAACTCTGAAAGGTGGTTCCTAAAGGAAACCTTTTTCTTTTTTTGTTGCGGGAGAGGTCAGAAAGTAAGGTAGGCAGGCAAATGAGGGAAGAGGCATCAACTACTAATATGGAGGGGCAGGTGGACAGGGGGAGATGTTGCACGTGTGTTACATCTAAGGTAGGGGGTGGTGTTTTTCATGCTCCTTGATTACAGCTTCAAAAGCACTTCAGAATTGCTCCCCCCTGCAGAGTGGTGTGTTGCAGATAAACAGCCTCTTTTATCACTTGCAAGGTAGCTTGTTGGATTTTGTGTCCCACAGAAGTGGCTGTGTGGTTACAGTATTGGTTGAGGAAGATGAGGTGGAGGAAGACCACCTACTACTTGCTAAGAAAGGTACAACTGTTCTGAGAGCATTGCGGTGATGGATTTGGTGTGGCGGCGCTTAGAGGTGGTTCTGTAGGAGTACTGTCCAGTTAGTCCGCGTCTTGTACTCAGGACATTTTGCTTTGGTAGCTTTAGCCTTCTGTACATTCCCAACAGTGGTAAAGAACTGCCACACCCAGGATTCATTCTGGGTGTTAGAGGTAGATCTTCTTGCTCCTCTTCATTGTCTTTTGAAGTACAGTACTTTTTTTGTTGTGTAGGTCGTCCATCTGGTGATGGTGTTGGTGACTCTTGGGGAGAAGGGATGGTAATAGCTCATGCCATTTTTAAGATAAATAGCAGTTTTGCTAATATGCTTCCAAGTATGTGCTCTGTGCTAGATTGTTAATTGATAATGAGTAAGAATAGGTGTCGGTGCTGTGCAAGGGTAAATTTTGAGCTTGAAAGTTCCTAGATGACCTGAAAAATGCAATTCCGAACTGTTTGCAAAGCACTGACCCGTTTGCGAACACGTCATCAAGCCGCGCATGCACAAGTGTTCACATGACACTGACTCGAAAGTCTGCAATGACGTCAGATGCTCATGAACTTTGATGTGCACAAAAACAGTGGAAAAAATAGCAAAAAGTGTATGGAAGTGTTGAAAATGATGCTAGAAGGTTGGCAATGGTAGAATTTCTAGGTGAAACTTTCTAAATTGGAAAAAAATGTTGCTATATTGGGGTAAGTATGATATTAGTAAGTTATAGGAAATTAGCCTGCACTGGTAAAAACCAAAAAAATTCATTGAAAAATCTTTGTTAAAGGGACTTGATGGTTAAGTTGAACTAATAAAAACCTATGAAATTCAATTAAAAATCTTTGTTAAACAGACGTTATGGTTACAAGTAAAACCGAAAACCCTCAGAAATTCACCAGTTATGGTAAGCTAAGTAGCCATACATCGCACCAGCAATGTGCACTGCTAAGACTAACACCCAGGACATGAAATATGACATCACAAATGTCATTGATGACATCACTGATGACATCACATATCTGGCCCACTTGTTTTTGTTTACTGACATGGTTAGGCTAGTTTTTTGTTTTGACTGACAATGCGAATTTCCAAAATGTAAAAGGTGCTATATATCTACACATTAGCCTTTTTATATGTTCTTAAATTACTTTTCTTAGAGTTTAATCTGAGCTCATAGTGCACATACATGGGGCAATAAGCACGCCTCAAACACACTATTAATTTGCGTACATGAAGATTAACTATAATGTTATTGTCATTTGTTGGTGCTGATGTTTCTTTCTTTCTTACTTTAGTTTCCTTGTATGTGCCTCTGAGTTGTATGCATTGTGCATTTTTAAATGTATTTTTTCTAACCATGAAACTACGACAATTGGTAAAAGGAGCAACACACACAGTGGGACACACACTGGATGCAACCTTCATCAACAAAAATCTTATCACCACTGAACCACCAACACAGATACTCTGGAGCGACCACCTCATCATTCCATTTGTGATCATGCTACCAACTAAAGCAGCCAAGCAGCCTGATAAACTCCAAACTATCACAAAAAAGAAACTCAAAGGCCGTCAAAGTGAGCAACTTAATAGAACTTCTTGACCTCACAAAACCAACTACCATTAACCTGGACGTAGCTGACCTCAACAGCAAAACAGAGCTAATTCAGAAATGGATCGCTCAAACAATCAACAGCATCTCCCCAGAAAAAAACATTACGAAAGAGAGCAATGGCAAAATGGTTTACCCCACTGCTCAGCACCATGAATAAGAACAAGAAACTTGAACTAGAATGGAGGAAAGAATACAACCAAGCAAAGAGAGCCCAGTTTCAACGACAAATCCGATCTTACAAAAAAGAAATTCAAAAGGCCAAAAAGAAACACTACGACAGCAGAATCACAAAAGCCGCCAACACCCAAAAAGAACTGTTCAACATCATAAACAAAATAAGGAGCCCACTGGGAAGGAACAACACTCTGGTACCTTCAAAAAAACTATGCAACGACCGAGTGGACAAATTGAAAAAAATAAATCAGCGACATCCTTCAAATTCTACAAAGCAGACCGGTCAACCAAAACACACAACCTAACCAACCCCGCCAAATGAGGAACCACAGCATGAACTCCAAAGCTTCCCACAAATATCAGTAGGGACATTCATTGAGCTGTTAAGACATAGTAACAAAGCAGGCTCCCCCAAGGACACCTGTCCCCCAACATTTACAAATAAATCATCACACAGGGAGCACCACTGGAATACTACAGAAACCATTTTAACATTTCACTCGCAACAGAGAAAGTACTGCAACCATTCAAATTGGCGCACATCAAACCACTACTTAAGGACACGAGAGGTGCCGTGGAAGACCTCTCCATCTACAGACCTATTTCAAACATCCTCTACTCAGCAAAACTGTTAGAAACCTATGTCTATAAACTAATACAAGAACATGTAGAAAAACACCAGTTGCTGGATCAGTCACAAGCTGGCCTTAGACCTGTGAGAGGAATGGAAATGGCACTCCTATCCATCTGGGATGACCTAAAGACAAATGCAGACTCCGACACAAACTCTGCCCTAATACTACTCAACCTCTCGACATCGTTGGACAGTCAGCCATGAAATCCTCATCACGAGAGTAGAAGAAATAGGAATAACAGACTTAGTCCTCCTCTGGATTAGAACATTCCTATCAAATAGATTGGAAACTGTCTGGATAAAACCCTTCAAATCCACTCCATGGGACACTGACTGTGGAGTACCACAAGGATCAACACTATCCCCACTGTTCTTCAAGATCTATCTGGCTCCGCCACTTAAGGTCATCAAAAAACACAACCTTACGTGCTACAACTACACAGACGACACACAAATCATCTATAAAATTGAAGATACACAAGAAGAGAACACAATGCTGGGAGAATGTCTCAAAGAAATCTACGGCTGGATGAAAACAAACAGCCTAAAACTCAACCCAGGCAAGACAGAAATCATAATTATATCCAAAATCCAAATATATATATGTATATATATATATATATATATATATATATATATATATATATATATATATTACATGGACGCGGTAGCGTCCATGTAGTTATGGTTAAGTTGGTGTTTCCATAGGAAGAGCACTTTTTGGGTGGCTTATAACTTCGCTCCCTCTGGACGAATCCTCACCAAACTTTGCAAAAAAAAGTATATGGCCCACTGTGAATTTTTTTGCAATTTGCAAAGTTTGGAGAGGTTTGGTCCAGGGGGGGCAAAGTTATAGGGGGGGTCCCAAAACTTTTGTTTTTTCCTATAGACATAATGGGAAAAAACTTTGCGCACGGCTACAGCCCGAACCGCTGGATGGATTTACACCAAATTTGCGGCAGGAGTGGCGGCTTGGTCCAGAAAGCGTGCTTTTGCAAATTTGGTGTAAATCCGTCCAGTAGTTTTTTTGAAAATAACCAAAATGTAAGGCAAAAAAATTAGTGATATCTGTGGTCGCTTCGCGGACGGACTTCCCTGTTCGCTCCGCGGACAGCACCCCGATTAACCCATGGGCTTGCGTCATGTCTGCGGACATGCAACGTGTTCTCTGATTGGGCGGTGTGGTGCATGATGCGCGTCAGATTTTCTGTCGCGCCCGCCATCTTGCATTCGCCGCCGACCTCGGACAGCGCAGTGAAACTTGAATTACAAATTGTATTTAGTGGCGCGTGTTGGTGTGTAAGAGTGTTTGGGGAGGGTGGGGGAGTATGAGATAGGTTCAATGTTGTATTTTTTTAATGTGCTAGACGCTTTTGTTGTGTTCGATTTGTCTGCGGACAACACGGCTGTTCTGGAATGTTCGTAAATAAACAGAATGGATTCGGTGTCAAGTTGAAAGTGTTCTAAGAACACTTGTGGGGTCTTGGAAAGTTAGCAGGGGGTGTCCTTGCGACGTTGTGTGTATTGTTCGTTGGCAAGCTGAAAGTGTTCTAAGAACACTCGCGGTGTTTACGTACACAAAGAAAATGGGGGTGTCTTGAGGACGCTGTCCGTATTGTCCTCTGGCAAGTTGAATGTGTTCTTGGACCTTCCTTGTGTCCGAGGACATTAAAATGGTTGCAATGCTTGAATCTATGGGTGTGATATGCTGCAGTGGTTGTGGCCAGGGTATAGAATGTTGGGTGCATGGCCATTTGGCCATGTACCCAACACTCTATGGCCTGGCCACAACCACCGCTGCATATCACAGTCATATGCCATGCACCCAAGAGTCCATGCCCTGGCTAGAAGTATCGTAGCATATCACAGTCATATGTCAAGCACCCAAGAGTCTATGCCCTGGCCACAAGTATAGCAGCATATCACACTCATAGTGGCTAAGAACACTCGTGGGGTGTTGGAATGTTTGCAGGGGGTGTCCTGGAGACATTGTCTGTATTGTTCGTTGGCAAGCTGAAAGTGTTCTAAGAACAGTTGCGGTGTCCTGAAATGTTCGTACACAAAGAAAATGGGGGTGTCCTGAGGACGCTGTCCGTATTGTCCTCTGGCAAGTTGAATGTGTTCTAGGACCTTCCTTGTGTCCGCGGACATTAAAATGGTTGCAATGCTTGAATCTATGGGTGTGACATAGTCTTATGCCATGCACCCAAGAGTCTATGCCCTGGCCAGAAGCTCTGCAGCATATCACAGTCATATGCCATGCACCCAAGAGTGTATGCCCTGGCCAGAAGCACCGCAGCATATCACACTCAGAGTGGCTTATAACTTTGGGTCAAAAACAAATTTATAAGGAACAATGTTATAAGCCAGTATGGGTGTGATATGCTGCGATGGTTGTATTTATGATGTTATACTTACTATTTGGTTTAGTAACAGGAGTCCATGTTTTTCTTGTTCATTTGTGTGATAAAAGAAAATAGCATGTTATTATTAGTATTTTATAAAGAGTTATTACATTGTACAATCAACATTTTTTCTTTTTTTTTAGCCTCATATTTAGTCGATGACAAACGAGAGTACTGTGCAATTTGCTCAGTTTCTGTGTTTGTTGCTAAAATTATTGGGTCTGTGGGAGAAAAGAAATCCATGTTGGATTAAAAAAAACTTTTTCTGTTATGCTACAGTTTATTTGTTTGTTTGTTTTCAGTGTTTACTTGTTGTTTCTGGCTAATGCTTTATACATTGGATTGTTCCAGTTTTTGGGAGCAGTAAGATATTAGGTATTTGTTTGGATATTGTACAGTTTTGGAGCAGTTAGATACCAGTAGGCATATTCTAACTGTTTATTTTTTGATACAATTTTTTGTTATTGATTTATCTGTTTGAATATTTCTAAATTTTGGGACAGTTAGATACCAATTGGCGTATTCTAACTGTCTATTTTATGATTTATTTGAGTAGTCCTAATGTATCTGTTTAGTTGTTGTAGCATCTTTGGGCAGTTAGATAGCTTTTGGATTATTGTGACAGTTTATATTTTTTTACTACAAGTGTACTTAAGGTTTAAGTACAGTTTAGTTATCAAATTTTGGTTTTAAGAACATTAAATAAGTGTTTGTAAGATTTGCTGGTAATCTCTGCTTTAGAGTAATGGTACTATCATTACATTCAAACCATCCACATTTCTTTTTTATGTATGCAGTGTAGTGTCCTGAGTTGGTTGTGGCTCCTGCGTGGTAGATGATACCTATTGTTGTGAAGGTTTTCCTAGCAAGTGATATTTGACCATGTGTGAATCCAGTCAGCTTGCAGTTGTTTTTGGTACCATCTACATTGTAACGTAGAAGCGTTAGTATTAAGTATTTACTATGTGTTTGTATTACTAACGTGGAGCGATTATCTGAATTGCAGGTGGAACATAATCTACCGTGGTTTGCATTTTGTACATTGCTGAAATGGAACAGATTCACAATTAGGTATTGATATATACACACAGCGTTCATTGGGGATTTGTTCTTGTGTCACATTGTTGCAGTGAGTGCATGTATGTTTCTACATGTATGAAATCTGCAAGATTTCATTTATAGGTATGTTTTTGTTTTCCAGTACTAATAGTAAGTACATTAGAAATTCTTGTGGATCTTCATGTGAGTTTATAGTGAATTTCACCATTCCAGCACAGTAGTCCAATTGTTGTCTTATTCCATAAACACTATACGTGTTGTCAGGATTGTTTGCTGCATTTCTGTGAAGTACTAACATTTGCAAACACAATGGGTCTGCACTGTGTAAGTAAATGTTCTCAACAATTGGTGGTAATTGAAATAGAATATTCATTGCTACATTTGCGTAGCAATTTACACCAACTATATTTGAGAGTTTAAATGGACCATGTAGTTCTGTATCTGACTGCTTTTTTTGGAGTTTGTCTTCCTTCTTTGAAGAAGTACCTGGTTTACTTTCCCTAATTGATTCTTTTTTGGTTGTGGCACTTCATGAAATTTTAGTTTCTTTTACTCTTTTTGGAGGATTTGCAGTGACATCCTGTTGCATTTCTGTTTGATTTAGTTTTCTTTTAAAACATTTTCCTTTTTTTGGAACAGGATTTGTTTGTAGATGGGGGGTGTATAGTGAGCGAAGTCTATTGTATTCTAAAATGCAAGGAATATCAGCGTTTATTTTACTTGCATCAAAGTTGATTAGAAATAGACCGTCAAGTGTACGTAAGCCTGATAGTGCTACGTAGCTCATGCCTTCTTTAAAGACTGTGTTACCAATGTCTATCATTGCTTTGTCTAAGGTAAGACCTTGTGATTTATGAATGGTGACTGCGTATGCAAGAGTTAGAGAAAATTGTTCTCTGCGTACATACATGTCTTTGAAGAGAAGGAATCGAGCTGTAGAGCGTCCTATTCTTTTAACTTCTGAAAGTTTGTCAAAGAGAATATTGACAAACTGAATTTTGTTGTCACGTGGGTATGTTTGAAAGCCAACAACTGTACCCAGTGCTCCATTAACTAGTCCTTGGTCTACGTCAAGGTTACGTTTCAGCATTACTCTGCAGTTTAAGGATAATTTTAATATCTTTTCCAAGCCTGCTGTGTTTGAGATGGATTTTTCTAAACTGTTTAGTCTTGCTGTGGCTTGGTCACACATGGGTAGTATCATTCCATGTACATCTAGTTTGTCTGTGGCGCTAATTTCCATTATTGGTTGCATTTCTTTACTTAACATGATTTCATTGAATTTGAAACAGCTTGCAAGAGTTGGCATTAAGGCCATACAATTGACATTGTTGTGGGCTAATTGTTCCATAACATCTGTAGCACATGTATTATCACCATAAAGTGCATGAATGTGCCGGGTTTTCAATATTGCTTCTGCTTCTCTAGAAAGTATACCAACTCTGATACTTTTTAAGATGTTGGCATAAGTGAGATCTGCAGATTGGCGCATGTTTTGTGTTAATTCTCTGTATTGGAAATGTTGCCAAAGGTTGACATTTCCGATGCTGCCAACATTTTTACGACAGAGTTTGTGTCCTAATGTTTTAAAAATAGGCTCACCTTTTACAGGTGTCAATTGAAGAAGATCTCCGAAAACAATAATGTGTATTCCTGCAAAGAGCTCTTCATAGTTTGTTTTGAGTACTTCCTGTAATCTGAGGTGAATCAAAGCCAATATATGGTTGGACACCATGCTCACTTCATCTATTAGTAGCATTTTCATTTGTTTTAATACTCTGCGTAGTTCCATTGCAGATTCTGCAGAAAGTTTGTAATAATCTAATTTGGTTTGGTGTTCTACTGGCAGGAGTAGTAATCGGTGTAAAGTGACACCACCTATGTTGTAGGCAGCTAAACCTGTGGGGGCAGTGACAATAGCTGACAGTTTGTTGTTTGTGAATTGTTCAAGGAACTTACTGATGATTTTGATTAGTAATGTTTTGCCAGAACCAGCTTCACCACTGACATACAATAGATTGGTTTGTAATTTTGACAGGTACATTCTTTGTTTTCATGTTGTACACCATGTGCAATTTCTTTTGTTACTTCTTGAAAAATGCTACATTGCTCATTGTTTAACTTTGATTCTAGTATAGTTAAGTCTTCTTTATCTTCATACTGACACATGGTGTTTTGTACTTCTATCATAGCTAATTCTGCCTCATTTGTTATTAGTGGGTCTCCCAGTGGTTCTTGGCTTCCTGTGACAGATGGTTGACTACTGTTAGGAGTGTCCTTATCTAGTTGGGCCTGGAGTTCTTCTTCGTGTTGCTGTTCATTGTGCAACATTGTTTTGTGCTGTGCAAAGTTTACATCAGTTAGACTGCTTTCATTTTCTTTGAAAGCGTCTTCATATGAGTCATAGTTATCTAGTATTTCTTCTTCTTTTCTCCATGGTTTAAAGAGTTGTAGCAGGGACATGTAATATACTTCTTTATATTGAGGAGTCTTTAATGACAATTTCATATGATTAATTAAATTTGGTTTGGTTCGTTTTCCTAAGCTGCCTTCACAGTTTGTCACTTTGTATTTACGGTTTTGTTCATCAGGTTTTATATTATTTTTGTATGTGTAGTTTTGGGCTATGTGGTATAGACTCATGGTTTCCAAAGTGGTACTCCTGTTTGGGTAGTATGTGTCCAATAAAGTGTTTTTTAAAATGTCTTGGCTGTTGGGATCATGTTTGGCTATTGTTTCTATATCTTCGTATGATTTTAGAACTCTTTTTCTAGATTTAGCTGGACCAAGACTTAGCCATACTATATTTGCAGATTTACCATACAATGCATTACCAGTTAATCGATCAGCTGCTTCATAGGATCCACATTCTCTATGGGACAGAATGTTTATGCCCAAGCTGTATAATTTCTGAGACACTGTTTTATCTGATGACAGGTCATTCCAGAGGTCTTGGAGCTCTGTCTTTTCTGATTTGGTTAAGTATGCTGTGACATATCATGCAACTGCAGTAGAACTGTCTGCAATGTACTGCACGTCTATGTTTGCATTCCATAAGTAGGCAATGATTGCATTGTAATCATTGATATATTTTTCTTCTTCTTTTCTTTTTATGCAATATGTATTTTTAGGTGACTTACCTTTAACACTATGTCTAACTGAAGACATGAGGTTGTTCACGTGACCTGTATTTGTGACTGGTCTAGGTACACCAAATCGGCATTTGGAGTAGTATTTCCCTTTGTTTTTGTATTTGCGACGACAATATTTGCCACATTTGTCTCTTTGGAATTGTAAAATGTTTGCATGAAGATCACTATTTGTGGATTCTGATGGAATTTCACAAGTGACATATTTTTCAATAAACTGTAAAACAGTGGCATCACTGTCTTGACCAAATTTAGGAGCATCTTTAATCCATAAAAGCACGTGGATATGTGGTGCTCCTCTGGCTTGGTATTCTTTTCTCCAAAAGAAATGTTGCACTTCTCCAAGGGGAGGAACAGTTTTGTTACAAATAAAATGTAGCATAGCAATGAAGCGATGGTGAAAATATCGTGAAACATTAACAGGATCCTGTCAACAAAGTTCTCCAGGTGTTAGTATATCTATGTTTGTTTTGTTTTCGTTTGATATGCATAGGAAAGCATGTAAATCTTCCCATGCATATTCTGCGCAACTTAATGTAAGAAACCAAGTGGGTGGGCCAAGGTTTCTGATCATACAACGTACATCTCCATGACGTCGAAACTAGTACTCTTTAGTATCACGCATATTTGCTAATAGATTTGTAAGATTTGCTTGTAAAACTTCAACTTTTTGTTGAACTTTTTGTAATAATTGTGTAGCTGTCATATTTTGAAAGTGTAATCCTGATTTTAATATGTGTGCAACTCCGTAACATAACGCTGCTAGTTCACTTTCAAAGAATAGGTGGAATATGTATTCCACATTTTGTCGAAATCTGGGATCTTCAGAATACATTCGTAATGAGCGATATTCTGATGCTGATATTTGAATAGGTCTATCATCGTATCTTCCTCCTTTGCCAATAGGAAAGAGTAAAGGAAAAGCAAGTGCTTCTATACTTTTTTCCCATATGCTGATTGGTGATCCTTTTGTTTGACGCATTTGGTACGTTTCCAGTGCATCTTCTATGGTGTCATTAGAGTGCAATGGATAAATTGTATAATGGTCTAAAGTGTTTGATATTGTAGCAGGATCTAGGAGCTCAAATTGACCAGCTTCTTATGTCTGTTCAATTATTTCACTTGTATCTTGCAAGTTTTCTTCAATATTAACCTCTTTGTAATATTCATTGTTCTCTTTAAGATATTGTAGGGCTTCTCTAACTTTATGTAAATCTACCAGTTTTTGCCAATTTTTTTTGTCTTTTGTAGGTACTCCATTTACCAAGATAATTAAAGATTGCTGCATTGGACATTGCACTCCGAGAGTGTGCACATTTTCTTTTAGATCTAATGGTAAAAACACTACTTTTCCACAAATACCTTTCAATAATTCAAAGGGAGGTAATTTTGCAGTTTTTGGTTGAAGGCGTATTATTGCTTGAAATGGGTGAACTGTTTGAATTATGATGCTCTCATATAAATTAAGTTGTTGAAGGGGTTTTGGTAGTGGATACAATTCCAAGTTATTTGTGATAGCACGTGAAGGAGTTTGGTTGTTGTCAAGTTTTTTAGTGCAGTAAGTGCAAAGTATTATGAGGTCAGTTATTTCGTATTTGTTTTCTGCTATAAGGTAGAGAGCTAATTCAAACCATTTAGAATCTTCATTGTCTTCTATTTTGTATGATAGGTCTATAGTTTTTGTGCTACTTTTATATAAAGTTCTGCGGCAACATACAAACACGTGGTTTGGTACTTCAGCTGAAGTACTTTCAAATTTTAGTATTTCTTTTTTGTATGTCTGTAGTGAAAGGTTGCCATGTGCAGAATTGTTACGAAGTTGGTTGACAGCTAATTCATCTTGTAAGTGGGTTTCACTTCCAAAATATTTTGTCTGGATATAGTCGATTTCTTCTAGGAGGTCTTTTGCTGTACCATGTAGAAGAATGTTATTTAAATTGGCTAGTAATAAAGCAGGACTTTTAGCATAGTACAGTTTATAAACTAGATTTCTTATACTTGCATGATGTGTTGATATCCTTTTGATATCATGGAAGGGTGTTTTGCAAGTAGGTCCTGTAATGCAGGCCAAGGAATGTCCTTGTAGACCTGTGTACTTGTGTATTGGACAAGCATCCATATTTTGCAGTAGTTTAATTTTGATTTTGTCTTTGCTTTTCACATATTGATTGAGTAATTGGCGTAAAGACTTGAACATTTTTTTGGGAATGTTACACATTGACGTGCATGGCCATTTGTACACTAGATGTTCTGATTCAGTTGAATGGAGGGGTAAATCTACGTTTTCTGGGCATATTTTTGTAAGGAGTTCATCTTGTTCCATTATGGTATTATTAACTTTTTCATAACCTTTACCATTGCTATATTTGGCAATTGTATTTGTTTGCTTTTGTTTGTAGGCTTCTTCATTAAAGTATGGTTCTGTGGTTGTAGTGTGACTCCATTCACCTCCACAGATATTTAAGAAGTTATTTCTGTTGACATTTCGTTCATTGAGAAGTCTTTTTTGTAATTTAGTTATTAGTTTTGTAAGTGGTTTCATTCTGTTTAGCACTAAAATAAATAAGTTTGTTTTCAGAAGTGCACTGTCTATCAACGCTTCTAAGATTACTTTCCTATGATAGGTTTGAAGTCTTGAACCTGGTTTCTCTCCTGTTTTCATAAGATTTTGAAGGACTTTGTGACGGAACATTTTGGCTAAAATACTTTTCTTGGTATGCTTACTTTGTACTATATCAAGATTTATAGAAGAAGTTTTATTTGTAGTGATAGTTGATTTTCTGTTAATTGTTTTTTGGGTTGTTTTACTTTTTGATAGAGGAGGGAAAGTTTTTGTACTCGAAACTTCTTCTGTTTCACTACATGACTGTATTAGCTGTTGTGTTTCAACTTTTTTTTACAAATTCTGCTATAGATGGATGTTTATGTTGGAGACTTTTCTTATCATTTGCTCTACTTCTGCGTCCCTTTCTACGGAGTTGCTTTTTGGTAGGCATTCTTTAGGGTCTGTTGATAAAAAAACAGAAGGTATGGGTTGGGGTGTTCTGCAATGCATGTGTGGTGTGTGCCTGAGTGTTTGAGTAAGGTGATAAAGATGTATGTAATGGTGTGTGATTGTGCATTGGGAAGTACAACTAGTAGGGATGGCTATTCTTGAATTAATGTGTTACTAAACTGGGGTTCAGATGACAGAAAAAAGTAAGCTAGTGGTGTGGAGAAGTATAAATAGTATATCTAAAGCTATACAATTAAAACAGTTGTTTTTTCTACAACATCTAAATTCTAGCGGCTGAGTTGGGTAATTTGTGTGTCGAAAAATAGGAATTTGTGGGCCATTCTGCCAGTAAATCACTGTTTAAGACGGAGGGATTTTTGGTCAGAATGGTGCAGAATCTTTATTTTTAGGCACAGAAATAGCATGAATTAAGCTTACAGTGTGAGTAATAATTCAAATATTATGGTAACATTCTACTTACTTTTTTTCTAAAATGAGCAGTTTTACTTCTTAGTTGTTCTTTGTAGTTCCAATTCGGCTGCTTCTTTTCAGGAGAATGGTCTTCACTGCAATTGTATAAGAAAGAAATTAGTAATTTGGTTTGTATATAGCACTCTTTTTAATTTAGACATAGATTTTTTAAATTGAAATGCTCAGCGCCTTCCTTAAAACCATTAAAACTATTTTACGACTAACTGTAGGAAAGAAAATATCTTCACTATGGCTTGTTAAATTCATAATGTACCACTGTCTACCACTATTCCTGCAACTAAGCTTTTCCACGTAATGGTGAGTCCATGTCATAGACTGATTTTTCACGTAATAGTGAGTGAATGTCATAGCCTGCTTGTCCTATATTAATGTAATTATATAAACTAAAAAAGTAAAACCAAATATGTGTTTGTACAAATATTATTCTTTGAGATTTGATCATATAGTGTGCATTTAATTATGATTTATTATATGTAGTCTATATATTTTATTTGAAAAAGATTAGTTTAACATTATTTGCGTGTGTGTGTGTGTACGAAGAAATTAAACGGTAAAAAGGTTTGTAAGTCACAGTTCATTTTAGGATAATGAAAAAATTATCGTAGATTCATTTTAGAGATTATACAAGGTAAAAGTCGGTTAGAAAATGTGTTCATGTACTGTATAAAAAATATGCATACCTGTAGTTTGTGTTCATGCATATGGATATGGACGAAGCTGCAAGTAGAAATCTTGGAGATTTGTCTAGTATTTCTCGTAGATCGTGGTTGCCAATGGTATGAGACTTGTAGTCCGAGAGATGCACCGTACATTTGCAGTGCTGATCTATGATGATGCAGTTACATGTAGAGGTCGTGGATTTGATTGGTGGATGGTCATGTGATTTCTTAGCTACATCCACTGAGGGAATGGCACAGAGAGTGAAGTACAAATGGTAGAAGGACTGTCTATGTTACGATACGTTCGCGGACATGGCGGTAGTTCCAGGACACCGCATATTACATCTGGGGAATTTGGGGTGGGGAGGCATGCAAATGAGATTGAATGTAGCAAGGGATTGGTCAGTAAAGTTTAGTGAGTGTGTTGTGCTAGGAGAGGTTTTCTCTGATATTATTTTTGGTGAGAGAAGAACAGATAGCTATGGCTGAGTGTTTCAAAAAACAGATTGTGTGGATTTTGGGAGACTCGTGTTATGTTTCGGCCTTGGAAGGTCTGGCAGAGATGGACCCTTTCTCGGTGCAGGAGATTGACCTATGGCTAGAACCGTCTTGAACGGTCTAGTCTTCCTCCAAAATGGCCGCCCATGCGGCGTTTCTATAACAACGCACTGTTGCCTACGCTCAGTGCGTTGTATCGCTCCCATTTCCTGTTTGACGTTCAGATCCTCCTTTTCGCGCTCTGTCAACTCCTTCTCGCTGAGGCTCTACCGGCCTCCGCCCCTCCTCTCTTCGGACCTCCTCGTCCGTACTCCTCCTCTTGCCTTCGTTCCGCTTTCTCTCACTCTCTCTTCCGGGTACGGGTAAGGGTTCTCTCGCTTCTCGCCTCCGGCCCCCTGAACCCTCCATAAGGGCCGCAGGTTTCCTCCCTTTCTCTGTGCCTCTGCACATTCTAGAGCCCCGCTCGGCGTTTCTATCTATTTCTTCTTCCGCTTTCTCTTTCCTTTCTCCTTATTTCCCTACTTTCTTCTCATTGCTACTCCATCTGCACCAGGAGTATCCATTCGCACTTGCTGATTCCACTGCTTACTAATACTATCCAGTCTTACGGATTTGAGTCTGATCAAGCCCACGTACAGCCGAAGTCCTCCAGGGTTTTTTGGTGCCGCAGACGCTTTTTCCCTGAATTTAAGGCGGGCTTACTGGGGGTCCCACTTGGCTGGGAGTTTCCCTGTTGCCAAGGTGGCCTCCAGCGGAGCCCGTCCTTACCTCCACGACAAGAAGGCAAGGATCGGAAGAACGAAGACCCAGAAGGCAACTCCTAGAGGAAGTAGAGAGACCTCACGGACACAGAGCACGTCATCAGAATCCTCAGGTGAGGAGGGGTCAGGGGAGTCCTCCGTAGCCGGTACCAGTCAGGACAACTCGTGGATACATTGGTTGAAGGTGCATGCAGAAAGCTGTGGAGTATCTATAGATCTTGGATTCCCACATGTGTAAGTGCACTGGCATGGAGTGCGTGGAATGAAGTGGTTGGACTTGCTACCTCTCTGTGCAACTTTGAAGATAGAGGAACATCCAGACATAATTGTAATTTATTGTGGATGGAACAGTTTAGGACATGTGTCTGGAATTTCTTTGCAATTTGCAATGAAAGAAGGACTTCAGAAGATCATGGATATGTTTCCAAACTCCAAAGTAATTTTTTCACGGATTGCGCAGAGACAAATGTGGCTTTGTTCTTTCTCATGTGGTGCACAAGTGGAGAAAGCAAGGCGTAATATCAATAAGGTTGTTTGTGCTTTCCTAAGAGATTTTGGCATGTTCTCTTTTCACAATGAAAATATTATGTTTCGTAGTACATACATTTTTCGCAGAGATGGAGTCCATCTTACTTATGCTGGCAATCACATTATTCTGAGAAATGTACAAAATGCATTGCGACCTTTTTTTAGAAATGCAGCATCTATTTTGAAGTAGGTGTTAAGTATTTATAATTTTTGACATACAAACACCTCCCAAAGGCTCTTTTCAGAGCCACCACTTCCTCCCAGAAAAAAAAGCAATGGTTACAATAGGGCAGCACCCCACTTTTTTTTATTTTCGCGAACTTTCAAGAAATAGAAAGGGCCCTGCATTCTTTATCGTTACTTCTATTTTTTAACTGTGAAAAGAGCCTTATTTTTTTTTTGATTTTTGTTATTTTGTATTTTTTTGGTTTTTTACACACGGCACACTAGGAGAGGAGGGGAAAGGAGGGTAAAGGGGGGGACACCAATCACAGGGATAAGAAAGGGCGAGCTGAGAGAGGAAGATGTAGAGTGGGTTTTATTTGGGTAGTGAGCAGGTCTTCTCGTGCTCTGAGACGATAGTCTCAAAAGCACTCCGAAGTCGCTCCCCCCTACAGAGTACTGTGTCACAGTACATACATACAACTGTGACCCTTGAAAGGTAAGGGTCATCAGAATTCTGTATGGCCTGTGAGGCAGCTTGAGGAAGACGCTGTCCCACAGAGGTGTTCCTTGTGGTGACAGGATCAGAAACGGAGGATGAAGTAGAGGCAATCAACCTACTACGCTCTTCGCAAGGTACAACCTTGTGAATGGCCCCAGTGTGGAATGAGTTCAGGTGTCGCTTCATGGTCGTAGTCCCAAAGCTATCCGAACCATGCCTCCCGCGACTGAGTACCATTTTGCACTCGTTGCAGGTGACACGGTTCGCACAAGCCTTAGGACCATTCCCATGAACGGTGAACAACCGCCACACCCAAGAATCACGCCGCGGGCGGCTAGTAGGGATTTCCTCTACCTCATTCTCGTCATCCTCTTCTTCCTCCTCTGTATCCTCACTCCTGTTCCCCTCTTCAGGCCCTTGGGGAAATGGTGGTGGTGGAGGGGATGGGGGTGGTGCTGAGGCAGATGTAGCACCATGTGGTAATAGTCGAGCCATGGATGTCATAGGCTTGGAGATGGAAATCTCAAAATCTGCAAAGTATGCAGCAAAATGCAGTGTGCTCTGTGGAATAGTCAGGAACACAATGAGAATGAGCTCTAGGGCGTGGTCTTATATAGGGGTGCTTGTGCGCGGGTTGCAGACATGCGCACCATCCGCAAGACAGATCGAACAACAAAAAAGGTTCAAAAAGTCACAAAAACTATGTGGAAAGTTAGGATTAGTATGTGGGATTTGTGGTATGGTGATTTTTTAATGAGAAATATTGTGGATTACTTGGAAATGTACTTTTAAACTGTTCGGGGACACGAACAGTGTCCGCATTTAGAGCATGAGATGAGCGTAGGCGTGGTCACATGATTGTTTTGTGAGCATGTTCGCTAAGGTAGCGGCCGTCCGCAGGACACCCAATGTACGGATATTGTTTTGCGCATGCGTGTTGATGTTCTACGGACAGTGTTTGGGTCCTGAACTAATTAAAAGTGTGTCACATGTAAAACGAACAGTTACGGACAGCCGTTTGTTCTTAGCACAGTTTCATTTATTTGCTAACAATACGGACAGACATAGCGTTTCAATCACACCTCCATTTTCTTTTATTTACAAACAATTCAGGACACCACGAGTGTTCTTAGAACAGTTTCTGCTTGCTAGCGAACACTACGAACAGGCGTAGTGTTCTTAAGGACACCTCCATTTTCGTTTATTTACGAGCATTTCAGGACACTCCGAGTGTTCTTAGAACATTTTCAACTTGCATGAGAACATTACGGACAGATGTAGTGTCCTCAGGACAGTTACATTTTCGTTTCTTTACGAACATGTCTGAACAACCGCGTTATGGTTTTACCTAACCATAACGTCCCTGTAGCAACATTTTTCCATTGAATTTCATAGGTTTTTGCTAGTGCAACTTAACCATAACGTCCCTTTAACAATGTTTTTGTTAGTGAATTTCATAGGTTTTTAGTAGGGCAAAGTAACCAGAACGTTGCTTTAGCATAGTGTTTTCTGTAAAGAAGATAGCTGTTTGGTACTGCAACGGAACCATAATGTCCTGTTAACAACGGTTTGTTACTTATTCTTTGACTGCACTCATGATAAACGTGTAGAAAGGCCAAATTGTGTGGTGTATGTATCCATTTGCACTACCCCTTCCTTTTCCCAATAGTGTTGGTGTATCTTAGCAATTACAGATGTACATGGTAAATGTTGGTGAGTGTTTCAGTAGTTTCTCTTTTTGTATTAACATTGCATGGCGAATCTGTGCCGAACAGTACTGGCCGAGATTACTACAGATGAGCAGTATGGACGTTTCCTAGGGAGACTGCACCTGGTCGGCATATGTGCAAGCACACTGCAAGTATCAGTAGTACTCCATTAGTGTCCGCATGTCTGCATCTTCTAATGCACTTTTAAGTAGTTGTGGAGGCGCACATGTATCCGTTTCACACCTATACCCATGCATAGGTCATCCACTGTATGCTGGTAACACCGCCCCTGTCGCCAGCCCTATGGATTCATACAGTAGGCTACCGCATTTCAAGTACTCCTGCTGACTACGTGGGTGGCTCTGCAAACCTACCAATGCGTGGCTAAAGCACGCCAACTGTATGTTGCCCACTGGTAAATAAGGAACAGCAACCTGCAGTGTAACGTGGGCGTGATAAATGTTGTATTAAATTGATTGATATGCTGCTTGCCTTGCCATGACCCATGAAACAGACACATCTTGTCTGCACTGAGCAGTATGATAGAAAGTGTGAAGAGGTCGCCTGTGGGTCGTGCAGTTGAAGAACACATGTAACTGCACGTGGAAAAGTTTGTAGTCAATCTGCAAATGGCATAGTTGGTGCAGCTTGCTCACGCACTTACTAGTGCATGTAAATGCAAGTAAGCAAACAGTGCAATATACAGAGTGCAAACAATGTTAGTGGTGCTTAGAAACGTACTGTACCTGCATGGGTCACACAGAATAAATGCCTTCCTCCTCCACATAATGAAGCTGTGTTTCATGTTGTTGTAAACATTCTTGTATTTCAGAACGTATGCATCTCCGAGAATGCTACCCCTATGAGTAATGGCATAGCATGAAGTGTTTGTACTGCATGTGATGACAACAAAATAAAAGCACAAGGAACCAGTGGGCAGTGTACCGCTCTTCCAAAATTACGTAGGATAAATGCATGTACAGTATTTTTCACATCTGCTGCGGGCAACATAAGGGGCACTCCTGTAGGGCAACTGAGCTCTAAAACATCCTCACAGACCATATAGCACACTACAGACCCTTACCCGGCAAAGGGCATTGTATTGTGCATGTACTGCAACGCGCTACTCTCATTATCATTATCATAATCATTACTTACAAGTGTGTGGAAAGGGTCCTTCCAGGAGCATGACAATGACTGGCGCCTATGTAGGTGAGGGCCAACCAATAATTCCATCTCTGGGCATGTCCCCTATGGTATCCATGCAGGTGCTGCCCCTTCTCTACCAGGCCTTTCCTGCTGTTCCTTCTGTGGGGTGTGTCAGAAGACCATGAGAAATGGAAATGAACAAGGAAAGGAAAAACCGTAAATAAAGAAAGCACCTTTTTGAAATGAACAATGCAATTGCCAATGAACGGATGCAGGGCGAGAGGCTTGGCACTGTGCAAAACACTGTAGTTCGATCGGTTGGAAAGGGGGTCGCTGTAGAAAGAGGTTGCTTTAGGTGTTGCAGAGCGTTTTGAACACTGTCAGCGCGCAACACTTACTACAACATTTTTTGACTACTTTCAAGAAGGGCACCAAGGCAATATGGATGGGGTGTGCAGAAATTGGGATGGCATGCATAGTAAGATGAACGTTATAGCTGGGGAAAAGTGTTCGTGCGGTGAAACGTCATAATCCCATGTGTGAAATACACCATTTTCACATATCATACGAAGACACAAATACACTAGTTCGTAATGTACCGCGCTTTCTCCATTTGCGAAACAAATAGAAAATGACGCAGCCACATTGATGTCTGCATAATACTATAGAAAGTTATGCAAGAGATCGGAAACAAACGCATGACCTGGCCAAGTGACTTCTTTATCGCAAAGGACACTGAAACTCGAATAACATGCTGTGCAATTTTCCCTCCACAATCAACAACAATAATATCGGCATGATTGCGTGTCACCAAAGTGTCACACAGACAAAACTAAAATCAGTCACTTCATTGTAGGTACTCCATAGCACTACACGTCCACATGATAGATTCCAAAGTGAGCAGCCACTGCACAGTGTTTTCCATTCACTTTCAGTTACTGTATTTCGAAGTCCCCTAAAACCTGCACGCTGTGGCTCGTGAAAAACAGAGCCATAACCACACACTCTGCATGTCTGTCGACAAATACACAGTGTACTGCACTCTGTGCGTACACACCACACCCAGAAAACGTATTGACCAATCCCGTAGACTCAACAGGTTCATTTCTATGGGTGTCATCTGCAAAAGGGGCATATCTAATATGTGCCACCCTGCAAGTATCGCAATATTTGCCGACTTTTCATGCTGGGTGCAAGCGGGAGTGGGGGAATAACTTTCAACCATGGTAGGGGACGTTTTAGTTGTGGTGGCTCTTAAAAGAGCCTTTGTTTTTTTTTATAAAGGTGCTTCCATACAAACACCTTTTTTTGCGTTTTTTATAAGTAAGTTTGTGTTTTCAACGTCAGCTCACATTTTTACAATAGGGTCTGCAGTGCAGCCAGTAGATTTTGAAATAAAATGTCATTGCCACTGGTCAACAAAGACATGCCATTTCCTTTAAAAAGTTGTATATAGCGAGAACAAATGTAATTCTCATAGGAGAACATCCCAGCAGCACTCAGGAAGTCACATATGCTTCTGTTGAGGAGACCCCTTCCAACCTCCGGGTGGCGACAGGAATCATTGGAATAGTTCCACACTATTCTGGTGGGTATACATGAGAAAAGCACCTTGGCTGTGGGAAAAATGTGCTGCACTGCTTTCATCATCTTTTTCAGTTGACGGTACACACTAGAACATGGAATGGAACCCAAAAAAAAGGCTCCAAAGTGCACAACCACAACAAGTGCAGGTCCAGAAGTGGCAATGCGTTGACATTCTACAAGCCTCCACTCCCTCCAAACCGAAATTGCCAAAAAAGCCTTCTGGGATGGCATACATGACCAGATCTTCCTCAAAGGTATCACCCACAAGGAAAACTGTGCGTCCTGCCATGTTTGCCAGCCACACAACACAAAGGAATGGAACAAATAATTGCCACCCTTTCCTGTGACGTACACCCTGAGCACCTGATTGGCCAAAGGCCATATTTCCATTTCCATTGGCCACCACGGTGAGAAGCGCAAAATGTGGCACGTGCATTTCCCCAATGACTGCGAGGCCCACGCCCCGGTGAAGCAGGAGGACTCCTTCTCCGTATTGGTGCTTTTTCCTGTGACGTACACCCTGAGCACCTAATTGGCCAAAGGCCACAGTCCCATTTCCATTGGGCAGCATGGTGAGAAGCACATAATGTGGCACGTGCCTTTCTCCAAGTATCACGAGGGCCGCGCCCCAGTAAAGTAGGAGGAGTCCTTCTTCCTATTGGCATGCTTTCCTGTGACCCACACCCTGAGCACCACCTGATAGGACAATTGCTACAGTCCCATTTCCATAGGCCAGCATGGCGAGAAGCACTGAATGTGGCACATGCGGGTCCCCAAGTACGTCGAGGGCCGATACCTGAGTGAAGCAGGAGTCCCTCTTCCTATTGCCGCACACCCTAAGCATTTGATTGGACAATCCCCACAGTTCCATTTCCGTGGCCACCACCCCCGAAATCCCCAGATGTGGCTTTCATGCTGCGTGCAGGGGTAGGGAAATAACTTGCAACCAGGCTAGAGGGAGTTCGTGGTAAGGGGCGGCTCTTAAAATAGACTTTTTTTTCTTATTTTAGATGCTTCTACAGAAACACCTTTTTTCAGTTTTTATTAGCTTTTGTGTTTTCTTGTGCTCACATTAGTACAGTAAACTCTTCACCGCACCCTGTAGACGGGCAAACAAAACTGTGTTGCCAATGGGTGACAACAAAATGCCAGTTTCTTGGAAAAACTCAGCATTTGCACAACTAATGATGTCATTATTGCAGAAGAACATTCCACAAGCGGACAAAAAAGTATACATGCTTCTGTTGATGAGACACCTTCCTGCGTCTGGCTCGGAACAACATCTATGAGCATTGGCCCATACTCTTTGTGGTATTATGGATGAGAAAGGCACCTTGGCAGTGGGAAAAAGCATCCTCACGAAATCCAGCAATGTCCTCAGCCTACGGAACAAATCTAAGTAAGCCAGATAACCCATATGCATGCCGCCATAGTGGATTATGATAACATCTACTACTGCAAAAGTGGTGAGGTCTTTGTATAGTACATGCCTATCGGTGAAATTGCACTCATACACAGCGTTCCACAATGTGTCCTTTCCATCCAAACCAAAATTGCTGTCAAAGTGTCTTTGCAGGGCATAGTTGTGCAGATCTATGACAAATGGATCACCTACAGTCAACACATGTGTTTTGCCATGTCAGCCACCCTCAGTACGCAGAGTATAATGTAAAACTGTTTCACCTCCCCTTACTGTTAACCACGCCCACATTACGTGATTGGCTAATCCCCACACTGCCATGTCAATTGGGCAAGGTGCTGTAAAGGGCAGATTTTGGCATGTGCACCTCTCAAATTAGCGCAAGGGCGGCACCCCTGTAAAGCTGGAACAGTCCTTCTTCCCTTTGCACTATCTTCTGTGCAGCTATACCTCATTAGGTTACACGTAAATAGGCACACACGCATCCAATCGCATTAAAGCCGTCATCATCCAACAGTGTCACTCCTGTACAACACTTTAAATGTACCGTTACACATTTACAGTACAAATGTCATGCCATTCCAAAGAACGTCCACTACAAAGTTCAATGAAAGTATGTACGTTTTCGCCATCCGCATAAATCCACAAAGCCACCCAGGATGCGGCACGTGTAATCCTGAAAGTACTGCATAATCAACTACCTTTTTGTGATAGTGAGGTAGGGGTGTGAGGGGGCGAGGTAAACAATATCAAACTTGGTAGGGGATTCAGTCTTCCATCGTAGATGTATAAAGCTTTTTCTTTTTTTTTTTTTGCGTGCATGCACTCAACTTTTTTTGTTTTTTCTCTTTATATGCATTTCTTTTTGCCTCTCCTCACATTTTGACCACATTCTGGTCAATGCTTCTTGCACAGTGCAAAAGAAAATGGCATTGCCAATGGCGCTCAAATAAATGCCATTTCTACGGAACCACTGCATATTTTGCGATCTCATAGTAGGTGGAGACCGTGCCAGCAGTCTGCATAAATTCACGCATAATTCTGTTTGTAGCACACCTTCCGACCTCTGGCTGCGGACGAATCACACCATCATGGACCCATACTACTCATGGTGTTATGCATGAGAAAACGACCTTGGCAGTAGGACAAATCTGCATCACTGCGGTCATCAACCTCTTCTGGTGACAGATTAATGGTCCACATGACATGTAACCCAAATGTAGACTTCCATAGTGCACCACGACAAAGTCAAAATTCGTGATGGACGCCACATATCTGCAAAGGTGAACCATGCCGTCGAAACTGCAGTCACCCTGACAGACCCAGAAAGCGTCCACTCCTTCCAACCCGAAATTACCAGCAACGCCTCGATGCACACAACACCTGTGTAGATGGCGCACAAAGGTATCACCGATGATAAACACTGTGCGTCTCTCCATCTCGACCACCCTCATGACACAGTATTGGGATGAAATGGTACCGGCCCTTCCTGTGAACCACACCCTAAACCCCTTATTGCCTATTTCCCACAATTCAATTTCCCTTTCCACCCTGTTCATAATGCCAGGATTTGGCACATGCGCTTTCCCATCTACAGTGAGGGCCACGGCCCAGTAAAGCACACACAATACTCCTTCCCTTTGCTCGTTCATTTTTGCAGCACTCCCCATTGGTTGCTGTCAAATTTTCAAACATGCATGCAGCAACCACATACAAAACCTCTGCATTGCTTACTGTCATTTCTGTACACCACTCCATATTTACTGTTAAACACTCTCAGTACATGGTCTGTTTGATTGCAAAGCCCCTCCACCAGAAACTTCTGCTAAAGAATGCATGATTGCAGCATCCACAAAGATCATAAGATGCACCCAGCACACATTTGGCCATGCACACAACAGTGCAGCCCTTTCCACACCCACCACAACACTATATATCCAAGCAAGCGACCATGTGGGCACCTAACATTATGCACAAACGTAACATACGTAGCTGCACTTCTACCCAACTCCCCCACACCATAAAACACCCATTCACGAAAACAAAACGTGTCACACTTAGCAAAATCCACAAACATACCACAGCCTGCACCACCCCTATGCACTGCCATTCACAAAGTATTGTGTCATTGGCAACCTATGCACAACAGCTTCACCACATTTGGCCCACTTCAATAAATTTTCACACAGCAGAGTAACCAACCACGTATAAGCTGCACTTCAATGAGACCCTCTTCCATACTCACATTACGTACACACTGTGGCCACACTACACAACTTCTCATTGCACCATCTCATGCCGCACACCAAATGCTGTAGCATGTTGCTACTATCACCACCACCATGGAACGCACAATACATGCTTTGCAACTCACTTGTGGTACTGTAGCACATTGACAATGTGCTCCACACCCATTCACCAAATATCACCACCCTGTACCTGATGCGCTGTCAAACCTTCATTGCTGCAGTGGGTGTGCTCCTTGCACACATTCCCTGCACCGTAATGCAATGATGCATGTCAGCATGTCACCGACTACCACTATGCACATACGCACCACTGGCACCAGCACTTCTAACCAACCTAAACACCACAATGGATATGCACACAGTTACATGCAACAGTTACCATAATGTATAAACATTACACTGTCTCCAGCACCCCTACGCCGTTTCATTCACATACTATTGTCTTAACCACTTTCACTCAGAAGGTATTGTGTCACTGCCAACTTAACCACAAAATGTTTGCAACAATTTCCATACTGCAAGCATTGTGCACACAGCACACTGTCCAACCACATATAAGCTGCCCTTCAACCATACCTTCTACCATACTGACAGTATGCAAACACTGCACGCAGTGCCCACACTGTGACTTTTCACTGCAGCATCTCCAACCACAACGCACCGCCATGGAGCTACGCAGCAACAAATTGCAACAGTTACCATAATTTACAAACAAAACACTCTCTCCTGCACCCCTGTGCACTTTCATTCACATACTATGGGCGTACCCACTTGCATTCACAAAGTACTGTGTCACTGCCAACCTACCCTAATTTTGTTCACAACACTGGCCCTTCTGCAACCGATCTGCACACACCACACTATGCAAGTACCATCCTCTACCGGATGCAGAGTCAAACATGTGTTCCTGTGGTGGGTAGGTTGAAACCCTACGCTCTTGAGTGCATGCCCTAAATCCTACGGCCTATGGCCTTCAGCCATGCACCCAATAGACTAATCCTCCCACACACTCACCGCAACTTCATTCACACATGCATGCCACCATGTGCCCAACTACCGCATTCCATCTGCAGCGCACAGCCACCCGTGCTCCCACCCAACTTATGTCATGTGCAATTCACTCCCCTTCTGCAAATGACCTGCAACCACTCGCCATGAAAAAGGGGTTGCCACAAACAAGTCACTGCAGAAGCTATGGGGCTGTCTAGGTACCCTGCTAATTGGTTCAGTATGCGCAAATACTGCAGGCACTCCCCCGACTTCTTCCACCTATGTACATATGTCACATGAACCACTTCTCACTCCCCCACCCGTTCCCTCCATTATTGTTACCAACACATTGCGTACGGTATATTTTCCAGGCCCTTCTGCCACCGCACTGTCCTCCGATACACCATGGCGGCTTTCCCAAAAAAAGTGACGCGCAGCACGATTCCCTCCAGCCAACCACCGGCTGTGTCCAAACTACTCGGACAGCACGCCGTACCGCGAGCCAATGACACTTCTGTCCACGGAGCGAACAGGGAAACTGACCCAGATATCACTAATTTTCTGGGATGTGCATTTCAGTTCTTTGCAACAAAAGAACGAGTCTGATTCCCACCAAACACACAAAAGCATGCTTTCTGACCCAAGCCCCGCTACTGCCGTAAATTTGGTGAAAATCCATCCAGCCGTTCGGCCTGTAGCCGTGCGCAAAGTTTTTCCCCATTCAGTTTATGGAAGAAAACAAATGTGGGACCCCCCTTATAACTTTGCCCCCCCTGCACGATACTGCACCAAAAACATTCAGAGCGGGCCATAAACTTTTTTTGCAACGTTTGGCGACAATTCCTCCAGGGGGAGCGAAGATATAATCCGCCAAAAAAGCGGTCTTCCTATGAGTTTAGCAACTTAACCATAACTACGCGCCTGCTACCACGGGCCCTGTAATATATATATATATATATATATATATATATATATATATATTCAGAGAAAAACTTTGTTAAAGGGACGATATGGTTAAGTTGCACTACTAAAAAGGTATCAAATTCAGTGAAAAAATGTTGTTAAAGGGACGTTATGGTTCAGTTGCCCTAAGAAAAACCTATCAAATTCTGTGCAAAAAGATTTTCAAAGTTTTTCAAAGTTTTTCAACCTATCCATATTATGGTTACATGTAAAACCGCAAAAACGCAGAAATTTGCCAGTTATGGTAAGCTAAGCAACCATAACTCATGCCACCACTGTGTACTGCTAAGACTAACACCCATGGCATGAAGGATGATATCACAACTGTATACTTATGAAAGAAACAGAACAAAGGCATTGGGAGTGCACCATAACATAATGCACCAATAAGAGAAGTATCTCTACCTTCGAAAATCTTACCGCACTGCTGCTTTACATAGAAATAAAGAACGAACGGCCACAGTAAGAACGGGAAAGTACTAAGACCAGAACGTCACTACAACGTTGTAAGCACACTAAACTTTGTCTGATAATTGCACAGGTGGTGCAGTAGACAATGGTATATAAGCATAACATTTCTTTTTGTACGCAGCAATGGCAAGCACCTTAGAGTGGCTGGAAAAGAATTTCCCTCATGACGAAATCACTTACGCTCGTAACCCCATTGGTACGCACCGCAGTCTGAAATGTGAAATATTTAATATCTATTGCTTCATGTACACCTAACAGATTTTTCTTTCTTTAAGAGAACATATTGGAAAGGAAAGCAATGCAGCACAAGCGGATCCCCTTCCAAAACAACATATGGACACAAGAAAAGAAAGAAACTCTGTAAATAGCAAATTGGACAGCCTGGAAGCCAAAATGGAAGAATTTGTGAACAATTTTTCTGCCTTAAAATATTACATACAAGGACATAATATGGCCAAAATAAAATACCACTGCCCGACCCTCACGTGTACCCCTTCCCCATTTCATAGTCCGCCATCCCCTCAAAAGCCATGTGATCAAAGAAGTTATGATGATACCTCAATCCCTTCCTCTGCTCACAAGCAACGTGCACAAATCCCCAATTCCCCACAATATTTAACCACTTCTGCTACCCCTTCCCTTTCCTAATAGTATTAATGAATGTGTACAAATGAAGGTTGATATGTAAATTGTTCCTGAATGTATATGTGGCTGTTCCTTTGTTTTTAAAATCCCCTTATGACTCAGCAACGAACAGTACTGGTGGGAATGACTGCCATTAAGAAAAAGGGAGGTGTCCTATGGACACTGCTCCTGCCCGCCCTATTCGCAATCACAATGGAGGGTTCCATGTAATAATGTTGCCACAAAAATCTCGCCATGCAAAAATATCACCGAAAAATTGCCGTTTTTTGTGGTGAAATTATTGCATGGAACATGCGGGGGACACCCCCGCAACCCCAAACTTGCCAAACCCATATAATATTGCTGCAACCTTTTCCCGGTGATATTATTTACGGCGACCATATATATGGGGATAATATTACCTGATACCCAATGGAGGCATCCGTACTATGCCAATACAAACCGCATGTCTGCATCTTGTGAACCACCTATAACTAGTTGTGGGAGCGAACATTTGTCCGTTGCACAATTAAGCGAATGTGTATCTCTTCCTCTGTCTCCTGGCAACACCGCCCCTGTCCAGCATATACAAAGAAACTTGTGACAAACTTTAAATAGTTTGATTTGCCCACCCACTTCCTACAGGTAGCAGCTGTACACATAAACATCCCACCTGCTATACCCTACAAACACCCAGCGTGTCCCAAAATGGTCGGCACACGTGTGTCGCACTATTAATCAGTGCAGAGATCCTAACGGTATGCATAGGACACCTATGCACATGCGCACAAAGTATTCCAACCAAAACGCGTCCTGCGGACAGCCGTCACAATCGAGAACATGCGCGATATCACTATGGGACTGCACCAAAGTTGCGCGTTGGTCCTTATGTCGCGGACACGATCAAGACCCTCGGACAGTGGAAAAGTGCAATGTTCTGCAATCTACAGAGTGTTATTGGGAAAATACATGCTTACAAACTCCCCACAATGTGCCATTGCACATGTATGTATTTAGTTCAACGATGTAGGCCTCTTTGCCAGTTGCCAGGTCCCCGCAGCAGCTCTACAAAAGGTTATACCCCAGAACTGTTCTGCATCCTGTTTGTAGCTTTTCAGAACAGAGTAGCGGCCCACATAGCTTTGAGCTGTAACCGAGTTTGGAACAATTTCTACTATGCTATATTACCTTTGCAAGTAAAGGCAACCATGTCAGCCTGGCTCACAATGCACAGTAATGGAGAGATGTATTAACGGCCCTTCCTGTGAACCACACCCTCAGTACCGATAATCCCCACTATCCCATTCCCATGGGCAGCATGCTCACAATGGTAGTATGTAGCATGTGCGCTTCCCGGAGTACCGCGAGGGCTGTGCCCCAGTAAAACAGTAACAGCCCTTCTTCCCTTTCCATTATCTTCTTTCCATCACCCCCTCATTCGGTAATGATAAATAGTCATACACACATCCAACAATCACAGTAAAGAGGTCTCTATGTAACACAATCAGTTCTGAACCACATTCCTCTGCGTAGATACCACACCCAGAAATGTTACTGGTCAATCCCTTAGCCTCCACAGTCCCATTTCCATGCCCGCTATCCTCAAAAGCCCCTGATGTGGCTTTTGTGCTGGGTGTGGGCGTGGGGGAAAAAATTGCAACCAGGGTAGGGGATTTCATCTTCAATGGTGGCTCTGAAAAGAGCCTTTTTGTTTAGATGCTTCGAGAGAAACACCATTATTTTCGGTTTTTATAGGGTTTTTTGTTTTCTTTGCCTCCTAACTTTCTTACAGTAAACTTTTCAACGCTTCCTATCTATGGGCAAACAAAAGAGCATCACCAATGCTGGACAAAGAAATGCCATGTGCCTGGAAATACACTGCATTTCAAGAATTAATTCTGTCATTGTTGCAGAAGAACATTTCACGAGCGGACAAATAAATCACATATGCTTCTGTTGATGAGGCCCCTTCCAGCCTCTGGTTGGGAACAACATACATTAGGATAGTCCCATACTCCTCTTGGTATTATTGCAGCGAAAACCACCTGAGGAGTGGCAAAAAGCCTCTTCACTGCCTTCATCAACCTCTTCAGTTGATGGAACAAATGTAAACAAGGCATGTAACCCAAATGCATACCGCCATAATGCACGATGACAACATGCACTGTAGCAAAACTTGCCACTTGTCTGCAAAGGTTAAGCATAATGCCGAAACTGCGGACATGGACAGCACATCACAATAAGTCCACTCCTTCCAAACCGAAATTGTCATCAAAGTGTCTTTCCTGGGCATACTTGTGCAGATCTACCGCAAAGCCATCGCCCAAAATCAATACAATGCGTTTCTCCATGTCAGCACTCAGAGTAATGAAAAATAGTATTACCACACCTAGCTGTGAACCACACCCTCAGTACATGATTGGATAATCCCCACAGCCCCATTTCCATTGGGCTGCATGATAAGAAGCACAGACTGTGGCTTGTGTGCTTCCCCAAGTACCACAAGGGTCGCACCCCAGTAAAGCAGGAGCAGTCCTTCTTCCCTTTCCACTATTTTTTGTCCAGCACTACCTCATTGGGTACTGTTAGTCACACATGCATCCACCAATAACAGGCAACACTTCATATGTACCATTAAACATTCAGACTGCAAGTGTCGTGTGAATCAAAAGCACCTCCAGTACAAAGTTCTTTAACACTATCCAAGACTTCTGCATCCAGATTCATCCACATCCACCAGGAGTGGGGGAATACATTTTAACCAGTGTATCGGATTTTGTCTGTAGTGGAGGCTCTTAAAAGAGCCTTTTTTTTCTTATTTGTTTACGTGCTTGCACAGAACCTTTTTTTGTTTTTGCTCTATATCTAAGTTTCTGTTTCCTTTTCCTCCTTACATTTTTACAGGATTCTCTTCAACGCTTCCTGCACAATGTAAAACAACACAGCATTGCCAATGGTGGTCAAAGAAATGCCATTTGAATGGAACCTGTGCACATTTCGCTCATTAATGATGTCATAGTTGGTGGAGAACATCCCAGCACTGCACATGAACTGCCACATGCTTCTGGTTATAAGACACCTTCCGACCTCTGGCTGGGGACAAATTACACTGGCATGGTCCCATGCTCCTCTTGGTGCTATGCGTGAGAAAACCACCTTCACAGTGGGAAAAATCTGCATCACTGCTTTCATCAACTTCTTTAGGTGATGGAGCAAACGCCCACACAACATGTACCCCAATGTTGACCTGCAAAATGCACCACGACAACATCAACAGTACCGACAGAGGCCACACAATTGCAAAGGTCAACCATACCACCGAAACTGCACTCATAGACAGTGCCCCAGAAAGTCTCCACTCCCTCCAACTACAAATTAACAGCAATGCCTCTTTGCACGGAATACCTGTGCAGATCTTGCACAAAGGTATCACCCACGATCAGTACTTTGCATCTCTCCATCTCAGCCAACCTCACTAGAGATAATTGGGATAAAATAGTATTGCCCCTTCCTGTGAAGCACACCCTCGACACCTGATTGGATAATCCCTACAGTTCCATTTCCATGCCCATCATGCTGAGAAGGGCAGAATGTGGCACGTGCACTTTCCCAGCTACAGCGAGGGTCGCGCCCCAGTAAACCAGGGGAGGCCTTCTTCCCTTTCCACATTTATTTTTGCAGCTCTGACTCGTTAGGTACTATCAAATAGTCAGAAAGGCATGCAGCAATCACATCCAAGACCTCTGCATCGAACACTATCATTTCTATAAAGCACTCCATATGT
Source organism: Ambystoma mexicanum (assembly GCF_040938575.1). Classification (NCBI taxonomy): domain Eukaryota; kingdom Metazoa; phylum Chordata; class Amphibia; order Caudata; family Ambystomatidae; genus Ambystoma; species Ambystoma mexicanum. Next base: position 370,070,161 of record NC_090931.1, read on the forward strand.
ACCGTTACACACTCACAGTATACATCTTGTGTGCTTTCAAACCACCTCCAGTTTAAAGTTCAACCTGCATGGCTGCATTATATTCTGGTGGCTATTGTCAAGGCCTAGGCTCTTGGGTGCAGTGCATACGGCCTACAGCCTTTGGCCAAGCACCCAAGAGTGTAGGCCTTGCCCATACCAACCACAACATAATAGAGGCATGATTGTGACAATGTGGCCATGTACCACAATCCACAAACGTACCATAGGAAGGGTGTTACAAAGGGCAAATGCAAATGTTCACATGTGGGTCCCTAATGTGACGTGCGGCACCCCATTGTTAGTCCTTATGGAAACTACCACTGTTTGACTATATATTTGGGATTTTTTTAATTAGCATTCCGCAGACGCATCTGTGACAGTCAGTCCCCCTTTGAGTGATCCCCTTCACTCATTTGAGGTTTCTGGCAGCCCCCACTTTATCTTGATATAAAACACAAGCTTATATTTGATACGAGCTCACGTAGATTTAATATGTATTTCTTAATGTTGAAATGACAATAAAATGATTATTTATTTTTTAGCAAACTAATGTTTGTCTTTTGTTGATATCTGGTGCAGGTTCTGGGTTACTTTCCTCCATTCGTTGGTGGATTTTCCTTGCTTATTAAGCTTTGTTTTGTTCCATTGACACGCTTTTTGTTTAAATATTACTAGTTGCTTCCCCTCTGTCAGCGACGGAGGGGTTACCCATCTTTCGTGTTACTGCTCCCTAATGTGCAACACATGCAATAACCAACACCATACGGTAATGTGCGCATATCAGCTCACTTCTGCTGTTCTAACACATGTAAAATGTCCTCCACAACCGTTTTTGAAGGTCACCACCCTCGGAGAGATTCAGAGGTGTTAAGAGACTTCAATTCAGCAATCCCACTAAGTCAGTGCCTCGTCTGGGACGCCCAAGAGAAGCCCTTATTTATATACTTTTATGAAAAGTTATACTCTGGATGATAAACCCTTATATAACGCCCCTCTCTTAGAATCCCCCTGCCCCACTGAGCCAAGAAGTAGGTTTGTTTTGCAAATTAAAAAGGATTATTTGAAAAATTAAACAATAGATATATATAACACTTTTATAAATAAATTGATAATTGATAACAAACTTGTGAATATGAGCAGTAATCAGCAATAGGTAATCCTACAGTGGTACAGTTCTTGGTTACTTATGAATAAGAACAGAGGACTAAGGTAGCAGAGAATGCTTTATATGGTTCAAGGAAATGCAAGTGGGACAGAATGCAACACAGAAATAATTTGATATGACTTCAGCAAAAGATAAGATGATTACTTTTCTCTGAAAATTCACTCCCCCCCCTATGCAATGTAAGGAGATGGAAGTAACACACACAGTCTTCAGGAATACAATCACAGTACAATCCGTATTCAGTTCCCCCCTAGCGAGCTTAGATCACAAGGATGATTTTAAACACAGGCAAAGTACTTTAAATGTGGTATGCAAAGAAAGGAAAAATAGGCTATAAATGATTTTAATTCCCTCTAGAGGTTCAGGGTGAGTGAGAGATGCTTTAAATCAGTTCAGGCCAGACCTATCAATGATTCAGGTATGGTTAACAGGTTGAAAACGGAATTCCGTACTGGAAGCAAAAGACAAATATTTTTACACGTGGCTGAAATTAAACAAAATGTCAAATCGCAGCAATTTAGTCGTGTGCGTCGAGTGCAATTACGAAGGAACTATAAGGAGTAGCAAGTCGGATTATAGCTTGTTGGAAAGCTTAGAATCTCAGTTCTAAGATAAAAGTTCAATCTAGCTTCTATTACAAACGGTACAAGAGATACGGACGATTTTGTGAAGGTAGATTCTCAAAATAAAAGTAAAGCTCAGAATGACAGATGACAATTTTGCAGCTTTGAACCAACAGGAGGGACACGATTTCGATGATGCAGTTCTCAATAGGTTAAAATAGTTTGAATTAGATTATTTTAAACTAAGAGATTGGTTTTGCACAGTTCTGGCTGAGTACTCACACTATATTTTGGACAGGAATGCGACTTCGTCACGGATCGGGTCAGGATTGGCTGCGGTTCTCTCGCCACTGGGTACTGGTTCTGCGCACAGCGATCTGGGTCAGCTCTCAGCACTGCACAGCGATCTGGTCTGGGTCTGGTCTCTCTGGATCTCTGGTCCCTCTGGATACAGCACTGCTTTCTGGGTCTGCTACCGGTTCTGGCAAAAGTCCTTGGCAAAGAATTGAAACAGCTCGCCCGGCTGTTGAATAGTTTGCAAATCATTTTGAGGCCTGCTGAGAATACTTTTGCTTGCAGTAGGCCTTCTTGGTTCAAAGTTCTGTAGTCTCTGGGTTCAAAGTTTTGGAGTCTGGATGTGAAGTCGTCCATCAGCGTGCTCCACAAGGAAGTGGAAAATGAATGTCCCTAACTGGGTTCCAGTGGCTCTTTTTATGTCTTTTGAAAATGGGTGTGGATGCTAACTTTCTCTTCCCAACCCACTCACGATTTGATAGGTCAAGGATTTCTCTTTGACCTGATTTGAAAAGGGAACAGTGAGTCAGAGTGATGAGGTAGGTTTATGGCTCAGAGGGTCCTCCCCTTGTCAAATTGCACACAAATCTATATTTGATCCAAATACACATTTATCTATGTACCATTTTTCTAATATTTTATGTCCAGTTAACATATTTTCTGTAGCACCAAACCATCCGATCCCTGTCTTTGTAAGATGTTGTGTCCACTTTTGACAGAATTCTGCCCTTTTCATCCAGATAACGACCTCTAAACTTTTCCAGATTTTACACAAATGTGCACAAGGGATTTGGGTTTCAGATGATAAAGTGTCAGATTTTTAACATGCATACATTTGGAGTAACAACCTTATTTTCCGCTACTACTCCCCTGAACATACCACAGAGTCCTGACACCTCTTAAAATGTGCACAGAACAATCACAAGAATGATGATATTATTTATATAATGTTTACAAGTCTGCACTATGAATTATCCATCTTTTTAAAATTATGCTCTGGCCCCAAAGGGGTGTGGTTTTCCAAAGCACATGGTGGAATTTCTGGTTTGTCCACCTCCCTCAAGCTCATCTTGCTCACAGAGGAACTTCTCCTCCCACTTCTCCCAAGAGGAAGCTATTTTACGACCCCCCCTATATAACATTTGCCTGAGCCCAAGACAGTGCTTTGTTCAGTTTCCTGCAGTCCCCAGGTGCCACTCCCCTAATTCAATCAGAGAGGTGTCATCTCCTTTTGGCAGGGTCAGCAGAATGCAACCAGGCCTGGGAACACAGCTGCTGATCAAGTTTCAACTCCTGTCGGTGGTAGTTGTCAGACAGAATTCAATCTCTTTAAGCCAGGCTTCAGCCAAATGTAACTTTTGTTCCCAGTTTTTCTTCATTCAAAACAAACTTACAATTTTTACACATGCAGCTAGAACGCTGATTCTAAGTTCAAAACTATGACATTTAACAGTTGCAAACTATGTGACACTGAACAGTAGGTCACTCATTTATTTTAAACATTTCGATTTTAGTGGCTTTAAGTCCAATTTCACTTCAGCTGCTGACATCCACAGCTCAGCCAGTTTCATTATGAACCTTATTTTGGGTTCTTTCTCTTTCCAGATTTTGTATGTACACATGTCTACCTTCTGCCAAATGTCTGCTGGTGTTCATTGAGATTTTTGAATATCTTGCAATGTTTAAAATAGGCATTTTTAGCTTGCATTTCAGAGAAACAAAGGTGATTTCAAAGCGCTTTTTGAGCCACCGGCACTGCTGTTTTTCCTTTGGCACACATTTCACTCATGGCACTCCTGGCCCCTCACGCTCACACTGGTGGGTGGCAGGTCAGGCGACCATTTTGTTGTGCCTAAAGACTGCGCGGCTCTCAAGGATTCTGGCACAAATGTGGGCTTTTCTGCCGTCTTGGATTTCCTAAGCCCACAGCACCAAGTGTTGCAGCATATTAGTCCAAACGTGGGTCAGGACACCCAACAGAGGTAAAGGTGCATGACTGCATTATGTTGTGGTGGCTGTGCTGAAGGCCTAGGCTCTTGGGTGCATGGCCTAGGGTCTATGGCCTTTCGCCATGCACCCCAACAGTGTAGGCCTTGCCCACACCCAGCACAACATAACAGAGCCATGCAGGCGAACATGTGGCCAGGTACCACAATTCACAACGTAACATAGGCAGCAACACTTCTACCCAACCCCCACACCATAATACAGCGATGCATGCTCACATGTAACAGTGAGCAGAATCCACAAACATTCCACAGGGTCAGGCACCCCTACCCACTTCTATTCACATAGCATTATATTACTGCCAACCCAACCACAAAATCTTCACAGCAGCGGCCCTGCTCCCAGCACTCTAATAGGTGCACAAAACCAATACTTCATGGTGCAGTACAGTAGTCTGCACTCCGCCAATGGACAGTACCGAAGCCGAAAAATATGCAGTTCAACCCTATCCACTTCTATGCACACAGTACTTCAACACTGCACCCAGTGGACACAATGCAGGACTGTTACCTCCATCAGGTCAGCCATGGACTACACACTGTAGTATGTGCTCACAATCCGCACACCCATGGAACCAACAGTGTATGCAATGTTGACAAACCACACACACAAGGCAACAATGTAAAACCTACTTGCAACCAGGGCACATAGTTGTTGGTGCAAGTCCTCTACCCATGCATCAAAGGGCCTACGCCCTTACCGCATGCAACACACCATAGTACACTGCATGTTAAAATGTTCATGCCATGTGCAATGCATTCCCCTTCTGCCATTGATCTGCCATCAGTCACCACAGAAAGAAGTCGCCGCACCAGCTATCGCACCAATACGCAGGCTGCCCGCATTCATCACACAAGGTAGTTGCCTTTGGAGGTACCCACGAATTGGCATAATATGCACGAATACTGTGGCCACACCACTGTGTTGTTCCACCTAATGCGATATATCAGATGAACCACTTGTCACTCCCCCACCCTTTCCATCCCTTCATCCCACCACTACATGGCGTAAAGTATGTTTTCCAGGCCCTTCTGGTGCCACGCTGTCCTCCGATAAACCATGGTGGCGTTTCCCAAAATGTAGACGCACAGCACGCTTCCCTCCAGCCAACCACCGGCCGTGTCCAATGTTCGCTGACATCACGGCGTACTGCAAGCCAATGAGACTTTTGTCCGTGGAGCAAACAGGGAAATGGGTCAGCGGATTGGAGCCAGATATCACTATTTTTTTGGGACGTACATTTCAGTTCTTTGCAATAAAAGTACTGGTTAGATTTCCACCAAACACACAAAAACACTGTTTCGGAACCAATCCCCCGCTCCTGCCGCAAATTTGGTTAAAATCTGTCTAGCCGTTCGGCCTGTAGGTGTGCACAAAGGTTTTGCACATTCAGTCTATGAAGTAAAGAATTTTGGGACCCCCATAACTTTGCCCAGCCTCCCCGAAACATCAGCCAACTTTCCAAATATTTGCAGTGAGACCATATACTTTTTTGGCAAAGTTTTAGCCAAATCCGTCCATGGGGTGCAAAGTTATAAGTTATAAGCCACCCAAAAAGTGGTCTTCCTATGGGTTTAGCAACTTAACCATATATATATATATATATATATATATATATATATATATATATATATATATATATATATATATATATATATATATATATATATATATATATATATATATACACCGTGGCCATGTAGTTATGGTTAAGTTGGTGTTTCCATAGGAAGAGCACTTTTTGGGCGGCTTATAACTTCACTCTCCCTGGACGAATCCTCACCAAACTTTGCAAAAAAAAGTATTTTGGTCACTCTGAATCATTTTTTCAAAGTTTGGTGAGGCTTCGTCCAGGGGGGGCAAAGTTATAGGGGGGTCCCAAAACTTTTTTTTATCCCATAGACTGAATGGGAAACATTTTTTGCTTGCGTCTATAGCCCAAACCGCTGGATGGATTTTCACCAAATTTGGACCAGGAGCAGTGGCTTGGTCCCGAAAGCGTGCTTTTGCAAATTTGGTGAAAATCCGTCCAGTAGTTTTTTTTAAAATGACCAAAAAGTAGGTAAAAAAAAATTAGTGATATCTGTGTTCGGTCCGCGGACACACTTCCCTGTTCGCTCCGCGGACAGTGTCCTGATTGGCCAATCGGCTTGCGTGATGCCCGCGGACATGTAACGTGTTCGCTGATTGGATGGCGTGTAGCGTGAAGCGCGTCAGATTTTCGGTAGCGCCTGCCATCTTGGATTCGCGGACGTCCGCGGACAGCGCGGTGAAACATTGTTCAAAATTTGTATTTAGTAGAGTGTGTTGGTGTGTAGGAATGTTTGGGGAGGGTGGCAGTGTATGAGATAGGATGAAAGTTTTTTTTTTATGTGTTAGACATTCTTTTTGTGTTCGATTTGTCTGCGGACATCACGGGTGTTCTGAAATGTTCTAAATAAACTGAATAGGGAGTGTTCTGAGGACTCAATATGTGTCCGTTTTGTTTGCAAGCAAGCTGAAACTGTTCTAAGAACACTTGCGGTGTCCTGAAATGTTCGCAATTAAACAAAATGTGGGTGTCCTGAGGACGCTGTCCGTATTGTTCGTTGTCAAGTTGAATGTGTTCTAAGAACACTCGCGGTGTCCTGAAATGTTAAAAAAATACACAAAATGGGGGTGTTCTGAAGACGTTGTCGAAGACTTGCTGTGTCCTGAAATGTTCGCAAATATGAACGGGGGGTTGTGGCTGGCAAGTTGAATGTGTTCTAAGAACACTCGCGGTGTCCTGAAATGTTCACAAATAAACAAAATGGGGGTGTCCTGAGGACGCTGTCCGTATTGTTCTCTGTCAAGTTGAATGTGTTCTAAGAACACTCGCAGTGTCCTGAAATTTTCGCAAATAAACAAGATGGTGGTGTTCTGAAGACGCTTCTAAGAACACTCACTGTGTCCTGAAATGTTCGCAAATAAAAAAAATGGGGGTGTTCTGAAGACGTTTCTAAGAACGCTTGCGGTGTCCGGGGAATGTTCGTAGGGGGTGTCCTGAGGACGCTGTCTGTATTGTTCTCTGTCAAGTTGAATGTGTTCTAAGAACACTTGCGGTGTCCTGAAATGTTCGCAAATACACAAAATGGGGGTGTTCTGAAGACGTTGTCGAACACTTGCTGTGTCCTGAAATGTTCACAAATATGAATGGGGGGTTGTGGCTGGCAAGTTGAATGTGTTCTAAGAACTCTCGCGGTATCCTGAAATGTTCGCAAATAAACAAAATGGGTGTGTCCTGAGGATGCTGTCCGTATTGTTCTCTGTCAATTTGAATGTGTTCTTAGAACACTCGCAGTGTCCTGAAATGTTCGCAAATAAACAAGATGGTGGTGTTCTGAAGACGCTTCTAAGAACACTCGCGGTGTCCTGAAATGTTCGCAAATAAACAAAATGGGGGTGAGCTGAGGACGCTGTCCGTATTTTTCTCTGTCAAGTTGAATGTGTTCTAAGAACACTCGCGGTGTCCTGAAATGTTCGCAAATAAACAAAATGGGGGTGTTCTGAAGACGTTTCTAAGAACACTCGCGGTGTCCTGGAATGTTTGTAGGGGGTGTCCTGAAGGCGTAGTCCGTATTGTTCGCTGGCAAGTTGAATGTGTTCTAAGAACACTCGCGGTGTCCTGAAATGTTGGCAAATAAACAAAATGGGGGTGTCCTGAGGACGCTGTCCGTATTGTTCTTTGTCAAGTTGTATGTGTTCTAAGAACTCTCGCATTGTTCTGAAATGTTTGTAGGGGGTGTCCTGAAGATGCTGTTCGCATTGTTCGATGGCAAGTTGAATGTGTTCTTAGAATGTGTCCTGAAATGTTTGCAAAAAAACTAAATGGGGGTGTTCTGAGGACACTGTCCGTATTGTTTGTTGTCAAGTTGAAAGTGTTCTAAGAACTATCGCGTTGTTCTGAAATGTTCCTAGGGGGTGCCCTGAAAACGCTGTCCGTATTGTTCGCTGGCAAGTTGAAAGTGTTCTAAGAACACTCATAATGTTCGTGGACATTAACAGGCCGATTCATGGAATAAATGTGCGCCGAAAATTCCGGCGCAGAGGGGCCTATGCGGCACGGGGAAGTACAGGAGGCAAGTGCGCGGAACGCCCACACGCTCTCCGGCAACACGTATTCATGGATTCGAACAGGGCAAAACAGCGCTCGATCAAACCAGCGCACAGGCCCAAAAACGTACGCCACAAGTAAGCAGGCGGTAGCGTCCCGACGCACTTAACGAAAGTGCGCCAAAACCTGCGCCAACAAATACCACCCACATACAGCAATGGGCCATACCGTGACCCCAAAGGACAAATGAGGTGCAAAGGTGTACGCCATTAACACGGACACCCACTGTTCAACAATTCGCGCGTGTGTGTACAACGGGTTGCGCGAGAAGTCACTCGCGCGATTGCCCTGGGTACGTGTATCCCGGGGTGCGGGGAAGTCCCACACGCGATTGCCCTGGCCACGTCGATATCAGGGGTGCGTGTGAAGTTCCACACGCGAAAAGCCAGGGTACGTCAATTACAGGGGTGCGCGGGAAGTTTCACACGCAAAAAGCTAGGCTACGGGAATTCCAGGGGTGCGCGTGAAATCCTACACGCGAAAAACTAGGGTACGTCATTTACAGTGGTGCGCGGGAAGTTTCACACGCGGCTCTGCTGGGTGGGTCCTCACAGGTGTTCCATTCACACCCTCCACGTCCCCTGCATGCAACCCACACCACAGGGGACTACCCTGCACACCTGCTCATGCCTCCCACCACCCCCACCCCCCCGCAGTCAGTCAGGGGCACCTGCCAGAAGGCCCCCACCCATGTCTACCACCACCCCCACCCCCCCAGCAGTCAGGGGCACCTACCAGAAGGCCCCCACCCATGTCTACCACCACCCCCACCCCAGCAGTCAGGGGCACCTTCCAGCAGGCCCCCACCCATGTCTACCACCACCCCCACCCCCCAGCAGTCAGGGGCACCTTCCAGCAGGCCCCCACCCATGTCTACCACCACCCCCACCCCCCAGCAGTCAGGGGCACCTTCCAGCAGGCCCCCACCCATGTCTACCACCACCCCCACCCCCCCAGCAGTCAGGGGCACCTTCCAGCAGGCCCCCACCCATGTCTACCACCACCCCCACCCCCCCAGCAGTCAGGGGCACCTTCCAGCAGGCCCCCACCCATGTCTACCACCACCCCCACCCCCCCCCCGCAGTCAGGGGCACCTGCCAGAAGGCCCCCACCCATGTCTACCACCACCCCCACCCCCCAGCAGTCAGGGGCACCTTCCAGCAGGCCCCCACCCATGTCTACCACCACCCCCACCCCCCAGCAGTCAGGGGCACCTACCAGAAGGCCCCCACCCATGTCTACCACCACCCCCACCCCCCCAGCAGTCAGGGGCACCTTCCAGCAGGCCCCCACCCATGTCTACCACCACCCCCACCCCCCCAGCAGTCAGGGGCACCTTCCAGCAAGCCCCCACCCATGTCTACCACCACCCCCACCCCCCAGCAGTCAGGGGCACCTTCCAGCAGGCCCCCACCCATGTCTACCACCACCCCCACCCCCCCGCAGTCAGGGGCACCTTCCAGCAGGCCCCCACCCATGTCTACCACCACCCCCACCCCCCCGCAGTCAGGGGCACCTGCCAGAAGGCCCCCACCCATGTCTACCACCACCCCCACCCCCCCGCAGTCAGGGGCACCTTCCAGCAGGCCCCCACCCATGTCTACCACCACCCCCACCCCCCCGCAGTCAGGGGCACCTTCCAGCAGGCCCCCACCCATGTCTACCACCACCCCCACCCCCCCCGCAGTCAGGGGCACCTTCCAGCAGGCCCCCACCCATGTCTACCACCACCCCCACCCCCCCCCGCAGTCAGGGGCACCTGCCAGAAGGCCCCCACCCATGTCTACCACCACCCCCACCCCCCCAGCAGTCAGGGGCACCTTCCAGCAGGCCCCCACCCATGTCTACCACCACCCCCACCCCCCCCCGCAGTCAGGGGCACCTTCCAGCAGGCCCCCACCCATGTCTACCACCACCCCCACCCCCCCAGCAGTCAGGGGCACCTTCCAGCAGGCCCCCACCCATGTCTACCACCACCCCCACCCCCCCAGCAGTCAGGGGCACCTTCCAGCTGGCCCCCACCCATGTCTACCACCACCCCCACCCCCCCAGCAGTCAGGGGCACCTTCCAGCAGGCCCCCACCCATGTCTACCACCACCCCCACCCCCCCCGCAGTCAGGGGCACCTGCCAGAAGGCCCCCACCCATGTCTACCACCACCCCCACCCCCCAGCAGTCAGGGGCACCTTCCAGCAGGCCCCCACCCATGTCTACCACCACCCCCACCCCCCAGCAGTCAGGGGCACCTACCAGAAGGCCCCCACCCATGTCTACCACCACCCCCACCCCCCCAGCAGTCAGGGGCACCTTCCAGCAGGCCCCCACCCATGTCTACCACCACCCCCACCCCCCCAGCAGTCAGGGGCACCTTCCAGCAGGCCCCCACCCATGTCTACCACCACCCCCACCCCCCCAGCAGTCAGGGGCACCTTCCAGCAGGCCCCCACCCATGTCTACCACCACCCCCACCCCCCCCCGCAGTCAGGGGCACCTTCCAGCAGGCCCCCACCCATGTCTACCACCACCCCCACCCCCCCCGCAGTCAGGGGCACCTGCCAGAAGGCCCCCACCCATGTCTACCACCACCCCCACCCCCCCAGCAGTCAGGGGCACCTTCCAGCAGGCCCCCACCCATGTCTACCACCACCCCCACCCCCCCCCGCAGTCAGGGGCACCTTCCAGCAGGCCCCCACCCATGTCTACCACCACCCCCACCCCCCAGCAGTCAGGGGCACCTACCAGAAGGCCCCCACCCATGTCTACCACCACCCCCACCCCCCCCGCAGTCAGGGGCACCTACCAGAAGGCCCCCACCCATGTACCATCCATGTCCACCTTCACCTGGGTCACAACCCCACACAATCATGACCGTAATGGACAGTCTGCCCTGCAAGAATTCCCAAACAACTATCCCATCCACCCACATATCAAACACAATGACGTGACACACCCAATGTAAATCATATGAATGAACACATGTCTGTCACACACAGATGTTGCAAGTGAATGTCCAAACACCCCACATGTCATGCATGAAAGCAATGAGATGATACAACACATTGAAGGATCAAATGAAAATGTATTAAAAATAAACAAGGATGGTAAAAATAAAAAATAACAATAAACATGCAATGCAAACTAAATAATAAAAAAGTACAACCAAAAAAATCAGGAACACTAATTAACAAAAATAAAGTAAAATAGGGGTCCAAAGTCAAAGTCCAAAATTAAATCCAAGTACAAATGAAAGAAGAAACACATTGCCTCATGTGAAAAATTAAAACAAATATTAACATCCCTCAAACTATCAACATGATGATCCGGGTCCATGAGCCCTAATAAATGAAACCTAACTATTTACACTAAGTAAGAAAATGTCTATATACAAAAATGTGGTGCATTGTCCTTTGGCAACCAAATAATAACATTAAAACAAAGGAAACCTAACTACAACTAAACTACAGAACTATATACAAAGGCGGCGGGCAAGTCCTGCGGCTCACTGATTGTTGTTCCGGCCCAGGGCATCATCGAACTCCCGCTCGATGTCCCGGAGGCGGCCCCGTTCCACAGCCCCGAGGGTCCGCAGGGACGCCGATGTACCCACCTCCAACTCCCTGCGGATGGCCTCGAGGCACTCGGCCCGCCTCAGGGCCCTCCGCATGGAGTTCTCCGCCCTGACCATAGCGAGCCGCGCCTCTTCCGCCCGCCGCCGCTCCGCATCTATGGCATGGCCCAACCGCTGCCACACGGAAGCCACTTGACGTCCAGGGTCCTCCTGCCCTCCGGCTGATGCCTGCCCCTCTGATGGTGATGGCCCCGAGCCATCAAGGCTCCCACCTTCTTCCTCCTGCTGCTGACGTGCTGGTGCCGGTGCCCTGACACCTGCTGCCTGCACATCCTCCATTGTTTGGGGTGCTGTTGTTGCGGTGGCCACCCCTGCTGGACTCACGACTCCCGACTGGGGCAGGGATGTGTCCTCCACCAGCCTGGCCCCATCGTCAGAGGCAGCTCCACAGGGCACCCAGGTGACAGGTGGGTAGGAAGATGGCACGGAGGACGACTGGCGCATAGGGGGTTCAGGTGAGGAGGGGGTCGGAACAAGGCCCAGTGTATGGAGGAACACAGCCTGGTCTCCCTGAGAATGGGTCCGGACGTGGGCAACCCTGCTGGTGCAAGATGATGCAGACACAGGACCGGGGACAGGATTACACACAGGCACCTCCGCGGCGGCCTGTGCTGCCTCCTGTCCCTGCCCCTGTGCTGCACCACTAGCACCAGTGGAATGCCCACCTCCAGACCCCATCTCAGTCCCTTGCACGGCCTCCTCCTCCACCAAACCCACCACCAACCTGGATGACTCCCTGCCATCTTCCGCCGCGGAACCCTGTGGGGTCTCAGCTGCCCCTTCTGCTGCCGAGGAGTCCAACTTCCTCCTGCGCCTCCTGGACCTCCCCTCGGCAGCTGCGACCTGGGACACAGCACCGGACTCCTCACTCCCCGACGAGATGACAACAGGGGAGGGGAGCCGGGCCTTGCGTCTCCGGCTGGCGGTGGCATCCTTGCCGCTGTGCTCCACAGCACCTTCTCCGCCCTCCACATCAGATGACGCTGCAGGCAGGGAGAGACAGGAGACAGGCATCAGGACACTGTACAATTGACTCACACACATAACAGTTGTACAAGAGTGGCATTGTCATACTCCAGACCTGGCATCACAATCCCCAACACACTTGTCTCCTCAACGCACACACATGAGTCATTCAACAGCCATATTGCTACAGCCCGCTACATACATTCACATACAGCAGCATGAGCAGACAAAGGTGAGCCACACATCACATGATACACACGACTCAAATACACATGCACACATGCAAAGCACACATCCAAGCATGTGTACCACTCCGCAAACTGTCAGTCATGAGATGAACATCCATGTCACATTTGCAATTCACTCTCCAACATGACAGTGTCACCTGCATCCATGTAGCAACACTGTTGCACCCTTCACAACTACACACACGCACACGCTGCAGACTAATGCACCTGGAATCAACATCCATGTGTCACACCACAAGCATGCCAACTCACATGCACAGTCAAACACATGTGCCCACACACAAGCATTTGCACTGCAAGCACACACACACACACATGCACCATCCTTGTCTCACACATCACAGGCACACATGTGCTTGTCTCACAGCCCTGCACACACACATTTATACATGGCCACACAAAGACATGTGCAACATGCACACTCCTGGCACACCACCACACACACAGCTTACAATCAGTATGCATGTACACTCACCGCTCGACTCCAGACGGGTCTGCCTCCCAAGGACCTGGACATGGAGCGCTGGGGATATGCGTTCCAGGACCCGAAGTTCATCTTGCGACAAGTGGCCCCGCCGCCCCTTGGCATCCACTGCCTTCACGAGGCGCCGGGCCTTGTTCAGGGTCCTGGACCTGTAGTCCTCCCAGCGCTTCTTGACTTGATGGAATTCTCGGACTGCCACCCCCTCTGCGTTGATGGCAGTCACAATGTCCGTCCAGATCCTGGTCCGTCCTTCCTTGTCGAGGCGCATCCGTCCGTAGAGGGCATCATACTGCCCCAGGACTCGCTCCACCAGGACACCAACTTCGGTGGCACTAAAGCTGGTGCCCCTCTGCCTCCCTGGCCGGGGGTTGCCAGTCGTGCCAGATGTTGTGCTCCCTGACATGGCAACCCCAGAGGCAGGAGTGGGTGGGCAACTGGGTCCTGGGGCTGGGCTGTGGAGCGATGGTACGGCTGTCGGGAGTCTTTGGTTCCAGCAGGGGTGGTCACAGCAACTGCACCCCTGGCTGATGTGCAGGCAGCAAACAGCAGGGCACGTGGGCAGCAGGCAGTCAGGCAGCAGCAGATGGCAGGTGGGAGCGTGCTCGGGGCTCTGGGGGGCAGGATTCCGGCCTTCGGGGCAGGAGCGTGGTCTTCCGTGTGTGAACGCGTGGCCAGCTTGATACGGAGTGAATTGGCACGTGAAAATCATGCACGTCTGCGTGGAATCCGAGGAAAGGCCGCGTAAGCACGTCAGCATGCGTACGCGATTTCATTGGTCCAAAGGGCCAGGCGCGTAAGCGCGTCTATAACGCACGGCCGTTTCCCAACCCGCGTGATTGGTCCAAAGGGCCAGGCGCGTAAGCGCGTCTATAACGCACAGCCGTTTCCCAACCCGCGTGAAAAAATAAACCTCCCGCGCGAGCGCGTCAGCACGCGTACGCGATCTCATTGGTCCAAAGGGCCAGGCGCGTAAGCGCGTCTATAACACACGGCCGTTTCCCAACCCGCGTGATTGGTCCAAAGGGCCAGGCGCGTAAGCGCGTCTACAACGCACGGCCGTTTCCCAACCCGCGTGAAAAAATAAACCTCCCGCGCGAGCGGGTCAGCACGCGTACGTGATCTCATTGGTCCAAAGGGCCAGACGCGTAAGCGCAACCATGACACGGCCGTTTCCCATCCCGCGTGAAAGAAACACAAGCCAGTGTCAATGCGTGTGATTGGAGGCTGGCCCTTCAGCGCCTACACGCGGAAGTGACGCAGGACCTGTGGGCCTGCATAAAAGGTACATGTAGAACGCCATTTCCTTGTACGTGCTTTTCGTGGAGAGCGAGTTGGTGTATTCTGTACTTCTTGTCAGTTGACACGCGATTTACTTCACGGCGTTCAAAGGTCGTACTCCCTGTTACCTCTGACAGCTTTTTCTCTTTTGCTCTTTTTCCTGGGCCTGTTTCCTCACACAGCGTTCCCTTCTACTGTTGTCCTGTCTCCTCAGACAGCGTCCCATTCTTCTTTTGGCGGGGGTGTTGCCAACGCGCACACGCGCGTCTTTTTGACGCATTTCTCCCTGGCAGACGGTGAGTTGCGCACGCATCTATCATCTGTGCTTGCCCCGTGTGTCACGTACCTCTTCAGAGGTCAATCTAGGCTGCGTGTGACACGCATACGTTCATTCTTGTGTTACTGGATGCCACAGCGTAGTGCAGGGTTTTTTATACGCACAAGTGGTCTAGGAGGGGTATCGTGCACGTTCCTTAACTTTTTTGGGGTGCCTATGCGTTGCGTGACCCGTCATCTTTCCCCAGGGGTGTCATATAGCCTTGCCACTGCACTAGGGTACGAATACCATCTGGTACCCAACCCCTTTGACACCCAATTGCCCAGGACAATTGTGCACACCCACTCCCATACGCACAATAACATCAGTGCCATGGTTGGGAGGCGTGCAAGCCGTAAGGGTGGCAAAGGTGGCCGAGCCACACGTGGTGGCCGTGGAGGATCCACTAGGGGACGTGGTTGTGACTTGCAGGGTGCCCCTGTCCCCCCCAGTCTGGAGGACCAGTCAGGGACACCCATGCCCCCCCCTCACCCCCCCAGGTTGAGGGTCATGTGGCTGATACCAACCCTGACCAGCCCTTGTTGGACCAGCCCATTGTGGCACCAGACCTGTCCGAGGGTGACTCCATCGCTGACATCCAGGTCAGCAGGTCCACTGCACGTGCACCGGTGCACATTGGTGTCATCAGGACACGCGCATCTATGCCAGATAGGTCATCTGCTGCCCCCCGTGGGCAGGGTGTGGCTCCATCCACCCCACCTCTCATACACCCTGCCAAGACTGTGTCGGTCCTAGTTCATGCACCTCAGATCAGGCCTGACCCTATCCCTCTACCCCCAATGCCTGCACCTACTCCCATGCTGAGTGTGCAATCCCACACACCCAGTACTGAGTCCACCACGGCTCCTGCCCCTAGTGTCCACAGCGGCGTAGGACACTCTGGATCCCCACCCCCTTCCAAGCGGAAGAGGAAGAGTGCACGTCCGGCACAGGCTGATGCCCCAGGCACGGCTGCACAGTCCGGCCCATCAAGGAAGCCCAGCTTCACAGACGCCGAACTGAATGCACTTGTTCAGTATGTGTCAGACCATGATAGGGAAATGGTCATCGTTGCAGGGTCCAAGACCACACATGCCAGACGCCAGGCACACTGGCAGACCATTGCTGACAAAATAAGTGCCCTTGGAGTAGTGAGGCGCACAGCTAGTGATTGCCAGAAGCGCTGGAATGACCTTAAGCGCAGGGCAAAGGATAAGCTGGCCTCAAGTCATGCCGCAACCTTGGTGACTGGAGGTGGGTCCCCAGCACAGGAAATAGAACTCACACCACACGAGTCCGTAGCTGGATCCTACGTCACCGAGGGACAACTCCAAGGTGTGGGAGATCTCCCTGATTACGAGGCATCATCCGGTGAGTGCACATGCATGTGTGTTATATCCATGTGCATGGTGTGTGTGCGAAGCCTTCATGTTGGGTGCCTGTCAAGGGGGTGTGTGGCAGAGTTGATAGTGTCACCCATGTGCCTCATCCAGTATGTTCAGTGCAACACCATGTGCCCACAGCACTATCCCTACTGCCAACAGTGCACATATGGCCCTACACCATGGAAGTTCCCCTTGAATTGTCATTTTGTCACGACATTGTTGCTCATTCTCCCCTGTCTATTCATCTTATGTCTTACATACCATTCCTACACTTTCCCCCAGCCATTCAAGTTCCATCGTCACATGCCTGACATGCAATGATACCACATGCTAATGCGTCCTCTGTATATACATGGCACTCAACATGCTGTCATACTCTGGAATTTGCCTTGACACCCACCTGTGTGCTCTTGTTCCGTCTGGTTTCAAGCCCCATTCCCTCACACTCCATGCTGCTCTTCATGGTCTATCTTCCCTGACTTCTACTGTTCAGACCATCGTGCCCTACTCACGACACCTGCTTGCAAACAGTCAAATGAGGGCACCCTGCCCTCCAATGCGACCCACCCTATTGCTGACAAGTACATCTGAGCCTACTCAAGGTTAACTCTCACTGACATCTGCTCATACATGCCTTTGCCTGTCCCATGGACCCTTCACATGGTCCCAGTCCTCTCTCCTTGCTCCTCTTCCACCATCAATGGTGTGACCCGTTGGGGTGTACTCTTGGCCTCCTTCCAATCCTCAGAGGCCACAATTGATGTGTATGGTAATGGGAGCATCTCAGTCCAAGGCCCTCAGGCCAACCTTATTCTCCTTGACAAATGCTACCCACATCTCATCAACTTCCTTTCCTCTCCTGCTGTCCCCCCTCCTCTCTCCTCATCTATCCTGCACTGCCTCCCTGCACCCTCCCATGATCCTTCTCCGCCTCCCACTCCAACTCCTACACATGCTGCACCTCTGATCTGTAGCACTCCCCGTAAGTCCTACAAGGCTGTCAACCTCCTCCACATTTACACTCCTTACTCTGCCGCTGCATCAGGCATTCCTCCAATATATGTCACTTACATGAGGTAATGCACCTTGACATCCTTGGTCTCATGGAAACATGTCTGACGGCCAGCTCTGTCTGCATCTTTGACACACTCCTACCTGACGTTCAGGAGATCCTCTCCTTGGCCCGGCACTACTGTGCAGGGGGGGGTGTGCCCTTGCCTTCCCTGAGGGTATTCCTGCCACTGTCACTCCTACGTAGACCTACTCCCCTCTGGAATGGCTTGTGTGACGTCTCTCTCCATCTCACCTCGACATTCACAAACTGTGCGTACTGTGTATCGGAAAACTGGTCAAATGTACTACTTCCTTTCTGAGTGGCCTCACCTCTCCTCCTCACTCATGTCCCCAGACACTGAAATCCTCTTCCTTGGTGATGTACGCATCCACCTGCATGCTTGTTGTCCCCCCCACGTGACTTTTCCATGACCTCAGCAACTCCCTATCACCCTCTAAACTCCTGTCTGTCCCTACTCATTCTGCAGGGCACACTCTTGATGCTCTGATCTCATCTGACCTTCCCCTCTCCATCCCTCTCTGCACTCCTCTCTCCTGGAGTGATCACTTTCTCCTCTCCTCCCACCTCACCCTCACCACCCCACAGGCAAAGCCACCCTCACCACTGTCACACACCTTCTTGGTATTCCAACCCATGAAGTGTGTGTCAGTCGAGGCTTATGCTGCCAAAATCTCCCCCCCATCCAGCTCCCCCTTAGGCTCACTCCCATCCTGACAGGGCCCACTCCATGCTCCACTCTATGTCAGGTACACTGGATGTCTTTGCCACGGTCATGACAATCCGCCTGAAGCCCCATGCCAATGCTGACTCCTGGCATGACTCGGATCTTGTGAACCCAAAACACAGGTGCCGGGTGGCAGAGAGGAAATGGCCTGCATCATGCTCATCCTCTGGCAAACTGGCCTGCCGCCTGCTCCAAAGGCAATAGCGTCTCACCCTTCTCACCAAGATGAGAGCCCCAATCCAAGGGCACATATCTGCGGCATCTGACAACTCTGCAGGACACATTGAAATCTGCAAGGACCTTGCCGAGCCAGATGCAGTGTGTACCTCCCCTGTCCCCTCCGAGCCCACAGCACTGCATGACTGTCTCTGTACCCCTATAGGCCACCCCCCCAGCACTTGTCTGCGCCTACCACCATCTGCCCTCGACGTTAAGTCCTACTTACCTTGTACAGCACTTCCAGCCGCAACTTCCCCTTGCACTTCATTGTGCCACCCACCTCTGCACTTGCGTTACATGAATGACACCAGCACCAGTAGGATTGTTGAATGGCATCCCCTTCTGCCCCACCACCCCTCAGTGCTCCGCTGTACCTTCATACATTTCTGTACAGGTGCTTCACGAATGCTATATGAATCCATTACAGGTGATGGGGAGGTGGAATCTCATTGTTTACTGCATTTTGTTAATGTTGACAAGGCACTGTGCATCGTGGCCAATTGGGACTAGCAGATCCATGTCCAACATGTTAACTTCTTGATGTGATGAAGCAATGTCAGGACCAGAGTGGCCAAAATCCAAATTAGTTGCCCTCCTCTCCCTCTTCACTTGGTGGCTATGTCACATGCCATGTGTGTGATGGCATGTGCATTTGACATGGCAATCACCGGCCAATGTGTGATGCCAGTGCTAGGCAGCATGGGGAGCAGGCGTTGCTCTCCATTCTCTGTGTCATCATTGTGTGCCCTGAGCCTCCCCTCCAGACCCAGTGATGGTGAATGCATAGGAGGTTTCCCAGTCATGTGGGACATGTGTCATTGAACTACTGGCTCTGTTGTTCATCAGCCCTTGTTGTATGCCATGGTGCTAATGCCTGTTTCCATTTCTCTCTTTCATGTCTTTGCAGGGGACGACGCACTTGTTGATGCTGGGGATGTGGTGGTGGAGCCGTCCCAGGAGGGCAACCCGGGCCGACCTTCCACAAGTGAGGGACGTGGTGTGTTTGTGGGTGAAAACCCACAAGTGCTGCAGGTCGTGCTGTCGAGGGGTGTCTCTGGGGGTTCCTCCCCCGAGCAGTATTCAGGTGTAGACTCGGAGGATGACACCTATGTGCAGTCGCAGGTGAGTGTTCTTGGGAGAGAATCTCCTCTGTCCGACCCACCTGCAGCCGGGTTATTGCCCTCAATGGGGATGTCAGTGTCGGCAGCTCAGCCTCCGGTGGTTACGGATGCAGGGCCACACCACACAATCTCTGATCCTGTTCCTGGGGCTGCAGATCAGAGAGGGAATGCAGTCCTGCAGCCTGAGGCTTTGCCGGCACAGCAAGGCGCAGTCCGCCTTGCCCCAGGCAGGTGTGGTGCCCGCCAACGTGGTGGCCGTATGCCACCTGGCAATACCGCTTGGGAGCAATCCATCTACGGTATGGCCACCCAACAGGCAGCATCATCCGAGATGATTGCCCAGGCCATGGATAGGGTGGCCACTTCCATTGTCCCCCCAGAAAGGCTGATGGAGCGACTGGAGCAGGCTACAGAGTCCATCTGCCAGGCACACAGGGAGGACATGTTGGCGTCCAACATGGACAGGCGGGCGGGACTGGCGACTCTGCGGGAATCACTTTCCATGGAGTCCCAGCGCCACAGGGAAGGCCTGAGGGAAGAATTCCATCACCTCAGGTCGACCCTGTTAGAGCTTGAGGCTTCATCCCATAGAAGGACAGAGGAGCAGCTGGAGCGTCTGACACGGACGCTCTCGGCCGAGATGCAGGCAACTCGTGCGGAGGTCAGGTCATCCCGGAAGTTACTGCATGGGGACCTCCGCATGATTATAATCCAGAACCAGACCTTCCAGACCCGCCTGCTTGCAGCCATGGAGGAGCAAACTCGGGCTCTGCGTGGGCTGCCTCCCATTGTCACACCATCTTCTGAGGCAGCTCCCCCACCTCCTGAGTCAGCTGCAGGGTCTGGCCAGAGCGATAGCGACTCATCTCCCACAACAGAGTAGCCGTGTGGGCCACGAGCCTATGGGGTGTTTTTATTTCCCATGATCCACACAGGTGGATTGTGGCGTGCATCCTGTCCTCGGACCTCATAGGTGGCCCCCCCCTCCCCGCCGGCCCTTTCATGGCCATTTTTTCTTATCATATTTTTCTTTTTCAAGTGTGTTGCCTTGTGTGGGTACCTGGGCATACACTGTATTGTGGCTGGGCACATGCAGGCTTGTCCTGAGTTTGGTTTCGAGGCTTGGGTACCTGACATCCACACCCCTCCTGCTTCCGTTTCCATGGGCTTGCAAAGGGTGTGCCCAAGTGACAGCAAATTACACGGTGACATTGGACTCCCATGAGCTGTTGGGCACTCCATAGTCAATACTGTGTAGACATTCATAGTGTACATTGTTGTTGCACCTAACTATGCATGATGGTTTGATATGTGCCTCAACTTACATATGTTACTCATGTTTTGCAGGTATTTCACACAGTTCTTCACACGGGCATACTCTCTGGAGTCAGACTACATGTCGGTAGATGTGCAGTGACACTTTTGCGTGGCGCCATCACTGTACATCTGGACGGTGTGGACATACCAGCACAATCAGGTATTGAGACTACCATTGATTACATGCATTGTGTCTTGTTTTGGTGGGCTTCAGGGTGGGTTGGTGTGTAATTTGATTGAAATGACTCTTACACAGGTGTGTAGTAGTGCCTCCATCACGGTTAGCTGTTCAAGTGCGGCTATGTTCCATTTGGGACACTGCAATTTGTGACACCGGTGTCATGTTGTGAGGGTCAGTTTGTTTGCTCTCACATACCATGACATGGTGTCCTCTGTGGCTGGACTGTGAAGGGATTGGGTGACATGGCAATGTTGTCATGTAGCAATTCGCCTGTGCCAATGCATATTTGATGAATGGAGTTGTGTCTTTTCATAGTTATGCATTGCTGGTGTATGTGTAGGTAGGGGTGCACACATAGTGACACTTCCATGTTAACAATCTCAGGCTGATGTGTTTCTGACAGTTTATTGTCAAGAAATTTTGTGACATTGTCAGGTAGTGTCATCATTGATCGTCAGATGGTATGTGCCAGAGCAGTGTGCACTAGCCAGCACTGTGATTCCTAGGTGAAGAAGTTGGCCACCAGTTGCGTACGGGCTGCCTCCCCCCGTGCCCTTTCCCCTCCCATGCGCAGCGGGCGTGCATGTGGTTGTGGATGTAGGGGCACCACCATGTCCACGGGCAGGCCCCGGCGTGTTGCAACGTTGTGCAGGACACATGCTGCCACTATGATCCTGCACACTAGTGGGGGAGCATATAACAGCTGCCCGCCAGAACGGTCAAGGGAGCGAAAGCGTGACTTCAGCACTCCGAATGTGCGCTCCACTATGCCCCGTGTTGCAATGTGGGCTGTGTTGTACCTTACCTCGGGTGGCGTGGTGGGGTTCCGGATTGGGGTCATCATGTGGGGGCTGATAGGGTAGGCACTGTCCCCTGCGGAGGTGGTGATGGGTATCATTAGTGGTGTTGTGACATGACCCTGTATCTGACATGCATGCATGTGCAGTGGCATTCATGCTCACCAAGCAGCCATGTATCTCCATGCCGGCCAGCCTCTAGGTCCCGGCTTAGGGTAGACATTCTGTAGATGAAGCTGTCGTGGGTGGACCCGGGATAGTTGGCATATACTGATGTGATGATTCCCTTGGCATTGCATACAACTTGCACGTTGATGGAATGCCAGTGCTTGCGGTTTCTATAGATGTGCTCTGTTGCCCTGGGGGGACGTAGAGCCACATGGGTGCAGTCAATTGCACCAAGCACTTTGGGGAATTGAGCCACACCATAGAATTCCTGGATGCACGCCCGCCTTTCTGCAGGAGTCCTGGGGAGATATATGTGCCTGCGGACTGATGGCCCTGCAGTGATGATGTTCAAGACCTGGTGTAGACAGCGTGACTGCGTGGCCTGTGACACACCACCCACTATGGCACTTGTCCGCTGAAAAGATCCAGTGCCCAAGAAGTGCAGTACATTCAGGACCTTCTGCAGGGGGCTGAGTGCTTGGGAGCACAGGGTGGGTGATGTGAGGTCATCCTCCCACTCACTGACCAGGTCCAGTATGATGTGTGCTGGAAACCTGTACCTCCCATACACCTGGTCATCAGGCATCCCGAATAGGCTGGTTCTGGGTGAGAAAATTCTGGCCCTGACTCTCCTCCTCCTCCTCCTTTGGTAACCCACAGCCACTGCTGCTAGGAACGGTATGTTCATCTTTGCACTGAGCTTGTAGGATGTTTTCACGTGAATATTTAGACGTGCCGGGTCACGTACGCCTGCTTCCTGCAGGTGTACGTCTTTCCGTATTGCCTGTTGTAATTTTGCACGTGTCGTGGCCGAGCGTGTGTGACTACATGCTCGAGGTTTACCAGGTTAAATGTACGTTATTAATATTGTAATTGTATTCAGATGTAAATGGTAACCGGGCGTTTTTCACGCGCGCTGTTGAATATGCGATTACTCGCTGTGTGCCTTTGGACCAATGAAATCGGGTACGCGTGCTGACGCGCTCGCGCGGCACGTGTATTTTTTTCACGTGGGTTGGGAAACACCCGTGCGTCATAGGCGCGCTTACGCGCCTGGCCCTTTGGACCAATGAAATCGGGTACGCGTGCTGACGCGCTCGCGCGGCACGTGTATTTTTTTCACGTGGGTTGGGAAACACCCGTGCGTCATAGGCGCGCTTACGCGCCTGGCCCTTTGGACCAATGAAATCGCGTACGCGTGCTGACGTGCTTACGCGCTGAGGGCCTTTCCTCGGATTCCACGCAGACGTGCATGATTTTCACGTGCCAATTCACTCCGTATCAAGCTGGCCACGCGTTCACACACGGAAGACCACGCTCCTGCCCAGAAGGCCGAGTTACTGCCCCCCAGTGCCCCGAGCAGCCTCCCACGTGCCATCTGCTGCTGCCTGCCTGCCTGCCTGCTGCCACCGTGCCCTGCCATTTGGTGCCTGCACATCAGCCATCTGCAGGCGTACAGTTGCTGTGTCCACCCCTGCTGGAACTGAAGACTCCCGACTGGAAGAACACCACTCCACAGCCCAGCCCCAGGACCAAGTTGCCCACCCACTCCTGCCTCTGGGGTTGCCATGTCGGGCACTGAAACATCTGGCACCACTGGCAACCCCCAGCCAGAGAGGCAGAGGGGCCCCAGCTTCAGTGTCACCGAGGTTGGGGTCCTGGTGGAGCGAGTCCTGGGGCAGTATGATGCCCTCTTCGGAAGTAGCCGCGCCAACTATGAAGGACGGACTCGGATCTGGGACGACATCGTGACTGCCATCAACGCGGAGGGGGTGGCAGTCCGCGACAACCGACATGTCAGGAAGCGTTGGGAGGACTGCAGGTCCAGGACCCTCTCAAAGGCCCGGCGCCTCGTGGAGGGGGGCCGGGGCCACATGAGTTCGATCCAAATGAGGGTCCTGGCACGCATACACCCAGCGCTCCACTCCCAGGTCCTTGAGAGGGAGACCCGTCTGGAGTTGAGCGGTAAGTGTGCAGGCATTGCTGTGTGAGACAGTGCATGTTGCAGTGTGCTGGTTGTGTGATGCTGTATGTGTGGAATGGGCCTTGTAGGCATGTATGTGTGCAGTGTTGTCATGGCGATGCATGTGCGACCAGTAATTTGTGGATCACATGGTTGTTGTATGTGTTGCTATGCAACCTGAGGAGGCCTATGCAGATTGGACACATGTGAGCATGCAAGTGTATGTTCGTGGACATGGGTGTGGGTGAGGGATGGATGCTGATGCCAGGTACATGTATGGTGTCGAGGTCGGTGTGCTTGACCTGCATGTCTGTGACTTTTGAATGGCATGGATGCATGACACATGTCTGTGACACTGTACAGATTCACTGATGCTGCCTAATCATCCTTGTATCCACTGTGTTTGTGATGTACGAGGCCACATGGATGTGACAGAGGTGAAGTGTGTGCGTCTGATTTGCATGACCAATGATGCATGTGAGTTCCATGACATCGTACTTTAGAAGAGTGCAGTGGACATGTATGTTGATGTGCATTCCATGGACCATGGGTGTTGCGTGTGTGTATTGCCTGACCCATGTGTTGTGGAGGGACATGATAGAAGTGTACTTTACCATTGCCAGTCATCTGATATTGCTTCCTGTGTAGGGGACCATTGTACAGTGCCCTGATGCTTGTGTTCTATGTCTCCCTCTATGCAGCGGCTAGTGATGGAGAGGGCGGAGACGGCGCTGTGGAGGTAGACGGCGGGGATGCCCCCACGGCTGCGGCGGAAGGGGTGGGTGAGCCCCCACAGGGGCCAGCTACAGCGGAAGAGGGCAAGGAGCCATCCAGGTTGGTGGTTTCTACAGAGGAGGAGGCGGCCGAGACTGAGGCACACCTGAGGCCTGGTGGGGGCATCCCTGCTGGTGCAAGTGGTGCAGTCCAGGGCCAGGGGCAGGAGGCAGCACAGGTCGCCGTGGAGGTGCCTGTGCATGTCGCTGTCCCTGACCCTGTGAGTGCACCACCATGCACCAGCATGGATGCCCCGTCCCAGGCCCGTCCGCAGGTGGAGGGGGTGTCTATGTCATCTGACTCCCCTCCACCTGCGGACGAGGGGACCCGTGGGCGCATGGAAAAGGTCCTGATTGGGGTCGCGTTGCGCACGGGGGTCATTCGTGATGACGTGCGTGCTTCCCGGGAGGAGCACGCACATCATCACGAAGAGCACCGTGCCGACGTGGCCCAGTTGGGATCTGCCATTGCCGCGGGTTTTCTGCAGGTGATGGCCAATGTGTCGGGCATCTCCTCCTCTGTGGAAAGTATGCGCCGGTCGTTCTCCTTGCCGTCTTCCGGCCCAGTTGACACCAGGGCCCCCTGTGGACCTGCCCCGACCAATGCAGCCGGCTCAGTGGGGATCCCATCCCTGCCACAGTCGGGAGTCGGTGGTCCAGCTGGTGTGGACACCATGGCAACTGGACCCCTGCAGGTGGAGGATGTGCCGGCATCATCAGGCAGGGCACGTGCACGACGGCGTCGGTGGATACCATCAGCCTGGATGCCGTCGTGCTGGCAGAGGCAGTGGCTGCAGAGGCAGCGGCAGCGACGTGGGAGGCGTCATGGCTCGGGGCCATCAACATCGGAGGGGCAGCCATCGGCTGGAGGGCAGGAGGACCCTGGACAGAATGTGTCTTCCGTGTGGCAGTGGTTAGGCCACGCAATAGATGCGGAGAGGCGGCGAGCAGAAGAGGGGCGGCTCGCTATGGTCAGGGCGGTGGACTCCATGCAGAGGGCCCTGAGGCGTGCCGAGTGCCTCGAGGAGATCCGCAGGGGCTTGGAGGTGGACACTGCGTCAGCCCTGCGGGCCCTCGGGGCCATTGAGGATGAACGCCTCGGGGAGATAGAAAGGGAGTTCGATGATGCCCTGGCCCATAACATCTCTCAGTGAGCCGCAGGACTGGCCCGCCGCCTTTGTATATAGTTATGTAGATAGTAGGTTTCCTTTATTTTTATTTATTATTTGGGTTGATTGGACAATGGCCCACGTTTTTTGTATATAGTTAGCATTAGTTAGGTTTTGGGTAGGTTTCCTTTTATGGTTTTTAGGGATATTGGACCCGGACAATCATCTTTGTACATAGTTTGTGGATATTTTCGATTTTATTATTTGGACCATGGGGCAATGTGTTTGATTTTGATTTCCATTTTGATTGACTTTGCACCCGTTCTTTTGGATTTCACCTTTCATTAGATTTTTTTTGTTTTTTACCTGTTACTTTGTGTATTCATTTAGGTGTTTCTTTTTTTTTCCTTCTTACATTTTAATACATTGTTCTTTTGATTCTATTGTGTGGACTTCTCTCATTGGTTTGTTGACTGTCACAATCTGGGTTTTCACAGTCATGTGTTGCCATTGTGTGAGTCTGACGGACTTGGACTCATGCGCATACTGCTCATTGGTTATGTATCATGTAATGGGTATTTGATTTTTGAATGGATGTGTACCTTGGATGTGTGTATGGACTGGGGTGACATGGGGTGGGATGTGGTTGCCCATGGGATCCTGGGATCTGTATTGTGATTTCCTATTGGCAGGGGAACATCTGTGTGGGCCTGGTGGAGGGTGCCCCATGACTGCTGGGGGGTGGGGTTGGTGGGAGACATGAGTGGGATATAAGTGGGGGCCTGCTGGCAGGTGCCCCACAGTGCTGGGGGGTGGGTGTGGTGGGAGGCATGAGTGGGACATGGGTGGGGGCCTGCTGGCAGGTGCCCCACAGTGCTGGGGGGTGGGTGTGGTGGGAGGCATGAGTGGGACATGGGTGGGGGCCTGGTGGAGGGTGCCCCATGACTGCTGGGGGGTGGGTGTGGTGGGATGCATGAGTGGGACATAAGTGGGGGCCTGCTGGCAGGTGCCCCACAGTGCTGGGGGGTGGGTGTGGTGGGAGGCATGAGTGGGACATAAGTGGGGGCCTGGTGGAGGGTGCCCCATGACTGCTGGGGGGTGGGTGTGGTGGGAGGCATGAGTGGGACATAAGTGGGGGCCTGCTGGCAGGTGCCCCACAGTGCTGGGGGGTGGGTGTGGTGGGAGGCATGAGTGGGACATAAGTGGGGGCCTGCTGGCAGGTGCCCCACAGTGCTGGGGGGTGGGTGTGGTGGGAGACATGAGTGGGACATAAGTGGGGGCCTGCTGGCAGGTGCCCCACAGTGCTGGGGGGTGGGGGTGGTGGGAGACATGAGTGGGACATAAGTGGGGGCCTGCTGGCAGGTGCCCCACAGTGCTGGGGGGTGGGGGTGGTGGGAGGCCTGAGTGGGACATGGGTGGGGGCCTGGTGGAGGGTGCCCCATGACTGCTGGGGGGTGGGGTTGGTGGGAGACATGAGTGGGACATAAGTGGGGGCCTGCTGGCAGGTGCCCCACAGTGCTGGGGGGTGGGGGTGGTGGGAGGCATGAGTGGGACATAAGTGGGGGCCTGCTGGCAGGTGCCCCACAGTGCTGGGGGGTGGGGGTGGTGGGAGGCATGAGTGGGACATGGGTGGGGGCCTGGTGGAGGGTGCCCCATGACTGCTGGGGGGTGGGGTTGGTGGGAGACATGAGTGGGACATAAGTGGGGGCCTGCTGGCAGGTGCCCCACAGTGCTGGGGGGTGGGGGTGGTGGGAGGCATGAGTGGGACATGGGTGGGGGCCTGGTGGGGGTGCCCCATGACTGCTGGGGGGTGGGATTGGTGGGAGACATGAGTGGGACATAAGTGGGGGCCTGCTGGCAGGTGCCCCACAGTGCTGGGGGGTGGGGGTGGTGGGAGACATGGGTGGGGGCCTGGTGGAGGGTGCCCCATGACTGCTGGGGGGTGGGAGTCATGAGCAGGTGTGCAGGGTAATCCCCTGTGGTGTGGACTGCATGCAGGGGACGTGGAGGCTGTACAGGGAAGACCTGTGAAGACCCAACGATCGGAGTAGCGTGTTCAACTATCCACGCCCCCCTGAAATGGACGTAGCCTGGGATTTCGCGTGTGAAACGTTCCCGCGCACCCCTGAACTGGAAGTAGCCTGGGATTTCGCGTGTGAAACTTCCCCGCGCACCCCTGTAATGGACGTACCCTGGCTTTTCGCGTGTGGGACTTCCCGCGCACCCCTGGTATTCCCGTAGCCTAGCTTTTCGCGTGTGAAACTTCCCGCGAACCCCTGTAATGGACGTACCCTGGCTTTTCGCGTGTGGGACTTCCCGCGCACCCCTGGTATTCCCGTAGCCTAGCTTTTCGCGTGTGAAACGTTCCCGCGCACCCCTGAAATGGAAGTAGCCTGGGATTTCGCGTGTGAAACTTCCCCGCGCACCCCTGTAATGGACGTACCCTGGCTTTTCGCGTGTGGGACTTCCCGCGCACCCCTGGTATTCCCGTAGCCTAGCTTTTCGCGTGGGAAACTTCCCGCGAACCCCTGTAATGGACGTACCCTGGCTTTTCGCGTGTGGGACTTCCCGCGCACCCCTGGTATTCCCGTAGCCTAGCTTTTCGCATGTGAAACTTCACGCGCACCCCTGTAATGGACGTACCCTGGCTTTTCGCGTGTGGGACTTCCCGCGCACCCCTGCAATTCCCGTAGCCTAGCTTTTCGCGTGTGAAACTTCACGCGCACCCCTGTAATGGACGTACCCTGGCTTTTCGCGTGTGGGACTTCCCGCGCACCCCTGGAATTCCCGTAGCCTAGCTTTTCGCGTGTGAAACTTCACGCGCACCCCTGTAATGGACGTACCCTGGCTTTTCGCGTGTGGGACTTCCCGCGCACCCCTGGAATTCCCGTAGCCTAGCTTTTCGCGTGTGAAACTTCCCGCGCACCCCTGTAATGGACGTACCCTGGCTTTTCGCGTGTGGGACTTCCCGCGCACCCCTGCAATTCCCGTAGCCTAGCTTTTCGCGTGTGAAACTTCCCGCGCACCCCTGAAATGGACGTAGCCTGGGATTTGACGTGTGAAACTTCCCGCGCACCCTTGAAAATCGCATGGGCCGCTTGCCGTGATGGTCCAGGGTTAGCGCAGCCCCTTGCGCTGGTTTGGGATTTTTATGAGATTTCCCAGCGCAAGGGGCGTTCCTGGGGGCGTAACTGGCGCTGCAGCGAGTCGCTGCGCCACTGTGCGCCACGGCTGCCTGGGGAAGCTAAAATCCATGAATACGCTGTGCGCCGGATTCGGTTTTGGCGCACGCGGCTGGCGCAGACTATCGCACGCGCACGCTGTGCGCCAGCCGCGTGCGCTACTTGTGCGCTGAATTCTATGAATTACCCTATAAAAGTTTCCATAGACCATAGTTGAAATGTTTAACTCTATGGATGTGATATGCTGCGGTGGTTGTTGCCAGGGCATAGAGTCTTGGGTGCATGGCAATTTGGCCATGCACCCAAGACTCTATGCCCTGACAAAAACCACCGCAGCATATCACATTCATATTTGCTTATAACTTTGGGTGAAAAACAAATGTATAAGGAACAAAGGTATTAGATACTATGGATGTGATATGCTGCTATGGTTCTCCTTCTTATTGTATACTTACTGTTTGGTCTAGTAACCGGAGTACATGTATTTCTTGTTAATTTCTGTGATAAAAGAAAATAGCATGTTAGTATTAGTATTTTGTAATGACTTATTACATTGTATAATCAACATACTTTTTTTTTTGGACCCTGATATTTAGTAGATTACAAATCAGAGTACTGTGCAATTTGCTCAGTTTCTGTATTTGTTGCTAAAATCATTGGGTCTGTGGGAGAAAAAAAAATCAATGTTGGATTAAAAAAAACCTTTTTCTGTTATGCTACAGTTTATTTGTTTGTTTTCAGTGTTCACTTGTTGTTTCTGGCTAATGCTTTATACTTTGGCTTGTTGCATTTTTTTGAAGCAGTAACATATTATTTATTTGTTTGGATATTATAAAATTTTGGAGCAGTTAGATACCAATTGGCATATTCTAACTGTCTATTTTTTTTATATATTTTAGTGGTATTGATTTATCTATTTGGATATTGTTAAATTTTGGGACAGTTAGATATCAATTGGCGTATTCTAACTGTGTATTTTTTGGTCTAATTTAGTGGTATTCATTTATCTGATTAGTTGTTCTAGAATCTTTGAGCAGTTAGATAGCTTTTGGAGTATTCTAACAGTTTATATTTTTT
The DNA here is from genome assembly GCF_040938575.1 of Ambystoma mexicanum. Lineage (NCBI taxonomy): Eukaryota > Metazoa > Chordata > Amphibia > Caudata > Ambystomatidae > Ambystoma > Ambystoma mexicanum. The sequence continues at coordinate 370,100,357 of NC_090931.1, forward strand.
TAATACAAGTTTAATTAGGGTTTAAATACAGTTTAGTAATCAAATTTTGGTTTTAAGAACATCAAATAAGTGTTTGTAAGATTTGCTGGTAATCTCTGCTTTAGAGTAATGGTACTATCATTACATTCAAACCATCCACATTTCTTTTTTATATATGCAGTGTAGTGCCCTGAATTGGTTGTGGCTCCTGCGTGGTAGATCATACCTATTGTTGTGAAGGTTTTCTTAACCAAGTGATATTTGACGATGTGTGAATCCAGTCAGCTTGCAGTTGTTTTTGGTACCATCTGCATTGTAACTTAGAAGCATTAGTATTATGTACTTACTATGTGTTTGTATTACTAACGTGGAGCGATTATCTGAATTGCAGGTAGAGCATAATCTACCATGGTTTGCATTTTGTACAAGTCGCTGAAATGGAATGGATTCACAATTTGATATTGATATATATATGAAACGTTCATTGGGGATTTCTTCTTGTGTCACATTGTTGCAGAGAGTGCATGTATGTTTCCACATGTATGAAATCTGAAAGATTTCATTTATAGGTATGTTTTTGTTTTCCAGTACTTGTAGTAAGTACATTAGAAATTCTTGTGGATCTTCCTGTGAGTTTATAGTGAATTTCACCATTCCAGCACAGTAGTCCAATTGTTGTCTTATTCCATAAACACTATACGTGTTGTCAGGATTGTTTGCTGCATTTCTGTGAAGTACTAACATTTTCAAACACAATGGGCCTGTACTGTGTAAGTAAATGTTGTCAACAATTGGTGGTAATTGAAATAGAATATTCATTGCTACATTTGCGTAGCAACTTACACCAACTATATTTGAGAATTTAAATGGTCCAGGTAGTTCTGTATCTAACTGCTTTTTTTGGAGTTTGTCTTCCTTCTTTAAAGAAGTACCTGGTTTACTTTCCCTAATTGATTCTTTTTTGCTTGTGGTACTTGATGAAGTATTAGTTTCTTTTACTCTCTTTGGAGGATTTGCAGTGACATCCTGTTGCATTTCTGTTTGATTTATTTTTCTTTTATAACATTTTACTTTTTGTGGAACAGAATATGTGTTTAGGAGGGGGGTGTATAGTGAGAAAAGTCTATTGTATTCTAAAATGCAAGGAATATCAGCGTTTATTTTACTTGCATCAAAGTTGATTAGAAATAGACCGTCAAGTGTACGTAAGCGTGATAGTGCTACGTAGCTCATGCCTTCTTTAAAGACTGTGTTACCAATATCTATCATTGCTTTGTCTAGGGTAAGACCTTGTGATTTATGAATCGTGACTGCGCATGCAAGAGTTAGAGAAAATTGTTCTCTGCGTACATACATATCTTTGAAGAGAAGGAATCTAGCTGTTGAGCGTCCTATCCTTTTTACTTCTGAAAGTTTGTCAAAGAGTATATTGACAAACTGAATTTTGTTGTCGCATGGGTATGTTTGAAAGCCAACAACTGTACCCAGTGCTCCATTAACTAGTCCTTGGTCCACGTCAAGGTTACGTTTAAGCATTACTCTGCAATTTAAGGATACTTTTAATATCTTTTCTAAGCCTGCTGTGTTTGAGATTGATTTTTCTAAACTATTTAGTCTTGTTGTGGCTTGGTCACACATGGGTAGTGTCATGCCATGTACATCTAGTTTGTCTGTGGCGCTAATTTCCATGATTGGTTGCATTTCTTTACTTAGCATGATTTCATTGAATTTGAAACAGCTTGCAAGAGTTGGCATTAAGGCCATACAATTGACATTTTTGTGGGCTAATTGTTCCATAACATCTGTAGCACATGCATTATTGCCATAAAGTGCATTAATGTGCCGGGTTTTCAATATTGCTTCTGCTTCTTTAGAAAGTATACCAACTCTGATACTTTTTAAAATGTTGGCATAAGTGAGATCTGCAGATTGCTGCATGTTTTCTGTTAATTCTCTGTATTGGAAATGTTGCCAAAGGTTGACATTTCCAATGCTGCCAACAGTGTTATTGCAGAGTTTGTGTCCTAATGTTTTAAAAATAGGCTCACCTTTTACTGGTGTTAATTGAAGCAGATCTCCAAAAACAATAATGTGTTTTCCTGCAAAGAGCTCTTCATAGTCTGTTTTGAGTACTTCTTGTAATCTGAGTTGAATCAAAGCTAACATCAGGTTGGAGACCATGCTCACTTCATCTATTAGTAGCATTTTCATTTGTTTCAATACTCTGCCTAGTTCCATTGCAGCTTCTGCAGAAAGTTTGTAATAGTCTAATTTGTTCTGGTGTTCTACTGGTAATAGTACTAATCGGTGTAATGTAACACCACCTATGTTGTAGGCAGCTAAACCTGTGGGGGCAGTGACAACAGCTGACAGTTTGTTGTTTGTCAATTGTTGAAGGAACTTACTAATGATTTTGATTAGGAATGTTTTGCCAGAACCAGCTTCACCACTGACGTACAGTAGTATAGGTTGATAATTATGGCAGGAACATTCTTTATTTTCATGTTTTACACCATGTGCAATTTGTTTTGTTACTTCTTGAAAAATGCTACTTTGCTCATTGTTTAGTTTTGATTGTAGTATAGTTAAGTCTTCTTTATCTTCATACTGACACATGGTGTTTTCTACTTCTATCGTAGCTAATTCTGCCTCATGTATTATTAGTGGTTCTCCCAGTGGTTCTTGGCTTCCTGTTACAGAAGGTTGACTACTGTCAGGAGTGTCCTTATCTAGTTGGGCTTGTTCTTCTTCTTCGTGTTGCTGTTTATTGTGCAACATTGTTTTGTACTGTGTAAAGTTTACATCAGTTATAGTGCTTTCATTTGCTTTGAAAGCATCCTCATATGAGTCGTAGTTATCTAGTATTTGTTCTTCTTTTCTCCATGGTTTGAAGAGTTGTAGCAGGGACACGTAATATACTTCTTTATGTTGAGGAGTCTTTAATGACAATTTGATATGATTAATTAAATTTGGTTTAGTGAGTTTAACTAAGCTGCCTTCACAGTTTGTCACTCTATATTTACCTTTTTTTTCATCAGGTTTCATATTATTTTTGTATGTGTAGTTTTGGGCTATGTGTTATAGACACATGTTTTCCAAAGTATTACTTCTGTTTGGGTAGTATATGTCCAATAAATTGTTTTTAAAAATGTCTTGGCTGTTGGGATAATGTTTGGCTATTGTTTCTATATCTTCATATGATTTTAGAACTCTTTTCCTAGATTTAGCTGGACCAAGACTTAGCCATACTATATTTTCAGATTTACCATACAATGCAGTAGCAGTTAAACGATCAGCTGCTTCATATGATGCACATTCTCTATGGGTGGGCATTTTTATGCCCAAGCTGTATAATTTCTGAGACACTGTTTTATCTGATGACAGGTTATTCCAGAGGTCTTGGAGCTCTGTCTTTTCTGCTTTAGTTAAGTATGCTGTGACATATCGTGCAACTGCAGTAGAATTGTCTGCAATGTACTGCACATCTATGTTTGCATTCCATAAGTGGGCATTGATTGCATTATAATCATTGATATATTTTTCTTCTTCTTTTCTTTTTATGTAATATGTATTTTTAGGTGACTTACCTTTAACACTATGTCTAACTGAAGACATGAGGTTGTACACTTGACCTGTATTTGTAACTGGTCTAGGGAAACCAAATCGGCATTTGGTGTAGTATTTCCCTTTGTTTTTGTATTTGCGACGACAATATTTTCCACATTTGTGTCTTTGAAATTGTAAAAGTTGTGCATGAAGATCACTATTTGTGGCTTTTGATGGAATTTCACAAGTGACATATTTTTCAATAAACTGTAAAACAGTGGCATCACTGTCTTGACCAAATTTAGCGGCATCTTTAATCCATAAAAGCATGTGGATATGTGGTGCTCCTCTGGCTTGGTATTCTTTTCTCCAAAAGAAGTGTTGCACTTCTCCAAGGGGAGGAACAGTTTTATTACAAATAAAATGTAGCATAGCAATGAAGCGATGGTGAAAACATCTTGAAACATTAACAGGATCCAAAGAACAAAGTTCTCCAGGTGTTCGTATATCTATGTTTGTTTTGTTTTTATTTGATATGCGTAGGAAATCATGTAAATCTTCCCATGCATATTCTGCACAACTGAATGTAACAAACCAAGTGGGTGGGCCAAGGTTTCTTATCATACAACTTACATCTCCATGACGTCGAAACCAGTACTCTTTAGTACCACGCATATTTGCTAATAGATTTATAATATTTGATTGTAAAACCTCATTCTTTTGTTGCACTTGTTCTAATAATTGTGTAGCTGTCATATTTTGAAAGTGTGATCCTGATTTTAATATGTGTGCAACTCCGTAACATAAAGTTGCTAGTTCACTTTCAAAGAATAGGTGGAATATGTATTCCACATTTTGTCTAAATCTGGGATCTTCAGAATACATCCGTAATGAGCGGTATTCTGAAGCTGATATTTGAATAGGTCTATCATCATACCTTCCTCCTTTGCCAGTAGGAAAGAGTAGAGGAAAAGCATGTGCTTCTATACTTTTTTCCCATATGCTGATTGGCGATCCTTTTGTTTGACGCATTTGGTACGTTTCCAGTACATCTTCTACGGTGTCATTAGAGTGCAAAGGATGAATTGTATAATGGTCTAAAGTATTTGATATTGTAGCAGGATCTAGTAGCTCAAATTGACCAGCTTCTTGTGTTTCTTGAATTATTTCAGTTGTAACTTTCAAGTTTTCTTCAATATTAATTTCTTTGTAATATTCATTATTCTCTTTAAGATATTGGAAGGCTTGTCTAACTTTATATAAATCTACGAGCTGTTGCCATATTTTTTTGTCTTTTGTAGATACTCCATTTACTAAGATAATTAAAGATTGCTGCATTGGACGTTGCACTCCTAGAGTATGCACATTTTCTTTTAGATCTAATGGTAAATAAACTACTTTTCCATGAATGCCTTTTACCAATTCAGAGGGAGGTAATTTTGCTGTTTTTGGTTGAAGGCGTATTATTGCTTGAAAGGGGTGTACTGTTTGAATTATGATGCTCTCATATAAATTAAGTTGTTGTAGGGGTTTTGGTACTGGGTATAATTCCAAATTATTTGTGATAGCACGTGAAGGAGTTTGGTTGTTGTCAAGTTTTGTAGTGCAGTAAGTGCAAAGTATTAAGGGGTCAGTTATTTCGTATTTGTTTTCTGCTACAAGGTAGAGAGCTAATTCAAACCATTTAGAATCTTCATTGTCTTCTATTTTGTATGATAGGTCTACAGTTTTTGTGTTACTTTTACAAAAAGTTCTACGGCAACATACACATACATGGTTTGGTACTTCAGCTGATGTACTTTTAAATTTTAGTATTTCTTTTTTGTATGTGTTTAGCAAAAGGTTGCCATGTATAGAATGTTTGCTTAATTGGTTTAAAGCTATTTTATTCTGTAAATGGCTTTCACTTCCAAAATATTTTTTCTGGATATAGTGAATTTCTTCAAGTAGGTCTTTCGCTGTACCATGTAGAAGGATGTTATTTAACTTTGCTAGTGCTAAACCAGGACTTTTAGCTTAGTACAGTTTATAGACTAGATTTCTTATAGTTGAATGATGTGTTGATATCCTTTTGATATCATGGAAAGTGGTTTTATAAGTAGGTCTAGTAATGCAGGCCAATGAATGTCCTTGTAGTCCTGTGTACTTGCGCACTGGACAGGTATCCATATTTTGCAGTAATTTAATTTTGATGTTGTCTTTGCTTTTTACATATTTATTCAGGAATTGGCGTAAAGATTTGAAACATTGTTTGGGAATGTTACACATTGACGTGCATGGCCATTTGTACACTAGACATTCTGATTCAGTTGAATGGAGGGGTAATTCTAAGTTTTCAGGGCATATTTTTGTAAGGAGTACTTCTTGTTCCATTATGGTATTATTCACTTTTTCATAACCACGACCACTGCTATGTATGGCAATTGTATTTGTTTGCTTTTGTTTGTACGCTTCTTCATTAAAATATGGTTCTGTGCTTGTAGTGTGATTCCATTCACCTCCGCAGATACTTAAGAAGTTCTTTCTGTTGACATTTCGCTTATTGAGAAGTCTTGTTTGTAATTTAGTTATTAGTTTTGTTAGTGGTTTCATTTTGTTTAACAGTAAAATAAATAACTTTCCTTTGAGAAGAATTGCACTGTCCATCAACGCTTCTAAGATTAATTTCCTACGATAGGTTTTAAGCATTGAACCTGATTTCTCTCCTTTTTTTATAAGATTTTGAAGGACTTTGTGATGGTACATTTTGGATAAAATACTTTTCTTGGTATGCTTACTTTGCACTATATTAAAATTTAAAGAAGTAGTTTTATCTGTAGTGATAGCTGATTTTCTGTTAATTGTTTTTTGGTTTGTTTTACATTTTGATAGAGGAGGCTAAGTTTTTGTACTTCAAACTTCTTGTGTTTCACTAAATGACTGTATTAGCTGTTTTGTTTCAACTTTTTTTACAAATTCTGCTAGAGATGGATGCTTATGTTGGACACTTTTATTTTAATTTGCTCTACTTTTGCATTGCTTTTGGTAGGCATTCTTTAGGGTATGTTGAAAAAAATAAAGAAGGTATGGGTTGGGGTGTTCTGCAATGTATGTGTGCTGTGTGCATGAGTGTTTGAGTAAGATGATAAAGATGTATGTAATGGTGTGTGATTGTGCATTGGGAACTACAGCTAGTAGGCATAGGTATACTTGAATTTATGTGATACTAAACTGGGGTTCAGATGACAAAAAAAAAGTAAGCTAGTGGTGTGGAAAAGTGCAAATAGTAAATCTAATGTATACAATTAAAACAGTTGTGTGTTCTATAATATGAAAATTGTAGCGGTTCAGTTGGGTAATTTGTGTGTCCAAAAATAGGAATTTGTAAATCGCTGTTTAAAACATGGAGATTTTTGGACAAAATGGTACACAATCTCTATTTTTAGGCACAGAAATAGCTTGTATTAACTTTATAGTATGTTTGAGTAATAATACAAATATTATGGTGATATTCTACTTACTTTTTCTCTTAAATTAACAGGTAACTTCTTAGTTCTTCTTTGTTCTTCTAATTCGGCTTCTTCTTTTCAGGGGACTGGTCTTCACTGCAATTGTAAAAGCTTCAAATTAGTAACTTTGTTTGTATATAGCGCTGTTTTTAATTTAGATATTGATTTTTTAAATTGAAATCCTCAGTGCCTTCTTTAAAACCATTAAACTAGTTTATTTACATAAGATACATTGCATCAGTTCAGTACATATAAAATGTTCTTAATGAACAAATTGTAATGAATGACTAACTGTAGCAAAAAAAAATATCTTTACTATGTCTTGTGAAATTTATAATATATCAGCGAATACCACTATTTCTGTAACTAAGCTGTTCTAGGTAATAGCGCCTCAATGTCATGTCTAAATTAAAGTAATTAAGTAAATAAATAAATAAAAACAAAAAAAATATGAAATTGTATAAGTATTTTTTTAAAGATTTAAACATAGATTGTGCTTGCATGCAATTTTGTTGGAATATATGTAGTCTAAATATTTCATTTAAAACATGTTAGTTTAACATGATTTGAGTGTGTGTGTATAAAGAAAGTAAATGGTATAAAGGTTTATAAGTGATAGTTGATTTTAGGAAATTGAAAAAAATACAGTAAATTCATTTTACAGATTACACAAGCTAAAAGTCTGTTTGAAAATGTGTTCATCTACTCTACAGAAAATATGCATACCTGAAGTTTGTGTTCATGCATATGGATATGCATGGAGCTGCAAGTAGAAATCTTGGAGACTTGTACAGTATTTCTGGTAGATGGTGCTTGCCAATGATATGACACTTGTACTCGGAGAGATTAACAGTATATTTGCAGTTCTGATCTATGATGATGCAGTTAGATGTAGAGGTCTTGAATGTGATTGGTGCATGGTCATGTGACTTCTTAGCTACATCCAATGAGGGAATGGCAGAGAGAGTGAAGTGGAAATGGTAGAAGGGCTGTTCATGTTACGATATGTCCGAGGACATGGCGGTAGTTCGCGGACATCAGGAGTTACATCCGGGGATTTTTGGGTTCAGAAGTCATGCAAATGAGAATGAGTACTGAAAGGTATTGGTCAGGAAAGTTTAGTGGGTGTGTTGTGCCAGAAGAGAGTTTCTCATATACTGTTTTTGCTGAGAGAACAACAGATAGCTATGTCTGTGTATTTTAGGAAAAAGATTGTATGGATTTTGGGAGATTCATGGATATATTGGTTGAAGGTGCATGCAGAAAGCTGTGGAGTAGCTGTAGATCTTGGATTCCCACATGTGGAAGTACACTGGCATGGAGTACGTGGAATGAAGTGGTTGGACTTGCTACCTCTCTGTGCTACTTTGGAGACAGAGCAACATCCAGACATAATTGTAATTCATTGTGGAGGGAACAGTTTAGGACATGTGACTGGAATTGTTTTGCAATTTGCTATGAAAGAAGGACTTGGGAAGGTTATGGACGTGTTTCCTAATTCTCAAGCGATATTTTCACGGATTGCGCAGAGACAAATGTGGCTTCGTTCTTCTTCATTTGGTCCACAAATGGAAAAAGCAAGGTGCAATGTTAATAAAGCTGTTTGTGCCTTACTAAAAGATTATGGCATGTCTTCTTTTCACAATGAAAATATTCTGTTTCGTAGTACAAACATTTTTCGCAAAGATAGAGTCCATCTTACTTATGGTGGCAATCAGATTTTTCTGAGAAATGTACAAAATGCATTGCGACCTTTTTTGGAATTACAACATCCATTTTGAAGTAAGTGTTAAGCATTTAAATGTTTGGCTTACAAACACCTCCCAAAGGCTCTTTTCAGAGCCACCACTTCCTCCCAGAGAAAATTGCAATGTTTGTGATAGGGTAGCAACCCAATTTTTTAAATGTTCGCGAACTGTCCGCGGACTTCTAAAAAATACAAAGGGCCCTGCTTCATTTATTTTCACTTCTATTGTTTAACTGTGAAAGGCGGCTCTGAAAAGAGCCTTATTTTATTTTTGATTTTTGATATTTTGTATTTTTTTTGGTTTTTTATACACGACACACTAGGAGAGGAGGGGAAAGGAAGGTAAAGGGGGGGACACCAACCACAGGGATAAGAAAGGGCGAGCTGAGAGAGGAAGATGTAGAGTGGGTTTTATTTGGGTAATGAGCAGATATTCTCGTACTCTGAGACGATAGTCTCAAAAGCACTACAAAGTCGCTCCCCCCTGCAGAGTACTGTGTCACAGTACATACATACAACTGTGACCCTCGAAAGGTAAGGGTCATCAGCATTCTGTATGGCCTGTGAGGCAGCTTGAGGAAGACGCTGTCCCACAGAGGTGATCCTTGTGGTGACAGGATCAGAAACAGAGGATGAAGTAGAGGAAATCAACTTGCTACGTTCTTCGCAAGGTACAACCCTGCAAATAGCCCCGGAGTGAAATGACCTCAGGTGTCGCTTCATAGTAGTGGTCCCAAAGCTGTACTTACCGTGCTTCCCGTGACTGAGTATCATTTTGCACTCATTGCAGGTAACACGGTTCGCACAAGCCTTAGGAGCATTCCCATGAATGGTGAATAACCGCCACACCCAAGACTCACGGCCAGTACGGGTAGTAGGGATTTCCTCTACCTCATTCTCATCATCCTCTTCTTCCTCCTTTGCATCCTCACTCCTGTTCCCCTCTTCAGGCCCTTGGGGAGGTGTGGTGGTGGAGGGGGTGGGGATGGTGCTGAAGCAGGTGCAGCAGCAGGTGGCAGTTCAGCAGCCAGGGATGCCATCTCGATGATGGTGTAATCTGCAGGTGGCAGCAAAAATCGCTGTGTTCTGAAGAATAGCCAGAAACACAATGAGAATAAGCTCTAGGGCGTGGTCTTTTATAGGGGTGCTTGTGCGCGGTCCGCGGACATGCACGCTGTCCACGGACAGATCGAACACAAAAAAACGTTCGAAAAGTTTCAAAAGGTATGTAGAAACTCAGGATTACTATGTGGGACTTGTGCCATGGTGAGATTTTATTGAAAAATATTATGGATTAATTGAAAATGTACTTTTAATTTGTTCGGGGACACGAACAGTGTCCGCATTCAGAACACGCGATCAGCGTGGGCGCGGTCATATGATCCGTTCACGAACAAGTCCGCGAAGAAAGCGCATGTCCGCAGGACACCAAATGCACTGAGATTGGTTAGCGCATGCGCGTTGATGTTCTACGGACACTGTTCGGGTCCTGAACTAATTAAAATTGCGTCACACTTGAAACGAACATTTCAGGACACTGCGTGTGTTCTTAAAACAGTTTAAACTTGATAGCGAACAGTAAGGACAGATATAGTGTTTTTCAGGACACGTCCAATTTTGTTTATGTACGAACATTTCAGGACACCAATTGTGTTCTTAGAACAGTTTCAACTTGCTAGCGAACAGTACGGACAGGTATAGTGTTCTTTAAGACACCTCCATTTTCGTTTAATTACGAACAATTCAGGACACCGCGTGTGTTCTTAGAACAGTTTGAACTTGCTAGCGAACACTACAAACAGGTATAGTGTTCTTCAGGACACCTCCATTTTCGTTTACGTACGAACATTTCAGGACACCAATTTTGTTCTTAGAACAGTTTAAACTTTATAGCGAACACTACGGACAGATATAGTGTTCTTTAGGACACTTAAATTTTTTTTTTTACGAATATTTCAGGACACCGCGTGTGTTCTTAGAATAGTTTCATCTTGCTAGCGAACAGTACGAACAGGTATGGTGTTCTTCAGGACACCTCCATTTTCGTTTATTTACAAACATTTCAGAACACCTGCACTGTCCGCGGACACCTACATTGTTTTAATAAAAAAAACGAAACTATTTACAACACAATATAAAAATTAAACTTTATTTAACATATATTAATAATTTATGACAGAGAAGGTGAGGCAGAAACAGAAACAAAAACAGGAGAATTAGGGGTTTCAACATGATTGTTAGTAGGTGAAGAAGGGATGGAAGTCTCATCAAAACGTTTTGGGTTATGGAGAGGGTTTGGGGATAATTGACTGGGATATGGTGAGGAGGGACAAGTACATGTGGGGCAATGGTACGAGGTTTTTGGTTTAAAATGATCTTCCGCAAAAGTTTTCAATTTATCAAAATTAGTCAACAATAAATCCATTTTTTCTTCTATACTGCGAAAAGTGTTATCCATAACAGGTTTTTCTGAAGTATTTTCTATTTTGGTATGCTCTGTACAAAAAAAATATATATATGTTAAATGTATACAAAATAATAATAATTAAATGGTTTATATTATAAAGTGTTTACCATTAGTTTCACTATCTTGTGACATTTCTTCATGTGGGAAATGCTCCTCTAGCCATTCCAGAGTACTAGACATTTCTGTGAGAGAAAAAAAAAAGATAATATATTTTTTTATCTAATACAGAAAGTTTATAAATATATGAATAAAATTAAGTACACTTACTATATTTAAGGTAAGATATGTCCTATGTACTCAGTGGGTCTGCTCTTGTTCTCAGTTCTGTCGTGTTTGTGAGGTAATTATGCTGGAAGCCAATTTATCTTCTTGTGGTATATTCCATTTTAGAACATTTAAATGAATGGTTAGTGTGTTGTATATATGGGTTACATTTCTTATGTTTTAGTACATAAAATGTGTTTGTGTGCTCCTTTTTGAATTTGTTAAATGTTCCTATGTTATGATATAACAATCAAACATACCCCCCAGAGTTTTTAGGTAGTGGTACTGTTCTTCGAACATGTCCGCGAACATTAAATGAGTTCGCGGACATCAAGTACAGTAGAAGAGATTCAGTCAGTTCCATATGACATGTATATAAAGTCAAAGTCATTATTGTTAAGTTGCACTACTAAAAACCTATGAAATTCAGTGAAAAAACTTTGTTATATGGACGTTATGGTTAAGTTGCACTACTAAAAACCTAAGAAATTCAGTGAAAAAACTTTGTTAAAGGCACGTTATGGTTAAGTTGCGCTCCTAAAAACCTATGAAATTCAGTGAAAAAACTTTGTTAAAGAGATGTTATGGTTCAGTTGCGCTACTAAAAACCTATGAAATTCAGTGAAAAAACGTTGTCAAAGGGACGTTATGGTTCCAAGTAAAACCGAAAAACCCTTGAAATTAACCAGTTATGGTAAACTAAGCAACCATAACTCGCGCCACCACCGTGCACTGCTAAGACTAACACCCAGGACATCAAAGATGACATCACAAATGTCATTGATGACATCAATGATGACATCACATGTGTATGTATTTTTCATGAAATATGTGTACAAGGGATTCTTATTATAATGTTGCGAAACAAGTGTCAAGGATAATTGCAATAAATATCATACCCTAATTAGTGCATTGAACGATGCATTGATATAAATAGCATTCTATTATGGGGTTCTATCTAGTATACTAAGCTACTCATACAGAAACATAACATTGTGTGCAGTGTACAAGATGAAGGTATAATATTCATAATGTTAATATGTTGAATAATGAAATGATAATTGTTTTCTTAATAGATTTTTGTGTACTGTGAAATATGTAATAAGTCGCTAATAAAACACATGTATTACATAATTGCATTACTATAGACAAAACACAAAGACACAAGAACACATACCAATATGGATATGTACAGGGAAAGTGAAGTTAGCAAAAAAGCAGTAGTAGCAGAAACAATTCATAATTTAACTGATTATTTTCATGCAAATAAATGATTGTTCAGTTTCAAAGCTGCTATTTACCCTAGGTATATATATAACTTGATGTGATTGGACCCTAAGGAAAGTAGTGTGAGTACAATGTATACAAATATGACCATATACAGGTAAAGAACAGCCATAAAAAAAACAACAGAACTATCAGAAAGTGCTCATAAGTCTATTGTTATCTTTATGCACAAAAAGGATTGCTGTCTTTCAAGCTTGTGTCTTCCAGTATGTATATGTTTCATATGATGTGACTGGACTCTAAGGGAATTACTGTAAGAACTTACTTGAAGGATACGTCTACAAAAAAAAAACATTTTTAGTTTATGTCTGTTACTGAAGAAAACCATGTGGCCTAGATAGGTCAGCAAAAGAAAAAAGAGTGAGCCAGACATGTGATGTCATCAGTGATGTCATCAATGACATTTGTGATGTCATCTTTGATGTCCTGGGTGTTAGTCTTAGAAGTGCACGGTGGTGGCTCGAGTTATAAATAAAAATCACCACTCAGACACTTGAAAAAGATCTCTGTCCACGTCCTTTATTTTTCATATGGCGGACAAGGCAGCAAAGAAAAAACAATAACGTGTTTCACCCTCGTGGGGTTCGTCAAATTGTGGCACGCAGGCTCTTCTTCAGGGGGACTTTGGAAGTCTTCCCATGATAAATTAACTGAGTGTGCTAAAAATGGTAGGTGCCAACACTGATCTATCTAATATACCATTCTGGCACTATAGTGAACACAGAACGGGCAGGTGGTTGCTTGAGTTAAAGTACTCTGCTGTCAATGTGTTTCACTATATCTTATCTTTCTTCTAGAATCTCTCAAACGCGCCTCCACCCCCCAGCCCCGGGACATGATCGTGCAAAGACAAGCTCTAGACCATGGTGTGTGAAATGACCATATGAGGGATTGTACTAAGGGTACAGTAAAGTGCTGTTCTGTACTTCAACCGGTAAATCTGAGGCCAAACAGAGTGGCGAAAGTCAGTATGCGAGACTGTATGTGATTCTCCTGGATGGTTAAATGTAAAGAGAACATTGTGATAACTGCTGAAACCATATGCATGCATTAGTAATGGCCGAACCCCAAACCCTCACCCATAATGATGGGCTCACAACTTGTTTCAAGTGTTGGCAATAAAAGGCCGTAGGATTTTATTGTACAGATATGGGTTATGACAATAACAATATCACATATCATGATGGTATCATACTTTTGGGCAACGGGTCCTGAGGTTACCCCCTCGAACCCGTGCCGCCTTCTTGTGTCCCACGACTTGTTGTGGGCACCGTACAGTGCCTTGTACTTCTTTTTGTTCTTCTCCCTTTTTTGTAGGGTGGGTGGGTTCTGTGGTAAAGAAGCAATAAGATTTGGAAGACACTGAGTAAACAGTGAACCTCCTGTTTGCTTGGGTCCCCGTTCAGGGTCCACAAACAGATTGTGTTTACTCTGAGCATGCTGCTCTCATTTATAGGACCCAGGGAGGCCCTGGGTCTTTGTTGTGTATGTGGTGGGGGCTGCTGTTGTCGCAGCCCCCGGCCGGATAGCCGACTGTCTGAACCCCTGGTGGGGGCAGATCTTTGAACCTGGGCCCTGCCTGATGGTTGTTTTCCTTATGGCGCTTAGCACCTTGCTGTTTGGAGGAAGGGTGCGATGACTGTTCGCACCTTACCCTTCCGTGGCTTTTGTGCTGCCGAGACTGCATGTCTCCGTAGCTGGGGAGAAGGAGAGGAGCAGGCGCGGGGAGGTTGGGGCTGCCCCTCTCCCAGCTGCCGATGGTAACAGCAGTTACCCTGCCTCGCTTGTGGGATGCCCATGCAGCATTGCCCAGAACAGATGGTGATGTACATGGAGTGATACAAAGATGACCCACAGCAGAGGAAAACATACTGTGTGCAGAGAAGTTAATGGCATTGTCACAATTTTAGATGTAACTGGATTAATGTTAACTCACCATGGCCCATACCATCTACATTATGGCTACTTTGATCCGGTGTGAGTTTATTCTGGCAGGGATAAAATGTGGGCGCAGATTTGGCAGTGACTAAACGTTTCAGCATGCAATGTGATGTAGCTGATGCTGTGGGCGTATAGCTGGCAGTGAGTATGAGTCGAGAGAAGTAGAATTGTACATTTCCTACCCCACCCTTCAACCTACAAAGACGCGCCAACTAAATAAATCAAATAAATAAATGGAGCCAAAGAGTAACCCGCTCGTCTGCTTACAGTTGACGTCTTTGAGGTCTGCAATGTATGCCTATGTCTATGTCCACCATGACCCTGCACGATACCTCTTGTACAATTGCTTGGAGCTTGTTAACATTAAAAATGAGAATACCCTCTTCTTTGTTTTTTTAATTGTGTTCCTTTGTTTTTCTTTCTTTCTTTGTATTTATTATTTTTTATCTAACAATTTTATTTTGGACTGTTTAAAGCATATAAGGTTTAAATGTAAACTAAAATAATGCTTAAATAAATAAATAAAATAAAAAATTGAAAAGAGCTATCAACGTTTTACTGTACACTATTGTATACTGAATGGAGAGAAACAACGGTGACCAATACTCTATTGTACAGTGTGTGCACTGTAGAATATTTGTCGAGCTAAATACATGCATTCCCTGTCATGGATGCAAAAGGGTTCTGTATTCTTCTTGCAGGACAGCACTATATACTACTTCCTGTTACCCCTTGCAGATACAGGTGGTAAATCTCTGTCGCTTCAGGTGCCGCATCATGGAGACTCGAGAGTGCATGCATTTTCACTGCAGGCCCATTGGCGATAGGTAAAAAAATGCATAAATCAGTCGGAGGCCAATAGACGATTCAAAAGGTCTCCTTTTGAGTTGCAGTGGCTGCGAACTATCAGCCAAAATTACAAATCTTGATGACAGCAACTGTAGCATGGGGACAGACTTAGATGTGGCTGAATTACAGGAGTTGTCAAATGGATTTGATACTCAGTGGGATTAAAGTGCTTTATTATATCTACTTGCCTGATTCTGGGTATGTGATGAGGAAGACCTTGCTCCATAGAGTAGGTTACAATGACCTACCTCACAATAGGAAAAGTGCATGAAATTGTTCTGAGAAGTGTGGGAAGCCACTTCTGAAAAAAATATTCCCCATCATATTTAGTTTTCCACCCTATGGGCTCTCTACCCATTAATCAAAGGATCCATTGAATGTGTGCTTGCCCTAATCATACCCTTTAATAAGCTGACCCTCCAGATGTTTCAAGGGACCATAGCACATTCTTGGTGGTGGTCAGCCAACAGCACATTTGAAATGTGTGCTATAGAAGCCCACATGCTAAGCATCTCTGTGTCCTCTCCTCTCTGCTGATCCATGTGTTTGTCTCTTCTTTATTTTGCGCCTCTTGTGCTGAATCTGCACAGTCCTACTATCATGCCTTTATTACCCTGCTCATGCCACACCCTCTGCCACTTCATCTCCTTCCAAGCCCAGTTCAGCAGTGCTCTACCCGCAACCTTGTTTGTTTCCCCTCATCAGTGGCATACCGAGCAGGCGGGCAGGGGGTGCAGCTTGCCCGCCCAGTGGCTCTTTCAAGAGCCAGGCTGGAACATTTCAAGAGCGACAACTCTCCCGTTCGGCACTCTCATTGACATGGCAATGAGGGTGCCGAACAAGAACGGTTCCCCACTGGCAGGACAGTGAGGGTGCTGAGCAGGAGGTGTTCATGCTCAGCACCCACATTGTCCTGACAGCAGGACACTTAACCCGTCCATCACCCTCATTGTCATGTCATGAGGGTGCTGAAGGAGAGAGGTCTCCCTCTGCCAGGACAATGAGGGTGCCTGAGCAGTAGCACACAGAATATAGATGTCCGTGTCCCACCCTGCTCTGGGCCACAGCAGCAGCTGCAATCTAGAGCTGTGTCAGAGTCAGAAAGAAATGATTTCACTTATTTCTGAAGTCGGACAAGAGAATGCACCCAGGACTGGAGCTGAAGGGGCACACAGAAGCACGGTCTGATGACGTTATCTTTTGGGAATCTATGATAAACTGTTGGTTTATCATACATGCCCGTAGAAAAGCCAGTCTATCCCTTTTCTTATTGTGGCATGACTTTCTTTTGGAAATCCTGTCTGGGAGAGCAGTGTTGCTGTGTGCTCCTGCTTGGCCTGGTTGCCTGCAGAACAGCGGTCACGAGCATGACACAGGCAGCAGTCTGGTGGTATGCTCCTGCTCTGCACCCTCTATGAACAATGGGGGAGCGCATCAGGAGCACGCTCTGTGTCCCAATCTAGGCTGTTGACTGAACTTCAGGCCCAATAAGGGGCAGAGCCAGATGCAGAGCGGGAGCACCCTCTTGTCCGAATGTTGCCTGGAGAGGGTATGGAGTCAAGTCCTTGTATGGGGGAAGGAACGATTGTGTGTCAGTTTAGCATTCATTTTCAATGGTGCATTTGGGGGGGTAAGTAGCAAGACCTTTTTTGTGGCTTCCCCCCCCACCACCCTTGCAATGGTCGATGCTCTCCCACCTCTCATAGACGGTCATTTTTTTGTCTGCACACTCATTGCTGAATCCCTGCTGTGTCCTCAACCAGCCCTGTAGAACTCTTGCTGGCCCAGGCTGGTGTCACCAGGGAAACAGCCAGACTTGTGCAATGGGATCTGCTGTGGGGCCAACTGCCTATGCACCCTGACCTTTCTAAGTTTAAAGCTATACCTCTGTGTCTTCTACAGCCTGCAAATGCTCTAAGAGCTTAGAACTCTTACCAGCAGGGCTCTTACATGTGGCTAGTGATTTTGCCTTTGTTAGAGGCCCTCGCCTTCTGGTCAGGACTACTAAGTAGGCTGGTGGTCACCTACCACATATTAGAGCACGCTGGCATGGGCTCTAACGCTTCATTAGTGCATGTTTCCTTTTCTTTAGAAAATGAGAAAATGGCAGCCTCTAACCACCAATAGAAGCCTGCATTCCACGCTTCTCCTGTGTTTCGTTTCAGCATTTAAGCCTATCAGCAAACTTCAAATGAAGGCTCTACTAGCTTCTACAAAGGCTGTATTCCAAGCTTCCCTTTAAGTTGTGTACTCACTGAGCACTGGACAAGGAGACAAGGACAAGTTCCATTACGATAAGGCCCTCGCGAGGCTTCCTTTGTTCCTCTGCACAAGATATAATTGCATTAGAGTCCTTCACATTTGCTCGTTTGTGTAGTGGATAACGTTCGCCTTTGTTAGTGGCCCTCACTTTAATCATGGCAACATTAAATTGGTCGTTGATAAACTACCACACAGTAAGACCCTTTATTTCCCCGGTAAAAACTCTCCCCGAGAGATTTTATTTCAGAATGAAATCTCCCACGGAGGTTTTATTCTGAAATCCAAGTGGGAGGAATACTTTTGTGCCTCTGCGAAATGGATTCTCCCCCTCTCTATGTTTGAGAGGTCAGCTGGAGATTTACTACGAATGACGCATAATTGTCCGGGCTAACATTGAGCTGTCAACATTAGGTGACTGTTTGGTGCCTTTATGCCGCTTTTAATGAACTTTGAAGCTATTTTATTTTCAAAAGTTCAGTGCAGACAGAACCCGCAGAATCGGGAGCGCGAGCGGTGGCCATTTGATGGTGACAACATGGCATAAATACAATGACGGCGTACAACCAACCGGCTGTTACTTTTCAATCTTAAAAAGCTAATGCTCCCATCTATTGAGAAGCGATGTGCCACTAAGAACTGCTGATGCTTAGTATGACATACAAGAGCATTTTTTTTAAATAATGAGACACACCGTAAAGAATGTGTGTGGGGGGGGGCAGTAGATTGCAATTGCTACCATGACATAGGCACCACGTGTTCGCTGGAAAGTACATGGCATGAAAAATCCTTGGCAATTAGATTTGAAACATTAGGGTTATGAAAGTGTACTGCAGACCCGCAAGTACAGGAAAGTATTTGCTCTGGTTTACGATATTTATATAAATTGTTTCGTGCAGTTCAGAAGAACCAATTTTGTCAAATTTCAAGGGACGCTGCATATTCTTTCTCTAAACTATAATTTTCTTCCCTTAGTAAACTATAACAGAAGAAGGTTCACTGTACTTTGAGGCTGAACTCAGGTCAAATTAAATACAGATTAGATGGGTTACGTAGAAAGATCAAACTATAGTTTCATGAAACTGTGCAAAGCGTTTTCAGGCAGTTTTCCTAAAAGCTAATATGATTAAAGTTGGTCCAAGTCAAACATAGTCTTACATACATCTATAAACTGCACGCCATGACGAAAGACAACAAACATTTTGAATTCCTTTAAAATAATACTAACAACACAACACAGAAGTGGGAAAATAAACCTCAAATAAAGTGGTAGAGCAGCTGGAAGACTGTTCTGTCATGACCCAGGCATCTGTGACTCTTTCAAATAAACTGAAAGTTGAGGCAATACATTAGAACTAAAATACAGACAGAGGGCCATATTCTCAAAAATGTGGGCATCTCAAAGATATGCGCCATGGCACAAAGACGTGTCTTCTCTCGAGGTGCATTTCCTTGGAGATGGCAAATTCGAAAAGAAAACACCAACACATGCACACATTGTGGCAAAATGGAGGTGCAAATAAGTGGGCATTTAATGTTGCAAAATTTGAGATATACACCCTTTTGGCACAGCTGTCGGATGCCCACTTTTTAACCTGCAAATTCTGACATGAGTATCCCTTTGCACCAGAAACATGTGCAGCACATCAGAAGCCCCAAAAAGAGCAGCTACCTTAAAAACACAAGCAACATATTTTAAACATTTTGTTTAATATTCAGTCTCTTTTTTGTCTTCAATGCAAGTCTCAGAATAAGGCAATCCATATTTTATTAACTGCTGCTGTTTGGTGTTTTTAATTTGTAAAGTGGGCCACTTCCCATGAGACTAAAGGTATATCATTTAAATGTCTCAGATGGTAGTTTTGCCATGTCATTCTGAAATGTCATAGAGTGATATCTACGATTGTGTTGATGGAGAGTAGGATTATGCATTTAATTCATGTAATTGTGTAACAACTGGCTGTCTCATAGTGAGACAGTCACATGAAAATTGTGCTCTACTTCCCATTGCCCTCTCAGTCCTGTACAAGTGTTCTATGGCTGCAGGAGTATGGGGGCTACATGGGTGCAATCAATGGCAAGACAAAATAACAGTATCCAGGCATGTCATAAAATGGCCTCACTAATTCTGCCCTGGTCCATGTATAATGAGGCATGCCCATATTTACCATGCCAGATTTTAGGGTTATGGTTCAAAACTTACACTGGGCCTGTGACTACATGGATTACAACATCGCCACCTTGATGCTATTGGAGATCTCAAAGGAGCCTCTAGAAAAGAAATACATTGCTGCCAGTACATTGGCTAGTGGTGGTAAGGCATGGGTTGCCAGGGGTGTGGTAAGGGCCCCCTCTCAATTGCTCACTGCCTCCAGTATGATATCAGGTAGGAAACAGCACTTCTGGGTGACCTCTTCATCAGACACTTGAAATATGGCGATCCTATGATACATGATTTCCCCCCTCTATCAGTCAGTGCAGCAGTATGATACACAGCAGCATGATGCCTTCTGGAGCGGCCATTTTGGGTATGTGTCAATATCACTCTATGATGTGCATTTATACTGTGTTGTTGGTTGAGAGTGGGGTGCACTGTGCGCTTCTTTTGTTAGATAGCCCACTTACACTCTTTTTTGGGCCACTTGCTCCACTTTTAAATTGAGAAAATGTTGTAGGGCATTTCTGGAGCGAATTCCATGTGAATCAGGATTTTGGTGCATCTTTGCTCACTTTCTCTAGCCGCTCCCCCTTCGTGAACTTAATTTGGTATAGAGGCACATGCTTTCCTCCTACTTTGTGCATCTTTTGACCACATTTTGGACTCCTTTTATAAACTGGCACATCTCTAAAATGTGCACTTCTGTCAATGTGACACATTTATGTTTGGCGCATTTGTGGCGTAACTCAGATTTTCGCACTTTATATTTTCGCCCATCTGGGCCAGAATGTTAAACATTTCAGCAAATGTACTGTTACCATAGGTGCCACCGAGTCAGCCAATCATTAATCCAATACCAGTTACATTTGATATTTGAATGAATGGGTGAATAGACAAATGTATAAATGGATGAGTTGTCACTCAAATGCAGCAGGATTAAACACATTTCCAAGCCACTAAAAATCCACTTGTTTTCAGAGAGGCCACAAAGACCTGGTTGATATTTGTGGGATTTTCATTGGCAACAAATGCCTATTTCTCCTTCAATGGGACATTTCTGGAAGCAGGCATAACACAAGCAATGACTATAACACTAGTGTAGAGCAGCAACGTGTAAAGGGTGCAATTTCCTAAAGTAGAGAATAACCTTCCCAAAAAAATACTGCCTGCATTTACCAATTCCACCGCTAATTGTTCACCAAGGGCACCTATTCTGCCATATTTAGGGACTATTGTTTGAAGAGAAGAATACTGTTTCTAAGTACAGAGTGTGCATCAGGCTAGTTGTGAACCAAACTACCTTTCATGAAGGTGGACAGCGTTTAAATCCAGCTTCCAGTAATACGTTTAATGGGGTCGGTGTGTCCACATGTGATAGATGTGGTGCCCTTCCGCCCTGCAGCCCTGCTCCAAGGCAGCGTTTTAATTTTAGGCAGCACCATTCAAAGCTTGAGCCTGTGTAAAGACTGGAGGGGGGTGTCTGTACTTCTGCTCTCTATATGGCAGAGGAGAGGCACAGAGGACCCCAGCCAAGATTCTCTATAGGGTAGTGCTGGTCGAGCAATCAAGGCCTAGCTTCTCAGGAGGTGATGCAGGCTGGTTCTTCAGTACAGTATAGTCCCCAAGCACCCACAAAGGAATGTCCACACACTGTATTAGTTAAAACACAGTCTTTATATAATTAAGTTTCAAGGTTATATACACAATCACAATAAATCACTTTGTGCTCAGTAAATCTACAATGGCAAATATATACAGTTCTAAGTGGTACCACAATTATTATCAGATTTCATTAAAGTGCATCAACTGTACTCTGGTTAAATGTCACACAAATCACTAAATAAAGGTAACCAACAATAGACATAGGAGTTGGTTAGAACACTTGGCAGAATACTGGCCCTTACCACTAGACACAGTTTTATGTGGAGATCCCCCACCTGGGCAACCTGTAAAATAAAGATATATCACAAGCCCAGTCCATAAATTGTTCTATAAGCCTTATTTCCTTCTACAATGTTTCTACCACCCCAAAGTACCTGGAATAGCAGAGTTTGACGACGAGTGTTCGACAGATCCTTCTTCAACGGCTCCCTTTAAAGCAGGAGCCACAGATTATTGAGATCCCTCGAAGAAAGTGAACTCGGCGTCGAGGCAGCAGCTTCAGTCCCAGCAATGCTCGTCGACATCCTGCAAGAAAGAGGCGTGCGGGGCACCTCGATGTCGATAGTTCAGGACCGCAAAGAGTTTGTGAAGAACTGTGGCCCAGCAAGGACGTCGAGTCGTCCAGCTTCTCTACGGTCGTTGGGTGGCGGGTAACCCACTGGCGGATGCTCCTCGGCACGTCGACGGCCTGGCCTTCTCCAGCGGGATAATGCGGTCGGGCGGTGCGGACGAGCGCATCCGTGAATCAAAAGTCTTAGGCACCGGAGCGTGCGGCTCCGGTCTTCGATGGCACAGCATCAAGCGGTCCACGCTTCTGGGCAACATGGCTTCGACGGGCCTCCAGCAGTTACAGCAGCAGCAACGGTGGACGGAATGTCCAGTGCTTATCTCCGTTCTCATTGGCGGTCCCGGGAAGAGGCCACCTAACCAGGTCCTCTCTTGGATCAGTCTTGACGGCTTTCGGCTTTCGGATGTCAGCTTCTGAATGAATTCTAGCATTGAGAGGCCCCCAGATATACTAGTTGATCTCTCATTCATTCTGCTGGGTCACACTCAGGCATTCAATCACTCAGAAGGGCATTCAGCAGTCAGTCAGCCAATCCGGCAAACAGTGCATTCAGGCCATTCTCCTCCATCTCAGACACTCACAAAAAGGAATGTGTATTGGGACAAGTGCCCGGCCATTCAACATTACACACTGCATTCATACCAGTTTCGGGCAGGGCTGTCTCAGTCATTGTATTACATACTAGAAACCAGACATCCACAACAAGAAGTGCGTATTGGTCACACACTCCATTCACCCAGGTCCCACCCACAGTAACTGGGAAGGCCCCAGCCAGCCTGGCCTGGACTTCACAACAACACCACATATGGAACTTCCACCCAACAGCCAGTCAGGGGGAAGGGACAGAGTCAGGGCTTCCCAGGACTTTGGGAAAACAAGGTAACAGGCAATAGAAAGCAAGAGGACACAAGGGGCCATCTGGTTTCCTATTAGGAATCAACTGATTCCAATGGCAGGGCCTGGGTATCCCAAAATGGAGTATACTCAGGGCACCTGTCAAACTCAGCATGGAGCTGCCACCAGTCCATACCCTGTTCTTTGGGGTATGGAAAACATACACTAGGGGCACAGGGTTGTACCCCCACCCATGGGTGCCATAAGGGTATCCCATGGGTCTGTACACCAAACCAAAAACAGGAAGAGCTGTACTGCCAGGAGTCCCACATGGAATCGTGGGCAGAATACAATACAGAACACAAATGAAAAAGGACTACAGGACAAGGACAGGGAGGCCCTGTCCCTCCAATGCATTTCCAGCATCAGAGCCTGCTCCACATTTTTCTCTCACGTGCACTGCACGCACCTTTCTGTCAAAGATCTTGCAAGACAAGGCTAGGCTAGCATCAAAATCTTAAAATAGCTAAACATATTTCTGAGCCAACAGAGGAATCAACATTACAACCCCTCACGTGTGGGTAAAAGTAACTTTTGTCGAAGCCACTACTGCAGTGGGAATAGCCAAATACAGAGAAAGTAAACACACAATTAAGCCCGTAAACCACACATAAAAGTAGCAGAGCCCAAAGCACATGGCTTCTGTGCAAAGCTTCAACATGTGACTGAGGATATGAAATACGTGTACGAGCACTTTAACTTCTCACTTTAGTTCTGGATTTGACCAAACACACTTAGTGCTGCCATCCATGTATCTGCCCGTGTAACGAAGGACTGGTATACAGGGAACTCTGGATATTCCCCTGTGGAGCTCTGTGGAGCTCAGCACCATGGGCCTCTCCAGTGGGGTATCCTGGTTAGCTGCACCTCCTATCCTATCTCACAGTGACAACACCTTCATCCTTCCCTCTCTGTGCAAACCCCACATCCTTTTAAAGCAAAAATTCTGTTAAACATCTTCCAGTATGTTATTCTTCACTCTTAAAACATGAAATATGCCAACTACTCCTCTCTCTGTTCCCCTCCCTTGCCTCATCGCGCCTTGAAACACTTGTGTATAGGGGCGTTAAAAATGCCATATCATATCATACCCCAAGCCCCACAGTACCTTTGATATGAAGAAAATGGTTCCAGCTAGATTCCTCCTTGCTACAGCTTGGCAGACTCTTGTTTTTGGACCTTGGTCGCTGTGACGAAAGGGACGATGTCTGGTGGGCACCTGCAGCAGTACTCGAGAGAGGGACTCCTCAGCAATGGATTTCCTTTGTTTCAGCAGCACTTCAGCATTTTGGTGCCTTTTCCACGGCATCAATGAAGAATGAAAAACTGTGGTTGGAAGAAGCTTGCTCCCTCTGTCCTGGACTCTGGTGAGGGGACTCTGAAGCAAGATTTCCTGCTTTAATAGGGTCCTCTGGATGCCCACGAAGATTTGGATAGATTCGGACTTCGCAAGATGATGCACTCATCAGTGGTTACAGGCCCCCTGGCATTGGGCTTCTGCAGCTTTGTTAAGGCACTGCAAGTCAGGGGTTGTGCCAAATGGAAGCTTGTCTTGAGACTAGTTGTTCCCACTAGCCTAAGGGAGGAAGTCGTCCCGTACAGGTCTTCCCAGTCGATTTGAAAACAGGGTCAGCACAGCTGCAGGGCTTCACCGGGCACTTCGCAGTCCAGGAGGGTGCTGCCTTTTATATGGAAAATCCCTGGTAGTCCAGTGGGCACTCACCCCAGAAAAAAAAACAACAAAAAAAGTGTTTTATTTTTTTTTTATTTTTCATTTGCCCCTTCGCTAGGGGCAGATGGGCACAGTAGTGTGCCCATCTGCCCCCAGGGTGGGCCAAACGTACTGCCCCATGCTTTTGGGGCTGGAGCGGGAGGGGGCCCCTTATATACTAAGCAGCCCCCTCTCCCCCCACTTCAAAAAAGGATCCCTGTTAGTTTAGGGCCATTGCTGAGCACGGATCGAGCAATCCGCTCCCAGCAATGCTTCAAGGAAGGTGTAGTTGGAAATGGTAGAGCCTCCCCTTTCCAATGACACCTCCCTCGATCAAAACGGCATAGAAATTCTGGAGATCGAGGGAGGAACCTACCTTCCATTTCACCTCTGCAGCCAGAAATGGCTGCAGCGGTGAAATTTATCTTCAGTGTCACGTCAGTGCGCATTACGCACGCTGACATGAAACTGAAGGAAATCCAACCCCCGGACCATGAGGACGAACCTCCTCCTCACATAAACCGGGAGTTATATTTCCAGTTTGTGCGATCGCTGAAAACAGAAGTACAAAAAAGGACCAGGTATTGCGACCTCTGCACTGCAAGCGTAGTGCTGAGGATTAGATACCTTGTCCTTAGCACTTAGAGGGTCAAAGGGGGATGTTTTAGACTAATATAGAGTACCCTGCTGTTTCAGTGAGTTTTTATTCGGCACAAAGTCTCCATGTCAAGAGGTAAAGAGATCAATTTGAATAAATAGACACCTGCATCATTCTGAAAAAGAGTCCCAACCTTCAAGTGGAAGGTTTCATTCTGATAAAGTGCCTCTGCTTTCAAGGGGAAGTTGTAGTCTCCCCATCAAGAGGGAGAGTTTATTATGTTACTGATTCTCCTCTTCAAGAGGCAGAGTTTATTCTGATACAGTGTCTCCTCTTCAAGGTGGAGAGCTTATTCTGATATAGTGACTCCCCCATCAAGGGAGAGATGTTATTCTACTATGGAGTTTACCTTTCAAGGGGGAAAGTGTATTCTACAGAGCTTTGCCTTCAAGTGGCCGAGTATATTCTGATACACAGTCTCCCGTTGAAGGGGGAAAGTTTATTCAGCTATAGAGTCTCCCCTAAATGGGCGAGAATTTATTCTGATAGAGAGTCTCCTCATAAAGGGAAAGGTTTTATTCTGCTACAAAGTTTACCTTTCAACGGGGAGAGTTTATTTTTCTTCAGTGTCTCCCCTTCACGGTGGTGAGTTTATTCTGGTACAGAGTATCCCCATATAAGGGGGGCGGGGGGTTTATTCTGCTACAGAGTCTCACCCATCAAGGAGGAGAGTATATTCTGGTACAGAGTCTCCCCTTTGAAGGGGGGTATTATGCTACAGGGTCTCCCCCATCAAGGGGAGAGTTTATTCTGATACATAGTCTCCCCCATCAGAGGGAAGAGTTTATTCTGGTACAGAGTGTCCACTTTCAAGGGGGAGAGTTTATTCTGCTACAGAGTCTCCCCATCAAGGTGACGCATTTATTCTGCTACATAATCTCCCCCATCAAGGGGCAAGTTTATTCTGATAACAGTCTCCCCTTTCAAGGGTGAGAGTTTTTTCTGCTACAGAGTCTACCCCATCAAGGGGGAGAGCTTATTCTGCAACAGAGTCTCCCATTCAAGGGTTAGCGTTGATTCTGATACAGAGTCTCCCCCTTCAATTGGGTGCATTTATTCTGATATAGAGACTCTCCCTTTCAGGGCGAGCTTTTATTCTGATGCAGAGTATTTCCTTTAAGCGGGAGAGTTTATTCTGATACAGAATCTCCCCCATCAAGGTGGAGAGTTTATTCTGATACATACTCTCCCACATCAAGGGGGAGAGTTTATTCTGATACAGAGTCTCCCCTTCAAGGAGGGAAGTTTATTCTGATACAGAGTCTACCTTTTCAAGGGTGAGAGGTTATTCTGCTACAGAGTCTCCCCCATCAAGAGGGAGTGTTTAGTCTGCTACAGAATCTCCCCCTTCAAAAGGAGAGTTTATTCTGATACAGAGCCTCCCCTTTCAAGGGCGAGAGTTTATTCTGCTACAGAGTCGCCCCCTTCAATGAAGAGAGTTTATTTTGATACAGTGTCTCCCCTTCAAGGGGCAGAGTTTATTCTGGTACAGAATCTCCCCTTTCAAGGGAGAACGTTTATTCTGCTACAGAGTCTGCCCGAGCAAGGGGGAAAGTATGTTCTGCTATAGAATCTCCCCCATCAAGGGGGGAGTTTATTCTGGTACAGAGTCTCCCCCAACAAGGGGGAGAGTTTATTCTGGTACAGGCTGTCCCCTTTCAAGGGGGAGATTTTATTCTGCTACAGAGTCTCCCCCATCAACGGGGAGCGTTTATTCTGCTACATAATCTGCCCCATCAATGGGCAAGTTTTTTCCGATACAGTGCCTCATCTTTGAAGGGGATAGTTTATTCTGCCACATAGAGTCCCATTCAAGGGTTAGCATTGATTCTGAAACAGCGTCTTCCCCTTTAATTGGTTAAGTTTATTCTGATACAGAGACTCCCACTTTCCGGGGGAGAATTTATTCTGATACAGAGTCTTCCCGTTAAGGGGGATATTTTATTCTGATACAGAATCTTCCCTTTAAGGAGGAGAGTTTATTCTGATACAGAATCTCCCCCATCAAGGGGGAGAGTTTATTCTGATACAGGGTGTCCCTTTTAAGGGGGAGAGTTTATTCTGGTACAGAGTCTCCCCTTTCATGGGGGAGAGGTTATTCTGCTACAGAATCTCCCCCATCAAGGGGACAGTTTATTCTGCAACAGATTATCCACTTTAAGGGGGAGAGGTTATTCTCACAGAGTCTCCCCTTGAAGGGGATGAGTTTAGTCTACAACAGAGTCTCTCCCCATCAAGGTGACGGCTCAACAATATTTCAACAGACACTCGCCTGACTGCATTTTTCCAAAACTCTCCCTAGAAGACTAAAGACACAGAGCCTCATCACGAGTTGGGTGGTAGCCCTTAAATGCGGCGGTAAGGCTTTTACCGCCACATTTAAGGGTCTGCCCAATCATGAGTCTGGCAGCATTTAACCCACACTCTAAACCTGGGGTAAATGCGCCAACTTAACGGCCATTTGTGGGCACAATTTGCGTGTGTGCACTAATTTGCGCCGAAAATGCCCCATGCGGTCCAATGGACACGATGGGGAATGAGAAATACCCATTACTGCTCAAACCTTGATTGGCGCTAATAGCGGCGGATCGGGTGGTGGTAACGCTATTAGCTCAGGTGGTATCCCGGCGGTAATACTGCTGGGATACTGCCCAACTCGTGATGAGGTCCACAGTTAAAAAAAAATGCCAGATGTTTAAGTGTTCAAAATGAGAGGAAATTAATTTCCTGTCTTTGGGGAGAATTTATTTCACAGGGGGAGATTCCATTTCAGAATACATTCTCCCGGGAAAACTTTATTTCAGACTAAAGTCTCGCAGGGAGACTTCATTACAGGAGAGGGTTTATTTTGTGACACCGGCTCGAACACTTCAGTAAGGCCTGTGGTCGCCTCTGAACGAATGACCTCACTAGTTCGCAAACTCTTTTAGAAGCTTGGACATTTTCTTTGAACTTTGCACTTTACTGAAGTGTGCACTTTATTTGAATGGCCATTGAAGTAGCCCAAAACAGTGAAACATGCATTTTTGGACGTTCTGCTTATTAGAGCTGTTAAGGATTAAAGGGAAAAGCTGATGCATTGCTCTGCCTGCTTGGATCTGTAAATGTTTAAGGTTGTGTTTTTAAAATGATCAGAAAGTTTTATTTTGTTTTATTCTGCAGAAACTTAAAAACCTGGTTGTTCAACTAACTTCGCTCCTCTTAAGACTCATCACTCTTCCTAATGCATTCCCCCTCCCTCAATGTAACTAGCTGTCATGCTGTCGAACAGGAAATCATATTATACCCTCTAGAGCGTATGTATATATATATTGGCCTAGGCCAAGTCGCTCTGCGAAGGAATCCGCGTAGCAAGGTCCTGACCTTAGATCTGTATTAGCCGCCATTTTAGGTTCATCCGCCATTTTAGATTCTCAAACTAAAGTCACCCTGTGTTCTAAGATGGTGGACAGTGTCGTTTTGAATGTAACATGGCCGTCTTGACCTCTGTGTACAAGTTAATGTGTAAACTGCCCGCAGGCCAAATGTTAGGGTCATGTACTGAGACCTTGTCCTTCGTTGACCTATGTATAGAGGATAGAGGATAGAGGATAGAGGAGAACCAACGAAGCTAATCCATGAACATATATCGTGCACAATACTATTCGAGCATCTAATGTGAACACTTGCTTAACTATATTGTGTAAATGTGTACAAAGGCTCAATATGAAATCCAAAGACACACTGTTGCTATTGTAACTTGTTGGCGAATGTATTAAGGATAACCCCTAAATGTATGGATGCATAAATTAGGAACAAACTTGGCACGACCCCTACATCCGAGATACATTAACTTACAAGTGGGTTGGACATCATGTTTTGGATTGTATAAAAGGTGCGACTATTCTCATTTACAGTCCCACTCACTGAACACACCAAACAGGGCTGGTATTCGCTATGTTGTACTGAGGGCCTGATAGCTACCTGTTTCTTTGTCCTTTGAAACTGTTCAGTTGCAGAATAAAGATCTGTGTATCTTTTGAACCCGCGTTTGGTGTATTTCCTTTTGGCGCACTCAGCCTCGATATCTTCTTTTTGCTTTCACAACGCCACTTACCTGGTGACCGGGGTTTTCCGCTCCCTCCGTCTTGCACCTTCTTGGCGGATCTACCCGTGCTTTCGCGCTTGGGGTTCCGCACTTTGGGGGGCTCCCGGGTCCGTGTTGACACTCCTCTTCCCATGCGCGGGCGACCACGTTTCCGCTTCCACGCATGCGCAATAGGTTGGGCTCTTGGTGCTTTAAAGGCTTGCTCTTCAAGCCTCATTTTGGGCTCACTAGCACCTAGGAATGAGGCGGCTTGCGTCTCAAGCCTCTCAGGTGCTCGTGGCCCTATAAAAGGGACGGAGACCGAATTCTAATCGCGTCTCAATGCGGTTGTGTTTTTTATCATGTTTTTCGCTCTGCCTTTCTTGCTTCCCTGCCCTTGCCTGCCTCGGTTGCCTGCCACCTGTTCCCTGGGCCTGCTTCCCTATCCTTGCGGCCAGGGTTGCCTACCTCCTGTTCCCTGGGCCTGCTTCCCTATCCTTGGCTGCCAGGGTTGCCTACCTCCTTTTCCCTGGGCCTGCTTCCCTATCCTTGCCTGCCAGGGTTGCCTACCTCCTGTTCCCTGGGCCTGCTTCCCTGTTCTTGCCTGCCAGTGTTGCCTACCTCTCTATTCCTTCCGGGACCTTCCCTGGACTCCTTGCCTGTGTGCCTCTGCCTGGTCCACCTCCTTGGCAGCCTTTTACTTCTTGCCGGCATCAGATCTCCAGTTTGCCAGACCTCTGTTTCCATTGCTCCTTTGATTGGTCCATCCTGCACTTCCATTTTTGCCGGATCTTCATCAGGTTCGTCCACGCTTATTGGAGGACTGCAATATGCAACGCTCCCCCTGTCAGTGCTTGCACTGTCCTGACATCACAGAAATCAGGGGAGAGTACATCGTGACGTTGGGAGTTGGTTCACCTTGCGCCCAGTAGCTATCTAGGGTTGAGCTCGGGCCAGTTCCCCGCGTCATACATACGTCTGGATACAGCAGCCACCCTGGCAGCCAATTCAAGATCCTCGACTAAACAAACAGGTACACAGCATTCCTGTGATACTTACCTTAACAGATTGAAATGCCTGCCTTCAGATTCTGAGATGGAGGAAGACCAGGATCTACGAAATGAGTTGTGAGCTCTCAGAGCAGAAATGACTGCGCTACATTAGGAAAAACCAAGCATTACGCCAAATGGTAATGTAGGGGGCAGTGGGAGCTTCTCAAGCTGAAAGTACACTAGCCCATACAGCACCGATCAAGTTTGATGGGGATCTGCGGCGCATGGCCAAATTTTGCAATCATTGTCGTATACATTTCCTCTTCAGATCAACTCATTTCAACAACGACAAGGCCAAGATTGGATACATCCTGGGGAATTTAGCAGGTAATGCCCTTGCTTGGGCAACACCTGTGGTGGCCACGAATAGTCCTATTCTGAATGATTTTGTAGCTTTTGAAAAAGTATTTGTGGAGGTTTTTCAAACGTCCAATTTGGCCTCTGCAGCACAAAACCAACTGATGGACATCAAACAGGGAAACGCTGACATATATCTTCCATCAGTCATTTCCGTCAATTGGCAACCGATTCGCAATGGCCAGAAATTACCCAGAAAACATTGTTTCACCGGGGTCTGAGAGAGGAGTATAAAGACGAGTTGCTTCGCATTACTGAGCCGGAGACCTTCCAATGTCTCATTGAACAGGTGCTTCGGATTGACCAAAGAATAGCTGAACGGAGGGCTGAGAGACATTGGTTCGAGAGATCAAGTCCTAGAATGCCCTGTGTTCCTGCTGGTATGTTTGGATCAATGGATCCTGGAACCGAACCTATGCAGTTAGGTGCCATAAGGGGCCCTTTGTCGGAAGAAGAAAAAAGACAAAGGAGAAGCCTACGCTTATGCCTTTACTG
The DNA here is from genome assembly GCF_040938575.1 of Ambystoma mexicanum. Taxonomy (NCBI): domain Eukaryota; kingdom Metazoa; phylum Chordata; class Amphibia; order Caudata; family Ambystomatidae; genus Ambystoma; species Ambystoma mexicanum. Next base: position 370,131,805 of record NC_090931.1, read on the forward strand.
TGGGGCTGCTGGTAATTATTTGGGTATGTGCCCTCTACGTCCTCAAAAGAAGGCGGGAAACTAGAGGACCTGTTGTGTAATGGAGGGGCAACGACAGGTCCTACTCCCCTTTCAGACCTTTCCCACTCTTGTTCAGTGCTCTATCCCATGCAACCAGCCATCTTAATGACCTTAAAGATCCACTTACAATGGCTTGACAGATCACAGGAAGTCTACGGGTTGTTGGATTGTGGTGCTTCAGGAAATTATATCGATTAAGTATTCGCTGCCACAATACGATACCGCTTTTTTCCAGACACACAGCTTTACCGGTAGAGGTCATCTATGGAACTCCTTTGTCCTCGGGGTCCATCCATTTGCACACTGTGGGACTATCACTTAAGGTTGCAGAACACAAGGAACGCATAGCTTTAGATGTGATCAAGTCTCCCACATATAAAGTGGTTTTGGGATTACCCTGGCTTCAACGTCACAATCCAGTGATCAATTGAGAAACTCATACCTTGACATTTTCTTCTGCCTTTTGTTTTCAATACTGCAATTTTCCAGCACTGTCTCAAGATACATCTACCTCTATGGAACCCAGTGGCAATATGTCTGGTCTTTGCTCCATATCTCAAGTCCCGCAGGCATATGCTGATTTTGAACATGTATTTTCTGAGCCCGGGGACATTCCTTTGCCACCTAATCTTTCTTTTGACTGTGCTATTGACCTGATCCCTGGAACCGAGATTCCTCATGGGAAATTCAATGCTTTAACCCAAACCGAGAGGCAAGTTCTACAAGACTATCTAGCTGATTGTATGCAGAAAGGATACATCGTGCCCTCAAAATCACCCGCAGGATTTCCTTTGTTTTTTGTCAAGAAAAAGGAAGGAACATTATGTCCCTGTATAGACTATCGGTAGTTGAACGACATTACTTTGAAGGATCGGTACCCGTTGCCTTTGATCCGCGGCATTTTGGAAACTCTACATTCAGCCCGGATTTTTACCAAACTTGATCTTCGAGGAGCATATCACCTGGTCCGAATTAAAGATGGGGATGAATGGAAGATGGCATTCCAAACTCCCTTTGGGCATTATGAGTATAGGGTTATGCCCTTTGGCCTGTGTAATGCCCCAGTCGTCTTCCAGCGTCTCATGGATAACATCTTTGGCGATCTTATAGGCATTTCGGTTTGTTTTTTTTTGGATGATATTTAGATTTTTTCTTGTACGTTGGAGGAACACGTAAGACACGTCTGTGAGGTTCTCCACCGCCTGTTACAAAATCAGTTGTTTGCCAAGGCTGAGAAGTGTTCCTTTCTTCAAGGCAGTATGAAATTCCTAGGCTATGTGATCAACAGTACTGGCGTACAGATGGACCCCAGAAAGATCCAAGCAATTCAAGAATGGAAACCACCTCACGATGTAAAGTCTCTACAGCGGTTTTTGGGATTCACCAATTTTTATAGGCGTTTTATCCCACACTTCTCTCATGTTACAGCTACTCTCACAAGATTGGCCAGAAACAAGATTGCGTATCAGTGGGATTCAAACTCTTCTCAGGCTTTCAACTCCTTGAAAACTGCTTTCAGTACAGCTCCCATTTTGTGTCAACCACAAGACGAGTTGCCTTATGTTGTTGAGGATGATGCTTCGGATTTTGCGGTAGGGGCCGTTCTTCTGCAAAAGGACCCCGATACTTCCATCGAACATCCACTGGCCTACTTTTCACGCAAACTCACTTCCGGCGAGAGAAATTACGCAGTTATTGAGAGGGAATTGTTGGCCATTAAGACAGCATTTGAAGAATGGAGACATCATTTAATTGGGGTCGTTTTCCAGTGGAAGTACGTACAGACCATCGTAATTTGCAGTATCTACGTTCTTTGCAATGTCGCACGCCTCCTCAGGCCCGGTGGGCCTTCTTCTTCTCCCCTTATGTGTTCCACATAAAATACATCCCTAGTGCTTCCAATCAGAAAGCAGATGCCGTCTCGTTCCATGGAAAAGGAGGAAGATTACCGCAATCTGGATTTGCCTTTGATCTCGCCGAAACATTTCCTGTTGATGCTGTCACCTCATTTTCAGACCATTTTGAATGAGACCCAAACAGATGCAGGACGGGCCGCTCTTCTTAAACGAACATTTGTTACAGAGCGCGATGGGCTTCTTTACTTTCAGAAGAGACTATACATTCCCAAAGGTACTATTCGTGATTACATACTACAAGGCTTCCACGATTCACTAATCGGTGGGCATCGTTGCATCAGAGCTACACAGGAACTAGTATCCAGACAGTTTTGGTGGCCCGGTTGTGCTAAGGAAATCAAGATCTACGTGGAAAGTTGCCCAGTCTGCGCCCAGACCAAGGCTCCCAGGAGGCAGCCTTTGGGATTGCTACGGCCTATGGAATTAGCACTTTTTCCTTGGCACACCATCACCACCGACTTCATAGTCGAATTACCGCCTTCTGAAGGGAATACTTGTATTATGGTGGTTGTGGATTGTTTCACTTAATATACCCATTTCATCCCTTTTACCAAGATACCCACTGCTTCTCAGATGGCTTTCGACTTTTTGCACGAGGTGTATCGGCTGCATGGATTACCAGAAAAGATCATTTCGGATCGAGGTTCTCAGTTCCTCTCTTCCTTTTGGAGTAAATTGTGTGGTTATCTCGGCATTCTTAGGGCATTGAGTTCTGGTTACCATCCGCAATCCAACGGCCAAACAGAGAGAACAAATCAGACTTTGGAGGACTATCTTCGATGCTATGCTAACGCCACTCAATCCAATTGGAAATCACACCTAGACCTTGCTGAGGTTTCCTACAACAACACTGTTCACACCTCCACAGGAGTCAGCCCGTTTTACTGTTCCACAGGACAACATCCCTAGATGATGCCTTTTCGCCCCGTGTTACCCAGTGCAGTTCCTTCTGCTGATCAATTGGTTACTACCATACAGAGACAACATGAGTTGGCACGTAGGGCCTTGACAGAAGCACAGGAGTGCATGAAGCAACAGGCAGACAGGGGTCGAACCTCAGAACCTGATTTCCAGGTGGGAGACTGGGTTTGGTTATCATCTAAAAACCTGCTAGTTCGTAATCTACCTGTCAAATTGGCTCCCCGCTATTTTGGTCCATTTAAGGTCATCAAACGTCTGTCTGCTGTGGCCTTTCGCCTTCAGTTTCCCCCTTCTTGGCAGCTACACACAGTTTTTCATGTCTCCCTTTTGAAGCCTTATGTGGATGACAATTTCGGACGTCCCTGTCCTCGTCCGTCTTCTGTCCAGGTGCGGGGTATTCCCGAATTTGAGGTCCAAGAAATATATGATTCCCGCATACGTCGGGGCTGTGCTTCACTTTTTGGTGGATTGGAAGGGGTACCTGGCTTGCGATCGCACATGGGAACCTCGCAGGAATGTGCACGATCCCCGTCTTGTTCGCAAATTCTCTCGTCAGTTTCCCTGGAAACCTGCGGCCCTGGGTCTTTCTGGGAGGGGTCATAGTCTCACGCCACTTACCTGGAGACCGGGGTTTTCCGCTTCCTCCCGTCTTGCACCTTCTTGGCGGATATACCCGCGCTTTCGCGCTTGGGGTTCCGCACTTCGGGGGGCTCCCGGGGTCCGTGTTGATAGTCCTCTGCGCATGCGCCGGCGACCACGTTTTCGCTTCCGCGCAAGCGCAGTAGGTTGGGCTCTCAGTGCTTTAAAGGCTTGCTCTTCAAGCCTCGTTTTGGGCTCACCAGCACCTAGGAACGAGGCGGGTGCCTACCACCTGTTCCCTGGGCCTGCTTCCCTATCCTTGCCTGCCAGGGTTGCCTACCTCCTGTTCCCTGGGCCTGCTTCCCTATCCTTGCCTGCCAGGGTTGCCTACCTCCTTTTCCCTGGGCCTGCTTCCCTATCCTTGCCTGCCAAGGTTGCCTACCTCCTGTTCCCTGGGCCTGCTTCCCTGTTCTTGCCTGCCAGTGTTGCCTACCTCTCTGTTCCTTCTGGACCTTCCCTGGACTCCTTGCCTGTGTGCCTCTGTCTGGTCCGCCTCCTTGCCAGCCTTCTACTTCTTGCCGGCATCAGATCTCTAGTTTGCCAGACCTCTGTTTCCATTGCTCCGTGGATTTGTCCATCCTGCACTTCCATCTTCGCTGGATCTTCATCAGGTTCATCCACGCTTATTGGAGGACTGCAATACGCAACGCTCCCCCTGTCAGTGCTTGCACTGTCCTGACGTCACAGAAATCAGGGGAGAGTGCATTGTGACATTGGGAGTTGGTTGACCTTCCGCCCAGTACCTATCTAGGGTTGAGGTCGGGCCAGTTCCCCGCATCATACATACGTCTGGATACAGCAGACAGCCTGGCTGCCAATTCAAGATCCTCGACTAAACAAACAGGTACGCAGCATTCCTGTGATACTTACCTTAACACTAGTGCATAGATACCCACGGGTTTTGTGTGCTGTAATAAATGCAAAAATAAATTAATAAATAAAATAAATACCTCTCCTGATTTTCTTTTAATTAATTGATCTGAATGAGAAACTCTGCCTAAACACTTTTATGACGATGATGGCTGTCGTTCTTTAACAGAAAAAGCACATCCTAATAAATCGTCTCTGATTGAGAAGCTGTTAGTGACAGCTTCAGGTATTAGTAAACCTATGGAAAACTGCCAGGTTCAGCAGCATAAAGCTGTGCTCCAGACCGAGTCTTGAAAATATGGATGCCTTGTGTCCTGTATTGATTAATGTCTTTAATGTATGTTTCAGAGAAAAATACCCCAGCTACAGGTATTTCATGCTGTTTAAAGGTTGTTTACTATGCTATTTCTTTTTTATTAGGCATTTTGTTTATGTTTTGTTTGTTTGTTTGTTTTTTGTTTATTTGTTTTCATATAGCGCTCCTGACCCAGGGGTATATGGGTGCTTAAGTATCAAGTTACAGGCAAAGGTAAGGAACATTTGTACATTTGTGCAGCATATGTAAAGTTACAAGAAAGCAGATACTGACAAGCAGACATAGTAAGGATGCAATCATACATTAGGCATACAAACATAATTGGTTATTTATTGAGTAACCAAGTGATGACCTTAGTTCTGAAAGGTTGGAAGGTAGGGGTGGATTTGATATCCAATGGGATAGTGTTCCACAGTTGTGAGGCTAGAACTGGGAAGCTGGATCCACCGGCTCTTTTAAGGGAGTATTTGGGCACCGTCAGTTGTAAAGTATTGGAGGATATTGTGGTTCTGGTGTTCTGTTTTACGGTGAATTTGTTGGTTAAGTAGGGCGGGGCTAGGTGGTTGAGAGCTTTGTAGGTGAGGCAGATAGTTTTGAGATCTATTTTTTGTTGGATGGAGAGCCATTTGCAAGAAATTCTTGTGGCCGAGATATGTTCTCTTCTAGGAATATTAAGGGCGGCACGGAGAGCATTGTTTTGTAGAACTTGCAGTTTATTAATTACCACTTTGTTGGCACCTACATAGAGGCTATTACAGTAATCCAGTTTGGATTGTATAAGTGCTCTGGCTAAAATTAGGCAGTTGTTGGGGGAGATCAAAGGTCTACAGGCCCTAATTAGTTTACCAGTGTAAGCAGTGGCTGAGGCGGTCATGTTAATTTGTTTGGCAAGGTTGGTATTCGTGTCTAGATAGAAACCAAGAGTTTTTACACTCTTAGCGATGGGAATGGTGTTACCGTCAATGGTGAAGCTGGTGTAACTAGTGCTGAGATTCCAGATGGTATTAGGTAAGCCGACAAGGAGCAGTTCAGTCTTGTCATCATTCAGGCAGAGGCCATGTGTGGCCATCCATGCCTGAATGATGGAGAAGACTTCATTGATCCGGTTGGTGTCCACGTTGTAATTGCCGGATAAGGTGAGGAGTATCTGGGTGTCATCTGCGTAGTTAGTGTAGGTGACACCCAGATGGTCCAGCTTGTCGAATAGGGGCTTTGTAAATATATTATACAAAGTGGGTGAAACACAAGATCCTTGTGGGACACCGCAAGTGATGGGAATGGGGTTGGCTGCTGCTAGGGGTGAGAAGACCCGCATGGTCCTGTTGTCAGGAAGGATTGGATCCATGTGACCGCAGAGTGGGAGAAGTGTGCTGCCGATGACAAGTGGTTGCACAAGATTTTGTGGTCAACCAAGTCAAAGGCAGCGGAGACGTCAAGGAGAAGAAGGATGGCAGCCCTACCTTTATCTTTGAGTTCGTCTATCTGGCTTTTGAGGTCAACAAGGGCCGTTTCCGTCCCATGTTGAGGACGAAAGCCAGATTGGCAAATTCCCAGTAATTGGTTAGTCTCGAGGTAATCCTGAATTTGTAAATAGGCCACTCTGTCAAGAATTTTTAGTAGGAAAGGGACAGTGGTAATGGGTCTATAATTCGTGGGTATATCTGGGTCAAGGGTTTGTTTTTTTAACAGAGGTAGGACCCAAGATTGTTTCAGATTGCTAGGGACCGTGTTATTGGAGAATGACAGATTTATTAATTTGTGATGAAGGGGGAAAGATCCCTGGCTGCATCTTGTATGATCTGTGCAGGGCAACTGTCGCCCTTGCAGTTCGAGGGTTTCAAGGAAGCTATAATTTTTTGTACTTCAGGCATGGTTACCTTTTTGAAGGTGAAGCCTGAGCTAGTGGCGGTGGGTGAAGGCAGGGTGGAGCTGGAGGTAGTACCATGAGTAATTTGTTGTCGTTTGTTTTCAATTTTAGTTTGGTGCCCTGAGATTTTGTTAGCAAGGGCATTCTGGATCCCTGTGCACCATGGTCTGTCCTTCGTGCAGGTATCTGCGGGAGGAATGGGGTTTTCTAATTCCTTTAGGATGTTAAAGACCTCTTTTGTGCTAGAGCCTGCCTCAGAGATCCTGGAATTAAGAGATTCTTTCTTAGCGTATATGATTTCATTTTTGTAGAGGGTAGAAATATTAGTAAGGTTAGTTCTGTTGTCTACTGAGGGCACTGATTTCCATAGTGCTTCAAGTTTACTTTTTTGTTGTCGGAGGGTTTTGAGCTCCGGGGTGTACCACGTATTCAGGTGCGCTTTTGGTTTCCCTTTGCGCATTTTTAGTGGGGCAATGATATCGATAGCTTTAGCCATGAAATCGTTGTAAGCGTTGACCATCAGGCTTAAGTCAGTAGTAGCTGGTAGAGCGTTCAGAGTGGGGGTCACCAGGGGTATTAGGGCTTCTGCTGTGATGTTGCTCTTTTTCCTATTTGGGCAGGCTGGTGCAATAACAGGCCTTTTATGCACTAAGTTACTGATATTAATGTCGAGAGGGAGGAAGTAGTGGTCCGTCCAGGTAAGCTGTACGGGGTCCTTCAGGGTGATGTTGCAATTGAGGGCGGTTACCCAGTCAAGGAGTCTACCCTTTGAGTGGGTGGGTTTGGAGCAAAGTTGTAGGAGGCCATGCTCCTCTAACGCTGTAGCTAGGGCATTGGCTGGGGTATCGAGAGGGTCGTTGAACCCAAGATTGAAGTCTCCAAGTATAATCATTTGTGCTGAAGGTTTGGAGCTTTCTACTACTAGTGAGGTGATATCTTCCTCGAATGAGCCAGGTGGGTCCGGGGGTCTGTAAATTAGATGCAACGTGATGGTGCTCTTAGGGGAGGTTTGTAATTTAACTGTGAGATGCTCACATGATTTGAGTGGGACAGAGGAGGCTAGTCTAACCTTTACCAATTTAAAAGCAAACACAAACAGAAATATACAATTATACAAAAAAATACAAAAAAGAGAAAGAAAAAAGAAACAAAAACTGATTTAAAACACATTATTAAAAACATTTAGAACTCTAAGTAGATGTGATTCACTCTTCAATACACAAATCAATAGAGTCTAGGAGGACAATAACCACTTTATATTAGAACTGATTTAAATAGTTCATCTATGAACATTGTTAGTGCAAAAGTCACTCTAAAATGTTCACCCCTACAAATGCACTCCCTCCAATTTGAAGCTCTCATAGTGGGTACCTTATTTATGAGAGAGCCCAAGTATTTAGTTCTCATCTCTTCAAGCTTTGGGAAGCAAAAGGTCAAATGTCTTATTGTTTCCCTTGATGTTTTACATAGTCTACAGGTATCCGTCCCTTAACCTCCCTGTTTTCTTGAGTTAAGCACCTCGTTGTCTCCTTATTTAACTAATCGTAATGCTCATGGTTTGTCCATTCTCCGTTTCTGTTCTTATCCAATCCCAGCACCATATTTCTTTTTAGCTGTGTCTGGGTTTAAAAGCAAGGTTTCCACCTTAATGTTGGCCTCATCCAGAATCGCCACAATTCCTGAACCCAGTCCAGATCGGCTCCCTTATTTCTTTGAAAATGTTTACATTGTGGAGGTTGATTATCCATAATATGATTATGAAACAGGGACAGAGACTTCCATGCTACAACTATGTAGATTGAGAACAAACACAATTCTTACCTTATAATGGCTATCGGTACACACTTCGGGAGGCCTACTATCTTTCTCAGAAATAGTCCTTCAAGAGAGCTCCAGACCCCCCACCGGAAGCACAAGGATGCCTCCCTGCCATACAACAGGATTGGGATTAACTTTTGTTTGTAGAATTTTAATACAGGGAGTAATGAGAATGTCCCAAACATTTTATGAATGTTCACTCCCTGGGTGGCTAGATTCTTTGCCTTTGATTTCAGTTCCGCTATATGTGGTGTGTCATTTACACTTGAGGTTATCTTAATTCCCAGGCATCTCATATTGTCCACCTGCTCTACTTGGTCATTTCCAAGCCACCATTGGAAATTACGTGTTTTCTTACACCTTAGTCATGATAACACCAAGACAGCCCATTTGGAAACATTTATCTTCAGTGCATTTGTCAGGACATACTTTGTAAAAGCTCCAATTTTCTCTGGAGACCAATGGGGGTTTGATCAAGAAGAATAAGATCATCAACATATGGCAACCACCTCACTGGCTCCCCATTTAATTTTGGTGGGAACACACCACTAGCCTCCATCACCTCTTTTAGGTCCGAGATAAATAGATTGAACAATTCATGGGCCAGGGGACGGCCTTGTTTCAAACCTCAAAAGGTGGGGATTTATTTAGTTAGTAACCGTCTTTGATTTAATCTTATCTGTATAGAGGTACCCATGTACAAAGCCCTATTTGGGACAATGATATTTGCTGGGCCATGCTGACAATTCTTTCCACAAAGACTCTTCTCCACACTATCAAATGCTTGTGCAAGATTGATAAATGTGATGTAGACCCTTGTGCCCTCCTTTATTGCTCTAAGCCTTAGCACATTCAACAGGAATACAGTCAGGCTGCACCCCACTCCCTTGGCAAAACCCGTTTGCCTTTGGTCTAAATGCCCTTATTTAGCAACCCACCTTTTTAATCTAGTCAGGATCAGGGATGCAAAAACATTTCCAAAAACATCCAAAAGAGAAATAGGATGGTAGTTTCTTTGGATCCATCCTATTGCCCTTCTTAAAGATAGGCACCACAATGGCGGTCTTTCATGAATCAGGGACTTCGCTCCAGGGGCGTTGCTAGGGGGGGCTAAGGGGGTTATAGCCCCTGATCGTTTGGTTGTAGCCCCGGATAGAATCTCAGGAGCTACAGCCAATACTAGCTAGCCCCCAGTCCCAACAGTTCCAACATCAGCTTAGCCCCGGGTCTTTTCCAGACCTAGCAACTCCCCTGCTTCGCTCTGAGTCAAAATCTCTGCAAAAAGAATCATGCAGAAGTCGGGCCATTCTTCAGGTGCTTTCCTAAGCATACAATTCGAAAGGCCATCCGGCTCTGGAGCACGAGAGTTACTTGCTCTCTTTTATCATGTCCATGATCCCACCTTTCTCAAGATCAATGAGCAAACAAGATTTAAACGAAGGGGCCACCAAGGTCTCCTTATCCGATGTTCTCTCAAAGAGTTCTTCAAAATAAAGTACCCAATCATCTTCTTGCATCGTGTTATATTGAGCAGCCCTCTGAGTTCCCATTACCTTGTTCAGTAATAACCACAGACATCTCGAATCAATGGTCGCAAGAATGTTTATCATCAGTTCTGCGTCACCCTGTAGTAGTGAACTTTTGTGGAAAGACAGCTAATTTTTGTACTGTTGTTTGCATTAGTTAACAGAGCCAGTTTCATTCGGTCCCTGAAGAGAATGCAGTTTTCTAGTATCTCTATTCAACTGTTGTTCTTTTTAAAAACTATTTCAACATTATATGCATGTCTAGGTCGGAATTGTGTTTTTTGCCCATGCACATTCATCTCAACAAAGTCAATAAACAAGGGTACATAATTGGAACCAATACACACTTTTCCGGAGCAGCCCTGTATTTGCCATTGGTTAGCCGTACATCACTGGGGTTCAGATAAAGTCTATTTCTTCCAGGTCCTGTCCCCACCTCATGCTCCCACACTTCTGCGTTCTTCTGGTTTGGCAATCCCAAAACTAATTCTAAAAAGTCATGATCACTATATTCCATTCGGATTACCTCTAATGTTATAATCAGAGCGGACACATTAGTAGAAACAAAGGGTGCAAGATTGATCCCCTCTCCTCCATGTGGGTAGCGCTGGTATATAACCTGTGGTCTGTCCATTCAAAAGGTGGAAACTTCATTCCCCAAGCTCTCTTAGCCAAGTCCTAATCCTTGGGTTGTCCTTTTTCACTTTCCCCCCATCCTGCACCTTTAAACTATACAACTCTTTCCCCATGCAGTTTATATGTAGCTCTCCACACAAAATTATCATAGGATCAGTGTATTACATTTTACAGCTGTCCATTAAAGCCATTACCACTTCTACAAAACATTCATCCTCCCAAGCCAGAAAATTCCATTACAAGTTAAGGATGACTAAACAGGTAGGGATCGTATCACTAGGTTTTCCCACCTCCAGCATCAATAACTGCATATAATGTTTTGGGTTTCTCATTTTAAACTATTTCAAACCAAAACCATTTTTTTAATCAGTTTTATTAGGCCTGTAGTCGGTCTGCCATTTACACCTTTTTTTAGCAGGATTTAAGAAGAAAGTATACCTATCTGCCACAGGGGGAGTGACTAACCAGGTCTCCTTAAGACAAAGAATATCATAGAGTTTTAGATTGATCCTTTCATTATGGAAAAGTTGACTAGACCCTCTAGTATTCCAACTACAGAAGGAGATGGTTTCAACTGAGGGCTGCTTTGAACATTATTGGTTTATATTTGAATTCAAAATCTTGGACTTCCACCCCCAGTTTTCTTCATCGTCCAAGTTTGAGTTTGGGTGATCTTGGAGCACTATCAATCTTTTTAAATCTGGTGTCTGTTAATTGTGACCTTTAAAGCTATGTATCACCAGGGAACTCACCATTGAGGCCTTGGTCAGTCTCTCGTCCACCTACGAACTTGTTGTTTGCAGATTCACACCTATGTACAAACCCATCCTTTTCACAACGATCTTCTATCATGAGAGCATGCCCCCTGATTCTCACAACGCCCAGCTCCCATTTCTCTGATATCACAACCCAAAAGCCATAAAGCCTCTAATGATTCCAACAGTAAGGAGCAAATCATTTTAGAACTTATGCACAAACATATAGTCAAATTGTTTGGGAATGGAGAACTCAATTACTGCAATTTCACCTGATTCCAATTCACGGAGAGTAGGTAAATGCTGAAATAACTGAAACACATTTGAACAATTCAGCATTAGACCATCCTCCACAGAAATAATTCTCTGCTGAATCACCAAGGACCCCCACTTTTATTCCCCTCTAAGGTCTCCCTTTTTAGTCGACCACTTTTGTTAATTTCTACACTTTTAGGCCTGGCCCTCTAAATAAGCTCTTTTATTTCAGGCCAGCCCTTTGGTTCTCTGTCAAAGTAGCTTTTTGATGGAATTTCTAGGACTCTTTCTTTCTTCTTAGCAAACCACCCGCTTTGCAAGTGGTTTCCTTGTGAGCCCACACCCATGCCCATCCCCACCAAGGCAGAACTCTCCTTCAAATCGCCACAGTTAATACTTTGCAGTTTCCTTTATCTTTAAGTAAAAAGAGGGTCTGTAGGCATCTTTCTTCCAAAGCCAAGAATCTTTTAGCCGGTGCCTCCCTTGGTAGAGTATACAGGGGAGCTTTCACAACAGTTACTTCCACTGATTCTTGAGAAGCTAGATTTCCCCCAGATATATTTTCGTGACCCTGACGATGCTACTACTTGTATGCTCCCTTCATCTTCATATACTACAAGATCTAATAGTTCCAAGTCGAAACTTTGCTGACTTTTGCCTCTACTTTGATCCAGATTTTGCTAATTTGATTCTTCGGTTTTGGGGGGACCATTTATAGGGGTCTCAGGAACAGAGTTTCTTCAATCCTTGCTGTTCCCGCTGAACTGTGGGGCTTTTTCCCACTCAGACAAATGCTCTTTTAAGTTCCGAATGAAGCCTCAAGACCCATTTGACTTGGATTTTTATTTAGGTGCATGTTTTTGGACTTTTTTGTTTGTTGTTGCTGTGCAAGTTTGTTGTTTTTAGCCATCTGTTTCCTTTTTCTTCACAAATAGAAGATTTCATAATTATTATTTTCTTCTTCCATTGTTACTTCCTTGCTCAGGTCAATATCCACTACAGGGGATTTATCTGTTGAAGGGATCGGGACTGCAACTTGATCTCCAAGGGCTTCCCTGCTTGTAGGCATCACTGTCACCTCCTCTGGTCCTTCCAGTACCCCAGAATCAATCTGCTTTTTGGTCTCATCAATTAGAGTTTTCGGCACTGCTGAGTCCTTGGTTATACACGCCACTTCACCGTTATATACATTTGGGCTCATTTGGACTGCCTGACAGTTTGGGGCATTATTAGATCTGATCGTGACAGAGGGATTAAAGGGCGCTCTTTTTGTGGCTTTTTTACCCCATCCCAAAATCTCCTTTGCTGCATTAAGTTGTACTTTTTTATTAGCCCCAACCTCCATCATGTGATCACAGAGTAATTTCTGAAGGAGCCCTTCCGATTCTGTGTCTCCTTCCAATCTTCCTTGAAGCGTTGTTAGGAAGGTGTAGAGGAGCAGCCTACTGCCCCTGCAGAAAGTCCCGCGCCCTACTACCTGTCTGCTGCCAGCCTGAAATTGTGTCATGCTTGACACCAGTAGTTGAGACTATTCTGTGTTGAATCTTCGAGAAAAGGTATACACTAAGAAAACCATATCCAATGTATTCCCGAAGAGATGACCATCTCTTGGAGAAGATCCCTGAAAGAATATGAAAAAGAGAGAAAGAGAAGTTGGTGATGTCACAAGAAATGAGCATGACACACAGAGAAGACTGGCTGAAGAAGAGAATGTATGGCCCTTATAGAAACTGATGATGAAGTAAAGAATCGAGTAAACTTTAATGTGCGAAACAAAGAATGCACATATGAAGAGCACTGTTGAAAATACAAATCATTCAATAACTGTACAGATGCAGCATCGCAAGTAGATCAAGTAATCTTAGAAGCTGACTTTACATTATGCTTAGACTGCTGGCTGAACCGCCATTATATAGAAGCTGGAAATCAGTGTCACAATTTTTGCAAGTTCAAACCCATGAAGAGAAGTGCTAAAAGCTGCGTCACAGCAGAGAATTAGCAGGGTGCATGGAAGAATCGAGAAGGCCTGTCTGGCCTGGTGTCAAGACTGAAGGCAGCCAAGACTGGTTATCTGTTCTTGAAGTTAAAGAACGTGAGAAGCTGAATCATCCCTTGTTAAGGTGCAAAGAAAGAACACCATGAGTGCCAAGTTTTATTAATTCAAGACAATTAAGTGCTGCAAAATAGGCCGAATTGCGGTCTCCTGTCATGTGGGCCCAGGATGAAAATAGTTGGGCACGCAGTTCCAGAACTATGGTATGCATGTCCTCACACTCTCCTATATTCCCAGAGAACAGAATACATTGCAAGGCCAAGTTCAAAGACAATCTTCATGGCAGAAGGCATGGGTGACGAAAGATGTTGGGCTAATTGGGTGGGGAGGTACAGTCCAGTGTAACACCTAGGGTTTAATTGCAGACCTTGTGTTCCTTAAATACATTCCTGTCGTTAAGGTACGTTGAGGTAACCTAAAAGAACATTATTAGGAGAACAATATTTAGTAAAGTAGAGTTAAAGTTGATACCAACCCTCTTCCTAGTAGCATGAACAAATGCACAGACTGTCCCTAAAAGGAATAACACTCTGTCCCAAACCCAATGGATCTCTCTATAGGGGTCGGATGGTGCACCGCCTATCTAAAAGGGATAGCAGAAAGAGTTATCCCTACCCAACAAGTGTATATACAGTCACCTATAAAAGTCAGACACTAGTCATAGAAGCCAAGTCTCAGGCGTTAAACATCAGATTATGCCTCTTACATGAGTGAAATGGGACGTACTACTGTCTGGAATTTGTCTCTCTGTCTGTTTAAATCACCAGTTCCTGTAGTGTTCCTGTCAGCTCAAAAAACTTTTTCTGATTGTGTAAAAACACAGAGCTCCTTATTTAAGGAGCTCCAAGCTAGAGGCTAAAGGCTATCTAGCTATAGAACTCCATTTTTTAACATATGCAAATCTCTTAAGTGTCACATCGTCATCTGCATCAGTAAAAACTCATGCACGGTGAGGTCGACCGGTTTCAACAACCACAGTAGCTGAGGTTGTCTTCTTAGGACCAAGTGTTCTAACACAGGGGGTTCACTCCCTTTCTGAACCCTCAGTGTGATCCATGCAGTGCATCCGTTTCCTAGAGGGAAACATAAGGTAGAAAAGACAGGGGGTGAGTCTACACCCTGTTGGGCACACATATATTGAAATTATATTGTGTTCTCATGGTGTTTATAAATGGGGTATCATTATACTTTTAGCTGCCAAAATTAAAGGATCATCTATATCCTCATGCAAACACCTTCTAAAAAACAGGGAAGAGGGGGTGATGGGAACCAGTATTCCACAGTGTTTGGCTGCTTATATATTTGTAAGTGATGTTGATTACCTTTGTGTCATATTTTCAGGAGATTACACCACCATGATGCATGCATGATTGGTGTAGTTACTTAAATCACCTACCCAAGTACTGGTATTAGGACACTTCTTGTGCGTGGGGTACATTAGCCAGTTCTCTCAAGCGAAATGTGCATGTCCAACATCTAAAATAACAGACGTTGGAGTTAGACTTTCAATTTAATAATAAAAGCCCATACGGCATGTTTCTGTACACAGAAAAATGTATGTGCTTATCTCGACAGAGGCAGGTCTAGTGAATATTGGCGTGAGTCTCTTGAACTGCCCAGGCACGTTGTTGATTGACGTGTGTTGTATGGAGTTACTCATATGGATAAGGGAGTAAAACCCAACGTGTATAAATATGGAGGTTAGATAGTCAAAGTGAATCTACTCAGATGTGTCTCCGAGCGTGTAGAATGTAATCGCTTACCGATCAACTTGCAAGGTATGAGGGCAGGAATGGATACGCGTCAGCTGTTGTTGGCTGTGTGCGATCATATACGGTGGTTTCTATGACCTCTTCCTCGTGGACGTGTGTCTCTAGACCGGTGTTGCTATCGGCCATCTTGGAATGGGGTAATTAACATCCCTATCCGTAGCTACCACAGAAGTATTGTTTCAAAATGCTCTATCCTGCTTAGAAACATTGTTACACAACATGACTCTGTACACAGAATGTTTTCAAATCTGTACAGGCATTGGGTGTTTATTAGGGACATTATATGTGTTGTTAAGATTATATCCCGCCGTCTTCAAGCGCGGCCACACATAACGTAATCTCATTGGATGTAGGTGTGGCAGCAGTCAAGGCCAATTACCTACTGACTGAGAAGTACAAATAGAAATAAAAAATAGAGATACATATAAAATTGTCTCTTCACGTTAGTCATTGCTGTCCCTCTCGGCCAGTGAGAGGTGTATATATATGTGTTGACATACAGCGTCACATAATGCTCACTGTGATGTTAAATTTAGAAGTGCACGCAGTACTGAGACTGCACTATTGGACTTACAAACTAGAATGCTGAACATCTTAGAAAAGGGAAAGACAGGCATGCTGATGCTTTTAGATCTATCAGCAGCGTTTGATCTGCTAGATCATCACAAACTCCAGGAAGCACTGAAGACATCGGAAATTGCTCCCAAGAAGCTATGGCTTAGGTTTCGTCTTTTCTTTCAGATCGTAGCTCTAGAATACACTGCAGGGATACATTTTCCAAACTCATAGCTTTAACTATGGTGTACCCTACAGAGCCAGTTTTTCCCCCCTCCTCTTCATTCTCTAACTCCACTGTCTTTGCACTCTCCTTAACAACTTGGGTGTACTATTTACCAACTTTGCTGACGACACTCAGCTCATCATAGAGCTAATTGGAAGCTACAGCATAGACAGCGCTGAAATAGCCGCCATTTACAGTATAATTAAGGCATGGATGAAATCAAACTGGCTCTGCCTAAACAGCAGTAAGACAGAGCTCATGATCTTTGGCTCCACCCAGGCAAGAGCAAAATTGAACTCTAACTATGCCCAATTCAACATAAAAACACTCTAACATCCCGACCACAAGCAAAGTGAAAACCCTAGGAATTTATTTGGAATCCTCCCTTGGAGCCAGCGCCCATGTAGCATACCTAAAAAAGAATTGCATTTATTACAATAGATTACTCAGACACATAAGACCCTTCTTAAATGAAGAAAATAGTACTACTATCGCTAGTGCCGTCATCCTCTCTAGACTTCACTATGGCAACGCTCTCCTACTGGGAACAAGCAAGGGCTGTATTGACCAGTGCCAAGTCATTCAGAATGACGCAGTAAGAGCTATAAAAAGGAAACCTCAACACAATCATATCACAGAAGATCGTAAAGCCTTACACTGGCTGATGGTAGAGGACCGCATTGCATTCAAGGCGGCCTCAATCGTCCACCACTGCCTATATCGATCTGCTCCCATGTACCTAAAGGAACAAAAATCCTTGTACGAACCAGGCCGAACACTAAGATCCAAAAACCAAGGTCTTGTTAAGATCACTCAGACAAAAAAAATGAATGGACTGGGGTGTTCTTTTCCCACCAAAGCATCACAAAAATGGAACAGCCTTCCCACTGAGCTTAGATTAGAAACCAACTTTCAGATCTTCAAAAAGAAACTGAAAACACTGATCTTCAAATAATGCCACTCAATATTGTGACCTAGACTTTCATGTTTCTGTCCTGTTACTCTTGTCTCTGTGTTCGTGCCCTGATGCCTGCGGGTTTTTGGCGCGTAACAAAAATAAATACAAATACAGATGTTATCAGAATACACAGAGGAGAGCGGAGATGTCAAAAAGTCCCAAATGCTAATTTCTGGGTCAGCTTGATGTTATAGACAAGCCCAATACATATAAAGTACTGAGCAAGGGGTCTACAAATATCCATTGACCGGATGGAATATGTCATTTTCAAGTGGTACTACCCCGGTTGCAGGGGGCAGCTGCCTGGTCATCTAACAGAGATAAGTGGGGCATACCAAATACTAACTACACTGCTGTACTGTGAAGCCTGGTATGCTGACATTGTTAGGTGTGGAGTATTGCCAGATCATTCCACTGGATTTGTTCACTTAGGCCGGTGTTGTGCGTGCCCAATCTGTAAATCCAGTTATGTTCCCATCTAAGGAGGATATTATGGAAATGACCCCCTGGTCTAGGTACTTTTCTATGACTGTCGACCGGAATTCATCTGGTCCATGCCCTGTGGTAGCAAAGTGTGTAACCAATGGGGCGGTAAATGTTTGTTCATGCGCAAGCATGATCGATGTTCAATCATTCTTGTTTTCACAGGTTTCATAGTCATGCGCACATAGCGTAGATTACACGGGCATGTGATCAAAAATATAACTCCAGATGTATTGCAGTTTGTAAATGCCCACTCTGTCTACAGTGTTTTTAGCCCAATGTCAATCTTAGTGCTACATTCTGTTTGTGAGCCCATTGAACAATTGCCACATGGTGTGCCTCCTGTAGATGGATTGCTACTCCACAGGGTGGACTCTTGGGTCTCTTTTGTTTCCCTTAACGTTTTAACCAACACATGAGAACAGTGGCTCCCCTTACATTCGGTCTATGTTTAAACGTAAATGCTGGTTCTGAGAGGGGATGTTCTCCCGTGTTCAAAATGCACCATAGAGATCTAATTTCTTTTTTTGATTTTGTTCACTAATGGCGAGTAGCTAAGGACTGCAGTGACGTTGTCCTGTTGTGGGGGTTTTGGATGCTGCTGTAAGGTGATCTGTCTTGGAATGTTTCCTGCTCTCTTGCATGGGGTGTCAATTATTTTCTTGGGGTATCCCCGTTTGGCTAGCTGTGTTTTTAGGTTATTTGCTTGTACCACATAATATTTTGTTTTGGTACATAGTCTTCGGTACCACGGGAACAGTCTAAAGGGCAGATTATCTCTTAATGCTTTTGGGTGATAGCTAGAATATGTGAGTAATGAGTTCCTATCGGTTTCTTTTTTGTATACTTTGGAGCATAATTTACCATTGGTAGTTGTAATCTGTAACTCAAGGAAATTAATAGTTTCTCTATTAGGTTCAAGAGTAAAGTTAATTGTGTGTGTTGATCCATGCATGAAAGGTGCTAAATTCTTGTTCTGTGCCCTTAAAGATCATGAAGACATCATCTATGTAGCGACGCCAAATGGTTTTCTGATTTAGAAAAGGATTGATATCATGATAGATAACATTTCTTTCAAATGCGTCCACATATAAGTTTCACAAACTGGGGGCAAAAGTTGCCCCCATAGCGGTCCCCGATATTTGGTGATAAAAGACTTCATTACATAAAAATACATTTCTTGTCAGGGCTAATTCTGCTAGTTGTAGAATGAATAAGGGTGGTATGTTCTATAGTTCCACATCTGATTCCAGAAATTGTCTCACCATGGAAAGAGTAGTCTGTTGGGGTATTTTTGAATACAGGGTTCTCTATATCCATGGTGACAAGACACTCTATTTATTGGTCAAATTGTTAGGTGTCAAGTAGTACGAGCATCACTGTGGAGCCTTTAATGTAAGCTCGCATTTTTGGAACCTCAGGCTTATAAAGAGATCCACAAACTGGGACAGTGGTTCCAAGATTGATTGTATTGCAGATACAATAGGGCGTCCGGGAGGGAGTGTATGCTCTTGTGGATTTTAGGTGTGGCATAGAAAGCAGAGACCCTTGGAAGTGCAGGGGTTAAAAATGCTGCTCCCTTTGCACTTATGTACCCTTCTGCCTTTGCTTCCAAAACTATGGTGTCTATCATATTCTTCAATTGTTTGGTAGGATCTCCTGGAAGGATCTGATAGCTGGTTTTGTCTTGCAATAATGTATCCACCATTTTGTTGCGATCGCATGTATTCATGAGAACAGTGGATCTCCCTTGGTTTGCCGGTTTTATCAGTGGAAGCGTGGTGCACTGGAGGATTCCAATACAACAGTGAAAAAAGAGGATGCTGTGGCGTCCACAGTCTTCATTCTTGAAAAAATTATTGGAGTGACTGAGTGCTAAATAAAGTCGATTAGAAGTTCCAACGCCAACATGTGTGGTTGGCTAACAAAAGACAAACGTGCCTAGGTACATAAGCATATCTGAGTTTTGTAGAGCTTGTAAGGGACACAGCCCAGAACATCTGTACCGCCTCCAACAATGATATAATTGGAGATGATGTCTCTCATCCCATCTTTTCTGAAGCAAGACATAATTCGTACTTCGCATTTTTGTCCTGATGAAGGTTGGAACAACACAGGGGAAAGATGTGTGATGCCCTACTTATACAAACGAAACACGTGTCGACCTGTAAATCTGTTGTAAACTTTATACACAGAGAGATATACCTGTATTTAGGAAAGGGTGAAAATACACTGTGTTCATTAATTATGTCAGATGGTCATAAAAGTGATGCTGCCATGTTTTGATGCAGTAAAGAGATTTCCTGTATGTGAGTGTGATGGGATAATTGATTGTGAGGAACTTTTTTATGTATGCAAAATGGATTAAATATGCTGAACTTTGTAATTGAAATAAAATAATGTTTTGAGTAAAGAATTGAATAGGAGCATATTGTCATCCTCAAACTACTGGTCTAGTGTGTGCTATAATTACTGGATTCTTACCTCAAGGACCAGAGATTAGATTCAGATAACGTTTATTTTTTGGAATTCTGTCTTCCCTGGACATATCGTCACTAGTTATGTCAGTCAGTCTGTACCTCTCCTCAAGAGCTATCTCTGTTCTACATGGTCCACCCTCATCGCCTGTCCCTTTGAGCATTGCCATTTCTTTTTGTACTATAGCTGCTTACAGCTCTATAGGAGTAGTCTGTCCACCCTCATCATCCATAGGTATTTTTGGTCTAAATAAAAACTCATCAGATATCCTCACAATCTTTTCTACCAGGCCAGGTAACCATGTCAGTAAAATGCTTACCCCATATAGGAAGATCTCTGGATCTACTGCAACACCTCACAGAGCTACTTGCCCTGTAAATGCTGGTATAACCCTCACATGTTAAAATAGTATATTCCTGGTTTGGAATACACTATTTCTTGATCAGTAAATGAAATCATCATATTAAGTTTAGGTTTTGGCATTAAATCTCCTTCCAAAATGATAACTGGTGTCTGTTGTGAATAAAACAAAGGAACAGGCATGTCGCATTCTCCTATGGAGACCGGTGATTTATCAGTAAATGGAACGTGACTTGTAGCTCCAGAGAACCCTTGAGCATTCATGGCAATACCTGACATTGGGTACTTTCCTGTCCGTATACATGAGCGAGTTGCTCCAGTGTCCACAAGAAAAGAGAAAGAATTGCCTCCTATCGTCACATCAATCCTTGGTTCCTCTTGTAGGTCTGGTGTCACATATAGTACTGAACACATCAAGTCACCCTGTGAGCTGTCCTATTGTGGGTACGAGCTCATCCTTGTCCCTGTGAAAGGATTTCCTCCTACCACAGTGACACCTCCTATTCTAGGTGTTAATATTTGTCCTGTATTTGTGTACCGCTTTGTCTGCATAGGGGCTTGTTCCGACTACCCCTGGAGTGGATTTATTTGTACCTGTCCCTGCTCTGGCACCTGCTGCATTTGCAGTGATTGTGCCTGATTAGATGTGTGATCTTGGGCAAAGCCCTCTCTAGTCTGTGTGCTGTATGGCAGAGGATAAGCTGCCCCCTTCTGGAAAACTGCCCATTTTGTACATTCCCTCAGCTCTCGCATACAAGTGCAATATACCCTGTCTTTCCACAATTCCAACATACTGGGGGAACCATTCTATTAATCCCTCCTTGGTTATATCCTCCCTGAGCACTCTGGTTCTCACTCTCTGTGTTTTGAAGCTTACCATGGTTATTCTGAAATCCACCTCCTCTTTCCCTATAACCCATACCTCTGCCTCGTGGCGTAAACCCATACCCACCTTGGTCCATCGGGCGCAGATTATTTGCAGTGACGTACCCATTGTTTCCTGCATTCCCTTTCCTTCTCCGCTTGTCAATACCGCCCTTCTTTGGCAAAATTTGACAACTTTTTCTGAACTAACTTAACTTCCTCAATCTTTCTTTTCTCATCTTTCCTATAGTTCTTTTCTTGCAATGACAGGCAATGGTGTACTATTGTCAACTGTATCTCAGCCCATGGCTTTGCTTCCACCCCACTTGCTTTTTCATCTGCCTCTGTTCTGGATTAGGCAACTCCTGACATAAAATATGGTGAAATAATGGCACTGTCTTTTCCCACTGCTCACAAGTTTCAAGTTGCCAATTCTCCTGAATATCCTGAATATAAACAATAGGGTATTCATCTTCTTTTATTCTGCATGTCATAATTGCACCCATATCTGATGTGTCAGGATATTTTACCCTGAGAGCCCTCCAAACGTCTGCTCTACAATTATTACATGGCTCTCCATCATGTGCTGTGTTTTGTGCAGTCACACTTGAGTATCCCGATCTCCAAGAATGGCTGCCAGGAAATATTTTATGTTCCCCTATGGCCACCAGATTTCCTCCTGTCATTTTCTCAAATTCGTAATCAATTCTCAGCCCCTGAAGTCGAACTAGGGAGCTTATATTTTAAGTTATCCTTATCCATCTGTGGCCATGAAATGTATTGCGGTCTTGCCCCCCATTTTTCTAACAAGGGAAATTGTGTGATCCCATAGTAGGATCCCACTATTAGTCTATCCATGGCAGGGTTAATTGTCCATGTCTGTCTCCTTGTCAGCAATTACCTTAACCTGCTTACATATGGTGGTGACTCTCCCTTCTCACTATGTGATCGTCCTCGGGAATACTCAGGAATGCTATGGCATCTGGCGTTCTATCTTCAGAATGTTCCAGATCTGACCATCTTCTTCATTGTCAATTTGCGGGCTTCCTTCAGGGGTGCACATGCTTTCTCCTTCTGCCCCAAGACCGGACTCTCTTTCCTCGTCTAACATGTCTAGGCCCCAACTAGTGTGACTATCATCCCCCTCACTCTTGTCTAAGTTCAGTCTGCTCAAAGACAATGCCCGACATTCATCACTGAACAGGTTTCCCTCCTCACTTCGTGATTGAGGTACTGGGGATTGATCATCATTCCCTCGAGTTCCATACTCGCTACCTTGTCTTAACTGTTGATAAGCCTTATCAATCCTTTCTCAAAAGCTTTCCGCTTCATATCTTTCTTCTTCAAGCACGACTCTAGATGCTGCTGGCATTGCTTCCTTTATCGGGAGAATCTCGTCCACTCTGTTGCATTGTATTTCTGGGCTCTGCCTCATTTGTTCTTTAGGAATAAGACTAGTGTCCGAACTTCGCTATCTCCTCTTTCGCTCTATTTCTTCATCTACTTCCCTTCACTTTCGTGCATCCCTTCTAACTCTTTCTTCCTCCTTCGTTCTTCTCTCCTCACTCCTTCCCTTCTTTCCTCTTCTTCCCTTCGTCTCTGTAATCTTGTGCCCCTTAATATTTGTGCTTCTTCCTCCTCTCTCTTTCTTAACGTTGTCCCTTTCTTCTATTGCTATTTGTCTACTGTCACAGTTTATCTGTTCATTTGTTGCAATACCGATTTTCACAATGTGGCCATAGCATGAACATGTTATCTGCTGTGCCCTTTACCCATTCTGCACTGTACTGTTTGAGCTTGGGCATATGTTTTGGCAGTGTCTTGCATAGGTGCATTAGAGGAGTATCCCCCATAATGATGAGTCTCAATTGACTGTCAATACTTCCCAGATCGTTAAATAAACCTTTTACCTTGGCTTAAATCACCACTTTTAATGTTTTAAAACAACAAATATGAGCAAGCACAATCAATCACTGCTCAATCTCTTATTTCAATGCCCTATCTATTCTTTCGATTGGCCCCAATCGTTTTACTATACTTTATCTTTAATCACTGTTACTTTTTCAACTCTTCACAATTTCTATCACTCCTCGATACTTTATTAAAAAAAAAAAAACATTTAGACTCGTCAGACATTAACACATTATTAACACTGTGATAACCTTCCCACTTATGTATGTCTTATTTATATATCTGGAGTACTACTTCTCTCGCCTTTACTTTTTACCCTGTACAGGGTTTGAGACATTACCTTACACGGTCCTGAACTGTGCGTTTTTTAATCTTTCTACTCCCGTTGGAGTTTGAAATGTCTACTTCTAATTCCCTTGAATTAGGACTCTAAGGCGGTCTCTCAGGCGGTCTCTCTTATCTCTACAATTATTTCCCGTTACTCAGCATTATCACAATCATGTCCCTTTATTTGCCATTCCCCTTTGTCTACTCACCATTCGTTAATCTACTCGAGGCCTTTGGTATCGACTCCTCCTCCAATCCGACCACTTCGCCTTCCATCCACAGAACACCCATGGAAACTGAGCAGGGATTTCTTCAAAGGGGGACCTATCCACAGTCTCTGTTCTTCTTGCCAGTTTATTTCTATTCAGCCGCTCTCCAGAGGAAACTCTGCAATCTTCCAGCTAATGGTGGAGGATGCCCGATCGTCCGAAAATCTCAAGCAAGACTAGTTTGGATCTTTAAACCATACGCACTGCTACCACCTGAGCTTGGGACCCTTTAGGGATGTGCATATGTAATGGATGGGATCACACGGAATAACTCCAAGTCCAAATAACCGAATCAACTCAGGAAGATGGCAAAGTACTGTTTTACTAGCAATTATCGAAAACAGGGAGTTTACAACGAACATCAACGGACGTATGCTCAGGTTCAGCTATCTTTACACAAAACATAATTTATATATCAAAAATAAGTCAGAGATGAAGTTATACTATGTGTCAATAATGAAAAACCTATAAAGGGTTGGAATTGGCTTAAGGGGAACATCTAAGTATAGTTTCTATAGGAGCTAGGATTGTGATTGGCTGTCCACTATCAGGAGGACAACATATGCCTACCTCTAAAACATGTAATCTTCAGAAACATTAGATACACAGTTTCTCATTGGTTTTCAAACTATAAGGTCCTTCGTTCGATGGCCTACTATAATTGGTTGGCACGCTTGTTCCATGTCTGGAGCAGCACATAAGCTCAGACCCAGGTGCAAGGAGTTGGGGCATTACACTACCTCCTCACCCAAATAGCCGGGCATCTCTCATCTCCCATGCCTTCTGTCATGAAGATTGTCTTCAGACGCTTGCTCCTTTCCAGAATAGATAGCTGACCTTGGCTGCTTCAGTCTTGACTCCAGGCCAGACAACCTCGCTCTGCGATTCTGCTTATTCTTGCTGCGACACAGCTTTCTCTTCCCGCTTCACGGGTCCTGACTTACTAAATTCATGATACCAATGTCCAGCTTCTATACACTGGTGGCTTCGCCTGTGCTCTATTCACTAGGTATAGCCAGCATCTATGATGACTTAGTCTACCTTGCATTTCAGCATCTGTACAATTATTGAACGTTTGATTTTCTGCAGCACTTTGTGCATGTGCAATCTTTTT
Source organism: Ambystoma mexicanum (assembly GCF_040938575.1). Classification (NCBI taxonomy): domain Eukaryota; kingdom Metazoa; phylum Chordata; class Amphibia; order Caudata; family Ambystomatidae; genus Ambystoma; species Ambystoma mexicanum. The sequence goes on from NC_090931.1 coordinate 370,156,754, forward strand.
CGTATTTAAAAGTGCATTTCATTCTTCACTTCGTCATTAGTTTCTTCAGGGTCTATACATCTTCAGCCAGTATCTCGGGATGTCGTATATACTCTTTTGTGGCGTCACTTTCTTATTTTCTTTGCTCTTTCTCATATTCCTTCAGGGAGTTCCTCCCTTATGTTGTCATCACTTCAGGGATACATTTGATAGGGTTGTCTCAATGGGTATCTTCTATCGAACACATGCTGAGGTATTGACACAACTGCTGGTGTCAAACATGGCACGGTCTCAGGCCCTGATTGGCTGCAGCGCCTTCCCTTGGTGTTGATAACACATTTTTACCCTTCGGTCATCGGTTTCAGGGCCTGTAACTGTACTAGTGGCAGGCTTTGCCTATCTGTGCCTTTCCATGTAATTTCCTTCAGATCATACCAGTTTCTTGTCAATTTCTGAGACAAATGTATCCTCAAAGTTAGACTGTACAAAGTAGCCCTCTTTTTAAAAACACTAGCTTTAATTGTATATTGATAAATTCCCAGCGATAGTAAATCCAAATTATCCAGCATGGGGTCTAGCATGAATTCACATGCTCATGAATATTCCCTGTCGTCAGGCTGGGAATCCTTGGTAAAGAAAAACTCAGTTTCAGTTTCATTTCTGAACTGTCTTTCTCCTAATAACCAATCACTGGTCTCTGGGTCATACTGCCCCCAGCCAATGACTGCCCTCTACCTAAGCCCCTCCTCTGGCAGCCATCTTCAGATATGGTAGCACGAAAAGTGGCAGTAGGACCAAGAGAAGAGCCGCAGAGGGGTAGGAGGGAGGGTACGCATGTGAATCCATGCCAGACCCATGCTGGAGAACAACAGTTACAGGTAAGTAACTTGTTCCTTCTGCAGCATGGGGTCTGGCATGGATTCACATGCTCATGAATACAAGAATACATAGCAGTACAAACAGGCACAACCACAGGAGGTGGCAAGGCTCAACATTAAGCATTTCATCAACTCAACATTAAGCATCTAATACCTCCTCACCAGGCCCACCTTCAGGCAAACAGGTTGCGCACTGCCTGCCGACTCTGGACTCCTCCCTGGAATCCCAGTCGATGCAGTAGAATCTCATGAACATGTCCGTCGACCTCCACCTAGCAGCCCTGCAAATGTCCAGCAGGGACACACCAGACAGGAACGCCGTGGTAGCAGCGATCGCTCTGGTCGAATGGGCTCTCGGACGGCCGGGCACGGGTCGGTTTGCCAACCAGTGACAGTGCATAATGCAGCCGGAGAGCCATCTGGAAATGGAAGCCTTCGAGAGGGCCTTCCCTTGATTCACAGGTCCAAAGTTCACAAACAGCTGTGATGTCTTCCGCAGCTGGAAAGGAGGAGGGGGATGGGTTCGCCTCCGCTTGCTCAGTGGGCTTCCCGACGGTCCTGGCTCCGCTGGATCGTCCGCTGGGGGTAAGGCCAACCTTGTCCTTATCTCTGTACACAAGGCCTAAATAACCATCAAGATCGCTCCTGAGTTGTCTTGTGGCACCGGTTGCGACGGGAGTGACGGTTGGGGAGTAGGATCCTCCATTTCCTCCACGGTCCACAGCTCCTCGCCCTCACCGCCGTGGCTTCCTTGGTCCGCCTCATCGGGATCCCTATCGTACTTCTTGTCCAGGATCTTTGCGATGCCAGCCAGCTCATCTTCAGGGGTGATATCTGTGTCCGTAATGTCTACCGTGCCCCACTTCTTCGTCTGCCCGGGGTTTCATGGGGGTCTTATCGATAGGCTGAAAAGAGGATTCCGTCTGTGGTGGCAGGGAAACTCTAGGCCCAGAGGTCATCTCCACTGGGATAGCCTCTGCAGGCTTCGCCAGGGCTGCCACAACACCCTCGATTGAGGCCTTAGCCGGCTGAATCAGGGCCTTCGCAACCTTGGGCGCGCCTGAGGCCTTCACCTTGTGGGGAGGGTCGCTGCCTCGCTCCTCCTCCGCTGCCGCCATTGGGATCGACCGGGACTTCTCCCGAAGCTTACTCGGGTTCTCCAACTTCCTTTTTTCCCTGAGCCAGAGTGTTGGCTCGTGGTTGATGGCATCAGTGACATCGTGCCCTGCCTGGCAGCCAAAGAGCCCGACCCATCGGCACTCCGGGTGCCCGCGGACTCGCAGAGCTTTGCCTCCTGTTGGGCCCCCATCGCCGGAGCGCCCTCAAATGTCTTAGGAGACCACTCAGAGTTCTTCTTCTTCTCACCAAGTTCTGGGCTCTTCCCCTCCAACCAGTTGGTGAGTCGAGTACGAAGATCCCTCATTGTCCATTCGTACATATTCTTAGAAATTGTACAGTCCTTTTCCACGTGTGATTTGTCCTCGTGAAGGTAGTAGAGGCACAGAGAGTGCTCATCTTCCTTGAAGACATTTTGTAATACGCATCCAGGGCAGTTCCTGAAAAGCTTGGATCTGGGTGTCGCGTTTCCTTTGTCCTGGGCCATGTCCACGCGGGGTAGGCCTCAAAGATCTTCTGGAATCCTCCAAGAAGCGGAACTCGACGAAACCTCACCCTTGAGGGGCGTAGGAAAATCCGAAACGGGTCCCCGTTGATCGGAAGTAGAAACGGTGGAGCTTGAGACTCGATTGACCAAAAAAATTAGAGTAAACTCTTTGAAAAATCGCAAAACGCAGTAAAAGATCGATAGCTATAGCACAAGGACTCCCAACACTTGAACGTGTGGTAAAAACCTGAAGATGGCTGCTAGAGAAGGGGCATAGGTAGAGCGCAGTCATTGGCTGGGGGCAGTATGACCCAGAGACCGGTGATTGGTTATTAGGAGAAAGACAGTTCAGAAACGAAACTGAAACTGATTTTTTCTTTACCAAGGATTCCCAGCCTGACGACAGGGAATATTCATGAGCATGTGAATCCATGCCAGACCCCATGCTGGATAATTTGGATTTGGAAGCCCTAAATATTCAGATACACATTCAACAGATTATTTTATTCTGCCAGTATCCTTGTATTTAACAAATTCCCCAGGAACCACCTGAGGTACTTGCAAATTCGTATGACCATTGTCACTACAACGTACTGCCTGATAATCAACTAATTTTGTATATTATTGATGTTACTCAACAGAACCATAATGTATTAAAACAAAGAAGTCATTATTGAAAGTCCAAAACGTTTCTTGTTCAGGAGGAAAAATATAATCATATGTATTTCGGATCGAAGAACCTTCTTCAGTGAATTATCACAATTAACCCTGTAATATGTTGTCAAGTAGATACATGTAGAAATCTCCTTCTTGACCATTCTGCAGTGCTATCACAATGTCTTCTAATAACTCCTCAAAGAATGTAAATATCATGGGGAAGTACCCTTAGCACCAATATCCTGGGAGGGCCACAGCTATTTTTCCAGCATCTGGACACCTTTTAGACCAGCTAGGAAATATGTATCTGTTGTTTCCTTGTCTCTTTGGCAAGACTTAACATTGTTTTGTTAGAACAAAAGTGAATTATTTAGATACCCCATAATAAAATCCTGACATTCAAAAAGAACTGTTGTATTTAAGTGACTATTATTAACTCAATGGGCCTCATTGCGAGTTTGCAGGTAGCCATGCCGTTTTTAGCGGCATGGCTACCTCCAAACTCGGTTATGGGTCCGGATCCCGCAAAAGGGGACTTACCGGGCCATTCTGTCCTTGGAGGGCCCAGTAATTACCTTTCGCGGCACCGGGAACCAGTAAATCCTCATTCCCATTTGAGCCCCCATAGGGCTCAATGGGAATGGGGAGGATGCTAACAACAGGCCCGTTAATGACGGGCCCGTTGTTAGCATCCTGATCTGCTAGCGGGTCCCGCTCTGCACGTCTGGTCTGACCAGACCGGGTGGGTCCCGCTGCAGACCTCGTACCGGCACCGTTCATTCCGTGGCCGCCTACCTCCTAATGAGGCCCAACAAAGCAATATACCCAAACGAATTGTGATGGTATATGTTGAATGCTTTTTTTCATGATCTATGAATATGTTGTAAGGATCACATGTTTTTTAATGTGCTTGTAAAAAAAAGTGTAGTGAGTAAATCAAATTGAACATTTTGTATAAAAGGTGTCTTAGTTGATAAAGGTGTATATCCTACCAAATGATTGATTAGCTTAACGATCAAACTGCCTGATGTTCATGAAGGGACTTTAGAGAGGGGTGGTCCATCTGTCATCCCCTGATTGCGCCTTTTAGTCAAGCCACTGTTCGCGTCCACGGTTCTGACTTCAGCAACCTCACCTGCAGCGACTGTGATATTTTGTTTCATCTTAGAAGAGTGGCTGCGCTGTGTCTCCCACCCAGAAAGTGGCTCTGATGCATGATCAGAGTGGCTTTCTTCCAGCCCTTTCTATTGAGTCTCAGAAGGTGTGGTCGCTGAAGTCGGAATGGTGGACGTAAATGCTGGCTGCAATAAAAGCTGTCCCGATGCATTAGACAGAGCTCTGCACTGAGACAACCCTCCCGCTTTGCCCAACATCACAAGGCTATTCAGCATTAATACTTTTACTTTCAGATGCGGACTGCTTCAATGATCCCCCTTTGTTGCAAGACAGGGACTCTGGCTGTACTGTTAACTAAAGATCACAAGGCTGCTCTGCATTGAATCCTTTCACCTCCATGTGCTGATTTTTTCCCCACAGAAAATAATGCCTCACATTAGCGCCCTGGCTGGGGTGAGGGGAGCACTGGCCAATCAGAATGTTCAGAATGTAGGCTGTAACCACAGTTACAAGCCCACGTTCTAAACAGCCAGGGTATAACTAGACCTGTGCCCCCACACACACTTAGGCGCTAATTGCTCTTTGGAATTTAAAAAAAACTTCTCAGTGTTCTCCGTACTTCTAAACACTGCGTATTGCAGTTTAAGGAATCACCGAATAAATTGTTTTAATTCAGCTGTTTTTATTAGCGCTATTGTGTATTCTTTGCGTGTGCTAATGGCAATATTCACCAAAGTGGCAGGCCCACCCTGCCGGTAATAGAACTGCTGCCCACATTAAGGGACCCTTGCTTTGCTCAGGACCTTAACTTGGCCAACGGGCCGTTACCGGCCTGCCGCGTCAGAGAATATCACCTAAATGTACTGTTTGACCAGGATCTGCTCCATGGATGCACCGTGATGAACCCCTCTATCTCCCAGTGCCGATTGTTTTTCTTTCCTATCCATAGTACAAAAGATCTCACAATGTGCAGCTTGCCAAGAATCACAAGAACACACTGTGATGAGTGTCTCTATCGCCCAGTGTTGTTTTCTTCTTTCCTCGACATGGAGCTTAAGAGCTAAACGTCTATGATATTTGTCCAGCAATCACAAGGCTGGGCTGCAACGAATCCCTCCATCCCCATATGCTGATTGCGTCCCTTTCCATGCGTTGAGTAAGAGAGCTCTCAGTATACGACACATGGGGCCTCATTACAACCCAGGCGTCAAGGGGTTAACGGCGCCATAAAAGGCTGCGGCGCCGTTAAACCCTTAATGCCAGATTCACACTTTAACGCCTGCTTTTTGCAGGCGTTAAAGTCCAACCCGCTAAGGGACCTTGGTGCTAATTATGGCACCGTAATTTACGGTGCCGTAATTAGCGCCTTCCCCATTCCCATTGAGCCCTATGGGCCAAAAATGGGAATGGGGAAGGGGCCATGGTGAATGGGGATTTACTGCCCTGCCAACCTTGGAATGGGGCGGTAAATCCGCCATCCACCATGGCGGAATCCGGCATGGACCATGGTGCTAATAGCACCATGGTCCAACGCCAGGGTTGTAATGAGGCCCATGGTGTTACCTGCGAAAGTTAATAAGAACTCACCCTCTCTGATGCCACCTGTGTTACAATGCAGTAGATCCACTTACAAATAGCTCTTTTAGTTGTAAATAAATTGTTTTAATATGGATAATACTTTTCTCATGCCTAATTCAATTATTATTACGATTGATTGGATTTGTGGGCCATTTTTACAAATCAATATTAAGTTACATTGCAGTTTATCTTAAACAGTACCATGTTCCATAATACCCTTATGTTATTTATTTATGCATTACATTTGTATACCGCCTAAACCCTCAGGCATCAGGGCGCTGTTGCAAACCAGTTACATGTGAAATCTTCAACAGGGAGGGGACCGACACAAAGGGTGAATGTTTATTGAGTCCATTATTAGGGGGGAGCCGTTTAGGCAAATAGCCAAGTTTTCAGGGTTTTGCAGAAGGACAGTATGAGGCCTCAGCTCTAAGCTGCGGAGGTAGAGCGTACCAATGTCCTGCCGCAAAATATGCACAATCTGCCTCCCCCTCCTTCGGCTTTTCTGATGTTAGGCAGAACAAGTCTGTTGGCGTATAGGGGTCTTACTGGTCTGTTGGACTTGGGTCTTTCTGTTTTCTGTGAGACGTATTGAGGGGAAGTTTTGCTCAGGCATTTATGCGTAATGGAAAGGGTTTTGAAAATAATCCCTTCCCAGATAGGGAGCCAGTGAGCCTTTTTTCTGGCTGTTGTGATGGGGTCCTTTTTGGGAATGTTCTGTTCGCTTCTAGTGCCTTGTTCTGGATAATCTGTAGTTTATTTAGGTTTTGTTTGGAGGTTCCGGCAAATAAAGCATTTCAGTAGTCCAGTCTGGCACCTGTTATTGCTCTGGCGATGGTCATGAAACTCTCTGTGGTGAGGAATTGTCTAGCTGCATTGATAAGCTTGGCTGTGTAGGCAGCTGAAGAAGCTATCGAGTTGACTTGTTTGTTAAGGGAGAGGGAGGAATCCAGATGTGCACCCAATGTTTTTACTGCCTTGGAAATCTGAATCTAGATACCATCTATCTAGAATCTTGAGAATTGTGTTTTCTTTTAGCATCAACGGGGGGCCAACAAGCAGCATCTCCTTCTTGTCATCATTGAGGCAAAGGTAGTTGTTCGCCATCCAGGACTGAATGGTGGCATGATCTTTCTGATCATTCAGAGTCTTCTTCACACACGCCAGAGAGGGGAAGGAGGATCTGGGTGTTGCCCGTGTAGTTTTCGTAAGATACACTGAGGTCGCCCAGAAGGTCAAATAACGGCTCTGTGAAAATGTTGTACAAGGAAGGGGAGACACAAGAACCTTGGGGGTCCCGCAGTGTATGGGGATGGGAGGGCCAGCTGCCGTGTCTCAGAAGACTCTCATGGATCGGCTTTCTAGGAAGGAGGCGATCCACAGTACAGCTTCTTGTGAGAAGTTAGCTGCCATTTTGAGATGGTGGCAAAGGGTCTTGCAGTTAACTAAATCAAAGGCTGCAGATAGGTCCAATAGTAGTATGAGTGCTGGTTTGCCTTCATCCTTGAAGGCGTTCATTTGGATTTTCAGATCTATTAGTGCTCACTCAGTGCCATGGCCTGGTCGGAATCCTGACTGCTGCATCCCTAGGATGTGGTGGATTCTAAGTAGTGCTGGATCTGATTGTAGGCTGCCCTGTCTAGGATCTTGAGCAAGAATGGGACTGTGGTGATTGGGCTGTAGTTGTTGGGCAAGGCTGGGTCCAGGGAAGGGTTTTTCAGGAGGCGGAGGACCCATGATTCCTTCAGACACCCTGGGACCTGGCGCCTGGAGAACGACGTGTTGATGAATTTGGTGATGAATGGGAGTAGGGTATCGGAGCAGTCTACAATGACTGCTACTTGGCATATGTAACCTTTACACATTGATGGCTTAAGGTTTCTGATGATGTTGGAGGTTCCTTGTTCAGAGATTTCTCTGAACCGGGCGGAAGGGGGGGGGCGCATGCAGTTTCATGGGTGAGGGAAGGTTAAGAGGACAGGTCATTATTTATTTTCTATCTTCTGCTGCAGAGTACATATTTTTGTTTGCATGGTGTTCTGGATGTTGGCGCACCAGACTTCGTCTTTGGTGATTAAGCTGGGTGGGGACGTGGGTGTCTCAAGCTCTCTAAGGATTTTGAATATTTCTTGTGAATTTGAGCTGGCTTTTTCTATTCTTGAATATAAGATATTATCTTTTGCTGCTGTCATGGCCTGTTTGTAGTTTTTTGCTAAGTTGTTGAAGGCCAGTTTGCAGGTTTCTGAGGGGTCTTTTCACCAGGTGGCTTCCGCTTGTTTTTTTTGTTTTTTTGACCACACGGTTTGGAGATCAGCAGAAAACCAGGGGTTGCAGTGATCGCAAGGCTTAGATTTTCTTGGGAGAAGAGGGGCTACTGAATTTATAGCTTTTGTTAGAGTGCTTGAATACAGTTCTGCTAGATAGCGAGGGTCTGAGGAGTTTGGGTATTCCGGGGTCAGGGCTGCCAGGTGGGGGGAAATGGATTCTTTAGAGATTTTCTTGGAGCTCCATGCTAAAGTAGGCAGCAGTGTGGGTGGGAGGGGGAGGGTGGAGCTTGTTTAGTTGCTGGTAATGTGAAGGCCAGTATGTGATGGTCTGGCCAAGAGCAGGGGGAGTTGGAAATGATAGTGATGTAGTTGTTAAGGTCTGTAATCCAGTCAAGTCTCCTGCCTTTGGAGTGTGTAGGTGAAGACATGCAGTGTTTGAAGCTTAGGTCTAATGGGGCACTTTCTACACTTAGGACCAGAAAGTCTGTGGAGTATTTAAGGCCTAATTTGAAGTCTCCTAGGAGTATCACTCTAGAAGAAGGTTTGATGTTTCTCCTAGAGTATGTACAAGGTCTTCCCAAAAGGTTAAAGCAGGGCTAGGTTGACGGTAAAGTATGTGTAGGGTGATAGTGTCTGTCGGGCAGTGACCAGTTTCCTGGACAGGCGTTTGCAGTGTCCTTCGGTAGACTGGCTGTAGGGTCTTATCAGGAGTGAATCCCGGTGGATGAGGGCAACGTCCCCTCCTTGGGAGTTTACTCTGTCACACCTAAGGATTGTGTACCCTTCAAGGATAGATATAGATAGGACCAGTCCAGATGCCGGGTAAAGCCAAGTGTCCGTAATGGCCAAAAAGTCAAGATTGCGTGTTATGATTAGTTCATGGATGTCCAGGGCATGTATGGTAAGGGATCTGGCGTTGATTGGTGCTCCTTTCAGCATTTTGGGCTTGCGGTATTTTCATATTGCTAGTTTGTATTAGAGGAAGGGGTTGAGTCTCTGGGTTCTGAGGATGATTAAGTGGGGATGTAAAGACTGTTACATTCAGTACTGCTGGATATTCTTCCCTGAAGTGGCTGGTCCTATTCAAGTGGCCCAGGCTGGGGGGAGGAGTGGTGGGGTTGGCAGTGTTTCTTAGGCTTAGTCTGGTCTTAAAATGAGGACTGATGCTGGGATTGTTTGCCTTTTCATCATTGAGGTAGGCATGCAAATACACTTTTGTAAAGGGATACCTAATGTGTGACCTCTCACTCATATTGCTGTTTCTCCTGGAGGTAGGTATGGGGTATGTGTCTTCTGAGAAGTTTGAGGTACAGGTATTAAGAGTTCTGGAGTTTAGTCTATCAGTTCAGGTCATGGAGTTGCAGCTAGAGGTATGTTAGCTTGGTTAAATACTGGGTGGGACCCGTTCGTGGTAGATGGGGTGTTTTGGTGGGAGTCTGGTTGGTGTGTAGGGGCATTGCTGATGTCGGATTGGATGTGTAGAGGAGCGAAATGGATTTAATACCTGTTAGGTAGTGTAGCACTTGTGTACCTGCGGTTTGGTAGTGTGGTGGTCAGTATGAGTTGTTTTGGGGCAGGGGCGGCTAACTTCCCTATGGTTTAGGGTGGACTGGGCCATGTCCCTCTCTAGAGCACTATATTGAGTTTCGCAAGGATGATCAGGGTTGGATTCCTGCGGGTGCGAGATGGCGGGCTGATCGTTTGTTAGGACGATGGGTGGACTAGAGGCTGGGCTCATTCTTCCAGGGAGTGGAGCGAGGCAGCAGGCTGAATGGCCCTGCTGATGCGAGGAAATGAGTTGGGCAGGGGACCTGGGCATTGGGCTGGCTGCGTGACAAGAGACAGTATTTACTGAGCAATAGATGCCGGCCGTACAGTGTTGTCGTACAGGCTTACCTGCTTGCTCTGATTTGTTGAGGGCTTCTTCCATCAGTTTCCTGCCAGTCAGCAGCGGCAAGCAGCGGAGAGTGGCAGAAAGATCCAGAGGCCTATGACTTAGGCCTTTGAATGAGGCCGGCTTTGCCATCCAGCGAGCTGCAGTAAGGCTGGTCTGTAGGGACATCTCAGCTAACGTGGTGGCCATATTTTCATGCATAATGTTGCGGTTCCCATCAGGTCTGGAATGCAAGTATCCTTTGTTCTTTGTAGCTTCAGGGGGGGCCATAGCAGGCTCCTGATGCAGTGGAGCAGCAGAGAGCTCCAGAGTCCTTTGACTCAAGCCTTCGAATGATGCGGGCTTCGCCATCCAGCGATCTGCATCCCAGATCACATGGCCATTCACTGGCCAATCAGACGGAACTTGCACCATAAGGCTGGTCTGTAGGGACATCTCGGCTAACGTAGAAGCCATTTTTTCATACTTAATGTTACGGTTCCCATCAGGTTTGGAGTGCAAGTATCCTTTGTTCTGTGTTGCTACACGGGGGCTCCTAGCAGGTTCCTGATGCACCGGAGCAGCAGAGAGCTCCAGAGGCATTTGACTTCAGCCTTCGAATGAGGCAGGCTTTGCCATCCGGCGATCTGCATCCCGGGTCACATGGCCATTCACTGGCCAATTGGACGGCACTCTTGCAGTAAGGCTGGTCTGTGGGGACATTTTGGCTAATGTGGCGGCCATCTTTTCATGTATAAAACTATGGTTCCCATCAGGTCTGGAGAGCAAGTATCCTTTTTTCTGTCTGGCAACACAGGGGCTCCTAGCAGGCTCCTAACTCAGCAGAGTGGCAGAGAGCTGCAGAGACCTTTGACTTTGGCCTTCGAATGATGATATGAAGTGTCATAACTTCAAAATAAGAGAGTAAAAAAAGTAGAGAACAGAGGTGAAGCCGAAGCCGCTGCAGCTTCCTCCTACCTGCTCCAGTGCACTGTTCACAGCCCTAGAGAAAGATCGGAGCTGGCTACTGCTCCCACAATTTCCCTGTGGCCAGGGGCATGTTCAGGGAGTGGCCTGGGGTAGCACGTGCTACTTCTGAAATCTGATTAGGCCCCCCAGGTGCCACCACATTATCCTAAACTGTGATCATTATGTGTGTGTGCACTCATACTTCATGCCAATCCTGCATAAGTCAGTGCCCCCACTTGGGCCACCCCAATCCAAAGAGTCAGGACATACCACTTTCTGTGGCACCCCTTAGCCAGGGGTGTGGCGCCACTTCCTGTGTCACACTGATTGCCACTGACCTCATCTGTCTAGTCCAGCTCTGACATTAGAATGAAAAAGATCCCTTTTGTTCCGGACCCCAAACCTATAAAAGGAAGTAGGGACATTCTATTGTTACATGGGAAGTGCTGCTACATAGGCCACTGCTGTTTGCCATAATGCCCCACGGTGTGCCCCATTGCTCTGGGGACTGGAGAAAGGAGAGACAGTGGTTGGGCCTCTGCCATGGAAAGAGCACTACTGCGGCTTAAAGGAAACATTCCCCTGCCATATCCCCTCTTCCAGCGTAATTACTGAAACAGAAAAAAGAAAGAATATGCCACTCTCTGCCAGTGTAAGTTAAGAACACAAAGGACTGTTAAGACGCAGCAGCCCCTCTGGTCACAGTTCATGCCCCTGCACCATTGTGGGTAGAGAAAAAGTGATCGAAAATCCCTGTCCTGCTGTTCTTGCTGCGCCAGCATGGTATAGGGAGGAAGAAAAAAACACGAAGCCCAGAAATATGTGTAGGGTTGCCTAACAATTTGGTGCTGGACTGTCCTTCTGGGCAGTTCCAGACTGATTTGCAAATGGATATTTCTCCCCGATGAAAGGTATCGGTATATCTAAAACTTGGCTGTAGGCCTGTTGGGATAAGTGCTCAAATTTCAACCCTGCACTAATTCCAGCAGCGCCACTGACTTCAAAATAGGAAGTGTGTACCATTTTAAAATGTGTGCTTAGCTCAGCACTAAGTCTTGCAAGTCACTGGCCACGGATCCGGAATGAAAGCATAGCATATAACCTAATTCCATACGTCTTAGTAAGAAGCTTGTACACGTGTTTGCAGAGAAATACATATTCCCGCAAATGAGGAAAGTGGCCTAGATAGATTTCCCTACAGGCCCACCTCAGTAGGAACAGCCCCATAGAACTGGTTATTCGGCCATATTCATTCTCAGTTGAGGGGCTACTATATTTTTGTATATTTTGAAAATCCTGGGGTTTAACCATAGGTTACTATGGGTAATCCAGATGTGGGCCCCTTGCTCAATGTGCTTAGAGAAGCACAGCTTCACCTCACTGATGATTCCCAACAAGGCAAGCACACATGGTTGAGAATTGCTTAGCATCTTGGTAGGTAGGACCAGACTGATATGCAAATGGATATTTCATTTCTGTGAAAGGTACACTGAGCTAAAACATGGCTGTTGACCTTCCTGCACAGGAACTCCCCACCGAACAAGTTATTTGGCTGTGTTCATTAAAAGTTGAGGGCTCTCAAATATTGCATATTTTGAAAAACCCAGAACCGCCTGGGGCCCGGGGCCCTCATAGAGCCCCACAAGGGAAACAAAAAAGAAAATACCCTTGTTTGGCGCATACCACTCCACGCAGCAGGCAGCACTGGTCACCCTACATTGTGCCAACAGGGAAAGTCACATTATAACAGCCTGTACAGAGACTCGGCACTAAGAAGGAAGCTGCCCTAGCCGATCAAGCCTGTGTTAGGCACCTCCAGCACTTGCTGGACCTTGTTTTGGCTCAGCAGGAAGATATACCAGAAGAAACAAGCTTCCCAGCTTCTCCGGTCTCTGCAAGCATCCCTAGCACTTGCAAAAACCAACAGAGCATCACAGAGGGAAGAATCCACCTGCATGAAGCTTCCCAGCATGGCCAGACTTTGCCATCAGCCGTTTCCAATATCCTTAAGAACTGTGCAGGCCAGAATCCATCTGGCAAGTATTTCAGGCTTTTAATTCTTTTTTTTATGGTTCCCTATACATTTTTGCAGTTTTTGTGGAAGATTGTAGTTGGCATTTAGTCAGTGGGAGTTTTTAGGTAAAGGTTTTCTTTATTATTTGTGTGCTAAGGTTAGAACTTTGAGCACAAATCAAGGGTCAATGTCCCTTTGTGAATTAAAATTGTACAGGAATTTGACAAGTGGTATTTATGCAGAAGCTGAAGGAAGAAGGAGACTGAAAATGTTAGTACCGATTTCTGTGTCAGCTATATTTCAATGTGCACTTTGGCAAAAAAAATGGTAACAGGATTTATTTTGTCATTTAAGGGTTTACACCACTCTCTATTTAAAACTATTTAACTATTCTTATTTTTTTACTCCAGTTTACCGGTGTGTGGTAGACCTACTGACAACCAAACACAGAATAAATGCAACCCCCCAGAGAAAAAAGTTCAGCACACCTTTTGCCGGGATAACAAAGTTGTATTTCCAAAAAGAAAATGCATGGCAGCAGTGCATTCAAACCCTACTGCCACAGAGCACACTCGTTAGTTCAAAGCAGACAAGGTATTTTAAGCCACAACCGTGAAACCACAAAAACAGTATACAGTAACTTCTCATCATTATCATTGGTGGGGCCCCTGTGTGCACACAGTCAGCCCCTTATTGACCACGAGATTATTGGCTGCCATTGCCTGTGTCGATCTTCTTCCACGTGGACCATAGCCTTGATGGGCTCACACCCTAGCAACACAATTGGTTCGTTAGATGAGTAGACCTTTCTTTTCACATGTCGACCCTGTGATGTGCATCTGGTAATTTAGACATGAGCTCAGTGGATACTCTTGAGGTCAAGATAGCCCTCAGAAATCTGAGAAGCTTCGTTTGATCCTAGATTCTCTGGTACCCCCGCCATGCCTCCCCATCGCTGGCCTAAATTTGTTATTCTCACCTCGCAGCACAAATCACAGGACATTGTGTTGCCTGTAGTGGACACACTAATCAATCAACAATTGAGGGATTTAGGAGCTTGGATAGTGGGCCTCTAGTAGTTCAAACAGAAGGTTCAGGGTTTGGGGATGTGGGTGCTCCAAATCTGGGATCCATGCTTTGGCAGCTTCAGACCTCTGCCCTGCTTCTCGTGAGATCGTCCTTCAGAACCAGGCACAACCTTACCCGCGCTTTGTTGCGCACAGTCCATTCGAATTACATGGGCCTACAGTGTGAGAGAAGAAAAGGGCTCTGATCTTAATTGATAGAACAACCTTCTATGCTATCGCCTCGGGTGCGAGCAGGGGTGGAGGTGGGTATTCTTGCTGAAACCTAAGGTTATTATTTCCTGGTACTGGGTCCTGGTCATGCGGGGCCCAACTTCCAAAATAGCAGTGGTTCAGTGTGCCTTCACCACTTAGAAAACCTAACATCTACACACACTGTTTTATCCGTTCTCTACACCACCCCCTGCCTCAAACCACCGCGAGCCATTAGGTACATGCAATCTTAGCGTATTGCTCTCAGTCTGAAATGCTTGGGCGGACGTGGGAGCTAGGCATTCATCCCAAAACCATCATCCTATTGTAAATACTTTGTTGCGGTATAATAATAGCATTTATCGGCCGTACTGTGAGAGTGTTGCTTGGGGGTAGAAAAGACCTATATTATAGTTGCGTTCACCTCTAATCCCCATGAATAGGTGTCTGCTCCTCAGGTACCACCTGACTTAGTAGAAAAGAATGCAAAATACAAGGAACAAAGAAAATGGGGTGTTAAATCATGCTCTCTTTTCATCTATTTTCCATTCAACTGATTTTGTGCTAATGGTTTACTCCACTGTGCATTATTTGCATATTGACCTGCTTTGTACACAGGATGATCCGGGAATGTACTCCACATTTCACTATATGTGGAGGTCCAATCACTTTACGGTTGTTGTACGCAAAAAGGCCAATTCGGTGTCCATTCAGGCACAGTACCCACAGGTCCACCAAATTGTCCCAAGGAATCAGAACATTCTTTTGGCTGGTATGAACTATCTCCTGTCCTTCCCGCCTTGTTAATACAAGCTGCTTGCAGGTGGAGCAAACCAGTTAGCACCTTTTTCAAGGTTCCATATTACAGTTAAGATGTTAGGTATCCACCTAGTAAAGCATCAAATAAACCAAAGAAGGGTTGCATTTGGATGCACAGTGCTGAGATTAGGGGTATCATACTTTCACCAAGGGAGCAGTACCACCTCCACTCCTCCTTTTCATGATTTGTGTTGCGTAATTTTAGTTTTTCAGATGATGCATCCTGGGGGGCTTGAGCTGAGAGTCCCAACCCTGAGGTATCTTTTATTTTATTTTCAAATTTGTTTATTGGCATTTGTTATCATACAATTACACATATTAAACTGAATGTGTTCTTAGTAGCAGGATTAACAGTATTTCTTAATAAACAGTAATGTTTTTACTTTTATAAAGGTAATTTAACAACATTCAACTGTCTCCGAGTCTCATTGTCTTTACTCAAATTCGTGGCGATCGGTAGGGTGGGGTATTGGGAGCAGAGGGGGAGTTCCAGGGTTCCGGGGGTCTGACCCAGTCTGTGCTTGCCTCTGCAATGGGTGTTGCGTACTTGCAACGCGGTATGGACTAGTCCGTATTTGTTCATGGAGGTTTATCATCTGGGGAGGAAAGCATTCTACTGGTTATTTCTTCCCATGACTCCAGGGCAGAGCTTGATTTGTCGGTCGACCTGGTGACGCTATCCTCCCATGCTCTTGTTTCTGCGTTGATCTATCTTTCCAACTCGTTACGCCATGCCTTGTAGTTTGGCCCTGCTGGTTTTTTCCAGGCCATGGCAATTTGTCTTTTAGCCAGTATACAGGTTAAATCCATAAGTTTCACCCAGTGTTTAAGTTTGGCCGGCCTGGGGTGTGTACCTAGAAGGCACTCCTCGGGGGACCACTTGTAGCTTGAGGTGCCTGCTTTTTCAAATGTCTGTTTAATTTTCATCCATAAGGATTGCACTGCTTTGCATTCCCAGAACATGTGGAGTAGGTCTGCTTCGTCTGCTTAGCACCATGGACAGTGGGACCCCATTTGTCTATTAATTTTCGCTAGCCTGGAGGGAGTCAGATATGTTCGATGTAGCATGTTCAGTTGTATGAACAGGAATCTGTGCTTTCTGGACACAGCTTTAGGGTATGTTAACGCTCTGTCCCATTCTCCTTCTGACAGTTCCCGTCTCAGATCTGTCTCCCATTTCTTTTTCATTGTCTCACTTTTCGGGTTGGGGGTATCGCTGAGGTGGTTGTATATCTGGGAGACCGCTCTCCGTCCATCCCCCAAATTATATAGCAGAGTTAAGAGTGGTGCAGACTCTGGTTCCTCTGGCCAAGTATCCCATTTTTTCTTTGCCGTTTCTCGTATCCTGCGATACCAGAGGAATTGACCAGCGTGTATGTCATCCTCCCTTCGAAGTGATTCAAATTCCCTGAAGGAACCTTCATCGTACAGGTCCCCCCAAGTGTAAACACCCTTCCTCTCCCAATGTCTGAGGTGCAGTAGGTCCGCACTTGTTTTGCAAATGTCTTGGATCATTGGTATTTCCAGAGAATACAGGTGTTTTAGCTGACTTATCGATCTCACCCTTTGCCATATTTGTCTCCCCATAGTGGCTATGAAGGGTATGCCTCTTAGTAGGTGTTGTGGTGCCCATATGAGTTTTCTCAGTTGTATGGGGGAAATCATGGATTGCAATAGGGGGGTCTCAGATGTGGTGTCGTCGGCCAACCATTTGGACACAAAACTGAGTTGGGCAGCTAGATAGTATTTTTCAAGATTCGGGAGTTGGATTCCCCCTTGTGCATATGTCAATAGCAGGGTAGAGTGTGCTACTTAATGTCTGTTCTGCCCCCAAAGGAATTCACGAATAATGGATTCAAGCAGGCAAAAGAACTAATTTTTGATGTAATATTGCACATTCTGGATCTGCGTAGTGCAGGTATTGCCGCTTTCGTATTGTGTTCGTGCATCAGTTCCGGGGCGTGCATTATTTGGATTCCGAGGTAGCGGAACGCTGTGGTCTGCCATTGTATTCCTAGCGCCGGGAGCTCCTCCGTGTCTCTGCCTTTTAGCCCAGCTAGAGGGAACAATCAGGACTTAGCTCTGCTAAATTGTATACCTGAGACCTTGGAGAAGTTGTCAAGGACCTCCAACATAGTAGGAACATTAAGGTGCGGGTCCCTAACGTATAACAGGACATCACCGCGTAGAGCGAAATGATGTGGTCTGTCCCACCTAGTCTTATCCCTGCATCAAAAAACTGTTTCATGAAATAAATAGCTATGGGTTCCAACCCGAAGATATAGAGCATGGGGGACAGCGGGCACCCCTGCCTAGTACCCCTACATATGTCCCATATCTCTGACACATATCGCCCAGTTTTTACCCGAGCCCTTGGTCTGGTATATAGTATTTTGACCCATCTAACAAAACCTTGGCCAAAGTCAAATTCCTTTAGGACCGCCAACAACCATTCCCAATATATAGAATCAAATGCCTTATTGGCATCTAGCGACAGTAAGGCGTAGGGTTCGGGACTTGTGTCTGTTTGTTTGACAATATGTTGGAGTCTGCGTAAATTCATAGTTGTGTTGCGTCCTGGCACAAATCCGCATTGATCTATGTGGATAATTTTTATTTATTTATTAATTTATTTAACATTTATAAAGCGCTCACACAGCCCGCAGGCATCGAGGCGCGGTTACAGGAATAGTTTGTTTTTCTTAGCTGCGTAATTGTGTTTTTTTTTTTTTACGTATTTATAATGCGCTTAAACACCCAGAGGTTTCTAAGCGCAGACCCGGGGATCGAACCTGTTGTTGCTTCGTGTAGTCTTGCTTCCAGGACGTGCACGCTGCCGCTGAGCTATCCTCCCGGGATAATGTCGCCTATAAGTCTGGAGAGTCTTTTAGCTAGAATTGTGGTGAGTAATTTAACGTCATAATTAAGCATGGCCAGAGGTCGGTAAGAGTCGCATTGTTCAGCCGGTTTTTTTGGCTTGAGGACTGGGATCACTAGGGTTTCCCTCATGCTGTCAGGTCTGAGGTATCTTTTATGATGGCAAAGGCCCTGCTTGATTCCCCCACCATTGATATACTTTTCTTAACAGGACTTGAAATATTGGGCACATTCCAGGTCAAGGTAGCAAGTGCTGTTTGTTCTGATATGGGCCCACAGCTTATGAAGGGAAAAACCTGCCCACTAAAGTTTGTACAGGGAAACTCGCCATCGCCTACTCTGTCCTAACTATCCCAGCCTGGCTATGGTTACCATCAGCAGCGCTATTCCCTGGCCCATCCACATCGGAAAAGGATAAGAGGATCATCGTGGCAGTTTGGCAATATCTGTGAAAAATTACTGATCATCCAATTCCGAAGCAGATGCTGAAGGACAGAAAGGTGCCAGGCCTGAAAAAGAGACAATGCATCAATGAGTTCCTTAGGGGACAGTTTTGCTAACAACCCAGTCACTGCAGGCTAGTTGGTCTGATACCACATCAGAACTAGTCATGGATGCCCTAAAGGGAACATTAGGCAGCACAGAACAAATCCCTGAGCTGCTGATGAAGTTTCATGCCACTAAGCTAGAGCCTGAAGAGAAACTATCCCAATATGTGATCTGCATTAAGAAGCTCCGGTGCCTAGCCCACCAGGTTAATGGCATCAACATTAATCTGTGCCATCTTAAAGAGATCCTTCATGGGACATAGGCTGCTGCAGTTCTAATACTCCAACTCAGACGGCAGACCCGGTTATGCATCCAAGCCACATATGAGGCGCGCACAGGGGCTATCAATTCCTTGGAAGGGAAAATTGAAGAGGTCAGCATAGAAAGCATACCAGTCCTGGGAAGAACACGGGCTGATTAAACACCTGAGAAGCACAAAATAAGTAGACAAGCTCCAGCAATTTTCCAAGACACTGCAGAATGTGGCAAACTCTGATGCCTGACCCTATTTGTGGATAGATGGGTCACTAAGCAGACCAGGTGTCACCACAAGTGAGATGATGCTAGCCCCAGGAAAGGTGTAGAGAAGATCTCTTGGCTAATAAGATCATGGCACACATCAGAGGCAGAGGCTTGTCGCATTGGGACATTAGAAATGAATTGCTCCTTTAAGTTGCATGATGGATGCATAGGTTATGATGGATGGGTCTGGTGTGCCGGCAACGCCTTTACTCTCGACTCCCCCTGTGTGGGTGCAAAAATCATATCCAAAACCACAGGCGGAAAGAGAGCAAATTGAATTAGGATAGAAAACTCAAGCAGTGACCCAATCATTTCACAAGGATTATATACACATACACATAAGGCTTAGTAGGCTAAGGTAGACCTCCTGTGGTACCTATGTGGTAAGTAGAGAGCAAGAGAGACAGAGGACCACCCATGGGGAAGGACTAACCATCCCCTAAATCCCAAAACAGAACTGCAAGGCTCCTCCGCCCCCCACCCACGGTGAAGGATCCATCAACTATTCACCATATCCATATCGATCACATAGGGAGTTCTACCTGAGTTCCTTTTTGCCAGAGAGAGGTGGGAAGGTGGGGTCATCAACCTATAAATGCAAAGACATTTTTTCCGAATAGGTCGGCACGAAACTACTTCTTAAGAACCCGTCCGAACCTTCTAGAAACTAATGAAGTTTTAGCTATCAGACAATTATCTTCATCCAACTGCTGCCGAATCTGTAAATCTCCCACTGTAAAGGAAACTATTCGCCATCTCCTTCTGAACTGTCCTGCGATGCAAGACATTCGCTTTACTTACCTGAAAGACATTTTCTCAAATTTTACTCTTCAATACGAGGAAATTTGCGGGAACAAACTGCTAGGTGGTGACAAACAGACATGACATTTAGCCACAATAAACATCATGCAACACATCTTCAATGTGATCCTCCCTTTGCAGACCCAAACCATTGTTCCACTTGCATCTTCGAACTAATCTGCGTTACCTTTCAACTTCCAAGCACGCCGGACTGTCGGACTGTCAACGTGTTTCTGCTACTCCAGTGTTTTGTTAAAAAATCTGTAGAGATTATAAACAAATATGAAAATGTTAAAAAAACATGCAAATACATGTGGCAGAAGGCAGTGGGAGTTGTAGGAACACACTCATTTTGATACAGCTGGCTGCAAGGGCAGAAGGAGCTGAAGCAGGAGAAAGGAGGCCAGCCGACAGATCCAGGAGGATGGGGAGAAAAGGGTCCAGAATGCTGTTGGCAGGAGACAGGAAACCAAATAAAGCTTGGGGAAAGGAAGACTCTGACACATGAGTAGAGAAAGAAGAAATGGTTTGGGGGAGAGAAAAGCCCATGGAACTGTGGAGTGTAAGAGTAAGACCCAGGGGACTAGGGACAATAAGACCCATGTAGATGGGTACAGGGCAAGTTACCCAGGAAACTTGGGAGAGGGGGACCAAGGAGCCCGGGGAAAGAAATACCCAGTAAGCTAAGGAGAGATGTGCACAGGAAGATGGGGAGAAAAGACAGACTATACTCGGGAGAGAAGGGCCAAGAAGTTAGCAAGGTACCAAAGAGTTCTCATAAAACATCATGACAAGAGAGGACGTATTTGTCATATATTTTATCTCCAGGCATCTACAATCTCATGCGCTGTCTTAAGTGTTTCTCTGATTCCTAGCGTGGAGATGAGCTCACTGCAAAATGTATCCTTTTTCATCAGGGCACTGACAAAGGTCATCACTGGGCTTCGTATTATGCAGGACACTCTAATTCTATCCTGTTATTATTGTACTAAATACTGCCCTTTACATCTTACAAAATAAACAAGCCACACAAAAAACCCTTCCATGTGCAGTCTTTGTTATTTTATAAGACACCTTTTGATTGCCTGCAGATCAGAATAAAAAAACACAGAAATGATGCAATGCATTTATGCCTGTAGCGATTTCAGAACTTTTTCCTTGCTTCTGTCACCCAATTCGAAAGGCCCTTCTCCACAAGCAGCCAGACAGGGCTCTAATTTTCTAACTTGGCAGCACACACAAGTTTCTTTTTATATATGAACCTTGAGTTGATAGAGCCTTGAGAGCCTGGTAACTCTTTTCTTTGTGCACGCAGCTAGCTTCACATGGGAAAACGCATTTTTACTTAAATTAATGAAGAACAAAGGGGCTTTCCCAATCAGAACAAGTTTACCTAAAGTGTGTAAAAACCAGGGGTGTTGTTAGGTCTGGAAAATATCAGGGGTTAAGCTAATGTCAGGACTGGCAGGATTCAGGGCTAACTATAGACTTTTGATTGTAGTCCCTGAGCTTCCATCCGGGGCTACAACCAAAAGACCCGAGGCTATAGCCCCCTCAGCCCCCCCTCCCGAGCAACACCTCTGGTAAAAACTCTCTTCCTTTGTCACTTTAGACTTACCAGCTGATTGATATAATTTTGTCAGCACAGCAGAGAGCTGATCGTCTCTCTCTTCACTGAAGTCAGGACCCAGCCAAGAAACGCCTGACTCCTACTCGACACTGCAGTCTTTCAGTACACACACTCACTCCCAGAGGCCTCGGATTCCAGCACCTTTTCTGTTTTCTCTCCCCAATCTCTTCTCTCCTCTCTCTCTCAGCAGCAATAAAAACCTCCTTTCCCTGTTTCCACCTTTTTAACCCTCTCTCTGCCAACCCATTTCTCCTATATCTTTCTACAGAAAGTATATGACCTTCCAGCCCCCAGGAGTCATGTCATCCCATGAATCATACACCTTCTCTGGCATGGCCAAGGCTTCTGGAAACTTCCAGAAGTCCTTATTCTTATTCACTGTCACCTTTGTACATAGTTTGGCTCAATGCTCCTGGAATCGGCATGTACAATGTTCATTCTGGCTACCTGCGCTAGCAGCTCAAACAATGGCTTCTTGGGAAGAACGATTCTACAAATTCCTCGCCCTCACATCCCAATCACAAAAGCAGTTTTAATTCCTGCATTTTTATTTCTAAACAGCATTGCAGAGATGTGCCTACGGTCTACATCTCCACCCCTAGTTTGCAACCTAGGATTGCCCTCTTAGCTTGCACCCTTTCTAATCACTATAATAATTATATTAGTGGGTTATAGGTTAATGATTAGTATGTTATGGTTTAGTGGTAATGTGTTAGTCCTTATACTAAATGTACACTATGTCTATGCTATGCCGTGTAACGCTATATAATGCTACATCTAAGTCACCCTTCCTTTGGTTTGTATGAATCCTCATCAGTGTCTCACATCAGTGCTAAGGTATATGCCCATGAAGAAGTACCCACCAGCCCTAATTGCACACTGATATCGACTTTCTACAGTTGTTAATGTTAAAGTTCACACCACTTGTATCTCTTACATATAACAATTATGAAATGGTCGGAGTCCCATTCATGCATCTTAGACCAGCAGCTCCCTGATCTGCTTTTTTTTTCACTTCAATGAAAAAGACAATAGTAGAATTGTAAATATCGTACACTGCATCCACCTCCTACCATTAGGGGTTGACATTCATATAAGGTCCAGCATCTCAAAACAAGGAAGACATCCCAAGAAGCATGGTGAGGGAAGAGACCCAGAAAGTCTGAGAGATAATAACAAAGCTGAACAAGAAGTCAAGGAGAAACATGTCAACATGACCATTTTGGAAAAAAGCTCACTGATTCAAGAGAAGAGAAGGAGAGTGAAGTTGGCAGTGAAGAATTTTTCATCATGAATTGTCCTGAATCAAGATCTTCCAGCCCTGTTGAGCTCGACAGCCCGGGACCCAGTATCAAGAGGAAAGAGTGAGCTATCTGTGCTAGCAATTTAGATTCCTGACCATGCCTAGTTCCTGACACTTTTGCTGCTGACCAGCCTCCGAAACCCTAACTGCCACAACAGGGCTAAATTTGAGTTTCATCTATCACACTCAGAGGTGATGCCTCTTTGGAAGTTGTGCTGTTATGCCTAAGGGGAACAATGAGAGGTGCAGCTAGGTGTATACCCTTGAGCCTAGCCACTCTTACCACCCAACCCACAAACTAAAATACCAGCCCTGCATCATGTCACATGGCCCATCATGTCCCCAGATAGCAGGCAGGGTGTATGTACCCAATTCACCACAATGTTACACCTTACCTTCAACGACAAGGTTTCCAGAGGAGAGAGAATAGGTTACCGCAAACAACATGAGGTTCACATTTTGCCTACCTCTCAACTCACAGGTTTTTGGCACGTGTCACCCACCATGGAGTCAGTTCTTTCCCCCGGAAAGCCCCTTAACCCCACTATAGAATTCAATTGCTTCCTCACACCAGCCAAAAACAAAATCCTTTGTTTTCGCCCACCTTGATTACTTGAAATGTTGAGCGGTATGATTATGGTCTGATATGTTAAACATGCTTCACTTAAAGTGTAAATATAAAAGGCAAAGCTTGTACATAAAAGGGAAATTAAAAAAGTAATGTGTTTTTAACCAGTAACAGTTTTGTCACTTATGCTTAACCCAGTGTTTAACCCGGTCTGAGGAGAAAAGTACAACAATTCCATTTCAGTCACTTAAACTTAACTGATTTACCACCGTTCACTAAACAGCCATTTTGGATGGTGCCCCAGCAGAGGGGTATTGGACAGCCTGAGGAGACTGTGAAAATGCCCATTTGTGCCTGATGACACCTGCCATGGCGCAGCCTAATGGCTGTACATAAAAGCCAGAGCTTGCCAATGTTCTAGAGCTAAGGGGACCTTGATCAAAGGAGGACTGCTAATTTTATCAATACCTGTTATTCCTCAGTAGCTTGGCTCAGGCCTGTTGGTGCACCTTCAGTAAACCCTGCTTTGATCAGCGCTCTGGAGCACTCCAGAAAAAGAGAACTGTTTTCAGCATCCTAGTGCAGTAGGATGTCTGCTGACTTGTGCACCCTTTTCAAAGAAACGAGCTGGGGTAGATCTCTGTCTTTGACTGGGGCCTCCCTCTGGAACAGCCTCCCTGCCACTCTGAATCTTGAGGAGAACCATCTCCGGTTCCGGAAGCACATCAAGACTTTACTCGTTGCTTCTGCCTCCCCTGCTCATCTGCTCTATCTCGGCACCTCCTTGAACCTGGTCTGCCCTCTGACTTAGGGGCCCAGGTACCTGCTCACCCTGCCACCCACCCGCACTGCCTCCTGCCAATCCCTTGCACTGGGGTCTGTATCTGTAATCATACAGTTTCCCCCCTTTTTTCTGCACTTACCAGACACACCCTGTATGTTGCCTTAAAGTCAGCATTTGCCACTTGCTGGCTGCATTAACACTGTTTGTTGCTTTTATTCTTTATGTATTATTTATCCGTATTCCTTTGCTCAGCACTTTCCACTTCTTCCCCCTCCCATGCACTTTCTCCTTTCTCTCGCCCATGCACTTGCAAGTTCTCAATGTCACTGGGATTTTTAGGATCTTTGTTTTGTTCTCCCTTGTTCCCCTCCCTTGACTGGTCACGCTCTGAAATACTTGTGTACGAGTGCGATACAAATAAAATAATATCAATGAATCCCTGGACCACTCCTCCAGCCATGTTCTGGGTGTAGAGTAGAAAAAGAGGTCACCTGTTCTGTCTTCTCCAGTCTCTGCAGAAAGCTCCTGTGTTGTCAGCGATTAGGAAAGAAAAAGAATAAAGGTTAGGTCACTACACCCTCAGGCTCTTCAGGACTGCTCCAGCGCACTCTTCACATCCCGCCAAAAATAAGAGGACCGCCCTCTGCTGCCACAATTTCCTTGTGATGCACCATACCCAGTGGAGCGCACTGTGTTTTGTGTCCTGCTGACTGCCCAAGGTCCTGCTTGTATCAATCATGCTCCCTGTGTGGGAAAGAAACAAATTTTCTGGCAGTTCCAGGTCCCTCACACACAATAGAAATCCAGCAATTGCAAAACACAGTTGACCGATTTCACGGCACCCCATCGGCAAGAGGAGAGACACTGTGTACCCCGGGGGCCTGGTGCACCCACTGTCTCCCCACAGTATCCCCCAGCTTTTTAGGTACTAAAGAAAAGAGTTCTCAGGCATAAGAGTAAAGCTTCTAAGGAGCGATCAGCGTGTTAGGTGGGTTGTGAGAACCAATGAGAGATCATGGGGATGCGCCTGCTTGATGTGATAACCCCTTCTGTCGTTGCTCCCCCTCAAGGGAGGATGAATGCCTACTTGGGCATAGCTGATTAGTTAATATACACCATCACAACGCAGAATATAGAACATTGTCTATTCTTACCTACATGTGGTTTACAGCCCTAGGGATTGCACTACAGCATCATACTATGTATGCATATCAATGAAGGGAAAGGTTATTTGTGATGACTATTACAATTTTCTTTTTACAATTTGAAATGTATAATTAAATATACATATTTTTTAAAAGGCTGGTTTATTAAATGGTAATTTCCCATTCGTTCAACAGATTAATTTTAATCCTGAATCGTTAAAATGCGTAAACAAACACAGCAGCTTGTAAATTGAAGAGTTTCTTATTATATTATACTTTGACATTTTAATGTAATTCTAAGAGAAGTATCATCCACGCTGAGGTTAAAAAGAGTTCCCTATTATTCATGTACTACAGAGAATAAAAATCTATTTGGATACAAAATAATTGAGCATAAATAATAGTTCATAAAATCCTAAAAGATTACAGAACATTTCTGAAAAATGTAATCATTATAGACCCTGAAACCTCATAGGTATATAAACATGCACACATTTCGAATTGAACTAGATCAATTTACTTCTTTGCTTTCTTAGAATAATTGATAACATTTTATTTTTTCTGTTTTTTTCATCTACCCTTTAAAAAAAAGATCCTTGTTCGATATTTGAAGCTATTGTAAACAAAATTGTATTTAGTTCTGATACTAATCAAAGCCCACATATGTGAGTGAAGTATTAACCTCAAATATAATTAAACACGTGTAGGACCAAAACAGTTGCTATTTAAACTTTGAAGAATTGTGACAAGAAGATTGCTTATGTCCCTAGAGGTAACACACATAACAAAGTAATCTACATGTTCCGAATTCTGAAAAATAGATTGCAAATGGTGTATGTTGTAATTGACAATAATGTGGAATTCAAACCATATAAAATTTAATTTATGAAAAACAAATGCACTATTACTAACCAAACTTCCCTTCTTTGTATTGTTTGATGACCTAACTGATCCTCTCTGTCTATCCGTTGTTCTGTGGATGAAAGTCTGTGACATGCAACACTCAAAAACCTAGCTGCTCTGCTAATGCATGCCAGAATTTGCCAGTGAATTACAGGCCTTGATTGGACTCAATCTCGTCAGGGAGACCAGGCAAACGGACTATCATTTGGATGAAATAGAATGCCAGAGTCTCCGCTGATGGAAGCATGTTCAAAACAATGTAGTGACCCATCTTAGTACAGGTAAACATAACAGTCCAAATCACAGTTTTGTTCTGGAAGGGTGGAACCTCAGTCACAAGATCAATAATGATCTTCCAGCAAGGCTGAAATGCCTCTTCCAGAATTTGCAGAGACCCGCCTGTAATGTTATACAGTTGAGTAGAGGATGCACACTCATGTATGTATTCCTCACTATATCTGTACATATGAAGGCATCTGAATCAATGTTAAACCATTTCACAGGTCTGTCTGATACAGGGATATCCATTTAAGGAAGAGACATGGCACCATCCCTGAAGGTCTTCCCATGGGACTCTGTTTGGAACATATAACTAACCTTGACACAACAGGAAAATCCAGTGGTGGGTTTTAGATCCAGATACTGCTTAAGCAGTAATAACATTTGTGGCTTCTGCAAGAATAAGTTGAGTCATTGTACCAAAGTGCTGGTGTCCAGTATAGAGGCAGCTTGTGAATTTAGGCTAGGAAAAGGCTTCATCTGTGCATCCATTTTTTACCAGAATAAGGCTTTCCCTTGTTGTGTAATTTGCCAGGATGAAAGGGTTGTGTATCTGCAAACTGGCCAAAGAATAACATCTATCTGGCATGGCATGGACTGAGACATGGTGCTACTTTATAAGATTCTTTTGATTGGTCAGTAAATCCACTGGATACATTGAACCTTCAAAATAATGTCTCTAATGACTGAATCAGTCTTTGTTGGCCAAGGTTTTTTCTGTAGTTGGTCTGGTAGTCACTTTTAGCCAGATTTAGTTGTTTAGAGTAATATGCCACCAGATTAACCAACCCATCCAGACCTTTATGTGACAGGATGTCAACCTGGAGTGGTATTAGATGCATCAGCCTCTATTATGAATAGTTTGGGAGTCGGTTGTATTAGAATGGGAACAGAGCAGACAGCCTCTGTAGGCCTATCAAAGGTGTCCTGAGACACCCATGCCCCTAAAGACCAGTAGGATGGGCCCCAGTGGATTGGGGTCAGAAGAATAGGAGATGTAGCCATGTATGCCAGGGGTGGCCACCCGTAGAAGGGGCCTAGGCGAAGACAACAGAAGCAGAAAACAGTGGCCATGTATGGCAGGAGCAGGTGTTATAGCTGAGCAGGAAGGTGTGGAAGTAGCAGGTCCAGGAGTGGGGGCTGTATGTACCAGGAGCGACCACTGGAGCTTTCGAAAGGGTTTAGGAGGCAGAGAACAGCTGGCAGCCGTGAGCCACATGGGAGCACCAATGCTACAGGAATTAGTGCATGCATCAGTCTCTTCCCATATGCGGAGCCAATTGCAGGGCCAAGCAGTTTTTGTACTCGGGCAAGAAAATTGAACAGTCAAGGCCCCTAGATAAATGTCAACAAAAGGTGTCCACGACTTATCCCAAAAACACAGGACATTCTACTGCTCCTATCCTTTGTTCATAGACTTTGCATGTTTTCTTCTACATTTGTGGGATGAGTTGACCAGTCGCCCCCTTTTTACAGGCTCCCTGTCACACCAGAGTCTCTAGATGGGTCATTAAGAGTTTGCAAGTCCCGAAACTAGGTGCAGGTAACAATGTGTGCCGGCACCTTTCTGGACCGGCAAACTACAAGTCTGCCAGTAGGGGCAGTGATCTACCAGCAGGTGTGACCTGCCGGTAGATCAGGCCTGTACCGGCAGCTAATCGCTACAATCACCGTGAACGGTGTCAACAGAACCGGTGATTGTGGCATCCCCATGAAATAGAGTCCTATGGGACTCCATGGGATTGGGGATTTACTGGCGCCTCCGCCTTCCGTAATATACCAGTAATACCGGGATATGAGGCGGCGTAGACGGTATGATATTTCCCGGTATCCCGCCAGAATTACCGGCAGGATACCAGGGGACTCTGTAATGAGGCCCTAGATGTCCACCTATCATAGCTTAAAATAAGCAAAAGAATGCTTTGCATAACACTCTGTATTGCCAGCCTTAAAGAGACCTTAGGAGGAGTCCCAGAAAAACAGGAGAGGAGCGAAACACTCAGTGATGAAGTGATGCAATAGTTGGGGGAGGGGGTGGGAAGGTTATTATGGGTACAATCAAGAAGAACATGAGGGCTCTGTGTGGGTGATCTCCCCCCATTAAAAGGCCAGAAGTTTTTTGTAATCTGGGAGGATTAGCAGGGGGTGGTTATGATGTGATAAGTCATTTATAACGTGCCTGTACACAAGTTTTAATGTTGAGGTTCAGAAAACAAAATGTTAACTACAAAGATGTTTTGTCCTGCAAGTTGGGAAGAATACACAGTTGTGATTATAGCCAGTACAATGATTTTTGAAATGCCTTAAAAATATTTAATATTTCATCATAAAAGGATCATCATAAAAATGTTCTAAAATAAAATGTTTATAACCAGGCAGAAGCCCTAGCTCAGTGAGTCAAGAACTTGCTTCCAAGATCTTTGCGTCAACTGCACTTACCAGGCGTGATTTCTGGCCAGTGGACACAGGCTTTCTTTATCCCAAGATCAATAAAATGAACACGATTGACATGAGTAATAACAACACCTGCTATTTACAGTGTTATAAAACGGCGGTAGCAAGTGCTGTGTAAAAAACAGACTATTGTTATTTGAACAGGACGTCCCTTGACTCTATGGTGCCTGCCAGTCTCTGGCCTATGATTCTTTGGGGGGGTGAAGTGCGAGGTTGTGACCCTAGAGACGATTGTATGGCCACTATCCAGGTGTGAAATCACAGGGACCTGGAACGTGGTCCAGAAGTTTGACTGAGGGAGAAAAGTCTTGGTCTGGAGGAGAGCCAGTTGGTACCAGGCGATTTGGATCTTTTTGCAATATGTTGGCAGAAGGATAGAAAGCATCAGCAGAGGCAGCAACCAGCAGAATACACGGTCTTAACTGGTGCATTCAGGAACTTAGTGCCCTCCTCGAGTGGTGAGTGGGGCTCAGGGGGTTGCAGTTGTGTTGCTGCTGTTGCTGTTACTACTGCTGCAATAAAAGGCATAGAATAGTAATGGAAGAGATAACATGTGTTTCTTGCTCAGTGAAATGTTTCTGCTCCAGATATAAGAAGGCAACACCTCAAGCACAGGCGCGATGCTACTGCTCAACATTGCCTGTTTGACGGAATCCATCGCCCAAGCACTGCAAGAAGCTCCTCCTGCTCCTCCACTTCAGCAGCAAGATGGAGGTCTGCCCCAGGACTAATTACAGACCACCTATTTGACATTAGGAAATGCTGAAGGCCCAGTAGACAATGAGGTTTCCATGCCATTTCATCGCGGGATGTTTTTTCACGGGGGTTTTACAGCAGAAGTTTAACAAAATAAACTCATCACATTTTTTATTGTATTATTTTGGGGGGTTCACCCCACAGCCCTCCATCCCCTTTAATTTTTTTGCTATTATCAAACACCCACACCCTAAATATATATTTTTCGAACCCCCCCTAAGAATTCAATGAGATACTTTCATTAAAAAAATTGCGGTAAAACCCTCCGCGAAAAAAAAATCCCACAATGTAAGGACGTCGTACCGACAATGAGATATCTCAGGCTATGGGGAGGATGTAATTATTTGCAAAATAAATGGAGAAGGAGGATGGGAAGCTGGTCTTTGCTTGTGTGTGTTGGGATGTAAAGGTGGTTGCAATTTCAACAGTATCTCTAAAAAGCTTTTTCATGCAATTAAAGAAGGTTCCTCATGCTGCCTTTCCTTTTTTGTGAGTATCTTAAAAACTTCTCGATAAAAGAATGGAAGGACACTGAAAAATCTTACTCACCCCCATACCTGATGAGGGGTACTCTTAGAAGGAGGGGTCCATTCCAGTTATCCAGGTAGTACCCAGATAGACTCACAATGGTAATGTTGTATTCGGCAGGCTCATTCCCCCACAAAAGCAGCTAGCCCACCCGACACTATGCGTCGAAAAGTAGAAAGTGCCGCGAAAAGAACTTATTTTGCTATCAATCAAATTACTCACGCAGGATCCTCTTCATCTTAGGCCTCCCCATTTTCTGCTGGTCGTTACAGCACCTAAAAAGAATGTCTCAGTTCTGCAGGAAGTAACTGAATGCCAGATTCCCTTTCCTGTCAGATATCAAATAAGGTATTATGAGGGCACCCTCATCTGGAGGTCATTTCAATATATCGGCAACATGCCATTTGTGGCTCCGCAACTGGAATGCAGAAACAGCACACAAAACACCCTTAAGATGGCTGCCATGTCTAGGCCACATTCTTTTTGGTCCTCAATTGTTTTCTTTCCGCAAAAAATGCTTCACAGCTCACAAACATGCCTTGTCATATTCGGTATGGGGAATATCCTCTTGCACCACCCTTGCAGTTTCCCCTTGCTGGTTCGTCCCCTTTCATTAGGATATTTATGTGAGGATGACATAGGAGTTCCTCAGTGAAAGCTCGTCCTTCAGTCCAGCTTCCTTCACAACCTCCCACAGCATGACAATCTGTCAATAAAAGATCAGGAAGTGTGGCCAGACTGGGTGGGCAGATACAGAATTTCAAGGAAGGTCATAGGGTATTATAGATTCCTGGGTCCAAAGGATTGTATTATATGTGTATTGTATTGTGTTTATTGATCATGCAGGTGCTTCAAACAGAAATGTGTACAAAATCAATTGACAGAGAGCAGGGCAATCCAAGTCACAGAGTATTATATATTCATGGGTCCAAAAGATGCACTGTATTTGTATTGTACTATATTTATTGAGGATGCAGGTTTTCGCCGGAAGCATATGGACAAGCAGTTGACAGACAGCAGGGCAATCCCGAGTCCAGTGACAGTGACAATATAGGAAGCAAGAGATTTTTGAAGGTCGATGGATGATGGAGGAATAATAGTACAGATACCAGTGACATGATGGAAACATGATGCAGACAGGCTATACAAGGTTATAATTTACAGGGAGTTTAGAAACAGGAAGGTCAGGGAAGAGGTATAATGCGGGAGTAGGTGGAGTGAACACCTTCTAGGTTAAGGAGGGTGAGGTTCAGTGAGGACTTGAATGAAAAGATAAAGGTTTTTAATGTGAATAGAAAAATAGCTTCAGTGAAGTGGGGCCCGGAAGTAGAACGAAGAGAATTGAGAGAGAGCATAGGGAGGAGGAGACAGGGCTATTAGGAAGTGAACAAGTGTGGCGAAGTGTGGTTTAGTGTAGCAAGAGGTGATGGGAAGCAAGTCCATGCAGTGATTTAAAACGAGCAGTTTACATTTAAGGAGAAATTGAGTTCTCATTGAGAGTCAATCTCCATTAATGCAGTATTCGAAGGTGGAAGAAGAGCAAGGACATTTGCAGAGGGGAGATGTGGCAAAGTTTAGAGCCTTGTTGAATGGGGAGAAGCAGCAATTTTATAAGCCAATGAGGAGTCTGCGCAGTTGCCCAGGATGATAAGTAGCAAGGTTAGAATGAGGGTTTTGGTGGAGTTGTAAATAAGGAAGGGGCAGATTTTTCAGATGATCAGAAGGTTAATCCAAGCTGCAGTCGCAGCATGCGTAATAAAGTGATGTAGACTGCGGTTGCTGTCAAAGAGGCCCTAAAGGTCCCAAGATCAGGGGAGGAGGCGAGTAAATCAGGTGGAAAGGAGATGGGACATCAAGGGCAGGAAGGTATGTTACTCCAGATTTAGAGGTGCTCAGCATTATTCAGTTATACGACAGAAAGGTCCTAGTAAGCACAGGAAAGGAGAAGAAGTATTGGGTACTGTCTGCCTGTGATGGATTCGACCATCCGCACGGGGAGTGTGAGCTCGCCTGCGCTTTTTTTGATGATTTTTTAGGAAATGGAATGATGGGAGAACAACCTCCGAAAATGTGTGGTTCTAATCCGCACACATTTTCTAATGCTCGCCGCACAACAAACACATAGTCCAGTGTACTCTGGGGCACACTGCCTAGAGGCGCCATCCTCCATGTCACATTTATTTGATAGGTGACAGCGAGGGGTGCACAAAAGCATCCAGATGAGAAGGTAAACACCTTTCTCCTCCCACGGCCAGCCTAATTAAATATCAAAGGCTCCATGGATCCGCCCTGTTCTATTGTCTAGGTTCTGTGTGGTGGCGGTGCATATTGATGAGAGTTAATTGAAGTAGGCCTGCGAATAGACCTGGTCACAGAACTTAACAATGGGCAGGAAAACCAACATCTCTTTGATATGCAAAGTGTCAACTTGAAGCTAGTCCCCATCCCTCTGTATGAAGGGCAGTGAATGGCATGTCTAGGTCCACTACTTACCTTAGGCAACCCTGCAGAGCGGACCCCTTTCAGAGGGAGAAATATGTGATTTAAGGGAGACAGGAAGTATGCTTTCATCACAAACGTCAAGGGAGACCTGCACTTTGATCAAGATCCACAGAGGGCTCAGTTAACCAGAGAGACACTTTGATCTACAATAGACAGGAAGATGGGTGGGATTTAGGAGTACATGTTGTCACCTCTTACCTTTCCTGTTGCAAAGCACTCTGGTCCTGGTGGGGACCTCGGATTGGTTCCTTAAGGTAGGCTAAGCCTGCACCAATCACGGGGGCCTATTTGGCTTTAAAAGAGTGCTGAGCTCCTCACTTAGCAGATCATCAGTAGGCTTCACCAGAAGCAGGAAAGAAGAACTCAGCATTGGTCCCTGGCTGAAGGTACAGTCTACCTTACATGAAGGAAGGCCAGAATGTCCAAGAGGGAAGCAAGATCCCTCTCCTAAACACCTCCCAGGGAACAGAGGGAGATACCAGACTAAGAGGACCCATCCAACAACTTCAGAACCCGTATCCAGCAAGCACACATCGTGCCCTGCTTGGTTCTGCCAGAAAGCTTCCTATGTGGGAAGTGCCAGAGAGTCTCTGAACAAAGGACAAGGCCTTTGCCTGCAAACACTCTCCACAGCTTTGGGCCATCCGCCTTAAAGGATGACACGAGCCCTGCGAAAAAGCTATGAGGAGTGCCACAAAAAGCATCAACCAGCCTCCATCTTTTAAGGACATTTTCGAAGCAGTTGAGCCCTCGAACTGCAACTGGCTACACCACTGACTGTTGTCACGCTGCAGTCACTAAAGACGTCCGAGATGCCTCGACCAGCGTTCCAGATCCGCCAACCAGCACAGAGACAACAATTCTTGACCGAGCCGCCGTGTAGGCCAGCCTTCAGCTTTCTGTCCACCCTCACTTGCCGAACTGCATGCTGCCTGATACCCGCAGCTGTCTCCCATCTTGAACTCTGTCACAATAGCTGCAAAGTATCCTGGAACCGACTCGACGCTGTTGAGCATCAAGAACATCTCAAGCACCAGGTACAGTGTGGTTCTGTCCCCCTGGTTCTTCTCTGAAGGCCCCGAGTGTCATTTACGACCCCTCTCTCCCTTGGTTCTGAAGCCAAATAACCTTGAACAGTTAGACTGATTGTTTTACCAACTACCCTCCTGTCAGTATCCAGAGTGCATCCCTTTCCTTCATGAAAGTGTCTGTCCTCTGTGTTTCTTTACAGGGTGGATTGCATTTTGTAGTGCACTAGAACTGTCTGTTGTAGTAATAATAAAGTAGATATTTGTATACAACCTTGACTGGACAGTTCCTTTTTTCATTGGGTAATCCACGACCTTGCCGTTCCGTCCACGTTACCAAAATTGGACAAGGAGGTTTATAATTTGATAAAAGGAAAATTGTATGTGTACAACCATTTTAGAGTGCGCTATGACCACTTCAATCAATGTAACGGTAATCTGCGTCACCAGTTACTCAAGGTCTGCCCAAAAAGTGGTGATATGAGGATGTTTAGAAATCATCAGACACTAACTTTCAAGTCTTTGTATTGATCACAAACTTACCAGTTGCCATGCATGGAATTAACAGACACCAACACCAATTTGCTCAACTGGGGACACACTGACTAGTGCCCATGCAGGAATGGGGTACATCACATAACCATTATCTAAACACAATTGCAAGATCAAACTGTGCATCACTTGTGAATAACAATGACATATTGCTCTTGTTTGTTTTTCCTGCTGCTATACCCCCTTCACATTCGATATGACTTTGGGTATGTAACCTTACAATCTACTTATAATTGCACTATTTTCACAATTCTCGCTGTTTAACATACGTGCATTTTTGTGTGTGCTAATATCAATCATAATATCTGTGTTCACATGTACAAAATCAGTTGTGATACTTTATCATGATTTTATGGACATTACATCAGCCTTGAGGACGACTTAGGTTGAAACACGTGTCATCCGGGAATGTAACCCGCACATATGCAGAAAAGAGAACCTCCAATGTAATTTTTGATGCCATGAAGGACTACATTTCGGAATTAATCCCGCACTGCAAGAAATCCAAAGAGAATAGTTTACTGACTTCAAATTGAGAAACTAGCGTGCCAAACACTGGACCGACAATACTAGCAATTGAGGTTTGTAATTTACTTGTGTTTCCAATCTGTTCGGATCCCTTCTGGTGCACTAGATGTGTGGGGCTGATTGATGGTTTAGAAACCGATAGAGTGAAACAGTATCGAAACATTGGTCCCTAGACCACTGGTGCCCCAGAAGTTGATTTGTCACACTGCCCCGGTATCATAGGAAACCCTAAAAAGGAGATGAGTTGTTCCATGAAAAGGTGTAAAGGGTGACTAAAAGATGGCCAACATTAGAACCTTGTAGCATGTCAGCAGAAAGAGGGGTTGGGTCTGAGGTATCTGTGTTTCAATAGACATAGAAGGTCCAATGTGAGAGTTAAAAGCCTATCCATTTAACAGCAGGTCTCTGCATGCTAAAACCCTCCATTGTTCGAAGAAGAGGACAGTGGTCCACCATGTCAAAGGCAGCCCAGAGGTCCAATGGAAGATAGTTGAAGTGGTGTGCAGAGGAGAGAAAGTTAGAAACACTGATGATGACCATCACAGTGGAATGTCAGCATTAATAACCAGAATGGAGAAGGTATTTGAGACAAGGTGGAGATTCTGTTGAACATGAGATGTTCAAGGATTTTAGAGTAATGAGAGAATAGAAAACGGCCAATAGTTGGCAGGATTGTCAGGATCAGCTATTGGCTTTTTAAGGATTGGGGTATTTGTCCACTTGAAGCCAATGGAAATATGGCAAGAGAGGTTGGAGAGGAGGAAGAGATGGGAGCAGTTGAGAAGCACATCGTTCTTCACTGTTTGATGGGCAATCAAGTAAATGCAGGCACAGTATGGGGTTGCAGCACAGAGGATGGGGTAGTTCAACAGGAAGGTTTAAGTGGAAGGGGCCTACGCAGGAGGTAGTGAAGGGGGAGAGGGAAGCTGGAAGGGGGGGCAATAGGAGAATGGATCTGATCAATGTTAGATGTGAAGTATGAGGCAAAGCCATTAGCAGATAGGGAAGAGGAATCATCATGGCATGTAGTCTGGAAGAGAGCTTGCATGGATATGTAGTTTGATGATTGGATTAGTGAAATAGGAAGCTCTGGAAGAGTCAAGGCCTGTGATGAAAATGAGAAGGGCATACTTGTCATTGAGGACAAGAGTGGGGCTGCAGTGTTTAGACCACCTATGCAATTGTCTTTGCAGTTCTTGTATGTGTTGGTGGACTTGTTGGGGAATCCAAGGCTGAGGTGTAGGGTAGAAGGTGTTGAAGATATGTGAGGAATAGTGGAGGTCAAAGAGTAGACAGAGAGCAAGATTAAAGTCTCAGAATGCCTGATCAAGCGAGGAAGCCTGAAATTGGAAAGTAGGGCTCAGTGAGTACCTCACATCGGCCAGTCAAGAACTGTAGAGTCAGGGTTGAATTTATATTGTGTGATTGGAGGTAAGGGTGGGGGCAAGTGCGGGGGGATTTGAATAATCAAGTGGAGGATAGTGTGGTCAGATGCAGGAATGAGATTGAGGTTGGAAAAGGGGAGAACATGGGACAATGTCTGGAGAATTGCCCTGGGAGTGAGTGGGTACATTGTGAAGGGAGGTAAAGAAGTGGTCAGAGGGGGGAGAGTCAAATTCCATTTGGAGGGTAGGAGAGGTTTGGGAATGTTAAAGTAGCCCATGAGTAGGATCTGGATTGAAGTGGGCAATGAGCCACTGTGGAGATTGAGGGAAGAATAGAAAGAATTTAGAAAGCATGGGATCAATAGATAATGAGGATGATGAAAGGGGTGGGATGTAGTTGAGTGGCAGTGAATTCAAATGAATGTCTTATAGAACCAGATTGTGGAAAGGGAAAGGGGTGAAACGTATTAACCATTGCAAACCCATGTCTCTTTTGGAAGAGAGCGAGGAGTGAGAGGAGGTAGCAGAACCAGTTTGAAGGTCAGCTTGAGGTCACAAAGTCAGTGGGAGTGATCGAAGTCTCGTTGTTCCCAGTGGCTGACAGCAGGCAGACATGGAAGTCAAAGTTAGCAGTGATGAAGAAAGTTTCCTTGCTGATAGACTGGGCATTTTAGAGTGGGAGATTAGTAGGAGAGAAAGGCAGAACAGATAGAGTGCTGAACAGATCTAACCCACCTCCCTCCATTATCCATTTGTGTTGCAATTTTCATCGTGTTGACATTAGTGGCAAGCCTGCTATACCATCCTACGACCCACTACCCCCTGTTCCACCAGCTCCACGCTAGCTCCCAAATAATGTATACATGTTCCCTAACCAACAAATCCAAAAAGCTCCACATTAATGCAGCAAAACTGCCATTCCACAGAATGTGGTGAAACCGCTGTGACAAGGTGGGTGAGTACCATACTCAGTAGTAGGCGTGGAGGGTAGATAAGATTAGAGGAATTGGGGAGACCAGAAGACCACCTTTGGGAATTGCTGGAGGAAAACAGGGAGAAGAGGAGAGTATATAGGATGAGATTAGAGGGATAAGCAAATGGGTTGAGGTCCTTAGGGAGTCTGTGAATGGTAGTGATTTTTTTTTTTTTTATGACACGCTTCATACCAAAGAGGTTTGGAAGCTGGACTCGGGATTCGAACCCATGTTGCTCTGCTTCGTATTGCTTCCAGGACGAACGCGTTGCCACTGAGCTATACGACCCAAACGGGTGAGGAGTCACAGAAACGGGTGAGGAGTCACAGTAACAATATGGATTGTGAATGAAGCATTTTAAGCAGAGTAAGGGAGTAAGCAAATTAAAACATGAATCTCAGGCAGATAATGTGCAGTTGGAAACCAAAATGCAGATATTAAATACAGCACAATCAGGAAGCAATTTTGAGACACTCGGCATTAAGCGACCAATATGCAGGGACAGTCAAAAGTAAGAAGCACTACTTACAATATTAGATGGGAATAGTTTTACTTGCCGACAAGACCATGCTAAAGAGGGGGGAACGAGGAGTAATCCAGAGATGCAGGATGGACACTAGGATGTATCAGGCCCAAACAGGGCGAAACAGAGCCTGAGCTTGTCTGAAACTCCCAGCATGATGACGCCTCAGAGCAAGGCTTCAGGCAGCAGTCATCTGACTGCGGAAATCAGCGCACTACCTGCCTGACCCGCGGGTGGTGGGTGGGACTACAGCTTTAGACAGTGTGCGGCTCAAGTCCTGATTGGGGCGAGCAGTGCAGGAGACAAAATCGCTTGGGCCTAAGTAAGCGTGGCAGGATGATCATTGCTGAGGGATATTCTAATGATTTCTAAAATGTTTATGCTGATTCCACTGTTAGTCTAACTAACTTTGCTCTAGTGCAAAACACATACACTTTCAATGCATTATTGAATCAGGGCAAAGCATGCCTTAGTGCTTATACCATTCCGTATTAGCACTAAGGCAAACTTTACCCTGGTGCAAACATGCATTACAAGTGTATGTTTTGTGCGCTAGGGAAATGCTTGCCCTAGTCCCTATACCACACCCAATTGTTCTTGTCATGGTGCAAAGGCTTCTGATATGGACCCAATGTTTTTTGCACTAGTGCAAACTTTACCTGAGTGCTAATACCATGCGACGGTGCACTTGCAATGGTGCAACGTTTCTGTAATCTGGCCCCTGGGACACCCAATTGAATCCTCTCTTCCTGGATAAACGTGGCTATAACATGCTGGTCTGACTATTTTATTTTCAATCTTTTACACCGTGGTCCACATCATTTTGCCTAACTGGTTTATATCAATCGTAATATTCGTCTTGTGCATCGTGCATCATTCAGCTTTCTTCATGCTGATGTGTGTTGTAAAGAAGTGCTGCAGTTATACACCATCTCCATGGCACTCAAGAATGCCTAGGATGCTGCTATATCCATGACATGGGGGAACTCAGCCTTTTGAGGGACCTTGATCAGGGACTCACAGGGGGGTGTTCAGCTCCGCCAATCCTGGTGCCCGGTGGAGTTCAGCAGGGATCATTATTACCAAAGATATTCATCCCTTCGGTGATCTCCCGTGATATAATCATCTGAGGGTTTTGGGAGACTGTGGAGAAATAATAGACCATATGCCGTTGGCATGAGCTAATACTCAGTTCATGAGAACAGAGAGAATGCAAGAATGCATGGCTGGCCATTTTGAAAAGAATGCCTCTTAAGTGGCTCTCACTTAGTGCTTTCTCCATTGGGGTTAGGGAGTCCTACAACCCCTTGGGGCGGAGCTGGGGTCAGGGCTAAAGTGCACCCCATGTTTAAGAATTGTTAAGGCAGGCACTCTGTTGCCAGTCAAGTTTTCCTGCATTGGCTTCTCCTCCAAACGCACGTTTTCATGACTCCATCAATCTTCAGGGAGGCTGTGTTTGCTTTTTCAGGCGTGTCCTCATTTCTTTTTAAGGTGTGGCAAGTTATTTGACTCTAAGGATTCTGGTACTTGTATTTTTCACACTAAATCTTTCTTGCAGGTGGCTGGAAACAACTCCCTCCATAGCACAAATCTTCCCCTTGATGGGAGGAGGAGGAAAGCCATGGTTGTGGCTCTCCATTGTAAGGCATGATGGCCCTGCTGCTGCTGCCTTTTGAAAAGTGTGCTCCACACATGATTTTAAGCAGTTCCTAAATCTGCCTGCATTTCCATGTAGTGCATTTAGTTCTGGTTGTTAGAACCACGTGTATCCTCCAGTAGTCTCAGTGTCGTAGAAAGTTGCAACATGTAGGAACAATATATGCCAATTCATGCTGCTCTCCTTTTAAAGCAGGTGTGCCCAAATAAAACTCTGACTTCTGTCCAATAAGTATATGCTAACGTTGCCACTGTAAAACACGTGCGTGCCACTAAGAGTGTTATATGCAGAGTGATGAAGAGACAGGTATAGAATGACTAATAGAATGGGAAAGCACGTTCTGCATTTACTGCAACTGGGTAACCATCAGTGCCTCTTGAATGTTGGAGGTCTTATCTAATCTTTGCAAAACCCAATCCCTCAACCTTACTTGCACATACCCTGGGAAATGTTTTCATGGATTTGAGGTCCCCAGATGAGGTATATTCCATAAAAAGGGCACATGACCACCTAGTAGTCCCTACATTCAGACAGTCCTGGTTTTGCATAATGCAGGCTGGCGCTTGTAGTAGGGAATGTGTACATAAACACAGGTGACTCTGGGACGCTCCTCAATATTTTTGATGATTGAGAAATCTTGTTAACTGTGGTTCCTCGGTGGTCACTATTGTACGACCAAGGCTTGTGTGTGATATGCAGCATGGTTTCATGGAAACACCCCAATGAAAAATAAAACGTATGTATTCAATATTAATGCGGGGATTGTCTTTAAAACCAAATGTGGACACACTTTAACCTCAAAATTAAATGTAAAAAATAAGAGGGGAATGAAACACAAGGGCCCTCATTGCGAGGTTGGTGCTAGTCATGGCGCTATTAGCGCCATGACTAGCACCAATACCGGTACCACCACCGACTTGGTGGTATGGGGACTTACCGGTCTATTCCAACCATTGCAGGACCAGTAAGTCCTCATTTGAAAAGCCATTCCCCATTCCCATTTGAGCCCCCATAGGGCTCAATGGGAAATCGTCAATAACGGTACCGCAAATTGCGGTACCGTTATTGACCCCGGTATCCCTTTGCGGGTCCCGTCCATAATGCCTGGTAAAACCAGGCGGTAAGGGAGGGACCCGCAAAGGGACCTCGGAATAGGGCGCAAAAAGGGCTACCGGCACTGGTGTCATTACCGGTGCCCGGTATCCCTTTGCGCCCAGGTCGTAATGAACCCCAAGTAAAGAGGAGATGAAGAAAGTATGACTTTCACAGTAATATTGCTACTCTTATTTAGGGTAATATTTTTCAGGGATTGAGCACATTCAGGTTTGCAAATTGAGTTTTCCTCTGTGAGCTGGTTTTCTCACAATGAACAAGGGCAGCAGCAGTCATTCCCCCGACGTCCATTGATCCTTGTCCCTGTCCTATCTTTATAAGAAGCCCTGCTCCCCGTTACTAATGGTGGCAGCTTTTGGTGCCGGGGCACTGGGGATCCTGATGAGGCACTTTCATTATAAATTATACCAGGTGATTGACGGCTGTAGATCTTTTCATTGGAGGAGGGTGAATATTTTCTTTGAATGTGTGCGCTTGACCAGGGGTAACAAGGGAGCCCATGCCAATGTTGGAGGTTGGGGGTTGTCCCGCAAGAATATTTGTTTTATTAACGAATAAACATCCCTCTGTCAGCCACCACATGCAACCAGATAAACATTTTACATAACCTGGAGCATACACTAACAACTGCTTCTGACGACTTACAAAAATCTAACACTTCCAATTCATACCTAGCTCTATTTGTATTTGTATTTTATTTATTTGTAAAGCGCACCGGTCCCAAAGGCATCTGGGCGCATAATCTTAGAGAGCAAGGTTACAGTTATATACAAGAGACAGCAGTGCGTAGCGCAACCAGCTTACAATCAACACGCTGCTAAGACTACAGTATGACAATAGTAAGTACACAGTAATATGCCGTCAGCATGTACAGTCAGGGGAGACAAATGGCTCGCTTAAAAACTGAAGTCACGCAAGTGTGGGAGGCTAGCAAAGACAGTATGATAGCAATAAATTAGGTGCAGGAGATATATACAATTAATCATTCAGGCATTAAGAACGCTAACTCCTTGACAGAGTGCAGATTGAATAACCGCAAGGTAGTGTCGGTGATAGAGCGACGAGTATCTCAAATGTTTTGTGCAGAGAGCCATATTTTGGTTTTATTCTTGAATAGTTGGAAGGATGGCTCAGCTCTAATACCTTTTCAGATTTGCACACATCGAGATTGCAACAACACAAACTTACCCTGCTCCTTCTACTCCTTCATTGTGGCATTAGCCACCTCTTGCAGATCCTGAAGCACCAAACACCATGAAATGGCAGATATTGTGCTATACAAGACCCAATAACATAACAGAATTACAGGGCACGGCACAGGTCTATATACTCATTCTTCTGTAGGGAAGAGCTCTTCCTAGCCCAATAAACTCTGGTGACTGGCAGTAGCAGGAGATGGGATGAATGTTGGATCACTTTACTAGAATCTCTGGTGATCTGACCAGCTGCTGAGATTATATATATCCTTCAGTTAAATCAAGTGACAGGTAACTTTAGCAGGACCAGTGCTACAATAATCTAATTCTAGGTGACAGCCTGGTGGGACCTCCAGCAGAGGAAAATGAAGACACCATTTGATCCCTAAAACATTACATTTGTCTCATTGTTAGAAAGGCTTTTTATGAATAGCATGAACTTAATCACTTCTAGGGGCTCGCAATGTTTGCATATGAGTGTTAAGGGCGGGTGGCAATTTACCTTCTGTTTAAGGGTGGTGCGACGAAGGTAAGGGAGATCCGTGCCAGAAGCCACCTTGGTGTTGTGTCCAGACTATGCTTTTAGAACTGTCTTTCATTAAGTCCTCGGACAGGAAACTTACAATGAAACTGTGCAAATATGATATGTAGAGTTCATCCATGGAGAGTGTATTTTTAGTTTCCGATGAATCTCATGGGCAATCATTGGCCATGTAACAGCCAATGAGATTATTAGCATTTAGCTTCTGCAGTTGATTCTTTTCAGGTACAAAAGGGGTCTTCTATGGAGAAGAGTTGTTGCCTTTGTGAAGTTCTTGGTCTCAGATGATAAGGGTTGGGGGTGCTCATCTGCACTGGAGGCACAATCCATATCTATATTGCAGCCTGCACCTCAACCCATCAGCTGTCCAAGAAGACTGACAGTAATTGCAGGTTTTTGTTTGCAATCGCTAGGGAAATATTGATACACCTACCCCTATCAGGCTACCTGCCTGTTCCCTTCCGCTCTTCTTTCTGGATCTTCTTTCTGGATCTAGAAAAATGACATCTAGACCTGCAATTCAGTGAACATGTACTAGTGCCTTCTGAATATGTTTTGCCCACCTGGCAACTTGCTCACATGGCCATGGCGAACACAATATCTTTGCATTGCATTTTGGTGTCAAACGTTGCTAGAGTGTGGGTGTGTGCGTGTGTGCATGTGTGTGTGTGCTTAAAAATATACATGAAACCCAGAAATTCTAGGATGGGGAGCCTGTTGGGTCTTGGGGTGGGGGGGCAATCTGCCGGGTGCCAGTCCCTTCTTTCATAGGGCAGCAGCAGTGACAGAGGGCATGGATTTGCCAGAAGCGTTGATGAAACCATCCTGCGCTAGGATTTAGGAACCCAAAGTATGCCATGGTGGGCTATTGTTTTGAGGTACGTGGCAGGATCAGGGTGTTTCCCTACTGTCCTCCTTTTGAATAAGCCTTGCCTCAGTGATGTGTTTTCTTGTGTTGTCATAGCCATACATGGCTTAAAACCTACTCCACTTGAAGCACGTGACGATATCAGTTTCTCTGGCGTTGGCCGAGCTTAAATTTCGTCGCATACTATGGTTTGGCACATGAGAAAACAGAAACTGACAGGTCGCCATTATCCTATGTTATATTATGTTATCAAATGTGTATACTACGACCCTCACCGTACCATACTGGTCTTCTGATGCCCTGAACCTTGCCCAAGTGGCAGTATTTTGTGACCTTTTGCCAGGATGTCCAAAGACCTTAGTCTGTAGATGGTAAAGAGGAGGGATGGGTGAGGGATGGGGTTGGAAAGGTGGGTTAGCCATCAGACGAGCACAAACAGAAGGGAAAAGATAAGTGGGATGAGCGCGGCCCTTGTGGTCACTGGCGTAGCAGGGCCCCCACAGCCCCCGCGGTGCGGGCGTTCCCACCAGTACATGTTCTGTGAGGGGGCCCACTCAGGGAAAAAGTCTTTTTTTTAAATTACATTTAAAAAAATAAAAAAGGAAAATGAAATCTTGTTTTTTAAGTCACTTTGCCTTCATAAAGACATTACAATAATTTATTTATGAAGGCAGAGTAAGTTCAAGAGAAACTCTGCCTTCATAAAGAAATAATTTCTGTAACAGAAATCATTTCTCTATGAAGGCAGAGTGAATTCAAAAATAAACTATTTATTTTTCAAGTCCGAGGGCTGCCCCCACCCCATGACTTGGAGGCCTCCAGGATGGAGGCATTCATGTCATGGGATGGGGAGAGCCGTATGACTTAAAGAAGAAATGGTTTCTTTTTGAGTTCCATCTGTCTTCATAAATAAATTATTTCTGTTACGGTTCGGTCCTTTAACGAAAATAATTTCTTTATGAAGTAATAGGGCTCCACCCCGCCCCATGACATTGAGACCTCAAGTGTTCCTGTGTGCTTTAGGGAGCCAAAGGCCTCATTCCCTGGACCAACAGATTAAAGGTAAGAAAATTAATGTTCTTTAAATGTGGATGTGTGTGTGTATGTATGTATATAATGTAATGTGCATGAATGAGTGAGTGCATGATATATGAGTTGCTGCTGGGGTGTGCCTGTGTGAGTGTATGGTGAAAGGGTGCACACTTAAATGTATAGTCGGCCTCCTGGGTGCGTGTGCCTGTATGGAGAAAGGGTGCACACTTTCTTTCACTATGAAGGCATCTTCATAGAGACGCTTCCGGGCCAGGCACGCAGTACAAATAAATAAACTAAACTAAACTAAATTTAACTGTATGGGTGGCCACCTTGGTGTGCCTGTATGGTGAAAGGGTGTACACTTAAAAGAATCGGTGGCTGCCTGGGTAGGTTTGTATGTTGAAAGGGTGCACACATAAATGTATGGGTGGCTGCATGGGTGTGCCTGTATGATGAAAGGGTAGACACATAAATGTACGGGTGGCTGGGTGCGTCTGTATGTTGAATGGTGTGTGCTTGTGTTCAGGGGCACAACAAAACCTACATTTCAGGGGGCTAAGCCTTCACATGTGGGGAGAGGTGCTAACTTCACGGGTGGTGGGGGAGGGACAAATTTGTTTGTGTGGGGGCATCTAAACTTCTTTATGCATTCTAATGAGACTATTCTAGTGCAGCTTCAATGTTACAAGCAATTAACTCTCTCCTTTAAGGTTGAAAGCACCCACTTATGGACCGCTGTGAGAATGAGCCGTCTCCTGTCCCCTCTCTACCCTTCGACTCACTCCCCTGGTATGCAAGTACTAAACCCACATCACGATTTCAATTGGCTAAAAAATTAAGCATTTGAATGCAGGTACTAACCGTGTAATGCTTTACATTAGCAATTGCTGGGCCTTTCATAAAAGCGAAAACCAGGCGCCGTTTAACATCTGTGTCCTGTTGTGTGTGGC
Source organism: Ambystoma mexicanum (assembly GCF_040938575.1). Lineage (NCBI taxonomy): Eukaryota > Metazoa > Chordata > Amphibia > Caudata > Ambystomatidae > Ambystoma > Ambystoma mexicanum. The sequence continues at coordinate 370,201,735 of NC_090931.1, forward strand.
AATGGCTCTGTAGGTCAGCCAGGTCGAGCCAACATAGCCCAAAATTTCAGGGGTATGGGGTGGCTGAAGCCCATTAAGATCAATTGTGTTACACCACTCTTGTGTTTAATACCTTGATTACTTATTCGTAGTCTTAATTACTTCTCGCCCTATTCTTCCTCATCCAAGTACTGGGATGAGGTAGAGGGACATGGAGGTAATACCTGGCTTAGGTACCTGTAATCTTCACTATGCCTAGTCTCACTCTTCCTCATCCCAGTAAGTACCTATGAGGCAAGGTGTCTCATACATAAACACTGGGTGAAGGAAGAGGGACATGGAGGTAATTCTGGGCCGAGGAGCTAATTGTGGTGGATGGGGCAGAGGGTGGGAAGGAGGAAGATGTGTGGTGGGGTGCATTGGGGCAGGGATTGTGAGATACATCCAAATAGTCATCCATGTCCAGGCTAAGCAGGCATGATATGTGGTATTAGTGGGTAGAGAGGCATTTTGGTGCAGCCAATCTAGTAATTTCTTAGTTTGGCTTGCCTTGACTGGGCATCTCTGATAAAACAGTCCTGTTAAATGTAACTACCTGGCTAAATTGGCATGTAAGTGCTGCCAGTCTAGCCATTTCTTACTGTGCCATTGTATTTTATTTTGGGTATCCTTGTTAAAATAACCATGGCAAGTGTTATTGCTTCAACTGGCATGTTTGTGCAAATAGTCTAGGTATGTCAAAATGTGTCCTGGTATGCTTTACTTCAATATGTTATTAGGTGTCTAGACTGTTCAACATTGTGCAGCCAATTGGACATGCTTGAATTGTGGCATGGGTCTTTAATAGCCAAGCATTAAATTAAAGCATTAATGTTCCTGTGAACTGTTGGTGACTTCCATGCAATGGATTTTTGGATTGGTGTTGCCCTACAAAACAATTGCAAATGCTCTGGCTTTTTAGCCAGTTTTTCTCAGCAACTGTGCAGCATACTGCATTAAAACACATATTTATATCTTTCTCCTAGTGCAGTGTGTGGGGTACCCCTGCAGCAGCATGTTTGTTCGTACTGCGCAATCATGGTAACCTAGGTACGGGGTTATATAGCGGGGTTATATCACAGGCAGATAAATTGTTTAATGAAACAGATAGGTCTTTAGTCATTTTTTACAGAATTCTAAAGATTCAATAGATCTTATCTCCAGCGGAAGAGCGTTCCACGCTCTGGGTCCAGCAGAAAAGAAAGCTGCCTCTGTTGTTCTGACGGTGTGGCACTTATGTTCAGATAGAAGGGACAGATCGTTTGACCTAAGAGCTCTTGTGCTAGTTCTTAAAGGTAGTAACTGTTGTAAGTAATCAGGCATCTTCCCAGTTCTGCACTAATGAACAATAGTCAAGGTACGTAATAGAGCTCTAGCAGACACAGGCAGCCAGTGCAGCTCACGTCTTGCTGGTGTGACATGATCTCTATGTTTGAGTTTCATAACGGCTCTAATAGCCCCATTTTGACAGATTTGCAGCCTGTTGCTTTCAGATTTGTTAATTCCCATAAGAAGACTCGAGCAGTAGTCTATTTTGGAGCCTACTATTGCTCTTGCGATAGTTTCTGCATTGTCCTGTGAGATAAGAGGCCTTACATGTGTTAAAAGTTTAATGTAGTATGCACATGAAGAGACAAACTACTAACATGCTGTTTCATAGACAGATGTTGGTCAAAAGTCACTCCTAAAGTTTTTACTTTTTTTAAAGGTATGATGGATTCTTCACCCAGTTGGAAATTATCATACTGTGGGCCAAGTTTCTGACCTGAGGGTGTGGGTGCCCCCATAGCATGGCTTGCCGGGGGGCCCCCAAATAGTGAGCTACGCCACTGCTCGTAGTGATAATCGAGAATCAGTTATTCTCAGTTTTGGCTACCTGCTTAAGCCCCAGGGCATCCCTTTGGGAAGGCCACAAATCTTCATGGCGGGTGAACACTAGTGCTCTCTTCCTTTGGGGACCCCTGACCCCTTTTGTAATTCATCCTCAATTGGCCTAAATAACAAGATGGCTGTGGCTATTTTTCCCCAAGTCAAGTTGTAGTGTCTTTCTTCTCTACAAGTGAATTATTTCTGCATCGAATTGCCTATGTTTGCTGTGTTGGGACTGCACTGGTTGAGCGGATAGACAGCACGGGTAGGTGCCTTCCCCACTCCTTTTACCGTGGGTTCGGGTTTGTGAATTTAAGAGTCAGTATTATGAGACTTAAATAACAGCTTTTATAACTTGAGTTCAAAGGGTTAAAGAAACTGTTCCGGACTCCCACTCAGACTGTTAAGTTGATTAGTTCTTTTAGCGCTAAATTCAAATGTAAAGACCAGCATGCCCTATGCCATGAGCAGCATACCCCCAGGCATGACCAGCATGCCCCTCTGCCATGACCAGCATGCCCCTATGCCATGACCAGCATGCCCCCAGCCATGACCAGCATGCCCCCTGCCATGACCAGCATGCCCCCTCCCATGACCAGCATGCCCCCTCCCATGACCAGCATGCCCCTCTGCCAGATCTCCCTTTTTTCTACCTTGATCTGCAGGTTGCAGGTTCGAATCCCGGCAAGGCCAACCCAGTCTTTCATCTTTCTGAGGTCGATAAATGATTACCAATTTCGGTTGGGTGATATTGTATGTAAATATGTGCTCTGTAAAGTGCTTTGGATTAAGGCGCTACATAAATAGCCCATCATTATCATTATCAGTATGCATGCCTCTGTTTAGTATTCTCTCTTCAATGGCCCCACTGCACACATCTTCCTACAACCCGTCCTCCTACCACCTTCTGTAGCTCCTCTTTTCTATCTCCCTCTTTTCTGTTCCCATTTTCACTGTCCACCTGTTGCCTCTACATGCCACACTGTCCTATCTCCCTCTTTCACATTAGCATGTTATCAGGCCGCTCTCGCTTCTTCCATTTCCCTGCTCCAACTTCCAAACCCTTGGCTTCCTCGGCCTCTCTTTCTTGCCCCATTTGTTTCTATGACCTTTCCAGACCTATGTTTCCTTTTTCATGACCCCCCTTCCTTGCGCCATTACCTTGTCTTCCCTTCCCAGATCCTACTGGGATGTCCTCAACTCAAGGCCCCTCTCACCTTATTTTCTTTTGCCTCACCCGTCCGTACCATTTCTTCTTTACCTCACTTCCATGTACCACTGTGTCTTACATTTCCCTACTCCGCTCATCCTTTCTGTCCTTATCAACCCTCCCCCTTTTCCACTCCTTTCACTCCAACCCCCAATAGCCCTTCCGTGTTTGCCTAGGCCCCATTCCTTGCCCCACTAATCCAGTCTTTCGTCAATATCAATGCTCACTGCCTCTCTTGTTCCTTTCCCTCTTTCCCCGCCCCATCCAACCTTCTCCTCCTCTTATACACTTCCTTCTCCCCCATCTATACGTTAGGCGAGTATGTATATATAAATATATATGTCAATGTTTCCTTGACTCTCTAAGGTTACGCTCTGTATTATATGTATTTATGTACCTGTTGTACCTACCTGTGCTTGCATTGTAACTAAGCTATAAGATTTCTTGTACTGCTGCGCGCGGCTACCTAAGGATTTGGTGCGCGTTACCAAATAAACAAACAAACAAACAAACAAATAAACATCTGCCAGCTTCAATGCTTCCCTCGTCCACAGCCCCCTTACCTGCCCAGCTCACCCCTTTCCTGCTCCTCTCTTCAGCGGTCCTCAGCCACCTTACCCCCCAAAGGCAAATACTCCCTATTTCTCCATAGACATCTTCCGCCAAAAGCCTCTCTTCCGCTGTTCTTTCTGCCTGATCAGATGCATGGTCTCTTTGTGAACTACCAGAAGTGGAGATTACTAAAAGATACCTACTTTACAGATCAACAACAGTATCAACCGCATAAAAATGCAACCACAGGGACTGTCTGAGAATTACTTTTTTAGTCCCTAAAACATCATTTTACTGCCACATTTAATTTTAAAAATAAGGAGTCTTATGCTCCAAGTTCAAAGTCATAACTATCTTAACTAAAGCCCGGGTCAAGTGGCCCCCTTTCCTGCGCTCTTTTTCTTAATCTTAACTTTAGCCCCATTGCAGGCCACCTTCTTTGCTGGCCCTCGTTTCCCTGCCTCCCTTTTCTGTATCCCTCTTTCCCTGCCTCCCTTTTTTGTATCCCTCTTTCCCTGTCTCCCTTTTCTGTATCCCTCTTTCCCTGCCTCCCTTTTCTGTATCCCTCTTTCCCTGCCTCCCTTCTTTGCCGGCCCTCGTTTCCCTGCCTCCCTTTTCTGTATCCCTCTTTCCACGCCTCCCTTTTCTGTATCCCTCTTTCCCTGCCTCCCTTTTCTGTATGCCTCTTTCCCTGCCTCCCTTTTCTGTATGCCTCTTTCCCTGCCTCCCTTTTCTGTATCCCTCTTTCCCTGGCTCCTTGCACTCCATACCCGTTCCTCTCCTCTATTTCCCTCTTCTGTGCCTTTGCCCCACCCCCTCCTGCCACCTCGCGGTGTCTCGCGTCTAGACAGCCCCCTTGGCTTGCCATCTTAAACACTTGAACCAGAATTAGTTCAGCTCATAAAATAAACAGTTCCAACAGGTCGTCGTCTTCAATTTGAAGTTAAACATTTCATGTTTTACTTAGTGCCTGAGGGTACACAGACAGACTGTAAAACTCGTGGCAGGTGTTTCTCTTTGTTCCCCCCCAAGACATGCCTTAAATAACATGCTTCCTTCCCTTTTAAGATGAAAACGATTTATAATTAGCTTTTTTTCTGATTACTGACGTTTTTTTAATATAATATTATTTTTCAAAATACACAATATGCATGTAAAATGACTTTTTTAAAGCCCCTGACACACACATTACTCAACCCTTGCAGACCTCGCCGTATCTCACTAGTGAAAACATGTATTTCAGCCTGATGTTTGTGTAAAGTCTGACTTTAAATCTAAACTATTCTAAGACACCAGACATCTCTTCAGTCACACGAAATAATACAAACAAATAACAGCGACTATTTATGTAGCACGCAGCACAAAGTGAATTGCCTTTAGGCGCTCCAATGATTGCATTAATCTCAGACAGAAAAAGTACTGAGGGGGCCCTGCTGTGATCCAAGCTTGTGACATGGAGGCCACTGAACATGTGCATAACCCACCAAGCTGTCTGAGCCGATCAGGTCAAATCAAGCAGCCATAGTGGTTAATTTGCAAAACGCATTGTTCTATATATTGCATTTGGGCTAATTTGCATACCCACAATGCCTTGCTGTTGTGGCTCAGAACTGGAGGTGAACTTTCAGCAATGGCTACTAGGGGCGCTGTGGAGTTTGTGACTTGACTCAAATGGATTTTTCTACTATAACCAATAAATAGACATTTCTAAAGGAGACTCACATGGTGGGGAGGGGCAGATTTGGGGTCTATTTACAGTATAGCAATCAATTGGTCTGTCTATAAGTAGCTACAGCCAGGTGCTCCACCCCCACCCCCCCACGATAGGCAGCATTAGGCAGGTTTCAGCATGACGTCAGCGGCAGGGGAGTGCTTCGGCGTCATTTTGCTGTAGCATTGTTTTCACAGTGCACGTCCATGTCGCTATTTGTTCTGCGCCCTGATTCCTTGTGCCTACGGCGCACGACCATTGTTTCCCTTTATCTTGCTGAGGTACACCTCCGTGATGACCTCATATTCTGTGCCACGATGCATTGCAAAAATAACGTAGCGCTTAAAATGACCCAGCATCCACTGGAGTTCACAATGGGAAACCGCAGGGGTCAAGCCGGTGCCAGTTCCTGGAGATCTGATCAGAGCTATAAATGGGTCTAGTTTCAAATGGAGTTGTGATGTGTCTGATAGATGCTCCCGTAGTTGTGCCAGTGTCGTATCCTTTGCAATTCTCCCCTTCCCCACATGATGGTGACTCTTAGCAGGTGATTAAAGCGCACTACGTTGGTACACTTGATCAAACAGGTGGCAAGCACCAACCAGCACTTCATGAGGACGACTTTTTCTGGTACACCAATCTTTCCTCCCAGTGCACAGTGTATCCGACTATCCTGCCGACATTAACAATGAGCAACTAATCTTCCTATCCCCATAATCACTATTGGCAGAATAGTCGTAAACACTCCACCCCTTGACATCCGTGCACTCGTCACCAATGCTTGAGTTTTGTCTTTCTTTCCTCTTCTACGTTAAATTCTTTCATTCTGGAGGAGAGGCGCCAGCCCTGCAGCATTCCCTCGACTGCTTGTTGTGGCCGAGGGAGTGCTCCTAGGCTGGTTTGAACTGTCAAAGGGAAACGGGAGTTTCCTTTGACATTTCAGTTCCCGAGTCACGCATGCTCAATGATCCATGCAAGGATAGGGCATTTTGCTTCCCCAGCCTTGGATGGCCCATTGGGAATGCTGGCTGGGTAACCGCCTGTTTATATGTGCGAGGGGTCGCTCCAGTGCCTCCAGACACATACAAACTGGAGCAGGTTGGCATATCATCAGCGCTCTAGATCCTGCTTGCGCATGAGCAGTAACCAGGAAGCTCTGTTGGCGCTTTCTGGTCCCTGCTCATGCGCAAGCAGGAGCCAGGAGAGGAGTTTGCAGCAGAGCTAACTTCCGAACCAGTAGCTGCGTCCAGTTAAGATTTTCATATGTTTGCATTATAATGTTAATGTGTGCATGAATGAGTGAGTGTATGGTGTATGGAGGCGCGTGTTTGTGCTGGACAGGGAGCGGGTGGAGAGAAGGAGTGGGGCTGGTGGCATACAGCATTGCAATTTTTCCTGGGCATCTGCCATAGATGCCCAGTAAAATGTCATCATCCTTTTTTTCATCAAGCTGCATTTGATGAAAGAACGGATGGTGTGTTATTACTTGGCTAGTCTGGAATTTTGCAGCAGCCAATCTAGCCATTTCTTTCTGAGGCATGACCTTTTTTACTTCATAGCAATGATCACTTTTGTTCTGGGCATCTATGATAAACCAAGCATGTTGTGTGTTACTTGGGAAGACTGGAATTTTGGGGCAGCCAGTCAAGCCTTTTCTTACTCTGGCATGAAATGTGTTACATTAATTTGATTAGGCATCAATGTTAAACCAATGTATGTGTTACTTTGCTAGACTGCATTTTGGGGAAGCCAGTCAAGCCCTTTTTAATGTGTGTTTTCTTCCTTCAAATTCTGGGTATCTATGATAAAGCAAGCTTGATATGTGTTATTTGGCTAGACTGCAATTTCCGGGCAGCCTATACAGCCATTTTATTCTGGGCATCTTTGATAGAGCAAGCATGTTAAGTGTTCTTAACTGTAAGGATTGGACTGCATTGCATAGCCTGTTAGGACGTTTTCTTATTGTGTCATGTCATTTTTAAGGCATGGCCAGTATGAGTATGTTCTTTTGTCGGGATAGTTATGTATATTGGCAGAGCCAACATGGACATGTTTTCTTATAGTATCATTTCTGCCATTATGCGCAAAGCAAGTATGAATATGTTCCTATATAGGAATTCTGGCATGTAATGTTGCTGCAGAATGGAAGTGTATGGGCACAGCCAGTGAGCATTTTTTTTTCTAATGGCATATATGTGGGCAACAACATTATGAAAATGCCTTGGCAAATGCTCCTGTGCACTGTTGGTCACTTGCAGCTGTTGCATTTTTGGATTGCAGTTAACCTATAAAACTAATTTGGCTTTTTACTCAGTTTTTCACAAAAAGTGTGCTGTAAAATGCACCATTTTCACCCAATATAAAAAAATTATTGCTGGAAAGAAACCCCCCAAACTACATTTGGTTGATTTCTGCTCACTTGCTATGCTCGCACGATCTAGCATATTTGTGGAGAATATTTACACCCTTCAAATTAAACAATTCCCAAGCCGTCAATGTGTCCCACTTGGGCACGCCATAAGAAAAAAACGATGTTTGATAGCAGCAAGGTTTTGAATTAATCCTGAGAAATCGCATTGCTCTGGGCAAAAGTCCAATACATCGTGTTTCAGCCTGCTGTGCCATTACAGAAAGGCAAATCAGTCAGTCCAACCCAAACTGCAAGGTCTACATGAGACCACAGACAACCCTTGGTTAGGGCCCCAATTAATTCCACTATAGTTTCAATATTAATAATAAGTGAAGGATTGTGTTATTCTGATGATGTTTGAGCTTTATAAAAATTGGAAATAAATAAGTACATCTGTTCTTCTGAAGTAGTCACTACTACCTGCCCTTGCATCCTGAACTATGACCACACTTTCCTAATACATCCTATAGGACCACTGATTTCAGTTAGTTGTTGAGTCTGGCTTGTATTTAGGTATATTTATCTTGATATTTTAAAACAAGGCATTTTGGTCTGACCATCCGTAGCTGTTTTTTAATCTCTTTTAATGGATTAGTCAATAAATAATGGGGAGATCTGTTGTACAGTTCCTCACCTCAGTGTACCTTGCCTTGAGAGCTGATACCTGGATAAACACATACCAGGTGTAACTAGAGTTCAACTAAATTGACCATTTAAAAGTTACATATGAAGGGGAAAATGTTCTGTGTCACTCTTACTGGTAATGACAGTGTAATTAATGTGGGCCTTATCAACAAGTTTTAACTCAATCTACCTAACTTACAAAAGACATTCTATCTTCTTGCATAATATTAAAATATAATGTGTGTACTTTTGCTTGTGTTTCATACACATGGATCCACAAAAAGAAATTCTCTTTGCAGCAAGCATGTATATTTAAGGATGCAGAGACATTCAAAATGCATCTTTATTGATTGAATCACATTACGTTTATTGAAATAGCTTTGCACTATCGTCCGCCCCCACTCTCTACCCACTCCCCACCCACGTGCTGGAGTTCCTAGAGGAAAAGCCATCAGGGTCAGGTCAATCAATCTTCATTAATATTGTCTATGAATGTATTTATTTATTTACCTATTCTGAAAATAGAAAGAAAATGTATTCCTGGACAAGGTGTCTGCATACAACCCCCTTTATTTCTTCTTCCTGTCTTTCTGCTCTTCTTACTGTCCACTTTTGCACTTTGAGGTTGCAATTTCTTGTTTTGTTTGTGATATTTTTGTTTGTTTTTTTTAACCTACCTTCCACACTGAGGATCCATTCACCAAGCTGGAAATAACTTCAAAGTATTTATACTAAGAGAGGGGTTGAACACATTATTTAGTATAAGACATATATACAGAGCACATGTTTACTTTCTCCTCTCTGTTTTACTTTTTTATCCATTCCTACATTTGAACACTATAATTTTAACAGCAATACCCAAAAATGCATCCTTTCTTTTAAGCATCCTTACTTATCCTAATACAATAAAAATCAATGTTTATTCAGAGGTAACCTCAACTATGGGTTCAGGCGATTCCTTTATTTGTCTGAGAATTACACAGGGGTGACATTTCTTCAGCTGGTTAACTTGTACCCAGTACTCTTCAGTCTGATCCACTTTTGATATTACATTTTTGTAGGCAACCAGTGATTTTTCCTGTCTATAATCTCAAATGCTCCTTTCCGAGAAAGAAAACACTTCAGCTCATTAAATTGGTTCCTTTGGAAGTTATAGTGATAGACTCAGTCACAGATTTCATATTCCCACTGTAAAGTCTTAAGGTCATAGTATGTCTTACCGTAGGTTTCTCCAGGTTTCTTTGGGTATGAGATTTATTTGCATGTGCTGAAGGTGCTTTCAAATATTTGAAAGCATATTCATGACTGGTAGAGGCATCAATCAACGTCTGTTCCTGTGTTCAATATAGCAAACGCTAAGGTAATACCATTGTTCAAACAGTCATGAGTTCAAAGGGGGACATTTGGTTGGCTCAAGCAGGGGCATACCTCAGAGCCATCAGAACCAGTGATAAGAATAGGTTTCAACTGGGACTAGAATCCAACACAAACCTCTTTAGAATTCCCACATTTGTCTTGTTATATTGTTTTACTCCTTTGCTAGATGCCCGGGAGTAGGCAATATGTAGGTTCCTCTTGACTCCAGTGAGGCATCACTTCTTAACCATCACTGCACTGGTAAAGTGATTACCCCGATCAGATTCAATCCTTTGGGGAATTTCAAAATGAGAAAAGTTGTGATTGATGGCAGCAGTCTCAACCTTACAATTTGATGCTGGACAACATTCACTCAATTTGGGTACATTAACACCTTACACTTGGTTCAAACCATCAAGTACTTCTCAAGATATGAAGGTCGCCTGAAATCCTGTATTTATGAGAGAGAATAAGTCACACTGGTTCTGAACTTGGATACCACCAAAAACAGTGGTGGAGTCAGGGGGGCTGCCACCCCCTCTTGCTTCCCCCTGGTGCCCACTGCGCCCCATATCCTCTTGCTGGAACCTTGTTGTCTGCCCCCCTTGGCACCAAAAGCTGCCTCCACCAGTAGCCACAAACCTCTCATCTTTTCTTTCCAATTTACAAAGAAAGTATACATTGGTGGACAGTTCTGAATGTATGTTTCCCATGCTTAGTGTGCAAGAAGCTGTTTCCCTACTACTGAGGGGAGTGATCCAAGAACCTGACATTTCTGACGTATTCCTGTTTTCGAACCAAGACCAGTGAGAGCAGCAGCCTCATGGGCCACTTCCTCATTTTCACAGCCGGAAATGGCCAAAACATGCAGTATTTTGAAGCCGCATCAGATTTTATCCCCACCGCGGCTCGTGGAATTCTTGCAGAAATATCACATTCAGTAATTAACAGACTATTATGAGATCAAATACCTCATAAGTAACCCCCCCCCCTTTACCTCCAAGCGAGAGATGGCGTTAAAAAATGTAAACTCCCCAGACATTTGTGTAACTTGTTTCCTGTACGGAAGAAAGCTCATGCACTTGCCTTGAAATAAAAAATAAAAAAAGTTTTGAAGGTGGAAAGTCAGAGTGGTGAAAAAGTAGACATTCCAGATGCCCACCATCTCACTATGTTTTCCTTGTGACAGAAAAGTCCCAGAATCAACCCTTTGAGTGCTACTTTATATAATTAATTTCCATCCTCAAAGTGAGGATGAACATGGAAGAGAACAGAAAAATAATGCATGGAGGTTTCCAGAAATATCACATGCTGCTTTTCTGGAAACCTGAATTTGATAACGGTGGCAACCCAGTGAATTCTTCATAGTTGGGTGGATTTCTAGAAATGCTGCATGTCATAATGTTAATTTCTATATCACTCATAAAGATGGAGAGGGCCCCAGACAGTAAACTATTGGGCGACATGCACGCTGGCCCCTAGAGGTTCACCCATCTATTGTGAGAATCATGCATGCTCTTTTCATCATGCCATAGACCCGACTATTGATCACCTTTTCAGGATTCTAAATGATATACAATGATTTATTCCCCAGGCACCCAAGTGAAGCTCACAGGACATCAGTATGAATTGCTCATATGTATCAGTGTTTACTGGACACTTTAGCTGCAATGAATCCCCTTGCAAGTACGGCATCCCATATGTTGTGACAGTGTTGTCTTGGAAGTCGCTGAATGCAGCAATGCTCTGTGCTGTGTGGAATCTTACAAGTTGGCTTCCCAAGAGTTTGGATTGTCAGTGCTTTCCTAATGGCTTCCGCATATAACGGTTCTCTGATATGGGAGCAAATCTGTGCCTTCATGTACCATTAGTCTGTGCAGTGTTATCCTACAGCCTGGATGTAAAAGTGTTCTACTCTAGGACGCACCTTGGGTTGTATCCTTATAGTCTGTGCCAATGTTGTCCAGAGGCTCCTGGATACATTGGCATTCTGTTCTAGGAGGAATTCTGTGGCTTTGCATTCTCATGGTTAGCCGTGGAGGCACCTAGTTACAATGGTTGTATGTTCTCTGGGGAATTCCGAGGCTTTATATTTATATATTTATTTATTGATCATTTATATAGCGCCTATACACTTGAAAAAGTGTTTCAAAGCGCTCCAATGCAGGGAGGCGAGTAGTTAAGCAACAGCATTGACATTCTTAATAGGCATTGAACCATTCAGAATGTGCAAGTGCTAGGCAGTTAGAGGTACAACATAGAACAAGAGGAAGATAACATAAATTACAACATATGACAAATATTACTGTACATGCCTGACGGTCATTGCAGCAAAGCAAGAGCTATACATGGAGTAAGGTGAGGGGAGAGGGGGGATGTTGGGGTAAAGAACGGACAAAACAATGAGACTATCATACATGCCAAGAGCATTTCTGATAGTGATAAGTGCATGTGATTTGTAGTAGTAGAGGGGTCAGGGAGGGAGGATAGCGGGGAGAAGATGGGAAGGTTATAGGTAGAGCAAAGGCTAGACAAGGACAGGGGAGGGGAAGGGGAGTGAGGGGATGTTGAACACACCATAATGCAAAAGTCCAGGAGCATACACAACAATGCAGCAATGGGGGTGCATAGATGAAAAATCACCAAAGTGTGAATGTCCATGAGCACACACAACAATGCAGCAATGGGGGTGTATAGATGAAAAATCAACAAAAAGTGTGAATATCCTGGAGCACACACAACACTGCAGCAATGGGGGTGCAGAGATGAGAAATCACCAAAAGTGTGATGCCAGGAGCACACACAACAATGCAGCAATGGGGGTGCATAGATGAAAAATCTCCAAAAGTCCGAATGTCCAGGAGCACACACAACAATGCAGCAATGCGGGTGCATAGATGAAAAATCACCAAAAGTATGAATATCCAGGAACACACACAACAATGCAGCAATGGGGGAGCATAGATGAAAAATCACCAAAGTTTGAATGTCCAGGAGCACACACCACAATGCAGAAATGGGGGTGCATAGATGTAAGGTACAACAGCTACCATCAAAGCATGTCATGAGAAGGCGGATGTAAGTTGCCATGGGAGGTTGGATATACCAGAAGCTGAGAAGGACGGCAAATAACATGAGAGGGGAGAAAGGACATCAGGAATAGATTTGGATGTGATCTGAGGAGAATGCATGGCCCTCTTACCTAAGGCTGATCAACAGGGGAATGGTGCATGGAGTGGTCCTGTTCGGGTGAAGAAGCCAGAATAGAAGGTAGGTTGAGGTTCCTTCCAGGCCCGGACAGGGAGAGCCATCTCCCTTAGATGAGGCCCTTTGAGGGGGCTGGCCGTCACCTGCCGGTGCCAGATGAGCAGATGATTATGTTCTGGAGGCTGGCCAATCACAGCAAGCCTCCTCCATGGCCGGGAAGAAAGAAGAACAGCCATGGCCACACGGGGCGGCCATTACTGCAGGTCCTCAAGTGACATGGGATTCAATGGTGGGTGCACATCTGTGTGCAGATGGTGGCGGGAGGGAGCCAAAGCAGGGCAGGGGAAAGGAGGGGTCTGTGCCACTGTTGCCCTGGAGGCTCCTGGATCCAATGGGTCTATGTTTTAGAAGGAATCCTGGGACTTTGTATTGTTATTGCCTGTGCCAGAGTTGCCCTGGAGGCTCCTGGTTTCAGTGATACCCAGTTCTAGGAGAAATCCTGCAGCTTTGTATTGTAATACGCTGTTCCAGTGTTGCCCTGGGCACTCCTGGATGATATGGCACTCTGTTTTTAGGAGGACTCCTGTACATTTGTATTGTTTTACATCCGACCCCATCAGATTGGTCAAGTGGCTGAAATCAGAATTGTCCTTAAAATTCTAGAACCTGATACTTGGCTTTACCTGCAGTGGGGCTGTTTCCTGAGTTTCCCTTTGAATATCAAATGCTACTTAATTAACAGATCCCAAAAATCCAAACATTCGATGCTAGAAGTCACGATAACTCACTTCTATCCCTCAACTGTGCAGTATTCAATGTGCCTACCTAATGCCAGAGTTCTGTTACTGTTAGATTTATGGCATGTTATGCCTCTGTCCAGTCATGAGTCTTCTCCTATTAACATGCTCAGAAAGATGGAATCCCTGCCATATTTAGCCTGTCCCTATTTTCTTAAATTAACTGGGAAATTAGGAAAACTAGGTAGCTCAAAGTTTAAGCAGTGGCCTCTGCGATTTCTTTGACTATTAAAGTGGGTGATAGGATATGATGTGATCGGTTATTTATAATGCACTTAATACCCAGAGGTTTCTAAGCGCGGACGCTGGGATAGAATCTGTGGTGCTCTGTGTCGTCTTTCTTCCAAGGCAAACACTTTGCCCCTGAGCTATCCCCTCGGTCATTTTTTAAACTCTTTTTATTAAGTGCATTTGGTTAACAAATAACCTTTACACATGCATGTAAATCAGGATAACATAAACATAGAAAATACATAGATAAGGTCAAATAAGATCCTTGCTAAACAATTATATTATCACAATACAGGTACCTATGTTAAGATTTGTATCAACATTTTAAAGTTCTTTTAAGTTCATTAAAGATATAATTTGTTTCCATATATTAAAAACAGCATTTTGGAGCACATTTAACTCTGCAGTATAAACCTGAGCCCAGAATTGGGTCCCACCAATACTCTCCAAGTCATTACCATAATTGCAATAATTGAGACATAAATCGTTTCAAGTGAGCAGCATTGTGTTGATAAATGCTGAGTAGGTTCAATCGTTTTACCACATGATCTACATTGACACAATTCAAAGGATAATTTTATTCTCCAAACAACCACTGTTCATACAGTATAACGTTATCACCCTGTTCTAAGGGCTGGAACACTGGTAACAGCCCAGCAGCCGAGTTATAGGCCCAAGCGAGGCAAGGGCCTATAAGAGGGCACTGGGACGTTACCGCCTGTGAGAAGTCTATTAGCACCCCGGGTTACCAAAGCGGTAAGCTGGGGTGTTAAAAAAAGTATTCTCATTCAAAGGACGGGACACCAAGCGCGTCTCTGTCATTGAATAAAAATACTTCACTAAGATGGCTGCCATGGATGGAGAAGAAGGGGCTCCATGCGCGGTGCGCTGCTGTAAACAACAGGTAAATGGGGCTGGGTTGGAGGAATAGGAGGCAGCAGGCGGGTTCTGTGGAATGCGGGCTGAGATTAGAGGTTTCAGCCCACGATGCACAGAACCTGATTCGCTGCGGCCCCCTACCCCGGGTGCTAATAAATGTTCTTAAATGCAAATCAGTGGTATGACTAACATTATCAAAAGTTACCAAAAAAGGAAAACCTTGTTTGGGGTAATCCTTGTATACCTTTTTTGATGGTATGAGGTTTAGGCTGTTAATGCAATTCCTGATTTGAGACTGCTTTACAAGCTATTTATTAAAATCAAATGAAGTGAGTGTAGGATCAGTTGTCAGACCACTACTATTATTAAATTCCTGGCATGTAAGGATACAGGCTTACAAGGTCTTATTACAATGAGGTTAAGTACTGCACAAATCTGTAAAAAAAAGAAAACAGTGTGCTTCCAGAATACATTAAAATCTTATAATACAGCACACTGTGATTCATTTTAACAATAGTGTCAAGCAAGAATAAACCTAATTCCAATCTGATTATTTCAATCGATATACATTGTGGAAGACCTTGCACCTTTCTCCACATCTTTCTTTCTAGTGATTTCAACCACACCAATTGGAAAATTGCTGTAGGCTATGAGCCCATAGACTATTCCAGGAACAACACATGTCCTATATATCTGTAAAAGACCTTCCAATGAGTAACCACCTTTATGCCATAAAACATTTTTTATCTTAGTGAACCGACACAAGGCTTTAGAAGTGATATAGCTTTATAAATGTGCTGTAACAGCTTTGGTAGCCAATAATACTCCCAAATAGATTTATGCATGAAAAACCTTAATCGGGGGTCCTTTCCATGGACCGAACACAGTTTTTGTACATTTCCTTGCTAGTGATCCTCATGGATGGTTTTAGTTTCGGTCATATTTATTTTTAATTTATGTTCTTCTGAGTATTTTGCCAGAGCCATAAGAGATCTTTGTCAGCCAATCGGCATCTTGTCCAGCAGAATATTATCATCCGAATAACATAAGCAAGGAATAGAGTGGTAATTGATTTTGGGAGTGTTATTATGGCAAGATTCCAATCATTATATCATATCTGCAACATGCAAATTATATAATGACGGGTCCAACACGCACCAATGTTTCAAACCCTGAGTCGCCTTAATGCTGGAAGATAGCAATCCCTCCTGAGTCAATCTTACAAATACAGAAGTGTTCGACTATAATGCAAGATACTATTTATTAACCAAGGAGACATAGCCCAGTGAGTACATTTTTGACATAATATGAGACGATCAATGCAATTGAAGTGCTCAAAAAGTCTATAAATGCCAAAAAAGAAAGGTGACTCTATTGGCAGGTGCCATACTCATGAGGATCTGAACCATCCATATATTATGAGTGGTTCCCATATTTTGCCAAAATCCAGTCTGCATTTTAGTTAATAAATTCCTAGTAGTGATCCAATCCCGAATTTCATTTGGCAGGAAATTACAGAAAATGTTCCTGGCCACACCAGTCATGGCAAGTAGACTAGAGTTAGAGGTAACCTCCCTGGGTCCCTTCTTGTGTATTGGGATTAAAATCGATTCTCCACATGAACAGCGTATAATCCCATCTGCAATGACCTTTTTAAAAAGATTGCATAGAATCCCATAGAATAATGCAGACCTCTTTTAAGTACAATATTCGAGAGTCCTTCAGGCCTTTGGGCTCTCGATGACTTGGGCCTCATTATAACACAAATGTCCTCCTCAGTAAATTGTCTCAGATTAACAGGGGGAGGTTCAGCGGGAACAAGTATAGGTTGCACATCTGCAATATCGTTACCATAAAGCATCCTGATATAGTTAATCCACTTTTATTCTGTGATAGGATTTAATTTAGTTTTATGAGGAAGAAAATAAAACTTCTTAAACAGCCACCATAATTTCCTAGAATATCGAGATCTAAGGACATTACAAAGAAGCTGTCAATTTTCAGTTCTAGTGGTCAATTCATAATTGTTGACCGCATTTTTGTACTGTGTGTGAGAGGAATAAGTCATCCTGGTTCTGTCCTGTAGATCGATTAAACCCTCCCGAAACGATTTCTAAACGTATTGGATCTTTCTATGAAACTCTTTTTTCTGAGCAGCAATTGTGGCATTGTATATTTCAAGAGTACTTCACTAGGTTGGTTTTCCCACCATAACCGCTACAAATCTTGTTGCATAGCTAGTTCACAAAGAAATGGCATCATCAGTATTTAAATCTTCCAAAATGAATTTAGAATCAATGTTGCGATATAAGTGTGCATTTAGCTTTTCAACATTTGTAGAAGTTCAACAAATCCTATTACTGGAGCATTCACATTAATAGTGCCTTCTAGGCATTTAGTGTGATACTTACGGTTGCCCTCACTCTTAAAATCGAGATTTAATATCACATGATCACTAAGCTGGGTCAGGATATACGTTAAAACACAATCCTTAAGCTTAGTGATTCTGGGAACAAATATATAGTCCAACCTGCTGCAAGATCCACCATTCGTCCATGGATGCTCTCCGGCAGCATTAATGCCAGAATCACTAGTAAGCATTAAAATCACTGCATATAATGATTTCCCCATTAAGGTGTAGCAAATACCATTCGCATCACAGTGGAAAAATGGGACATAATATAGGTGATTTTTATGACACCAGGTGGAGAATAAACATTGATCAACAGTAAGCAAGGGCATGAAAACTCTCTTCCAAAATCTAATATAGCACACAACACATAAGGCATGTGAGATACTGTCATTAATGCATTAATGTTAATGTTAGTCCTCGCACCAATCAACAATCCTCCACTGGGTCTTCGCAAATTCCATCTGGAGGCAGCGCTATTCAAAACCTTGTAACCATCCACCACTAATTTGCAATTTAGCCATGTTTCCGGAAGAGCAAATACCTCCTTTTCCTTTAAAATAGCTAAGCCCACAGTATCCTTTACCAAATGTGAATTCCCCTTAGTATTCCAACACATAAGTCTGATTTCAATTTTGGCGTTTTTTCGTAGGGATTCATGATCTACCAAGGGTCAATGCTGAAGGTAACCATGACCAATTCATGTCTGTATTGTGGTCATGCCTAATAACCAATTTGTTTTTCAAAGTTTTCACAAGTAATTGGGGGAGTAGATGTAACAATTTTAGGCACATTTCACGAATTAGGAAAGTACTGTTATAGGTTGCAAAAAGTTCAGTAATTGTGATTTTAACTGAGGGTCTCTTCATTTCGGATACATCTTACTCGACTTATGTGGCAAAAACTGTTCATGAATTTTTCCCGTAACTACATTTTCCAAACTATTGCCAGATAACTGTGCACAATTCTCTTGCTCAAAACATGCCTCCAAGCTAATGTTCGAATTTAATAACTCTTCAATAGGTGTTAATACTGATGGAGGAAGTTGGGTCTTCTTAATTCTGGCCATAGATTCCCGGGGAGCTTTCTCTTTATCGTCAATGTCGGTTGAAATTGTCAGTTTATCCAAAGTTCCTTTTATGCTCACCTTTTTTCCCTTCTTTTTTTTCCCTATTTTTTCCTCTTCAAGTCGTCACGCCACCCTCTACATCATATTTACCTTCAGTGGAAATGGAAGGCACATTATGTGTGTTTATACCAGCAAGCAAACCTGCGCTGCTCCAAGGCGGGGGGTGATATGATTGCTTCTTCTGCATGATTTGAACCACTTTATTATTCTGTTTGTTTTTCTGTTTACTATGATGTCATTTCTTGGTTGTATGACAAAATTCATCAGCCACTACAATAGAACACTGGGTGGTTTGATTACCTTCAGCTACTTGCCTCACTGCTTCCATGTCTTCGGCCAACAAATTAGGCTCCTTGGACTGAGAGGACAAATAAACAACAGAGATGGCCAGCTCCTGTTCTGCCCCATCAGACAAATCATTGCATGCCACCTGCTCTTCCTCTTCATTATCATTTCCATTGAATGTTCAGGATTTAAGCAGTACCTGATTATTTTATATTTCTTTAAATAACTGCGTACAGAGCACCAAGACAGTTTTTAATCTCCTCTTCTTAAGAGGATTCGCTACCATGGTCGGTCGAGCTCTCCACAAGTTTTTCCATATCTGCAGAAGCGGAGAGATTGCTGGCGATAATGTTGGAGATCAGGGCGCTTCCAGTCACTTGTACAGAATCTGTGCCATTATCAAGCACCTTCCTTTGAGGCTGTAACACAAGCTAAGTAGGGAATTATTATCGATTGGAGGCAGGATAATTGCAGTAATTTTGTGTGGTGTATCATGTTCTGTGACTTCAGCTTCTCTTCTCGCTTCCCCCTATGTATTAGAATTGCATTCAGCAACAGGGAAGTAAGCCGTGATCTTACTACCTGGCTCAAGTGATTTCATTTTTTCATTAGGCTTGGCACTCGATCGTACTATTAGCCAGAGCCATACTCGCCTCCTTGGTTTTAGCAGATTTAGCAAGAGACTTTTTGCTTCTTAAGTTATATGCTCGGCCACGTTTCGGCATAATTAACCCACAAGAAGCTTTCTAATGACAGTTGAGTGTGTAAAGGTGCTTGAACGTTAATAAAAGTGTTCATAGCAGCGTTACATGTTCTCTCCACGGCGCCTCACCCTCTACCCCTCACTCCGACTGCTGACTGCACTTTACGTGCACGCATGCTATGTGCGTAGGAGTTTTTAAAGTGCAGGGGCGTGGTCCATTTTGCTGCTCGACCATAACGCCCCTCCATCCAAGGCAACATTTCCATATTAAAGCACAATAAAAGCCAACAGTTCACCAAAGCCTCCAAAGCAGACTGCACTCTGTGTGCAGTTGTGCGTGCACACTTCACATGCAGAAGGAGATTTTAAAGAGCAGGAGGTGTGGTCCATTTTGCTGCTCGAACAAAGGTAACTTCTCCACATTAGTACCCGGCGAGGATCAACCAGAATGTAACAAGCATTCTGATTGGGCCTCGCCAGGGAATTACCAGGCCGGGAATCCCTTGACGCACGTACGTGCCTTTGTTTGTTCCCGGTGGGGGGTGTGGCGGCCCCTTAGCCAATGAGGAGGCTTGAAACGGGGCAATCCCCGCTCCGAGCCTCCCCATGGCTGGAGGCTGCCTTTGTCCCCCGCCGGGGACTCAGGTATGGATTTTTTCATCCACCCCCCTCTCCCCTTCAAACTATCCTCTCCCAGCTCTCCCAACCTCACTTATCTTCTTTTGTCTTTTTTTCTCGGGAGCGAACGCACTGGAAACAATTCTGTTCCCAGCGCGTCCACTCCCGATGGCCGCCATGGAAAGAGAAAACGTAGTCCGTTTTCCCTTTCCCGGTGGCCATTTTATTAGATTTTTTTTTTTCTGTTCCGAAATGAAAAAATGCAATTAGTACCCCGGTCTAATGGGCCTCGGTACTAATGGCAATAAGCCCCTCGACGGCTGGCCAATACCGCCCACGGTAATGCCCCCAGGGCCTTGTTAACTATGGGCCCTTGGGGCATTACCTGGGGTGGTAATGGCCTGCCGTCGAGGGGCCTATTGCTACAATCTTCATATTTAAACGTTACAAAAGAAACCAATTTAAATGTATTAATATGTTTTGTTTGTTTTCTGTACTCTATATTAAAATGAAGGTGGTTGCTTTGCCACCAGGACTTCAAAACCTATATTTCAATGACTGCTTTTCTTGTCACTTTGCAATTACACGTTCCCAACGTATTTATTTATTTACTAACAGAAAAGTCTGTGTAGACGGGCTAATGTGTGTAAAGGAAGACATTTTCAGAGTGTAAATATATTATGTGGTGTATTGTTACGTAATTTATGTTAAAAGAAAGAAAATGTGTAAAGGATCTTGTTCTTTTTACTTGGAAGAGTAGTAACCTCAAGCAAAATCTCACAGGATCTGTTGAAAGTTCAACATAGTACATACAGCCAATTGTTGTATCTGCTCCTCATTGTCTTGGATTCCACTTACGGGTGTTGGACTCAAATATACAATGTTGAGGGATGTCAGATTAATACAATTCACATGCAGCATAATTTGAAGTAGCCATAAGATTATAAAATAAAGTAAATTGAGGTCAAAGAAAGTTTAAAACATACATGAAGAAAATTATTTAAATAATAATAGATACCAAGAAATATTACAATGAATAATTACATATTACATAAGTACATTTAAAAATGTTATTTATATATTTTTAGAGAAATAGTGCTTAATCAAATGAATTTCTGTTTGTATGTTTTTAAAACAAATGTATATATTTTCTCAGTGTATGCAACATGAAGTATGCTGTTAAAGTGTCATCCCTGTCTTGGGCCTTTTCGGCAGCTAATTGTATGTTATCATTGTTGAAATACACATTTTGTTCACCTGGATGATGAACTTGAAGTTGTATTGTTCTATGTGTAAGGCTACAGCTCCCTCTAGAAGTGATAAAAGGTGGAGCAGGCAGGATGGCTTCGGACAAACATACATCTGGCCTTTTATTAAATAGTATAATATTTATTTCTATACAGGAAGGAACAATGCTCTTTTTTATCAGAAAATAATGTACAATAGATAAGAAATCAGACTTGCTGGGAATCAGTGAGCTACTTACAATGGGGTGAGTTTGAGGGACATTCTGACCAAGTTGTGGAGGGGAGTAAATGGAACAGTCACCGGGTACAATACATAAGTGTACATACATAGAGTAAGGTCAATTAACATTAGACATATTTAAGTGCAGGTAGGCGGTACGGCCAGCTGTGTCCGGGATGTTGCATTGACGGATGAAGTGCTAGAGTGGATGCAGAGAAAGAGAGGGACAGATGCAGGTTAGAGGGGAGGGAAAAATGTTTAGATAGAAGGCAGATGAGAGGGAGGTTAAGAGGGTAACTTATGACCATGAGCTTCACGTCTTGTGACAACCTGTGAGCAAATCATGACCCTTCCATCTGTCCATAAAGCTACAGTATATCCATCACTTATCTTGCAAATAACAATCGGTGAATATTGGCCTGTTGCAATTACTTCTTTCTGTGCTAATAATATTAAGCCAATGCCTAATGAAGACACTGCATTAGTCCAAATTGAATAAAGTGTGAGAGGCACTGATTTACTTTCCTGGAATTGGCAGCATGCAAAGGAAGGATGTAGGAAATGCACATTCTGAAGGCCTACCTAAAATGTCGGACCAGAGGGAGACTGCGAACAGACACGAAAGCATCAAGTCTTGCTCACCAAATATTCCCTTCTTTACTCCACTATTCGTATGCATCATACATGAGTTAAGTTCAGTGCTGCATGCACTGTGCATGCACGAGTTAAGTTCCGTCCTGCATTCACTGTGCACTTAGGCATGTGCCACAGGTGGAAGTGAAAATAGTTGGGCAAATCAGGTGCCCCCTGACCGTCCTCAATGTACCAGTGAGAAGTTATAGCTCATTGTTAAAAACCAAGGGTGATTATTGGATTCCAATATTTTCTTGTCCGTTTTTATAACTGGAAGATCACATTTTACTGAAAATGACTTACCCATAGGTCAACTTACAACCTCTGCAAAGTTGCAATGAGACACTCAAGGAAGAACAGCTGAGTCAGAAGGGAACTATCCTACAGGTGTAACACCAATATTACAAACACCGCCCAACCGTCCACCATTTGGCTCGCATATACAACACCAAGCAACAACGATGCATGCTCAAAGGGAAGAAAGACTTCAAGCCACATTCGCAAACCCGTTTTTTTCACGCTACTTTCTACCTACCGACACACACCCTTCATTAAACACACAATGACAAATAACTCTGGAAAATTAATGGACGAGGACAAGAACCAGAACCTTGGAAACTCCGCACAGCCAAACTTACAAGATTCCAACTCAAGAATACAATTTTAGAAAACCAACTTCAGAACCACGGCCCACTCATCACGGCACAGATGCCAGAGATCACTCAACCTTTACAAACAACCTCAAATGATACACTCCTTTTATCACCACAGTCCACAAAACACCAATTTTCTTACTAGAATCATAAAATAAACAACCCAACCTGTCACTTGCTGGACCGGTTTAACAACGAAACATCAGACTCACTGCGACTGCCCACACCCAAAACCAATCAACCATCTGACAACTTGGATTCTGGCTCACACATAGAACATGGAAGCAAGGCAAGGCATTCAATGCCAATGCCCTGTCATCCAGAGGCAGAAGACATGACACAGTGCAGCCTGCTCAATGCCCTCTCCACCATTAAACACAGTTTGGGGTTTCACAACATTCTTAGCTTAGAAGGAACCAACATGCTCTTTATAATAGAAACCTCGTTATCAGATGACTTCAAGGTAATAGCACACATATCCCACCCAGCAACTTCAAACTCATCCAATTTCATCTGTTCAGCAAAAGAGGAGACAGTATTGCTGTGGACACCTCAAAATATTGACTTCACACCAAATAGACTGTGAAGGACTCCTGATCTGTCTCACATTCAACTACCAAGCCAACCTTTCCTTTCTACCTATTTTCAGAGCACCATCATACAACCCATCCTTTGCAGAACATTTCACAGACGTAATTGCTAACCTAATGATACAACAAAAAGGCACAGTCCTTGGAGACTTCAACACTTAGTTTGATGAGCAAACAGAACTGGCATGCAACAGCTTGAGCTACATGGCTAGCTTTAACCTCAAACAAATGGTCAAAGTAGTAACACAAACACAGACTGCAGACCACAACCATGATGCAATCTTAGGTGAAGCAGGCCTAATAACCACAAAATAAACACCTCCCCACCCCTTCATGTACTCTGGAGCAATCATCTAATGATTCCTTTTCCTATCAATGCGTCAACTCCTGAATCACAGAGAACAAACTGCCACCAAGAGAAGCTGAAAAAATCTAACCCTGGAACAACTCAGATATCTTATGGAAGAAACTAAGCCCAACCCCAATGACACAGAACTTGTACTGCCAGAAAGCATTTTAACGACTCCAGGAAACTGGATAACCAAAGCACCAGACACCCTCCCCCCACTAAAGCGCATCACCTTCTCAGAAAAAAAAGACTTCAGCAAGATGGTTCATACACCATGTAGGATTGCCAAAAAAAAGAAATTCAATACTTGAAAATATGTGGAGGAAATACTATACCCCACAAGACAAAGTCGCCAATCAAATCCACCTCTAAAAATCAGAAATACTTAAAGCAAAGAAATGTTACAATTCTGAATAAATCAATAATGCACCTCATCTGGACAAAGAACTTTAACAAATCATTAATGAGATTAGAGACCCCAATTCTTCCAGCAAAGTACCTTCCCCTGAACATAAGCTATTTGATGATCTCGCCAACCATTTCAGACACAAAGTACTAAACATGCAGCAAGCCACCATCGCAGCATTAAGGACAGGAATTGGATCCAACATCCTAACCACGGTCATGGCATTCAGCCTACCATCCACAGACGAAAAGCATTAAACCAAAATCCGAACCAGATTTTAAAATATCTGTGTAACCTAGAAACAAAGCTGACTGTTTGATTGGCCTCTTCCCCCAAACATCACCAAGAAGATACTTAACAATTAAATAATAGCTTTCTGCTTTAGCAAATTAATGAACTGCTCGCCCCCGATACAGAAATCGTACCAAAAGTTTTCAAGACTGCCTATGTCAAACCAATTCTAAAAACTCAGCTGGAAACCTAGAAGCCTCTTCCAACTTTTGTCCTCAACAAATCAAACCCAGCCAAAATCTAGAGGGCTACGAATACAGCTAAATCTTGGAGAATGTAGAGTCTAATAACTTAATAGATTTCTCAAGAGTTGATTATAGACCTATGGAAGCACTGAATGAGCACTAGTTTCCATTTGGAATTACCTAAAAATCACAGTGGATGACATCAACTCGTACTCCTCTGCATCTCAGCAACCTTCAAAATGGTTAACTGCAGAACACTAATTTGAAAGCTTGAAGAAACTTGACTCAATAATACAACTCTACAATGGATGCGATTGTTCCTAATGGACAGAACAGAAAGCAGGTAGCTCTCCTCTTTTGGTTCAAACCCACGACCCATGATCCCAGGGATCAAGCATCTACCTGCACCTCTTCAACATCTGTATGACCCCTTTGATGAAGAGTATAACATATTATGGGTTCACCTGTTGCAACTATTTGGAGGACACTCAGATCATATAGAAAATGAACCCAGACAAAACAGAAATAATCAAAGTCTCACCTCACGTCACACCAACACCTCTCCCAGGCCCGTTGGAAATGGGTAACCACCCTAAACCATCTAAAGAGATCAAGAACTTCGGCAAATTGATGGACAATGGACCCACCCTGGAATCCCAAGTCAATGTAACCATCAAAAAGAGTTTCGACCATCAGCATTCTACCCGACGGATTATTCCCTCCCTCTCCTTTGCACACAGGGGGCTGGCAATAATCTGCCCGATGCTTTCAAGAATTGTTTAAGCAAAGAGCATGTTCCTAGGTATCTCACAAAATAAATACAACTGGTCCAAAATACATCAGCGAGACTCCTACTCAGATTCAACAGGAGGGAACAAATATCACCAGGTATCAGAGCACTCCACTAGCTACCAATCAATAAAGGATCCAGTTTAAATCCTCATGACAAAATATACCATATATTAACATGTCTTGGGTTACATACTAGCTAACAACTATTTATAAGCAAGTAAGAATTTGCAGAAAATAATCGGGCAAGCATTGAAAAGTTGGAGTAGCTACTAACCAATGGTTTTAAGTTAAATATCATGGGTGCAAAATTGTTCACATTCACTTTCAGCAGACACTACAAAGATGCACAATCTCAGATATGTCTACAATACATATTCCAAAACCAAGACATTTTGATCCAGTGTCGTTCTCCCATATACCACACAGAAATGTGACTGAAGATTCCAAAAGCAATATGTTGAGTCTGAAATGATAACTAAAGAATGTACACTTCTGATATGAATTTAACATACACCCTGTTGGATAATCAGGAGTTTAAAAAACGTTGGTCTGTGCACATCATAAGTGATAGTCAGTTTCAATAGCAGGACCTGCCTGATGACAGTGGGAAATTCTAATCAAGGGAACAAAAAAAGGCAAATGCATAATTTCTGGTCCAATAAAACAACTATTTTTAACTTCAGTATGTTTCCATCACGTGGTCCCAGAGTCAATTTCATGCAAGAAGTGCCGGTGAAAGTGGTCCTTCAGTGGTCCTTCTGTACAAGGATATTCTCACTATCTATCCTGGGAGGCATGTCTACTCAACACTGGTGTCTGCAAGTCGTTTAAAAACTCCATTACCCAGTGGAGCACAGCATGGTAAGTGGCGGTGAAAGTGGTCCTGCAGTGGTTCTGGTGTACAAGGATTTTTCCCTATCTATCCTGTGAGGCGTGTCTACTCAACACTGGTGTCTGCAAGAAGTTTAAAAAATCAATTATCACGCAGAGCACAGCTGAGAGCATGTCTAAAAAGAAAAGCGCAAATTGCACTACTAAAGGTAAAAGTCAGTTAGAATATTGTAACTCCCTGATGCTGGCACAACCTCTGTACCTGCTGCACCGGTTACAACTTCTTAAAAATTACGCTGCACGCGTTTGTACTGGCACTCCCTATGGGGCTCACATCACCCCGTTCTTCGATCTTTGCACTGGCTCCCAACCCTTCAGCGTGTGCAATTCAAATCACTGATGATAGTGCATCAGGCCTTCTATAGGTCAGGTGCGGAGTATCTCCAGGAAACGTGTTGTCCTTATGTGCCCTTTTACAAACTATGGTCCAAGGGCTCTTGTCTCCTTGCTGTTCCTCGCTACCAGTTTCGGCGAGTTGGGGACCACTCATTCTCGGTGACCGCTGCTAAATTGTGGAACTCCTTGCTAGCTCTACTAAGATCCACAGACAATCATGTGGTTTTCAGTCGACTCTTAAAAACATATCTGTTCTAATTTCTTCCTTCAATTTTCAGCTGATTTTCTTTCGTCTGGTTTTTCTAGTGCCAACATGCTTCCACAAGCTTGCGCTTTATAATATAAATTAACATAGCGACTGAAAAGGACCTCATGGAAGCTCAATCAAGCACCAGAGGAGCCGACCCAAGTGTATTTATCTATGGTATGATATGATAGGTTATTTATAAAGTGCTTAATACCCAGAGGTTTTTAAGCGCGGACCCGTGGATTGAACCTGTGGTGCTCCGTGTCATCTTGTTTACAAGGCAAGCATTTTGCCCTTGAGCTATCCTCCCAAGATCCTATTGATAATAAGTTGCTTCTGAATCTCTGCCTTAGTTTCAGAGAGAAATTTACCCGACAGTAGAAGAAGCAGGTTTACCTGCTAGAGAAATATAAAACATGCCTGCCACGTTGGAAAACATGTACAAGTCAGTAGACCTGGCTACAATTGATCAGAGCATTTACGCCTCTTCGCCAGTACACGGCACATCTTTTTCATCAACTGACTCTTTGGAGGAGGACTTTAACTAAGAGACAGAAAGGCTGGTGATTTTAGAAGCACTGCTTGCCTTGTGTAATAATCTGCAGACAGAACAGCAGATCATACAAAACGGACTGATCCTGGTGGACACGGTTTAAGAAAATAAAAACTCACACAGTTTGTCAAGCATTGGAAGACCAAAATGAGGTTAATATTTCTAAGGATGAAGGAGACCAAAACACTATTATAAGTGTACATGCTACAAACTCTCCACCAGTTCAAAGCCCCACAGAATTGGTCACCACTACAAATGGCAATGAAAGAAACACTTCAGCTGAACATTGCCCTTGTTGGGTATTTTGTGTAGATTTGGGGCCTAGCAGTATTGTCTTACCGCCAAAAATAAAAACAATTTAGCAATAATCACTCCTTTCATTCAGATTGGGTTTGGTATTATAGTGGTATAGTGGCTATGCATTATTTCAGTACACAGATACATTTAGTTGGTGTGCATTTCGTTGGTGGTATTTTTAGGAAGCATACTTTCTTTGTTTTATTT
Organism: Ambystoma mexicanum; assembly: GCF_040938575.1. Taxonomy (NCBI): domain Eukaryota; kingdom Metazoa; phylum Chordata; class Amphibia; order Caudata; family Ambystomatidae; genus Ambystoma; species Ambystoma mexicanum. The sequence goes on from NC_090931.1 coordinate 370,229,641, forward strand.
GTGGCCCCAATATCCAGAACCCCTTTTTCCTTGCTTAGTCAGTTTGTGTGATCAAAAGAGAGACCTCAGGCCTACATCTTATGGATACCACAATTTTCACATACAGTATTCACAACCCCTGTGGTATTATCACTAATGTATTTACATTAGTGAAACTATTTCCAGAGGCCTCTCTCTCTGCTGATTCATGTACGCCCAGCAGACTATCAGATTGTGTTCCACTCAGAAGACAAACACACATACCCTGAGTGGAACCACGCACACAGCTATTTATAATTGCCCAAAGCATTAGTTTATCTGCATAGGAATTTTGGCACTTACATTACCTAATAACCTCCCCTTTTATTATGTGATATTGGCTAAATGCACCAGAGAAACAGGAGCAAGAAAGAAACCTTTACACAGGTTGTGATTTACATCAGTTTCATTTAAAAAATCATACATTACCAGCTTTGCGAGGCAGTCTTTTCTAGAATAAACAGAAGAGAAACAATTGCAAAATACAAGGCATTTCATTAAATGCTTTGCAACAATAAAAAGAACAGTGCATCAGTGGACTTGCATTTAGATGGCAATATTAGAATGTGGCATTTAAACACAGTGATTCTTCAATAGAAGCTATCGCTACGCTGCCTGACTGAAATAGATTTCATGCACACACCGCTCCTTCACTTTGTATGAGATAATTATCAGCAATTTGTAGCTGTTCAGCACGCAAAGTCTCTGGGCTGGTCACTTTCGATAAGTGGCTCAGGGCTCTCTTTTTAGAGCACTCGGCGAGGACATGCATTTCCAATCTGCAATCTTTTGTCCTCAAGCCGGTGCTTATTGACTGGAATCCCCAGTCCCCGAAGGTCAGCAGTGCACTGGAGCGACGCCTCTCAGCCAGGCAACCCCACAGCAACTCCAGCAAAGTCTTCCCTGAAGCTCTGCAAAATGTCCACTGCCTTTCCCTCTCCCCGAGATGCACCAAGAAACCTCTGTTACAGCCCTTAACGTGACGTCTACCCAATCAAAGTCCATCATGTCCTACCCTCCTTCTTCAAACAATAGCTCACTTTTACAGTAAGAAACTGTGTCCACTAATTTCCTGCTATTCGAATTTTTGCTTCCTGCAAAGACCGTGGACAGAGCAAAGAGAGAAGCAAAAAAAATCTGCACACCCGTTTAAAATGAGTCTCAGCCTGTCTCATTTTGCACATGGAGAACACATTACAATATTAAGAAATTAAAATCGTGTTAGTATTTGTTAATTACATTAGTTAATTAGTATCTAATGTGTCTCCTGCAATAAAGGCATTTCAGGTGAGAATGGAAAAAAATGGCGTGCTTTTAAATGTGAAAAATGGTTTGTTTTTGACCTGTGTAGCCTGTATTCATTTACACATCCATATGTTACCCTGGCAACACATGGCTTGCTGTACCACATTATAGCAATACATTGATCCCATGCAGTGGGGCTGAAGATTATAACAATACATTGATCCCATGCAATGGGGATGTGCTTCCAAAACACGCTAAATAATACTACATATCCCCTCCTTTTTCTAAGAATTTGGCCATGGTCCAAGCCACAATTGGAAGAAATCCAACTTGCTCCCTTTCTTCTTTTAAAATGTAGCAATCCAACAAAATGAATATTCATATGTGAAAGTGAAAATTGAAAAATTACTGTTCAATCATCATAATATCAAAATTTATCTCCGAGTCCATCAGTTCTTATAAAATATTTTACATATTTCTTCCCAATAGAAGTGTCCATAGTCTCGCGTTTTAATTTTATACTTGAAGTTATTCACAAAATAATAAAATAAAACAAATAGTTAAAATAAATAATTAACATAACAGATTAAAATAATTAATTAAAATAATAAATACGTGGAACTCCATAATCCAGGACACTTGTCTGCCTCTGATATGTCCCAACCAGCGATGTCACATCATTTGGTTCATTCGGGTACTCTTACATCTTGGCATTCTTGGATCCTTTTCCATAGGAGTCATCTCTTTTGGCATTCCAGTTACTTTGTCTTCACCACCACCCGGAGGCAGGCATCATTTGATCTTCATCCAGGGGACTCCAGGACTCCATCATCTCCCGTGTCCAGCAATTAAAAATGTGTGTTAATATTCTAAATCAAAATAGAAAATAAACAAATGAAGCACATAGCACAATACTAACTTCACCCTTTTGCCAAAAATAAAACACGCTTTGCAAAACATTTCGCCCTTTTCCTCTCGCTTTCTGAAATTAAGCACATGTTAAAGAGAAAACAAACATACATAAAATAGCATTCAATATTTAATACATTTTCATTTTGCAAACCAATTCCATTAATTTCAGCTTCCATCTTTTTTTCTTATATATATATATGTATATATCACAGTGTTTATGTGCCATTATAATAATCAACCATCTTTATTTAACTTCTCTGCCGCTACCTTCTCACTAGACCCATTTACCTTACCTTTCAAGGGACTTTTTGTCTGTTTCTACACGCTCAAGTTGTTTAATCTCATGTCTGGGGTGACATGGTTTAATTTGATTCACATGAACAAACTGTTCTGTTGCTGTTTCACCTTCAGTCTTCAAAATGTTATAAACCACAGGAGAACTCTTATCTACAATTTGGAATGGCCCCTGCCAGGCTGCTAGACATTTTTCTGTTTACCTTTTCCAAAATGAAATTTATACACCTGATCGCCCACACAATATTCTTCCAGTGATGTCTTTTTATCATAATATGACTTTGCACTGTCAGCAGCTCTTTCTAAATTTCTCTTTACAAAAGCAAATGCATGTTGTAAATGTTTCCTCAGTTCATCCATGTATTCATGAACTGTGGATGCGCTCACACATGTCTGCTCATGTGTTCTGCATAGCAGGTGTTGTGGTAACACCATTTTCCTACCTGTCAAAAATCATGGGGACTAATACCTGTTGCTTTGGCAGAAGTTGATATGATTGCCATCAAAACCAAAGGTAAACGTAAATCCCAGCTGGAACCTGCTTCTGCCACAAATGTATTTAATATGTCCCCAACAGACCTATTACCGCATTCAACTCCACCCGAAGAAGCCGCCCGATATGCAATATGTAGTTTTCTTTTCACACCCAGTATTTTCCATACCTTACTCATTAGGGCACTTGTGAAATGACTCCCTCTGTCGATTCTATTCTTTGTGGCAACCCAAACCTTGAAAACGCATGATTCACCAGTAATGTGGCTGCTGTTTGCGCACTACAATCTGGTGCAAGAATACACTCAATCCACTTCGACATCAAACACACCACACTCAAAATATAACGGTTCCCCCTGCTCGACCTTTTTACAGGCCCTACATAGTCTATTTGCAAATCTGACCATGGAAGAGTTAGGCCTCTTTTCATTAATGGAGCACTATGCATTGGTGAAGCAGGTTTAAATTAGGCGCATACTAGACATCCTCTAGTATATAATTCCACGTCTTGGGACATATGTGGCAAATAAGCATAATCTTTTAGTATTTTCAATGTTTTTTGCGAACCTCTGTGGCCTGCAGTTATTGCATCATGTGCATGGTGTAGCATTAGGCCTCTGAATGAAAGGGGTACCACCCACTGTATCTGTCCTGTTATGGACTCTCTAATCATGAGTCCATCCTGTAGTCTAATTTGTTTTTTATTCTTTAATAGCACCCTCAACTCTTCTTTTCCTATACAATCATTTTCTGTTAAAGGATTTTGTTCAGGATCTATCAAATGATTATAATATATTCCCAAAATTAGATCATCCTTTTGTGCCTCAATCAAATCTTGGTCTGGTGTATCATAACTCCATTGTGTTACTGGTTGATCTACCTCCTTTGGTGCTTTAGAACGTGTTACTGCATCAATTTGTATTTCACCAAGTAAATGTTCAATAGGTAGCAATTCTCTCATCACAGTCCCAATTTTAGCCAGGTGATCTGCCTTATCAATCCCCTCCTTATCCTCTCCTGGTGTTTTTAAATGCCCACAAATTTTTCTCCAGTATATTGTTAAATCATTTTCTGACACCAATTTGTCTATGGCTTGTATCATTTTTCCATGTTTAAGTGGTTTCTTGTTGTATGTAGTCATGCCTCTTGCTTTCCAGCCTGGTAAATATTCCACAAAGCTATATCATGCATAGTCAGAATCAGTCACCAGGACAATTTCACGGAATTTATTATCAACTGCAGTAGCAATTGCCTTATAAATGGCTGCCAATTCCGCTACTTGACTGCTCCTAGCTCCAATTCTCATCCCTATACTAGGGACGCCTTCACATTTCAACCAGACATTTCCTATTCCTGACACTAATTGTTTATTAATCTCATTTACAATGTGAAAAGCACAACCATCAACATATACAGTTGGCAAGTCCTTGCATGTTTTTTCATCAAAAGCTTGGTGTGGTGATTGTTCAAATTCCTGCAAATTAGGTTCCACTTCCATTTCGTTTGATACTTGTTCAGCTGCACAGTCATGTAAATCTGCTAAACCTTGAGCAATTGGGCTTCTTTTATTTTAGCCATACCTCATTTCTACAGGAAAACCTTGTAATGCCAGCGTCCATGAAGTGATTCTGGATTGTGCTAGATTACCTGATCTAATTCTTTTACTCTCTAAAAACTGCAAAGGTTGATGATTTGTCTCAATAATCACCTTTTCTCCCTGAACAATGCGGCGGAAATGTTGTAGGGCCCACACAGTGGTTAATAGGGCCTTTTCAAATTCATTGAATTTCATTTCAATTTGGGAAAACACCTTACTTGCATAGGCAATGGTTTTGTGATTCAAATCATGTTTTTGTGATAACACTGCTGACATACAATGTTCAGAGAAACCTATTTCTATAAAGAAATCCCTGTCCTTTATGGGATATGCTAAACATGGTGCCTTTACAAGCCATTCCTTTGTTTTAGCCACTGCCTCAGACTGCTCTTTTTCCCATTTCCAGGGTGTATTCAGTTTAAGCAGTTTAGTCAATGGTTGAGTGATTTCAGCATCATTTTCAATGAACTTTCTGTTATAGCCTGTCATTACTAATACACGTTTTACCCCTTTCACATTTTTAGGGTCTTTTAGTTTTTGTATAGCCTCTATTTTTTTCTTTTGTGGATTTAGTCTATGTTTAGTCACTTCATGGCCTAGAAAGTTCACTTTTTTCTTGCACCATTGTGCTTTTTGTAAAAACACTTTGGCGCCTGCTTTCTGCAATTGGCCAAGCACATGTCTTGTTTCATCAAAATGGCTTTTCAAGCTTTCATTTTTTATCAGCACATCATCCACATAAACTATGGTTCCTCTTTCTGCTGCTTCAGGCGTAGCTTTTCTCAAAAATATGCCAAATTCACTCCCACTATTGACGTACCCGAATGGAGTTCTAACCCATGCGTTTTGAGTTTTATCAAATGAAAAGGAAAATAAATTCTGTATCTCCTCTGCCAGTGGCACGCACCAATATCCAGAGGTGAGATCTAATGTGGTAAATACTTTTGAACCATGTATCTGAGCTAATCCCTGATCAATGAATGGCAGTGGCCATCTGGATACTGGCACTCTTTTATTTAACTCCCTCAAATCTGCACACAGTCGCCATTGACCATTTGGCTTTAACACACCTAAAATAGGTGTATTGTATGTGCTATGAATGGGCCTGATGATTCCCCGCAACTCCAAATTTTTAATAATCTCTGCCAATGACTCTAAACACACCAATGGTAGTCTATACTGGCGCGCAAATATTGGACTTCTGTTACACCCTTCCGGTAGCGTGGCCACATGTAAATCAGTTAGACCGCAAACCTAAGCATCTTTTGCAAATACATCTTTAAACTCCATAAATATCTTCCTCAATTCATTTCTATCCTCATCATTGTCACATGCATCCGCTGATAAAATCTGCTCCTCTTTTGGAGAATTCTGGAAAATGTTCTTGCATGGGATCTCGGCGCTTTCCTCTAATTGTGTGGCTGTGTCTCTTTGTAAAGCTGCCACTTTTAAATGTTTTGGCATATCAGCTTCCACTTCAATGAGCTATTTTTTTTTTCATTTTCATTTAAGTTAAATGTTATGCAAACCCCTTGATGACAGCACTCTGTCTCGCTTGAATCATAAGGGTACACAGAATTAATTTTAAATATCCCTTTGGACTGAGAGTCCAGGTATTCTGGTAATTCACCCTTAGCATCTACATACTTTTCAGTGATATTTCCAATCACCATGTTATTTAGATCTGCTGTGTAATGTGATTGTATGGCCATTCCTACTGGGGAGTTTTCCTCTAAATGAATATCCTGACAACCTTTATTATTCACCATAACTCTTACAGACCCTTCACCCACATCTACCAATGGAATGTATTCATAATCCAGGCCTTGCTGTTTTATGGATTCATTCAGACACACAAATGCATCACAAATGCATCAGAATCTTTCATCTGCTGTCCATTTTTGCATTTCAGTGTTATTGCAAACTGCTTTGTGAATGCAGGGATAATAGTATCTTTCCTCATTTGTAATTCAGTTGCATAAGGGACCAGCTGTGCGCAATGATAAGCCCTTCTTTTGTCTTCAAATTCAGGTGCCGGCCCACCTATGCGTGACCATATCTTTTGATTAAGGAAATCTAACACCATACACATTCTGTGCATGATGTCATTGCCCATGTAAAATTCATTTTGTGTTCCACTCACTATCCAAACATTATGGTAAATAGTTTTTTGTCCAATGCTAATTTTCAGCATGCATCTACCTGCAATTCGGTTTTCAAAGTCTGGACCGTCCAAACCAGAGACATACTGGTTTGTAATCCTAAATTTCGGGATCTCCTCCCTTTCTATTATTTTTTGCAACAATTTCTCATTAATGAAGCTCCTTTCTTGTTCAAGCGCTAAAGTGGCTTTTATTGTTTTAGAATAGTCATTTATCCCAACATGAACCCTTAGTTGTTCATCTTCCATTTGTATTTCGGCAAGAGTGGTAATGTGTTTTTCTGAACCTGCTCTAGGAGCAGTATTCTGTTTGCATGTCTTCTCTTTTAAATAAAAACGTAAGGTGTGCTCATCTATGGCAGTTTGCCATTCTTTCCTTTGGGCTAAGTATAGTTGTACAGGTAATTTTTCATTTTCACTCTGCATTTTGTCTTGACACATTAATATAACAGTGCCGCTAGCTATGCAACTATTCTGGAGATACACCTCCACTGCATCATTTGTTTTTGCAACGGTGTGACATTCATTTATATTGCTGTTTTGTGATTTTAGTTTCTTAGGTCTCAATGTTTTTTTTAGTTAAGGACCACAGTACCCATTCACCCCATCTATTAGAGGAGACAATATTTTTAGGCAATCTGTTCCCATCAGAAATGGTATTTCACTAATGGATGTGACCAATACCTCCTGTTTCATTCTGTGCTTACCTATCTTTATGTCAACCTCGGTGACGCCTATAATAAGCACCTCCTCCCCGTTAAAATTATGCACTGGACCTTGATTTTACTTCACTGTGATCTGATTCTGCGGGGATCTCTCTTCATTGATACTCTTTACTAATTCTTTAGACATAATTGTGGCCTGTGCACCAGTGTCAATCATTGCAAATGTTTGGCATTTTTCTTCAACAGTGATGGGAGCATAATACCTGTCGTCAATTTCCTGTAACACACATAAGAAATGCGAATTCTTACTGATTTCAGGGCTCACCTTTCTCAGGCCTTTTTCACTTTTGGCTAAGCACATTGGTAAATGGAAAGACATTTTTCCCTCCTTTTTGCTCATTCCTGTGTGAGAGACTTTATTCATGTCCCCATGTTCAGAGGTTTTTTGGAGTGTGGCCACCGTTCGCCCATCCATCCAGGTATCATCAGAGGTCACACTACAACCCTCCAACTGAACATGTGTAACAACATCACTTGGCAATTTGTCACTGTCTAATTCTGTGCATTGTTGATTATTCAGTATGGTACCAGCCCTTTTAACCTCTTCAAAAATATGTGGTTCAAAGAATTCTTCAGGTGATTGACCTGTACCCTCCTTTTGAGCATTTCTTTTTCCTGCCTGTGTTTGGTCATTGTTTTGATTGCCCAGGGAAGGAGTTATAGCATCGCCACTTACTCCCGGTTCACTGGTATTCCCCATGCATGAGTCATTTTTCTTAAATCTGTCTCTTTGTTCTTTTGCATCTTCAGGTTTTCCTATTTAATTTGTACAAATCTCCAATGTTTGATTTAGTTCTAGGTTAAACCATACCTCTCTTTTAGAAGTATTTTCATTTTCTGTTACATGTTCATTTACTGGTATTTTCAATTTAAAATCATTAGGCATCTCAGAGTCATTATGCAAAATTACATCAGAGCAAACTGTCTATTTGGCACTGCAGGTATCATAAGTACTTAGTCACTTTTCAGAAGCCCCCGGTCATTGCTATGGCCTTCTGCCCCCTCCTTTGATGACTGTTTTTGTGCTGTACAGAGCTTTCCTATTTGCTCAGCTAACATTTTCACTTGGGCTTCGAGGCACTGGAACATTTCCATCTCTCTAGAATCCTCTCTCTGTGGCCTAGATCGATATTGGTTGTTTTCCCCCTGATTGGATCTATTCTGATACCTCTCAGGTGAGTGATTTCTATTGGGCTGGTTCCTGAACTCTTGATTCATTTGTGTAGGGGAGTGGGGTGGGCCCATCCTTTGGTTGTATTCCCCTGGTGGGGAATCATTGTACTGACGTGAAGTGTAGTTCATGTTCTGCCTCATGTCCTGTCTCTCAGGTTGTGGGTACTGGCCCCTATGTTGATTCCCATTATCAGCAAATCGATCCACATATCGGGGTCTATCCTGATTACCATATATCATGGTATTGGAATCAAATCTGCTTTGTGTCCCCAATGTCTGATGAGGACCATCATTTCTTTGATCCTGATTTTGTCTCCGGTTATTGTTCATACCTGACATATCAGGTTGATAGGCCTATCTCCTAAGTACCTGGGGCTGATGTAGCTCTCCCTATTACTAGGATCATGTGATTGAAACATTGGTGCAGGGTGTGATGACCTTTGTTGATTACCCCTCTGTTCAGGTGCCAAATTATTTTTACTTGGACTTTGAGCAGACTCAAAGGACATTTTGGCTGACCTGATTTCCATGACTGTTGCTGAGGGTTCTTTCGATTTAGGTCTAGTATCTTTCATTTTATCACTTTCTCTACTTTGACAATAGAGTAGCTCATATAATTTTGTGCTTTGGTGTACAATCCATTCCAGGGACTTGTCACGGTCAAATTCACGGACCAATTGGGATATGATGTCTTTCTGTAGCCCATAGAAGTAGGCAGTTTTAAACTCATTGGAATTGGGGTCAAAAGATACATCAAAGCGAGAAAATGATCTTTTTAAATCTTGTTAAAACTGGCGAGGGGATGTATTAGGCCCAGCAGTGATTGTGTAAGCAACTTTCTTTGCCTCCTGCAATGACTGGAAAGGAGAAAAATGACACCTAATCTCTTTTTCGAACTCCGCCCATGTCATATTCTGCTGCTTATTCAATCCTCTTATAATACTGGCCGTCGGGGCATCTAAAGTTAAATGAAAATACTGCCTGTACTGTTCCTTAGGTATCTGGAGTGCTTTAAAAATGTCATGAACCGCTTCTAAGTGATCCTCTATGCAGCATTCCCCTCCTTTTTTAAATGGTTTGATCAGGGCTTTAATGGATTTCATTATCTTTATGGGGCTACTTGTTGCAATGCATGGAATTGCGCTACTTGGTGACTCAACCCTGGTTCCAGGTGTATGGGATTGGTGGCGGCCCCCAATAGGAGTATCAAATATCCCAAGGGTGCTGCAACCAAGTTCAGTCACTGGCCCAGTCACTGGGGCACTAGCCCTTTGGGTAGAAATAGAATTCACCTCAACTCCATTGAATGTGGTACCTTGCCGCCTCACCTGGGACCTGGGAATGCACATTTGCTGTTCCAAGACCTTACACTTTTTAAGGAGCCTGTCTGCTTCGTTTTGCAAATAGTTGTTTTCATCACTCATTTTATTAATTACCTCCTGCATGTCACACATTTGCATTTGGCATTCATTAAATTCTTTATTTCTCTTGTCCCTTTCTTGAAGCATTTTAACCAATTCTTGTTTTGCATTTTGGAGGTCACTTTCTTTTTCAAAATGTTCTTTTTGTAAAACTTGCATTTCTGAAACCATCTCATCTTTATCTTTTCTAATGTGGTCCACCAATGCTTTTAAGTGTACCAATTCTTGCTCACTGTCTTCAAACTGTTTCTTACTTTTGGACAATTGAATATCAAAATCTCTGCATTTTAACTGCATATCTTTTCGACATACATCCAATTCCGTTCTTAACATTTCCTCTTTCTTACTTGCCCCATCTAAGTCAGTCTTTAACCTGTTAATTAGCTGGTTATCATTTTCTTGCATTCACAGGGACCTGTTCAAAATAAACCATGTCTTGGCGCATGGTCGTATCAAACAGTCTTTCTCTGCATTTTTATCAGCTGCATTCAATAACCTTAGAAGGCAGACCTGAATTATGCTGCCTTCTGCAAAAATATTGTCTAGTTTTTCTTTCTGCACCTCACCCTGAATGTGGTCATGCCATTCTGAGGTACTATTCGATGACCATGTCCCATGTGCAAATAACTTTGCCTCTAAATATTGCACTAGGTCTGAGAATGTGGTTTCCCTTTGAGACATTCTGAAATGTGTTTTTAGTGACACACTGCTATTATGAAATGGGTTCCCTTTACTGTACTGATGGCAGTGTGAGACACACTTGCCACGCCCAGTAGGTGCTCTATGATCACTTTCCCGGCCTGCAACGCACCATAAATATATTAGGTATCTTGTGTAGAATTAGGGCCTAGCGGTATTGTTTTACCACCAAAAATAAAAATAATTTAGCAATAATCACTTCTTGTATTCAGATTGGGTTTGGTGTTATAGTGGTATAGTGGCTATGTATTATTTCAGTACACAGATACATTTAGTTGGTGTGCATTTCGTTGGTGGTATTTTTAGTAAGCATAATTTCTTTGTTTTATTTGTGGCCCCAAAATCCAGAACCCCTTTTCCTTGCTTAGTCAGTTCATGTGATCAAAAGAGAGACCTCAGGTCTACATCTTATGGATACCACAATTTTCACATACAGTATTCACATCCCCTGTGGTATTATCATTAATTTATTTACATTAGTGAAACTATTTCCAGAGGCCTCTCTCTCTGCTAATTCATGTACGCCCAGCAGACTATCGGATTGTGTTCCACTCAGAAGACACACACATATACACTGAGTGGAACCACGCACACAGCTATTTATAATTGCTCATAGCATTACTTTATCTGCATAGGAATTTTGGCACTTACATTACCTAATAACCTCCCCTTTTATTATGTGATACTGGGTAAATGCACCAGAGAAACAGAAGCAAGAAAGAAACCTTTACACAGGTTGTGATTTACATCAGTTTCATTTCAAAAATCATACATAGAATTCAGTCAGGCCCTGTCGCCGGACAACAGGTGCAGGATAGTGCAAGCCTTGTAATATCAACGCATCCGTTTGCGTGCATTTCCAAAAGCTCTTTTGCACTTTTTCCAAAATTCCCATTGGCCATAAGAGTCAAAGTGATCACCGCAACACTGGAATGGGAGGTGGAGCCAATTCTCAACTACTCTATAACTACCTCTACAGTCCGCGGAGCGGACGCGGAGTGGCGGCAAGTGGCAGTCCTGCAGTATCCCTTGCCTGAAGAGTCTGCTTTCCCTGTCTTCATAGGAGGTGGAGCCAATTCTCAACTACTCTAAAACTACTTCTACAGTCCGCGGAGCGGACGCGGAGTGACGGCGAGTGGCAGTCCTGCAGTCATGGCAGGCGAGGCTGCGAGGACTGCCACCTCCCCAACCTCACCATTTACTGACTTGGAAGCAAAACGCTGGATGCGCAGTTCGCGTCCTCCCTCTATTTTAGAAGAACTGACAAACACTAAACAAAATCAAGTCTACTGTTTTTCCACAGCTTGTAGCTCATATGGAAAAACAGGAAAAACTGATAAGCCGGCAACGACACTGCTCAACTATAAACAGCAACGGAGGAAAGCAGCTGTTCTTACGGCCCCCTCGGCGCTCTCGACGGAAGAAAAACAACGAGAAACTATGCCGGAACCAGAGCCAGGAGTTTTTGCAACATCAATCATAGAGGACTTACATCTTGAGGCCCGACTCACCGGGTACCTCGTGGACCCTGCGATCACTGTCCCTCTGGCGCCCGCACCTATTGGTCCCGGAGGAGATATTAGGTCCGTGCCGTCCAGGGGAGAGGATCCAGGCCCACGAGGATGTACGTTGCCGTCGTCCAAGGCCTCAGCCTCCGATGCAGCCTCGGGGACCGGCAAAAACCGAAGTCAGCCGCACAAAGAAGGCCCAGTAATTTCTGAGTCCGGAGTGGTCGAACCCTGCAACCGCATCACAGTTGTAGCCTTCATACAAAGCGACGCGGCCGCTGAAAAAGAAGACCCCGCCCCGTGGGGGCGTGACCCACCGTCATCTGCCTCGGCACTGAGGACTCCCCCCCGAGTCTCTCCACCAGGATGAGGAACTCGCTTGCAATGACCAGGAAAATCCAGATGAGTTGTGCACTACTTCAACGCCGGCCAGGTCAAAACAAAGTAAACGCCCTAGACACTCACCGGCAGCTCATAAAACAACAGAAAAGAAACGCCTTAAAGGTGGTAAAAAAGACAACAACAAAAAGAAGGCTGCTTTTAAATAAGGGCTTAGTCACAAAGATAACTAATAACAATGGCCTAACAGCCTACTCGAAAAGGTCAGGTAAGGCAATGCAAAACACTGCCTCACAAAACCTGCTCACCAGATTTTTCAATCCAAAAACTTCTCAATATTCTCAATACTCTCGTCGCACTCTAGAGCTTACGGACACTGAAATTTTGGAAGCACTAGAAGAAAACCCCCCACCGTCAAAATACAGGAAGACTGTGCAACTGACTCACCACCCACAAACATTGGCGACTTTAGCTACTGCTATTTTACACCAAAAGGAGAAGGAACTTTCCAATACCTCAGAGGCTACGCCACCACCGTTAAAAAAGAAACCTCAGCCCCAGACGGAGAAGGGGAGAGAGCTCCAAACAAACCACCCCGTACAACCAAAAGCACCAACCCGGGAAATTTCAAACAAAAGCAATGACAAGGAGCACGACGTTGGCCTACCAATCAATACAAATGAACCAGTCAAGAACTCAACACCGATGACCACAAAAGAGCAAGTTTTAACAATTCCCAGATCGGAAGATCTTCAGCCCGATCCCCAAATCTCTCGGTCAGACTCTGGACCTCCGCCAGACCAGGAAAAGCATGATTCTATTCCGACGGCGGATTTGGCCCAACCTCTAACGCCAAATAGCGCCCTTACAGTGGACAAAGAACATTTTAGAAGCACTGGTCGTGAGACGGAAAGCCCAAAATCAATTTCTACAGTACTAGCCAGGCCTTCTCACAGAAGACACTCTCTCGACCATCCCTCCACAAGACATTATCATAAATCTTACAAGACGGCCTCTACTGTTTTTTCGCCTCAAAGAAGTCCTAGCAACCAAGCCAAATCGCCTTCAAAAACTCCATCAGCGAAAAAAACAGACATTTTTTCCATCATGTCTGCAATTTCAATAGGCCTCACCCCATTCACCAAACTTTATGAATCCTTAAATGAGACTCTCAAAGACCACACTTCAATTCAAGCGATGATGTACACTAAACTCATTTTCCTGGAGGGCTATGTGATGGCCCACGAAGAGCGTCTGAAACAAGCAAAAGATCAAAACCTTTATTTTACTCCATCACAACAGAAAGCGAGAAAGGAAAATCCAACACTTGCCGATTCACTGCATAATAAAACCACGAGAGAGGTGGGAGAACAAACCTCCACGTTCATAGATTTGACAGTGAAAACTACCATCAAGAACTGTCAAACCCATACCGACACAAGCCAAACGAATTCTATAACAAAACCTAGAGGCCAAGATGAGAAAAAGAAAGTTGTGCTGGTAGTAGACGACACCTTCACCCCAGACACTGGATACCCCTTCCAGAGCCAAAGCACTGAACAAGCCTACACGATCTTTACCAAAAAGAAAACAGATAAGGACCAAAGCAAAAGGAGCGATGTCCAACCTTCCAACCCCAAGAAACAACAGGAACCCTCAATTAAACCCAGAACTAACCCGAACAGAGTCGACCCAGAATGTGCTAGAGTGGAGACTATTTTCTCGGCAACCCAGAGCACTCACACCCCCCAGAACACAGCCACTTATTCTCCCAAAACGACTGAAGACTTCATGATCCAGGAATCGTTGATGAATATTAGCCTGCACTTAGAGGAAGGCTATCCATCAGACACCATCGAGGAAATAGCTAAATCGCAAGAAAAAACAGAAATCCTAGTGGGCCATCATTCCAGCTTAGATGCTACCTTAGAAGAAGTGCGCCTAAACCAACTTGTACCCTTCCTCACATTAGAAGAACGTCGTAACAAAACAATTCAAAATTTAAAGAAGCTGGAACCGAAAGCAAAGGAACTCCAGCCAACAACCCAACAAAAACTAACAACGAGCTCCTACAAGGTGAGGGACACTAGTTCAAGGTTTGACTCACAAAGGTATTACAAATATAGACCTGAAATCCAACCCAGAAGCTTGGTCCTCTTTTATCTGTCAAGTCTTCTCAAGATGTGCGGAATCAAAATCAATTCCTGCTTCTTGGACCACAGCCACAATTGTACCCATATACAAGAAGGGAGACATCAACGATCCAGTGAACTATCGCCCCATAGCGCTCCTTGATCCAATAGGAAAGCTATTTGGCGCTTTGCTATTGAAAAGATTCCAACAATGGGCCTTGAATGCCGCATGTAATGATCCATTTCAATCTGGATTTAAAAAGAACTTGGGAACTACAGCCAATATTCTTCTGATAACTATACTGAAAATCAAAATGCTTGAAGGAGGGCCTAGGTTACATCGGGCCTTCATAGACTTTTCCCAAGCATTTTACAGAGTCGACAGGTCTGCGCTTTGGAGGAAACTGAAAACCTGGTCTTGCCCTGAGTCCATACTGAACCCCATTAAAGCACTATATATGAACACGACAGTCCGTGTTAAACTGAACTACCAAGGCCTGCTATCAAAACCAATAGCAACCCAAAGAGGTGTCAAACAGGGATGCCCCTTGGCTCCCTCCCTCTTTTTGGCCTACCTCGGTGATTTTCAAATTTCAGAAGCCTCTGTGAGAGCCTTCCCACCCCGGGTGGGTCAACACACCATTAGCAGAATTTTCTACGCCGATGACCTTATACTGATCGATCAAACACCCATAGGTCTACAGCGTCAACTGGACAACCTGTACGAGTATACTACAGCAAATAACCTGGAAGTAAACAAAACCAAAACAAAAATACTTACCTTGGGAAAATCAACGAAGAACACTGAAAAACTAATCCGGGAAAAATTCTGAAAAATACTAAAGAGCTAGACTGGATTAAGACGTTGGCAAAAGCTTCAGAAAACAAGATAACTCAACACTTGCCACCGAATACAAAGAAACTGAATGAATTACAGGGATACATCAAACAATTTCCCAACAGAAAAGCAAGAAACTGTATTCTAAGAGTGAGATTGAATTTGTTGCCTACAAATGAAATTAGAGCAATTAGGGGTATGTCAACTCTATCACACTGCAGATTATGTCACAATACAAACGAAAAAGAGACAGTTCGACATCTCCTACTGGGTTGCCCAGAAACCAAACCAATTAGGACCGCCTACATGCGACACTTCTCATTGGACCCTTCTTTAGACAGTGAACTTTGTTGGTGGTCAAGAATGACTAGTGGAGATAGACCGACCTGGCTAACGGCTACCACGCAAATAGTTCACCAAATCATGGCAAAACTGGACACTTTGACCTCTCCAGAAATGACAGCAGAAAGTCAAGACGCAACGTTTGCCCTCTCAACTTCGCGAAACCTAGAGGTAGCAGCTGCGAGTGAATAGAGATCATGATTAATCATATCTTCCACTCACTAATACCAGTTTGAAGAGGCCGTAGAAGGCTGAAAACCCTAGCAACTTTGCTTCTCATGTAAACAAAATCAACAAAAAGACATTTAACAGACATGGACAGTGACAAGCTCTTTGTAAAAATCAATCTTTATTTTGATTCATACAAATAAAAGAAAAAAAAAATCATACATTACCAGCTTTGCGAGGCAGTCTTTTCTAGAATAAACAGAAGAGAAACAATTGCAAAATACAAGGCATTTCATTAAATTATTTGCAACAATAAAAAGAACAGTGCATCAGTGGACTTGCATTTAGATGGCAATTTTAGAATGTGGCATTTAAACACAGTGATTCTTCAATAGAAGCTATCGCTACGCTGCCTGCCTGAAATAGATTTCATGCACACACCGCTCCTTCACTTTGTACGAGATAATTGCTAGCAATTTGTAGCTGTTCAGCACGCAAAATCTCTGGGCTGGTCGCTTTCGATAAGTGGCTCAGGGCTCTCTTTTTAGAGCAGTCGGCAAGGACATGCAGTTCCAATCTGCAATCTTTTGTCCTCAAGCCGGTGCTAATTGACTGGAATCCCGAGTCCCCGAAGGTCAGCAGTGCACCGGAGCGACGCCTCTCAGCCAGGCAACCCCACAGCAACTCCAGCCTAGTCTTCCTGGAAGCTCTGCAAAATGTCCACTGCCTTTCCCTCTCCCCGAGATGCACCAAGAAACCTCTGTTACAGCCCTTAATGTGACATCTACCCAATCAAAGTCCATCATGTCATACCCCCCTTCTTCAACCAATAGCTCATTTTTACAGTAAGAAACTGTATACACTAATTTCCTGCTATTCGAATTTTTGCTTCCTGCAAAGACCGTGGACAGAGCAAAGAGAGAAGCAAAAAAAATCTCCACACCCGTTTAAAATGAGTCTCAGCCTGTCTCATTTTGCACATGGAGAACACATTACAATATTAAGAAATTAAAATTGTGTTAGTATTTGTTAATTACATCAGTTAATTAGTATCTAATGTGTCTCCTGCAATAGAGGCATTTCAGTTTAGAAAAGAAAAAATGGTGTGCTTTTAAATGTGAAAAATGTTTTTTTTTGACCTGTTTAGCCTGTCTTCATTTACACATCCATATGTTACCCTGGAAACACGTGGCTTGCTGTACCACATTATAGCAATACATTGATCCCATGCAGTGTGGCTGAAGATTATAACAATACATTGATCCCATGCAATGGGGCTGCGCTCCGAAAACCCGCTAAATAATACTACACCTAAAAGTAAACTGGAAAGATCACAACAAAGAAGTGGGCAAAGAAAAAAAGACTTGGTAAAGGGAAAAAGTGTCTTAATAATGGTAGCGCTCGCCTGACTGAGAATAAAGCTGTCCCTTCGAGAGCAATGCAAGCTCTCGCAGTTACCTCTTCAAAAAGCCCTGCATGTAGACAACTGGCAGAGCACTTAGAACTGATAACTGGCGCAGTACCCACTAGTGGGGGAAATGTGTGGTGAAGAAGGGCCACCAACACGCCTTTAGAAAACTGTCTGTGTAGCAAGAATAGGAAGATCTCTTCAGGGGAATTGGAGCGAGAGGCGGTGCAAGAAAGGCCAACAGAATAGAAGGTCCTTGCCATAAATGAGTTGGAAAAGGTTGGGACATTTATGGATGTTAGGCCTAAGATCACAATGGTAAAGAATACGATCAATACATTGCAGGTGCAATGTGGTACGAAGTGAGTCAAGATAGTCCTTCCCTAAATTGGAAAGATTTACTTTCCACATTACATTGCTGCCCGAAATTACAAGTAAAAACTACCTAAGACCTTGCCCCGGTGCAGATACCCTATTTTACCTATGATGCTAACTGGGGTATTGTTCAGTTAATTTCTCCCATTGTAGTCAAATTAATTATGACACATGTGTTGGAGTTTGTTTGAGATGGGCTGCGTAATTGGGAGAAAGCAAGACTTGCTAGACAATTACAGACAACCCAAGTTAAATAAACAGGAAGAAACACAAACATCTCAGCATAGTGATGCACTAGCACAAAGAATCCTTGCAGACGTAATAATCAAAAACAAGAGAATATGGGGTATCATAAGGAAGAAAGTACTTATTACGTAATAGGGTGACAGAATTGTGAGAATCCTAAATGTTTATCTATCACCTCATGGGACACTAGAGGTTTAAAATCTTCTACGTCCAATTCCAAGCAACAGGCATATTTATTATCTTCAGACTTGTTTTTATTAGACGAGATGCCGATCACGGACACTTATTCCCTGGATGGATACCACATGCTTCAGAGAAAGGTGGAATGAGCCAGTAAAGGAAGACCCTCAGAGGGTCTCCTTATAGGGGCAAAAAAGATTTACCCATGATGGAATTCAAGCTAAGGTGAGAGAATCCCAACATATTAGCTGCAGTAATAACTATTTGTAGGGATAAGAGGTCAGAGCAAGTGTTTTTCTTTAATGTGTATAATCCGCCGGGAGACATCTGCTTGGATTTTATTTTATCTAGCCTATAAGGAGCAATTGAAGAGTGACTATTTGGTAGGCATGGTGCCCCTTATATAGTAGCAAGTGATCCAAATGGTCAGAACTTGCATAAAAGTAAAAAAAGTGAATCACTCTGCTATAGTGTCTTATCGAATAGGTATGAAGTTAATGTGTCAAGACCTGTCAGATTTGAGCGATCACAAGTTAGTTCAATTTGCTAAACAAAATGATTATAGAAGAGATTTTAGCAAACTTGTGGGTAAAAGCGGTATAAATGTGGCCAGCAACTGGGTGATATGGCCTATGGGAAATGTGATTGTCTTCAATTACTGTTTGTTCAGTGATATTTTGATTGGGGTTACTCCTACTATTAATGAGATAAAAGACTATGATAAAAGACTATGATTGCATGATTCAAAGGGTGATGAATAGGATTGGTGTAACTCAGTGCACGTTTAGCTCTAGGAGGGCTAAAGATCCTAACATCAGTGACATGGCCATTGTGGCTAGGAAGAAAAACTTAAGGTTGCAATTAAAGAAATAAAGCAATTTTCCTTCTCTGCCCTTGAAGTAAACAATGTTATTAGCCATTTTAGGATGGGATATAAGAACTGGACAAGAGCTGTGAGAAACCTGAAGGTGCCTCACCCGCTACTCCCCAGGCATCTGTCATCCAGGTGGCCAGGACACAGCCATTGATTTTGGACCCAGTTCCTGGGGGTGGACCAGGGCAGGAGGATCACCTGGGTGGGGGATCCTCGGGAGTGGGGGTTGGACACCGGATGGTGAGACGTGGTATCCTCTTCTATGTAACACCTTTACCCCACCCTACCAGATAGGATACTTAGGAACTCAACCCCCCCTTTCCCAACACTAACACTTTCCCACAGACAACTCACTATGAGAGAAAACAGACTAAAACCCGAGCTGTATACTTGACATGTCACAATGCATTGGTCAGGCAATGCCTGATCATTACAGACACCTGACTTCGATCACACTTCCCCACATGGATAAAAGGTGGAGCACGAAAGCACACTCTGAGCAAGGCAAAACACACCAGGAAGCAGCGGTTCCAAAATGACAATTTAAGGTGAAAGACAGCAAAACAGAAGAGACTGAAGAATGCTGCATTGTGCATAGAATGTACCCAGGGCTCTCCCACATCGATAATCAAGGCTGGGAGAATCTCATTCCGTAGTGGTACTGTCTTTGACACCTACAAAAATGCAGCACCAGTGAAGACAGCACAGCCGGTGAGTTGGGGAAACTGATACCAGACCAGTCTGTGTTGAAGCCAAGGTTGCAAGCGGCAACATTGTATAATGAAAACTGAGGAGAACAGTGTATGACGCGTATGTGGCAAGCGACGCAAACACAGCTAATCAGCGTATGAGTGACTGAACTTTGAAGCCAAGATACAATACCATAAACAGAGTTGTCCGGCACCATGTGGGTGCTCATTCAAAAGTCTCTGTTTGGTGTCCAGCTGAAAGGTAGCAATGTAAAGAGTGATAAAGAATTTGAATTTGAAGTGGTCCTGCAAAGAGTCAAGCAAAACCCTCTGAACATTCGAAAGTCTTCGATAGTTGATGAAAATGTATAGAAGGTTGGTCCAAGCCCGGCGGAGGGAGATCAGCTCAAAGCCTTTGGTTAAAGTAAGTTTGTGTAAAATTATGAACATTGTGTTAAAAGGAATCTGACCCCAACAGAGGGGGATCTGAGAGCTGAGCCCGACCGAGGGGGATCTGAGATCTGAGCCTGACTGAGGGGGATCTGAGGTGAACCATGAGTCACTGAGAAAGAATGCTCTACAAGGAATTAGATGCATAAATAATGTACAAACATTGTGGTGAAAGGATCTGAGCCCAGCTGAGGGGAATCTGAGGTTAAGAGAGTCACCTGGGAGCTTGAGTACTTGTGATAATCTAAAACAGTGAGAGAACTTATCATTTGGTTATTGCATCAGGCCCTCTGAATGAACAGACTTTGAAAGAGAAAAGAGACTTTAGCGTGGAAGGCCCTGATGCTAATGATTGTACTGTACTCTCATGCTAAAGAAGCCAAAGACTGTGCTAAACTCGAGTGCACCGCTGTGTCCCGTGGTACACTTCCTTTCTTTTTAGTAATATTATATTATATAATAATAGTAATATTATTTCCCATACTATTTGTATTTAGAAGTAGAATTGGCAATAGGTTTATTAGTATAGGCCCTTTTATTTGACAAGACCGTACGAGGACTGCGTTATTATTATTTGATGGTCATAGCTTGCTTCCATCTGTAGATTTAGGATTAGATAGGTGTTTTTCAAACCCTTTTTGAAATTCCATAAACACCCTTGAACTGTAGTCACTTGTGTCTGTTTTACTGTTGATACCATGCCTTCCATACAGAGCCACAAAGGTCCATGGACTCCGCCCTATGGCAGACTATGTTTTAGGCATTGAGGAGGGCAAATTCTAGAAAGTTCTGGGCCTTAATCAAACAAAATTGTTCCCCTCATCACTTAAGAAAGGAAATGTATCTCGTATCAAAAACAAACTTGATTAAGTATGTGCAGGAGATATACCATAAGCAATTTGGTGAGCCAGATAATACTGCTAAAACTGGATATCTAATAGAAAGGGAGTTCTTAGATTTTTCTATTGAGGATGTGATTTACAAGATAAATAGGCTTAAAACATCTAGGGCACCGGGTCCGCATGGCTTGGCAAATATCACCATAAAATGTGACCAGAACAATTGGGTGATTATTTGTATAAAATATTCTCCGTAGTGATAAACACAGGAGAAATACCTTCTAGCTGGAGAAAATCTCTTCTTATGTAAGGGAAAACCCAGATAATTATTGACTTATCGCCATGGTAGTTACCATGGCTAAGATATTCTGATCTTTCCTTCTAGAAAAAAGGAATATTTGGATAAATGAAGACAAGATACTCATTAATCAGCAAACAGGCTTTCGAAAGGGGTGGGTACGCTAGCTAGCATATGAACCATAATGTTTCTGATCTGCAAGGATCTTATGGATAAACTTTCAGTGCTTTACATCTGCTTCATACATGACCAGCAAAGCATTTAATATGGTAAAAAGCAAAATACTTTGGTGAAAATTGGATAACCAAGTTATCCAACCCCAAATTCTATTTTATTAAAAGTTTGGATATTGATACCACTGCCCAATTGAGACTAAATTAAGAAAGTTTGCTTAGCTCCATAATAAAAACGAACCATAGAAAAGTATATTTTTTACCCTATTAATCTAGTTTGTGCTATCAAGAAAGTTAAGCATATGGCTTCTAGTTGGGGTAAAGGGTTTATAGTCAATGTCGAAAACAAAAAAGTCGAAAACAATAATGTTGAAAAAAAACATTCAAATGTTTTTTTCTAACATTTTTTTTTTAATGGGGGGTTCTTCCCCAACCCTCTGTTTATTTTTTATAGCTTAACCAAAAAAACATATAAATAAAAAAAACACATTCGGGTTTTTGTTTCGACATTTTTTTTTGTTGATATTATTGTTTTTGACTTTTTGCAGTCGACATTATGACTGCACACCGGGGTAAATATCTAAATATGATAGAACTTGGTCAGAAGTCAACTGTTGTGAATTATATTAAACAAGGATTCCTCACAGATGTTCCTTTTAGCTATATAATTGAAATAAATAATCCTAGCGTCAGAAGATTTATCCTCCATCTCTGTCTGGAACAGCTTCCCATGTTATTCTGTATGGGCACTTGAACCCATATCCCTAAAAAGGAACGCTTATGTAGATTGTGTAAAACGGATGTAGAGACCTCCAACCATCTATTAACTAGAGGTCCTAAACTTATAGATATGTACAGGAAGGGTTATGGAGGATTGAAGGGCGTTGAAAATACACAGGTGATCAAACCTGGGCATATAG
This sequence comes from Ambystoma mexicanum, assembly GCF_040938575.1. NCBI lineage: Eukaryota > Metazoa > Chordata > Amphibia > Caudata > Ambystomatidae > Ambystoma > Ambystoma mexicanum. The sequence continues at coordinate 370,252,157 of NC_090931.1, forward strand.
TTCTTCAGGAAAGTATGTATTATTGAGCTTTAATGTGTATTATATCTGGCATTCTCTGAGTAAGTTGATTGACAAATTGGATTGAATCTTTTTAAATAAGGTTTCTTATGAATCTTAATTTTATATAGATCTATAATAGCTATTTTAGGAAAATAACGTATAACTTTATGGGAATAAACTTTTAGATTAGGATGTCTTGAATATTTATTTGTGTATGCATTTCCTTTAGTGATTCAGCTATGATGTTTGATGAACGTAATGTGATTGGGGATGTCTTTTGTACAGTGTTTAAGGTTTTATTTAACCAGAAACACTTAAATACAATTTTAAAAAGAATCAATTTTTATGAAGCCTTTATTACAAAGGATACACTAAAGGATTGCTTTTGGGATCTCAACGAATTCAAGCTACACTAAGCCAAAGTCAACTTGGATAAGCTGTTGGAATGAATTTCTATTAGTCAATAAACAACCTTGTAGCAAATCAATACAGCTTAACAACGTGATACTACACCTGTCTGGTGTCCTCAAACAAATAATTTCACAATGGAATTTCTATAATACACTCCTTGATATGACTTGATTGGATATGGACTTTTGTTAAGTGTACGTATTACCATGGGGTATCATGGCATTAATGAGTATGATTAGTACCATATAGAAACATACACTGAAATATTTATTAAATAACCAGGTTTTTAGATCTTTACGGAAGGGTAAGAGATTTCTTTGTGCTCATGAATATAAAGTTAAAGATTCCAGCTGACTGAAGCCTGGTACAAGGAGGACCGTCAAGCCATTCTTCTTTCGCATCCCCAGAGTATCTTCAAGAGGCATAATGATGGAGATCTCTGGGATAGGCGCGGGTGATCAGATGGGAGCCAATGTGTCAAAATGGAGTTTCCATTTCCATAGCAGGCATTGTCAACAAGGTAGATTGCTCTAAACAGTACCTCTGTATTTTCTGGTAGACAATGCAAGGAAGCCAATTCCAGTGTAATGTGCTCAAATATTTTGATTCCAATGATGATTTGGCAGCAGCGTTTTGAATGCACTGCAGAAGGGTCATCTGTTTTTTCTGCCAGGCACAAGTATACATTGTTATCAAAGTCTAGCCACAAAGAGACAAATGCAGTCAAATAGCTATGACCTTGTTAAAGTTTTGCTTCTTTAGGAAAAGAGATATGCAAATTTACATCAGTATTCAGGGGAAGCAGCCTAATTCTATGAAACTGTTCAAAAAGGTTGTTAGGGCAGAGGTGAGGCCAAGAACATTGTCGTTGATGTCTTGGTATGGTTCAACCTGCTCACAAGAGGCTTTCATGTTCTTAACCAGTGATAACTCCTCTGATAAACATTATTAAGATGATTAACATTCTTTGCAATCATGTGAGGTTGGCGGAACTGTTCTGATTGAATACAGTATAAACAGGTTGTCTCACACAGTCTGGACAAGCACCCCATCCAATGTGGTATTCTTTAGGTCTCCATCCTATGTACCATGTTATTTAATATTTACATGAACTGCTAGGTGACCTGGTCACAGGAGGGACTGGTCATCCTCTGGTATTCTGATGACATCCAATCTTTCTTTGGATGTCATCTGTGCCAGATGTCATCGACCTGTAAAATTGTCTTGCAATCAGGTATTGCATGTCCCAGCACTCTCTGGAATTAAATTCTACTACAACTGAGAGTCTATTGATTTCCTCTTCATCTTCTAATGCTAAGGCATTAAATTACGCTGTCCTTTCATTCTTATTTCCCTCTTTCCTTCCTTGTTTTGCTACCTCGTTGCATTCTATTCTTTCTATGGCTCCCTAGCCGTCTCTTTGCCTTCCCGCTGTGCTTCACAGCAGCGGGTTTTCCTGCTCTGCTATCCGGACCGCTACGGTCCTTCTGGCTCAACCACCTGCTGGCTGGCCCCTCCGCTCTGCATTCTCTGTGCATGCACTATCCCTGGATACCGCATTGTCCCCACTGCATTCTCTGTGCCTGCATTACCCTAGCCAAGCTACTGCAGTGTTCACAACCTCCTGCACTGCCTTCCATGTGACCAGGTATCTTGCATGCTCCATCTGCTACTCCTTGCCATACAGAGTGTTGCCTATATCTATCTCCTGCTGTCACGCACCTTGGACAAACTCCTTGTATTCTCTCAGGCAAGGGCCTTTTGCTTATCTTTCGGACAATCCTTTCCTTCAGCAGTCAATGCTTCTAAATGCTATCAGATGTTAACCAAAGGCCACCTACTTATAGCCATAATGGACACTCTGGGAATCTGAGGATACTACTGCAGACGAATCTCCAGTCTGCTAGGGTTTTTGTGCCACAGTGCTTTTCCCTCAACTCCAGGACGCTTCACCCCCCCAACCGCCACAGCAAACTACCTTTTGTAAGCTCAGGAGGACACAGTGGCGGCCAAAGAGGATAGGCTCTATCTCTACAAGGATCGTCTTCGGGACAAGGTCAAGGTAAAGAAGAAGGAGAAAGACAAGACCTCACGAAAGGACGACGAATCGCCATCTTCAGGTGAGGAGTGTGAGAGATTGCAACGCCAAAGAATAAGAGAAAATATTATGGCCCAACTTCAAGAGCTGATCAATGCGGTGCAAGGATTATCAGCAGAACCTGAGACTTTAAAGACAGAAAACGATGCTCTAACGCACATGGTAACAGCCGGAGATGCAGTCCACACTGATGCCCCAACAGGAGCTCTTACGTCAGGAAAATTCAATGGCACTCCTGGCAAATGGAAGGAGTTGCTGCACGCCTGTAGGGTTAATTCTTTGTTCCGGGAAAAAATCTTCGCCCTCAATAAAGCCAAGATTGGTTACATGATTAGCAACATGACAGGAAATGTGCTGTCTTGGGCTACACCTCTGGTTATAGCTGGGAGCCCAGTGAAAGCCACCTACATGCTTTCATACAAGCCATGAAGGACATGTTTGAACGAGTTGACCTACCACACCTATGAATCCCTTCTAGATGTAAGTCAGGGAAATCATGATGTACTAGCCTACATCACCAAATTAAAAAAATTGGCACAAGAGGCGGACTTGCGGAAATAGCTCCCTATACCATTTTCCGTCTGTGATTAGAGGAAGAAATCAAGGATGAACTAGTCTGCATCCCGCGCCCTGCATCTCTTGCCGAACCTGTTTCTGCTGTCTTACAAACTGAGTTCAGACAGTACGAAGGGAAGAATGAAGGAAGATGAAAGGACCCTCACAAACGGTCCATTCCAGTCTACCTCCACCAACCAGAGAAAACCCACAGACGGACAAACCCATGCAGGTAGGAACCACTAGAGGATATCTGACATCGGCTTTAGACAACGGAGACGCAATCAGGGTCTATGCCTGTACTGTGGGTTTGATCAACATGTTCTATGTGATTGGCTGGAAGTACCTCCCAGGAAGTCTGGAAACTTCTGTCCTCGACCTCAGTGTGGACCAGATACTGAGTTGTTGTTGTGAGTCCCTATGAACACCTTACTACCTCATCAGAACCCATGGACGATCATCTCATGGTCCTAAAGGTTCCCATCCAAGGTTCATCTACAGAACCAGTATCTGTTTTAGCTTTGTGGACTCCAGAGCAGCTGGCCTATTCATGGACAGCAGTTGGGCGAAAGAAAATCACGTTCCATTGGAAACAAAATCTGATGTACAAACCATTGAAGGAGTGGACGGATGTCCTCTCTGTTCTGGTCCTCTTACCAAACAGATGGCTTCCCTTTGTATTACTATTAACCAACATCTCATTTGACATTATAAAGGCAGCTCCTTTCCCACTTATTCTGGGCGTACCATGGCTGCATCATCATAACCCTCAAATCACTCTTGCTAGCTTCTCAAATGTGTAAGACACTCTGTTACAAGAAGGAATCTTTACTCGAATCGCGACTTGCTTTGGTTCTAGGACCAGTTCTCTCCAGCTCTTTGATCAACCAAATCAGTAATATATCAGAGGAATATTGCGCATTTCAGGAGGAATTTCAGGACAAGGTTCTCTGGCAATTACCACCCCATCCCTGGAAGATTTTTCCATTTTCCATCGAGATCAAACACGATGCTATTGTTCCTTTTGATCGTATTTATTCCCTGTCGATTCTAGCAAAAGAAGATCTCTGTGCCTACTTAGATGACAATATCACCAATGGTCTCATTAGGGAATCAAGATCCTCTGCAGGAGCTTCTCTTTTTGTTTTATTCCCAAGAGAGACAGCAAGGAACTTAGGCCTTGTATTGACTTCTGAGGCCTAAACCCGATCACCGTAAAAGACTGATACCCAATGCTTCTCATAAATGATACATTGAAGGCGGTCCAGATGGCTTAGGCTTTCACAAAACTTGATCTGAGAGGAGCCTCCCACCTCCTATGGATAAGAGAAGGAGATCAATTTAAGACAGCATTCCACACACCGTTTGGACATTTTGAATACCATGTCATGCCCTTTGGCCTGGTAAATGTGCTAGCAATATTCCAAAGGTTAATTGATAGGCTGTTTTCAGACATTCTGTTTCTATATGTCATCGTTTATTTGGACGATATCCTGGTTTTTTCTCCTTCACTCACCACCCACAAAAGACACCTTACAGAAGTCCTACAATGGCTAGCAAGGAACAATTTACTTGCTAAACCAGAAAAATGGCAGTTTGAGTTTAGCACAGTCCCGTACCTCGTGTTTGTCCTCTCACAACAAGTGATCCAGATGGATTCTAGGAAGATCTGAGCAATCCTGTATTGGTTGCCTCCCAAGACAGTCAAGGAGATACAACGCTCTTGTGGAGTGGCTCATTTCTACAGAAGGTTTATCATGCAGTTCTCAAGAACAGTCCTAGCCATTACCCGTCTGCTAAAAAAGGATGTTCACTTTTGCTGGGATGCAGAGGCAAATAACTCTTCTCTGTCCCTTAAAAAAGCCGCCTGTACTGCACCGATTCTTAGCCAACCAGACCAGCAAAGGCCCTTAATTGCTGAGACTGATGCATCTCATGGAGCGCCTGGAGCAGTTCTCATGCAAACAGCCGAAGACGGATTTGAGTACCCCATTGCTTTCTTTTCTTGCACTTTAGGATCTAGGGAGAGAAATGACTCTGTCATAGAGAAGAAGCTGTTGGCCATCCAAGAAGCTTGCACTGAATGGCGTGACTTATTATTGGGTCTCTTCATGAGTTCAAGGTTCGCACAGACCACAAGAACTTACAAGTCCTGCAACAAATCGAATGCAAGAGTTCAAGACAAGCTCGTTGGGCATATTTCTTTCCTAAATACGAATTCCGGATCACCTATATACCAGGCACCCAATACACAGTGGCATATGCTCTTTCAAGTCAAGGGGAAGAGGTCTGGGAAGAACCCAATTCCAAGGTGAAGATTCTGGGAGAGAAGACCTTCATCCTTACCATAACCTCATTCCTGGATCAAGTCAGGGAAGCTATTGAGGCTGTTCTTCTTCCGGATTCTGGTAAGGATAACCCTCAAATCTATTGCAAGGACGGTCTATATTTCCATCAGAGCCTCTTGCTCATCCCCACACCACTGCTTCAACAGAAAGTTTTGTCGTGGAGACACGATAGTCTATCCGCTGGACACAGAGGAATCGCAGCAACCCAGGAGCTTTTGACTCACATGTTTTGGTGGCCCTCTCTTCATAGAGATGTGAAGGAATATGTGGAATCCGGTCCAGTATGTGCAGCCAGCAAGTATTCCATGGCCAAGCCCATAGGTCGGTTAGAACAAGCTCCAGTACCCTTATCACCTTGGACACACAGTTCTTCTGACTTTGTGATGGATTTACCACCTTCAAAAGGAAACACTGCCATCATGGTAACAGTGGATGCACTCACAAAGATGGCACATTTTATCCTCCTTCCGGGCATACCTTCAGCCCATCAGATGGCCTCTGTTTTTCTTCGAGACATCTATTGTCTGAACGGTCTGCCCATTTCCATAACAACAGATCGAGGCTCACAATTCACTTCCAAATTTTGGAAAGCCCTCTGTACTTCCTTTGACATTGACAGGGCTCTTTGTTCAGGATTTCACCCATGAACAAACGGACAGGAAGAGAGGCTCAATCATACTCGCGAACAATACCTTAGATGCTTTTCCACTAACACACAACATTCCTGGTCTGAATTGTTTCCAATGGCAGAATACTCTTAGAACAACTCTGTCCACACGGCTACCTCGACGAGCCAGTTTTTCTGCCATTCCGGATGTCATCAAATATAATTTCCTTTGGCAGCTAGCCCTCCCACTAATGTACCTACGCTAAATGACTGAAGACCATACAAGAAACCCATAAGACCGCCTACACCCAACTATTGCAATCCAAGGAAAGAAAGAAGAAATATGCAGACGACACAGAAGAAACAACCGTACATGGGACGTGGGAGATAAGGTCTGGTTGTCCACCCGATTCATTCCCCGGTGGAAACACTGAACAAAATGTTCTCCTCACTATGTAGGCCCTTTTCCCATCATAGAAAAGATCAATCCAGAGGCATTCCGGCTCAAACGTCCTGTATCCTGGAACCGGATACACCCTGTATTCCATTTGTCTTCTAAAGGAACACAAGCCTGACAAGTATCATTGTTCCACAAAGAGACGTGCTCCTCCTCCACCCATACATACCGCTGAGCACGAAGCCACTATGATCTGTGACTCCCGAGATTACAGGGGGTATTTGCATCCACTGGAAGGGTTACTCTAGACAGGAACGCACCTGGGAGCCAGTTTCACATCTGCATGCAACTTGCTTGGTCAGACAGTACCACCAGTGGTTTCCTTGGAAACCAGAGCCGTAATGAGTAAATAGGAGGCATACGTCACAACCCCTAGGTGGTCCCTATGGCAACTCTCGCACCAAGGGCTGACCGTATTCCTTTCAGTAAGACCGTGCCATGCAAGAAAGTGCCATTGCATTTCTTGCCACAGCGGTCTAGTCTTTCCCAAGATGGCCACCTCCAGGAAATGGGAAGGCATTTAGCCGACCAGATCCTCGGTTCAGGTGCATTGCAACCCTTTAGCTTTTCTGCCCAAGATTAAGACGCTAAGACATTAGGTTACGCTGTCCTTTCATTCTTATTTCCCACTTTCCTCCCTCGTTTTGCTACCTCATTGCATTCTATTCTTTCTATGAGTCCCTAGCCGTCTCTCTCCCTTCCCGATGTGCTTCATGGCAGCGGGTTGTCCTGCTCTGCTATCCGGACCGCTACAGTCCTTCTGGCTTAACCACCTGCTGGCCGGCCCCTCCACACTGCATTCTCTGTGCACGCACTCTCCCATGGTACCGCATTGTCCACGTGGCATTGTCTGTGCCTGCGCTACCCTAGTCAAGCTATCCCAGTGTTTGGCACCTCCCGTGCTGCCTTCCCTGTGACCGCGCATCGTGGGTGCTCCATCTGCTAGTCCTTGCCACACAGAACCTTGCCTATCTCTATCTCCTGCTGTCAGGCACCTTGGAGAAGCCCCCTGTATTCTCTCAGGCATGGCCTTTTGCTTATCTTCCATACAATCATTTCTTTCATCATTCCATGCTTCTTAATGCTATTGGATGTTAACCATGGGCCACCTACTTACAGCCATAATGGACACTCTGGGAATCTGAGGATACTACTGCAGAAGAATCTCCAGTCTGTGAGGGTTTTGTGCGACAGTGCTTTTCCCTCAACTCCAGGACCCTTCCCTCCCAACTGCCACAGCGAACTACCTTTTGTAAGCTCAGGAGGTTGTGGTGGCGACCGGAGAGGATCGACCCTATCTCTCCAAGGATCGTCCCTATCTCTCCAAGGATCGTCTTCGGAACAAGGTCAAGGTAAAGAAGATGGAGAAAGACAAGACCTCACGAAAGGACGATGAATTGCCATCTTCAGGTGAGGAGTGTGAGTCTGGCTGATGGTCCAACCCCCTGGGTGTCCCCCATAGTGGCTGAATCCAAAAGAGGATCCCTGGACAAGATACACATGGACATGCAACAAGTGAACAATACCATCATGTGTCAGAGACATCCCAGAATGCACCTGGATGACATGATCAGCCTGCTAAAGAGAGCAAAAGTGTTCTCGAAGCTTGACTTGAACAAAGGTCATCATCAGATCATGATAGATCAACAGGCCCGATACATCACTACTTTTTCCACACCAATTGGGCTCTTCAGATAGAAGAGACTTAGTTTTGGCATTTGCTCGGCAGCTGAACTATTCCAGAGAGGGTGCAGAGAGTCATTCATCATGTGATTAACTGCTTCAACTACAGTGATGATATCTTGGTGTTTGGAGCCACCATCGCTCAGCATGTTCAAGCTCTTCACCAAGTCTGCACAGCACTCAAAGAGACTGGTCTGATCGTGAACATGGACAAGTGTGTGTTTCACAAATCTCGCTTTAAATTCTATGGACACATTTTCTCACACAAAGGCATGAGCCCTGATCCGATCAAAGTGGCTGCCATCTCTGTGATTTCAGCTCCCCGGAATATAAGCAAAGTCAATTCCTTCCTCGGGATGGCCAGCTACTGCAGTCAATATCTCTGAGACTTTGCAACTACCGGTGCCCCAATCAGGGAACTCAACAAGCAGGGCAGTGTATTCTGAAGGTCACAGCAATTTCAGAAGGCATTCCCACAAATAAAGAAAGACATTGCCTCGGCTGAACGCACGGCTTACATCGACCCAAACATGTGCACGGAAGTAACTGTAGACGCTAGTCCAGGTGGCTTCGGGGCAATTTTGACACAACATCGACCAGGCCGAGAGCCCCCAGAAAAGTAATTGCCTACACAAGAAAGAGCCTTTGTGAGGTCAAAACAAGATAATCGCAACCTGTAAAAGAGGGTGTGTCCGTCCTATGGGCTTGTGAGCACTTTCAGATGTTTCTCCTTGGCAAGCCCTTCACGATTGTAATGGATCACCAAGCACTGGTGATTTCATTTATGGAAGCTGTAAGTGCAAGATGCCACCATGGATAGAGAGATGGGTCCTGCAATTGCAGGACTTCAACTTCACAATTGTTCACAAACCAGGGAGGGAATTCAACCTGGTGGATTTTATGTCCCGGCACCTATTAGTGAACACATCCTCCAATAACTCATTGGCAGAGGAGTACATGAACTTCCTCACCCATCACAGCCCCCAAAGACCATCACGCCCGCAGTGATCTTGGAACACTCAGAACAGGATGTCATGCTGAAGCGAGTACAGGACCTCATTAGGTCCGGTAAGTGGAGAGACACAGACTTCACACACAAGCAAGTCAGAGACTGTGTCATGGTAGAACTTCAGGCCTTTAGGAACATAAGAGATGAGTTATCGATATCAGCAGAAGGGCTCGTAATGCAAGAACTCAGATTAGCGATTCCCACAGATCTGCGGCAACAGGTCATAGTTTTAGCTTATGAAAGACACTGGGAGCCGTGGCCACGAAGAGACAGGTGAGAGACACGATGTGGTTCCCAGGACTGGATCAAATGGCGGAATGCACAATTGGTGCCTGCCACCTACGTCAGTGAACATCCAAGCCTAATCACCCTGAACCCCTTAAGATGTCCGACATGCCAGAGCTCCCTTGGACTCACCTGGAAATTGACCTCTTCGGTCCCTTTGGGGAGAACAAGTATTGGCTAGTCATTATGGATGAGTATTCGCGATTTCCTCTAGTACCCTTGACATCATCCACGGCTGCTAGTGCCGTCATACCTGTGCTAGATAGAATCTTCTCTGCATGGGGCATTCCCAAAAGTGCTTAAGTCAGACAACAGTCCGCCATTCAGCAGCATGGAATTCAGGAAATTCATGCAATACATGGGCATCTGCCACAGAAAGATAACTACCCTATGGCCACAAGCAAATGGCATGGTGGAACGGTTCATGCGCAGCTTAAAAAGAGTCCTCCAACAGAACGAGCTATGGTCCCTGTCACTCAATCAAGCTCTGTGTAACATGTTGTGTACTACAGGAGCATCCCACAAGGCACAACTGGAAAATGTCCCTCAGAGTTGTTGTTTGGCAGACAAATAAGGGCCAGACTTCCCTACTTGGCAAGTGACCCAAATGAGGATGCGGAACAGGTCCTAGTGAAAGAGGCACGCAAGACACAGGACATGAAGATATATGCTGATAATAGAGGGGAAGCCAAGAGCTCTGACCTGCAAATAGGAGATAAGGTGCTTGTCTGCAGATGGCAGGACAGGAAAACTGACTTGAGATTTGATCCAGACTATCTAGTGGTATCCCATGTCAATAGAACAATGCTCGCTCCCCTACCAAGGTGTCACTTGAAAAGTCTCCCAGTTCAAGCTGTACATGGAAGAAGAACAAGAATAGGATTACAGAGACAACCATGAGGCTTCATACAGTGATCCAGTGAGAGAAGAGACTGGACAGGAGCCAGAATGATGTCAGACAAGGCTGACCAGATGCATTAGATAACCAGTGCATCTAATTGAAGAAATGTGAAGACAGAAGTGTAAGAGACTTTTGTTTTGCTCGACTGGGGAGATGTCATGTCCTGGCAAGGACAAAGTAAACAGATCCTTGGAGCTCCATCACATGGACCAATCAGAATGCACAATGTTTGCACATCTGCTGTAGGGAGCAGGGAAGTGACAGTTCGCTGCGGGAAAGCAATAAAGAAGGTTTAAGTTGCTGGAGGCTCCTGCCATCATTGCATGCCTGGGCCTGCCTGTGTATGTGTGTGTGCCTGCCTTCTCTCTGCATGTTACCCTTCAGTGAGGGACACATTCGAAAGAGCCCAGAGGAACGAGACAGGAATCATAGCAGAGTGGGGTGCAGGGGATGTCAAGTTTCCTTCTTTGTTGCCACTATGTCGCCTCTCTATTGAACCTGAAGATCGTCAAAACATCCCAGGGGTGAAACAATTTGTTATGTGTAAAACAATCTGCAGGTACAAAAAGAACAGATGATAGTTGGCTTCAAGATCAGACTACAGAGACCAGATGAATAAGAAGCAAGTAACAAGGAAGCAAGAAGAAACTGAGACAACAGGGGAATTACAATACATTGGTATTCTTTCCTGGCTGCACCTTTCAACAGCTTTATGACAATATGACAAGAAGGAAGTGAGCAGCCATCATACTAGTTTGTGAAAACCCCATCACTTGTACCTTCGAAAGAAGCAACATTGGCAGGCATCCTAAAACGATCCACAGAGACAGCCACTATAATGTAGCAATACCCCATGTCCCAGCCTCCAGAGAATGCACCCACTTCCAACATGAAGTCAAGCACCACATGGGGTATTCCTGAGACACTCCTGAGGCCTGTGATTGCAATAAGTACTTGGGCCTTCATGGAGGTCTAGGATGACAGTCTCTCGCTTGTGAATTGGGATATTCAGTCCAGTTCAGCTCTGTAGGGTTCTGGCATGATAACCTGGGCTAGCATATTTGACAGAGTTCATTAAATGTCAGACAGTTGTTCTTAACCCTTTCTCCACTTGGAGCCATCTTTTTAACTGTGGTGCACCTTAGGGTTCTACCCTCTTCCCCATTCCATTAAACGTATATATCATTCCTCTTTGAAAACTCATAAAAACTTAGGGGTTCCTAATTACAATTATGTGAATGATACACAATTGGTTTTCAATTTGACTTCTGATTATGTGAATCGTTCTAGTAGGTTTTCAGATTTTCTTCTAGCTATCCAGTAGTGCATGGGGTCCATACACCGAAAACGTAATCCTGCAGAATCAGAATTTTACATGGTAGACCCTCATGATGGTTCCTGGATTTAAGCCCTTGGTCTTCCGAGCTGGTCAAGTGTCTTGGAATCACATCTATGACACCTCAAGTCACTGCAGTAGTAAAGAGGGGTGTTTTCACTCTCTACTCATTGAAGAGAGTGTTCGCTCCTTTAATTTTCTATTTGAGTTCAAGCAATCATTGTATTAGTCCGTTCCATTTTGCTACTTTCCATCACTGTCTTCCTGGGTGTCTGTACGTACCAACTAGGTAGACTTCAATGAGTTCAGAATGCTGCAGTCCACATCCTTTTGAAAATGTCAACAATGTCATCATGTTTCCCCTCACCTGAGACATTTTCCCAGGCTTCCAGTTGAGAAACATATCAAGTTCAGGACTTTAGCTATTGTGCATAGAGTGGCCAATAATGTTGGACATCAGTTCTCAAAATAATAATGTGACAAATATCTCATTACTTGCCGATTGAGGTCAGTTTTTATTATGCACCTACACGTTCCCAAATTCAGAGCGAAACACATAGAACGCTGCTCTTTCTGTGTGTGCAGCTATGTTCTGAAATGCTCTTCCTCTCACTTTCAAGTTTTTTACCAATCACCTTCAATTTAGAAATAAGCTTGCGACATCCTTTTTCCCCCAATAGATGCTTCTGCTTCTACAGTAGATGCTTTAACTAAGGTGCTTCATGTGCGGGCAAACCAGTGTATGCTATAACATCTGCTAACAGAACTTAAATCAATATGCATAACATAAAAGTGCAGCTTTTGATCCAAAGGGCAATTTGAGGATTATGATTTGAGATAGAAAGAGGACATGTTTTATTTGCTAAGACGTCATTTTGACACCATTTCCTGTTCCCTGATATGCTGTGAAATTGTTGATTGTGTGTAGTCCGGCATGCTGCCACTCAGAGGAGAATGGATAAAAAGTGTTGAGTGACAAAGCAACAGGGAATGCGGCTAGCACGATCAAAACAGGGGACATGACTTGGTGTACCTGAATGATCGGAAGCGGTAAAAAAAGGAATATACATTGAAAAGCGAGTAGCATGAATCCTGGAGGAGTCCGGTATTTCTTCATTGGCTAGTAGAAATTGAGCTGAGGTAGGACTGCAACCACTGGTAGAATTGGGTTCTGTTTTGGCAGCAAGAGAAGTCTGATGGGTTGTGGTTACAGGATAATAATTCACATAGTTCAACAAAACAGAAATAGGATGAAAAAAGTTTAAGATTCCGCCAATAGTCGACCGCACACAACGTCACTGCAGCACCACTTCGGAGAACGCCACACAGAAGGCTGTCATCACAAAGACCATTGCAGACAGGGTTGGGTGAGTTCTGGTGGAGGAAGGGGTCAGAGTGGAATAATAGAATCCGTAAGATTCTCCTCTTAGGAAGGCGGGATGGTGGAGAAAAGAGGCAGAATACCTGTAGAAACAGAGTTGAAACAGGAGACACTCACACAAAAATGTGAGAAGTTGAGGAAATACCCAGTGCAGTATGTAAAAGGAATGGATTTATTGTTTTATTTATTGAGCATTTGTTGCAATGATGGAGGGTCATAGTGAATGGCACTGCAAAAGTCACTCGGGGTGAGTGAATGGCACTAACCATTGTAACAGAAGGAGGGATTGGAGACCACAAGGACTCAACCAAGAGGGACCAAACAGGATACTTCCCATCACTTAAGATGTAGGCGGTAGGCCACTGCTTTTTAGATAGTCCTACCACCTACAAATGTGGGTGTTTGATCCTACTGCTTTTCTTACAGTACCAAGTTGATGTGTGGCTCCACAGGCTGCTGCCCTGGGACCCGGCTCCAGGACACAGTGGCCGCAGCGCTCAGAACTTCAGAACAAGAGAGTTAGTCAAAGTTTGGAGCTATCAGCTGGTGGGTGTGTGTCAAGTAATTTATTTTTATTTGTATCCTGTGATTAACTGTAACTGACCAGGTTATCACTGGGGCAATACAACTGATATCACACAAGCTGTACCTGCCTGAGAGCTGGCTCCATGTGTACTGCAGATCAGTCACAGGGCACTCAGAAATAATCATGCTGTTGCGGCTGTCCTGCCACGTGGTGGCAAATGTTTCCTCACGCTAATTCCTTATAGGAGCAGGTAAACGTTTTCTTGCTAGTTCCCGCCCACTCACTGCCGTCATAACAATGTAACTGAAGCACTAAGAGTAGCATGAACCTAAAACTAAAGTAATCATGGATCTAAAGAAGATGAAGTAACTTACTGACCGATAACATTAAATACGCAGTAAGGAAAGGTAGAAAGAAAATGTATAGACGCTTGCTATAGAGGAATATATAACGTGGACAGGATGGCTATATCAGGATAATGGACTCTGGCTCACATTGGGCCTCATTACGACCCTGGCGCTAAGTGAAAAACGATGGGGGTAAATGGTTACCGCCATCGTTTTCCGCCAGGTCCGATCATGACCCGTGACCGTTAACTACGATGCCATTAGCGGCATCGTAGTTAACGCTGCCGCTAACTGCGCTAAGGGTGCGCGCACGCGACCGGCCACACCGTACTTAGCGCCATGGCGGAAAGGTACGCAAATGCCGACCCAAGCGGACATGCACCTAACGCCATCACCCAGCCCGTTAAGTACCTTACCGCCATGGTGCTAATTACGCCATCGCGAACCAACCGTAAAGGGCCATGTAAAGTGAATGCAGCTGCCACAGGTGCACAGAAACAGCACAGGTGAAGGCAATACAGACTCAGGAAGTACATAAAGAGCACACCCCACCCCTTCCCACACCCAGTCACACTCCACAATGATACCAATACGACTAGCAATGTTGGGGCTGGAGGACCTGATAGCAATGCATGTGCTACAACAGCAACAACAACAACAGGCAGCACAGAGGAGACGCATGAGGAGAAGGAGGGCAAGGCAGGCCCAGCAAGCCCCACCAGCACAGCCAGTGCCACCACGCAGGCAGCCCCCAATCCCACGCATCAGAGCCAATCCATTCAACCTCACTGCTGAGCAGATCTACACCCTGTACCGTTTGGACCGGGACACCATCACCGCCATCGTAGACATGATACACAACGACATCGTCAGCATGATAGAAACTCCAACCGCCATCCCCCCCCCCTACTGAAGGTAGTGTCTGTACTCCACTTCCTGGCCACAGGCACCTACCAGCACACAGTGGGGCACTTGCATGGCATTTCACAACCATTATTCTCACGAACACTCATCCAAGTGCTCAATGCCCTCCTCAAGCACACAGACGACCACATCTCATTACCACGGACTGCCCAGGACATTGCAAACACCAAAGTGGGTTTCCATGCACTAGCCGGCATACCCGGTTGCATTGGTGCCCTCGACTGCACCCATGTGGAATTGGTGGTTCCACGTGCCATGGAGGTACCGTACCGCAACCGGAAACAGTTCCACTCAATCAACGTGCAAATGGTCTGTGACTCCAACAAGATCATCACACATTGTTGTGCCCGATTCCCCGGATCAACCCATGATTCTATGGTCCTGAGGAACTCCACAATACCACGCTACATGGAGCGACATGCAGGCCCAAGATCCTGGCTACTCGGTGAGTCCAATGTCATGGAAGTGGGCAGGTGAATGACGTACTGATGCATACTCCACCTGGCTGAAAGGGGGGGGGGATGATGCATACTCCACCTGGCTGATAGGGGGGGGGAATGATGCATACTCCACCTGGCTGAAAGGGGGGGGGAATGATGCATACTCCACCTGGCTGAAAGGGGGGGGAATGATGCATACTCCACCTGGCTGTGAGTAACACAGAGAACGGAGACAGAGGATGGGCACTCACAATGCACTCAACCCCTCTGCATACATTGGGTGATGGCATGCAAAACAGGCCATGGGAGCCATGAGCATATACTGGTTGCATTGTGTGAATCAATTAGTGCATGTAGAAGTGAGCCAAAGTAACAGTTGGATGCAAGCCATGTTGGCACATCATGTTCTTGATCAGACGACATGACTGACACATACATTCTCGCCTACATACAGGTGATGCAGGCTATCCCCTGAAGAGGTGGCTCCTTACACCAGTCCGTAACCCGCAGAACCAGCACGAGGAGGACTTCAACCGTGCACATACACGTACTCGTGTGGTCATAGAGCAGACATTCGGCCTATTGAAGGCACGGTTCCGAAGCCTCAGCAGGTCTGGTGGGGCACTCCTGTACCACCATGAGAAGGTGGCAAAGATCGTCATGGCATGTGTCATGCTACACAATATGTGCGTCAGACGGAATGTGCCCCTGCCCCCTGACGCAGAACTGCAACCACCTGACGATGAGGATGAGGAGAGTGCAGATGGGGCGGCACCCCATGGAGGAGGCGACGCACAGGAGGGGCGTGCAATGCGCCAAAGTATCATCGACCACTGCTTCTAGCACACACGGCTGGTGTGAATCACATGGAGACTGCACTTGGGGCACTGTGTGTCTCTGGGAAATGCACACTGTGGACTGTACACCAATAAAGCACACATACGCAATGAAAATGTCCACACATTTCATTTTGGGAAAGAAAAAAGTGTATTTAAACTATGAAACGTCGTGACACACCCCCTCCCCCCTCCCCCCTTCACACCCCAAAACACCCCCTCCCCCTCCCCCCTGCACACCCCAACACACCTCCTCCCCCCTCCCCCCTGCACACCCCAACACACCCCCTCCCTCCTCCCCCCTGCACACCCCAACACACCCCCTCCCCCCTCCCCCCTGCACACCCCAACACACCCCATGTAGGTGTCAACAGATGCCTGTGACAGTGGGCACAGGCTGTTACAAGCCCCCTCTCCCGGCCCCCGGGGCACCCCTGGCTGTGGAGCGCAGGTTACGTTCGGAACGTCGGACGGGGCTGCTCTGTGCAGAACTGGCAGTGGAGGATGTCCCTGCCTGCCCCCGTTCATGCACGTCTGTAGGGTGTGGGTGAGCTCAGTGAGCGCACGACGCAAGCCGGCAAGTTCAGCACAGATGTCCCTGGATATGGCCTGCATGGCATCCCTCAGGGTGGCAGTGCTCTGCGCAACTTCGGCCCTTAGGGTCTCCGTGGCCTTTTCAATGGTTGCCCTAGCCCCCACACATTCTGCGGCATGCTCAGCCAGCATCGTGGACAGTTGTTGCTGCCGTTCTGTGATGTCCTCGAGGGACTGCTGCCCCTGCTGGCCCATGGCCAGTGCTGGTGGTGTGATGGAGGGGCTGCTGCCCTCCTGTGGACTGAGGACTGGGCATGGGGTAGAAGGCCACTCCTCTACCTCTGTGTGCCCCTGTGTGTGATCATCATGGGGGCTGGCGTCTGACAAACAGGGGGAATGTAGTAGGTCAGTGGGGCTTCTGACTTCGTGCTCCTCAATGTCTGAGTCTGAACATGCAGCTATTGCAGCTGTCTCACCCATGTTGCTGCTGGCCGCTGACCCGGTGCCTTCTGTGGCAGGCAATTTTGGTAGAGGTGGAGCAACTGCTGCTGGCCTGCTGACTACAGGGGTGCTTGCCGGTGGGACGTCCGGTATGCTTGCAGTGGGTCCTGCTTGTTGTGGGGTCTGCCTCACTGCAGCTGAGGTCGAGGGTGCGGGGACGGTATAATTGGCCTTCTTGGCTCTCTTCGTCGCAGGGGTGTCCTGGTCCTCGGGGTGTGAATCTGTGCCTGTGGTGGAGCAAAGGAGGGAGGGCGTTATTGATGGGTCTGCGGACTTTGGAATGACAATGATGGACATTATTCTGGTCAGTAGATGAGGCAGATTTCAGGCAGGGCCATGCAGGTTGTCTCCTTTTAGTGTGGAATGTGGATGCAGGTATGCGGGTGCCAGCAGTGTATACAGGGTGGTGCTCGCATGTGGCTATGGGCAGTGTGGAAATGTGTTGCATTTACACTCTAGGGCAACCTTGTGCTACACATGAATGGACTGCAGTGACTATGGCATGTCTTGTTTGAGGCACCTACCTTCATCGCCTGATGTCGGAGCTCCCCTTTCCATCCCTCCGACGCCTTCAATGGCTTCCATGCCAATCGTGGTTGCACAAATCTCCTCCCACGGTTGGAGTTTTAGTGGGGATTCCGACCCTCCACCGGTACCCATTGCAAGGTTGCGGTTCGCAGAGATGACCGCTCTGACCCGTATGCGGAGGTCGTCCCAGCGCTTCCTGCACTGCTGTGGGGTGCGGGGTACGGTCCCCACCACGCTGACGCGCTCGGCCACCAGGGCCCAGATGGCCTTCTTTTTCCCTATCGCTGTCCTGGTCATTTCAGGGGAGAAAACGACAGCTGCGTTGTCTTGCAGGGTCTCCGCAAGCATGCAGAGTTCCTCCCGGCTGAATCTTTCCTGGCGCTGGCGGTCACATGCCTTCTTAACAGCTTTAGGCATTTTTGGGTAGTTGGATGGGTGGGTGATTGGTTGGGACAGGTGTCAGGGTTGGATCTGGTGTTGTTTGTTAGGATTGCAATGGATTGTGTTTTTAAAGATGGCCGACGTGCTGTTTCCCGTTCCGGCGCGATGACGCTATTTGCGGTCCTGCTTTTTACGGCCACCGCAAATTATGGTGGCCGCTAATTACGGTGGCCGCTAATTACGGTGGCCGCTTCTTACGGTGGCGGAAGTGCACCTTGCTCGCTTTACGATGCCGGTAGGGGCCTTTTCCGCCATGGCGTTAATTGCATTACCGCCATGGCGTAATGCTCGTGCGCGATGGGTCGTAATGTGGCGCTCTTTACACCATCGGCCCACGGCGTAAACGCTTATTACGCCATGGCGGTAATGACGGAAGATTACCGCCTGGGTCATAATGAGGCCCATTGAATTTAACTAAGCTATCTCAGAGACAGGCCGAGGCTGTAAGAATCAGGAGATGCGGGAAAACAGTTTTGTGTGCAGAGATGACTATAAGTGAAGGTTGGCCCAAAGCGAAGATGCTATTTTTAAAGGCTAAGCACAGAGCACTAAGGGGGTACATGAATAAGCTCTGAGTGTGGGAGATTCTTCTTAGATGGAAGAAGATGAAAACATCTGTGGGAGCCAAACTGCTGGTCAATTAAAAGTGTATAAAGTTCATGTGAGATAGATTAAGCAAGTCTCTAAAGGGCAAAAGGAGCAACAGCACCCTGCATAATTAAATCAAATAGCAGTAAACGGAAGCCTGAAATTGACAAATTTGTGGTCGTTTCACATGTCACTCAGAAGTCGAAAACAAAGTCTTTTCATTGGAGCCTTGAGCTAACATAGTGGTGTGCTCACACTCCCTGGAATGTTCCAGGACAGTGAGCAGCAACAGAGTCAACTACAAATGGAAGACGTTGGCTGATGGCCTACTGATGACTGATGATAGACTAATTGGGAAAATGGGGAGTGGTCTGACTAGATTCAAACACCTAGGTTTCATTTCACGTATGTGCTGCTAAGGAGCCAAAAGTCCAAGGTTGGGATACAATGCCAACCAATGAGTGGGGTTGGGGGGAAAACCTAACATACAATGTTGCCGGAACCAATCCACTGTTGTTATATCCATTATAATCAGTACTATATGTGTTTAGAGGTAGGTCAAGTCATGCCGTACAGATAAGCGGTAGCCAACGATTCCCTAGTCCTTATAAGTTCTATAAGTAGGTATGTTCCCTTCACCAATCCCTTCCCATGTTAGGTTTTGTATTTTGCCATGTAGAATGATGTCATAGATGTTCGGTATAAGACCTATATATAATCAAGTTGCTGTGTGAGTGTACATGCATCAGTCCGAAGTTTGTCAAATCTACCTACTTTATTGAATTGATAATAAAGTAGTACTCTCACTGTGCTTAGAGAGGCATCAGCTTCACCTCACTGATGATCCCCAACAAGGGTGAAACACGTGTATGGGGTTGCTGGTGGTACTCTCGTTCAGATTGGAATTGCCATTGTATTTCGGTGCTGGACTGCCCCTGGGCAGGACAAAGACTGATATGCAAATGGATATTTCCCATCTGTGAAAGGCACAGTGAGTAAAAGCAGTGGCTGCGAACTCTCAAGTGGTTAATAACCACTGAACAGGTTATCATGTCTGTTCTTGCGAGAGAGGGGCGCCCGCTACCTTTGTAAAACTGTCCGGTTATTTGGTTTGTGACCATTATTGTAATTCCATCTAGCATAAAAGATGCTTCAAAGTGCTACAGCACAATTCCTCTTCTGCCAAGATAATTTCTTTACATAAGAATGTATGATTTCAAACCGATTGACCACTTGCAATCTTTGCAGCACTTCTGTGTATTGAATGGTCTAGTCAATAAGTTTGACAAAGGAAGAAGGTGAGACAATAAAGTTTACTATAAACTTCAAAAACGGCGTGTGCTGTGCTGCAGCACTCTGCACAGAAATGCTTACCTGTCCAATCGGGCTGCGTAGCTACACAGGGCAGCAATGTTGCCTGCAAAATCTGCACGTTATTAATCTTCTGCCAAGGTAAATCAGTGTTTTATATTAAAAATCACATGTCAAACAGATTTTCACCATTTAAAACTTCCCCATCGCCAGTGTGCATTGAACGCTTGAGTATTGTGATCTATTCAGGGGAACTCTGTGGTCAATTTTGTTTCATAAAATGTGTCAACCCTAGATGCCATGCTTGAGGGAAAACCAATGCAGGAAGCCCTCACTTTCATATGCAGCCAGCAGCATTTGCAGCCAAAGATTTTAAATCTAGCGCTGTTAGAAATGTGATAGGTAAACGGAGACCGGGTACAAATTATGTTATACTTGTTTTAGTGTGCATTACTTTTTTTAAACTTAAAAATCCTGCTGAATTATCTGTGTTTTTACACAACAGCCACTGATATTTAGTTATGTGATGTGACAAAATATTTGTTGTAGTTGAAATACCAGAACTTGATTGTTTTGTCCCTCTGTCAAGCAAGCATTTTACTAATTAAAATTGATAGTGAACATGACACTGAGGCATGATGTGACAGGTGCAAAGTGTCTGAGATGTCCCAGGCTTGGAAGAACAATATTTATTTTATTCTAATCTTTTGCTTAAACGACATACTAATTTTATAATGTTAACTTCAGTGATCATTAACACCCATCACGTTTCACCAATTCCCCATCACAACTTACTGTGCCTAACCTTTCTCTCTCTGAGTCATTGCATATTCAATGTTCCTGTCCCACTGCCAATCACAACTCACACTAACCAGTCACTTTTAAACTCTCAACTTGGCTCCTAACTTACCCTTTGCACTCTCCATTTCGTCTTGAAGTCTCTGGTTCTTCATTGTTTCTCACTCTGTCTTTGCCCCAGTCACTCCTCCTTCCTCCAATGTTTTGCTGCTTCTGCATCTCACATGCTTTTTCCCAATACCTGTGTTATTTTTTCACATTGCTAGTTATGCTTAGAACCTTATGGTTCAGGGCAAGGGTCTGCCGAAAGATGCCACAGCTCATGGGGGCCCATTTTAACATGATGGTCGGCAGTGCTTTAAGTGGGGTAAGAAATTGAGGGGGGCGGGCTCGTTTGGGGGCGTGGCTTCCATTGTGGGCGTGGCCTAAAACGTGCACAAATCATTGTAAGGTGCGCAAACAAATATATAAATGTATGTGAGCATTTATTTTGTATGCGCACTACTATGGTTTGTGTACCTTTCAAGCCTTATAAACATACCAATGTTACGTATTTCTAGGTTTATAAAAAGGTGGCTTGAAAAGTGCACAAACCATAGTAATTTACGCACACTTGTATCCTTACCTTACTATGGTTTGTGCACTTTTCAAGCCACCTTTTATAAGCATAGACATTTATAACATATTTCTATGTTTATAAAAGAAAGCTTGAAATGTAAACAATTCAAGGCATCTTTTATAAAGCCTTGAGGACGGACAAAACCCGAGGTGGCTTTGTCCATCGAAAAAGCTTTATAAAAGATGCCTTGAATTGTGCACGTTTCAAGCGGTCTTTTATAAACATAGAAATATTTCTACGTTTATAAAAGATGGCTTGAAACGTATACAATTCAAGGCATCTTTTATAAAGCTTTGCCAAAGGAGATAGACGCCTCGGGCTCAGTGATCTCTGCTCTGAGCAGATAGATCACTGAGCCCAAGGCGTCTTTCACCCTCTGCAAACCCGCGGGCTCCGTGATCTAATCTGCATATTAAATCATGGAGCCCCCAGGTTCGCTGAGGGTCAGTGACCTGGCGAGGGCAAACAAAGGAACTGTAACTTCCCTGATGACCCCTCATATGAGGGGTCATCAGGGAAGTTACAGTGACTGACAGAAGTGCCAGCCAGCCTCAGCGACGCTGTGCCTGGCTGGCACCTCTGTCAGCTCGCCTGAAATTAAACTGGCGGGCGCATCTCCGATCGCGGCTGCAGCCGCGGCGGGATAATGCATCCCGCCAATGTTGTGTGGGATGGGGGGCACCGGCAGGGCCCCGGCTCAGTCCCACTTTTTGGAGACTGCCGGGGCCCGGCAGGCCCCGGCCCACTTTAAGCACTGATGGTCGGCAGTGGGCTTGTTTAGAGTGAAGAACAACAGTTCGAGGCACTCATCGGATGCATACGTTATAATGGAGACAAAGAAATACAGCCATGGTGTTAATTGCCACCAATTATCACGAGCCAGCCAGCCAGCAGGGAGTTGAAACCCTAAACCTTAACAGAAAAACTATTAATACTTCTTTGTCAGCAAAGGGCTAAAGAAGAGAAACCATAGTAAAAAGGTACAACAGAGGTCTGAGGGTGGTGATGCCCGGATGGGCTCCAGCAAACATGCCTTATAATGTGCATACTGCAAGCTCACTGTTGATTGATTGATAGGTTATTTTTAATCCACCTATACACAAGGTTTTCAAGGAGCAACCAGACAGGGGGGGGGGAACGGGGGAGAGCAAGACAAACAAGCTTACTAGGCCTAGTAAAATTTAGATTGTGCAAGTGTGCAGACAGGAAGTGCAGGGAAAACAAAGGGGGAGAAGGGCACCCAGTGGAGCAGTGCCCTGGGTTAAGTGCAAGGAAGGCAGGGCCTCCAAGGGGAAAATGCCCCGGAAGTACAAGAAAGGCCAGGTGGCGTTGCAGGAGGGCCCAAAGGCAAGTGCTATGAACTGGGCAGGGGGTCTAGGTTTCCTAAATACCTCAGAGGAGCACCAGGTAGCCAGTCAGGTAACTGAGCAGGAGAAGAGAAGGATAGCAGAGAGAAGGCAGAGAGGGAAGGAGGTAAGGAAAGGTTAGCAAGGGAGAGGCAGAGAGAAGGAAGAGGAGACAAGGAAGGTTTTGAGGAACTTCCCGAACTTAAGGAGGTCCGGTTCAAGATAGAGAGTGGAAGGGAAGCCATTCCAGATGGAGGCACCTGCAGAGGAAAGAGATCTACCACCCAGTCTATGCATGGAGAAGCGACTCACCCACAGAGTTTTGGAAGTAGACGAGTGGAGGGCTCTGGAAGGTAGGTACTTAGGAAGAGAGCGTTGGAGATAGTACAGGCCCTGGATATAGAAGGTCTTGTGGACGATGCAGAGGGTCTTGAACGTGATCCTTGCATCCACCAGAAGTGTAACGCTCACCTGGCTCGCACAGAGGCGCTGGTCTGGTCTGGGTTGCTGTGGCCTCTTCAAGCGTGATGCGCAGAATTCAGACCACCGATTGAACAGGGCCCCCAAATCTTGCTTGTCTGGCCCGTAGGAATATCCTTCTGCAGATGAGAAAGGGGATTAACTGTCTGCTGAATAGTGTCCTTGCTCCCCCCTTTCCCCCTTCGTTCTTCTCTGACTTCCTCCAAAACCCCCGGTTTAAGCTCACCTTATGGTTTGGAAGGATGAACTCTCCATCCTGCTTCTGGTGCAGGGGCGCGCGTTCGTCCAGTTACTTCACTGGTTTTCAGAATGGCGCTGGCAAATCCACTTGACTTTTCTGAGCGATACGCCGTAAGTATGAAGATGCAAAAAGTTCAAGTGTGAGCCTCCTTTATGTTGTTTTTCCTAACCTGTGATCTGTCCTTTATTTCAGGTGCAGAACAAAGGCGATGCGTTGCGGGGTTAAATTGCCGGTGGTAAAATCAGGTGAGTTAGTGATGAGGGCGACCCCTCTAAATGTCTTTATAATTCCCCAGTAATGTCTTTTGTCCTTTCCCCATAGGGGCCGGGGTGCGGTACCTGCCAAAGATGCGGCGCCGACCCGAGATGTGGAATGGTTCACCAAGAAAAGCCGGTAAGTAATATGGCTGAAAATTCGGCTTTCCTCTTGTGTTCCCTTGCTCACCTTTTGTCTCTTCTTCTCTCCCCTAGGTGCAGAGATGTGGCGACCGGTGCTGAGAGCCGCGATGGAGCCGGGCGGCGTCTCGGGAACAGGTGAGTGAAGCGTGGCGCTGCAGCGAGCAACGCGGTGCTTTCAAATGGAAGTCTTCCTTCAGGAATGCTGGCGTGAAGATTCCGGATGCAGGTAAGAAGGTTGAATAAGTTCTTGGTTTTCACCTTTCTCTTCTCTTCTTTCCTTACAGGTGTTCCAGGTTCGAGGCGGGCGTGGCTGGAGTCCAGGTGCAGGAGCAGACACGGTGAGCGTTCAGCTGCTGGGATGCAGAACAACGCGAAGCACGTGTGGCTGTCCAGGCGTGGCTTAAATAGCCTTGGAAGAAGTTCCAGGTGAGTATTCTTCCACAGCCCCACCCAAGTAACAAAATAGTTCCTTCAGAACAATAGTCCCTCCTAAGCCTCATTTGGCTTGGTTCTTCATGCAGCATGGTCTGCATCAGGTGAGTGTGCAGCATGGTCTGCTTCAGGTAAGTGCACCAAACACTTCCCCTTATGAGCCTGGCGCCTATGGCGCCAGGACTGATGTCCAACATGAGCCTGGCACCAACGGCGCCAGGACAGAGTCCAAAGAGCCCCTATAAAGGGCCGCTGGGCTTTTACCCGGGGGCGTGATGCCTGCTCCCGGGGGTGCTGGGCCTGGCCTGGTGCTAAGGGGGTAGGCATCATGACAAGAAGCCAGTGAATGGATTTCAGAGCTGCAAAGATGCATTCCCTGGGATTGAAGCCAAAGATTAGTCTTGCGGTCCGGTTTTGGATGAGTTGAAGAGGACAGCTGGCAGAGTAAGGTAAATTGAGAAAGAGGCTGCTGCAATAGTCAAGCCTAGAGAGAACCAGGGCTCTGGAGACAGTGAGTTTCTGGGTGAAGGTGAGAAAAGTTAGAATACTCCTGAGGAGATGCAGTTGGAAATTTGACTTTTTGGAGATGTCCGTGATGTGTGGAGAGACGATGAGAGTGGAGTCGAAGATGACCCTGATATTTTTTACCTCAAAAGAGGGTAAGGGCACAGGGCCAAGGGAGCCCGGCTGGAGTGAAAGGGGGAAAGCGGGAGCAGGGGTCCCAATGAGAAGGATATCCCTCTTACTGGCATTAAGGCAGAGATCATTAGAGGTGCACCAGGCCTGAATAGCAGAAAGACAGTCAGCGATGAATGAGGAGGAGGCTGAGGGTAGCGTGTCATCTGCATAACAGTGAAAGTTAGAGGAAAAGGTAGAGATCAGACGGGCCAAGGTAACCAGGTAGACTGTGAAGAACCAGGGCGAGAGGATTGATCCCTGGGGAACACCACATGTAGAGAGTGTAATGGAGTAGAGGAAGGATCCATGTTCAACCTGGGAAGGGCGGTTCAAGAGGAAAGAGGAAAGAGGAAAGCCACGTCAGAGCCTAATACGTGATGCCCATGGTATCTTGGAGACAGGTGATCAGGATGTTGTGGTTCATCATGTCAAAAGCAGAAGAAAGGTCGAGGAGGATGAGGACAGAGGGAGAGTTAGAGTCAAGGTTAGAGAGCAAATCTTCACGCGTGTTCAGGAGAGCACCTGTGAAGTAATGAAGTGCAAGGGCATGTAGGGAGCATGGCGGGTGAGTCAGCTAATTATAAGGAAGGTGACACCCACCATAAGCATGTGAGTTAAGAGCTATGTTATTATTTTTTAAACTTAAAGGATCCTACAGCTTTTTGGTCACAGAATATTGGCAAGTATGAAACAGACACTGTGATGATGTAATAAATGAAGACTCAAGGATAGGACGATTTTCTCATTAAGGCTGCCTACTTGAAAACTATTACTAGAAAGCGCTGATGTGCCGTTTATCTAAAAGTAGACAGTATAAGAAAGGAAAGAGGTCTTAAATCATTATTCTGCCCTGTATTTTTCCATTTAGTCAAAGCATTAGGTAAGTTTTCAACCTGATCCTTCCTAGCAGAGGCGTTGCTAGGGGGTGGCTAAGGGGGCTAAAGCTCCTGGTCTTTTCGTTGTAGCCCCAGATAGAATCTCAGGAGTTACGACCAAAATGCTAGCTAGCCCCCAGTCCCAACAGTTCCGACATTAGCGTAGCCCCGGTTCTTTTCCAGACCTAGCAACACCCCTGCTACCTAGACCACTTTCATTCATATGGTTATAAATGAAGAAAAGAGGTTAAAAAAGAACACCTATGGCATGTGGTCAGTAATCTATTTCGGGTACATAACAATATTAATAGCCCCTAGACTTACTGAATTTACCTAGGGTTACTTGGATTGAAAAAAAACGAATTGCTAATTGTTTTTTAGTAGCAGCGTCAGTTGTGATTACAAAAAAAGGAAGAAGAAGACAAAACACTCCTCACTCAATGAGGATAGCTCAGCGGCAACGTGCTCGCAACACAAAGCAACACCGGAACGATCCCCGGGTCTGAGGTTAGAAACCTCTGGGTATTAAGCATGTTATAAATAACCTATCATATCACTGTTGATTGATACTATTTGTAAAGAGGGAGTTTTAGGGGGTGACAGTTGCTCAAAAATGATAGTAGGCAAACGTTGGCCTCCTAGACGTAGCAACCACCGTGACGGTGGTGAATACCAAGTCCGTAACTTAGGCACACTGCAGACAAACTCCTTTATCTTGTTTCGAAAGTTAATACCCCATAACTGACCAATGACAATCATATATGGTGTGTGCTATATTCTCACTAGGAGCTCTATCACAGAAAAGGTGCACTGCTTGCCTATCACAGCTTCTGTTTTGTTCCCCCTCTTTGTATTTTCCATTAAACCACACATGCTCTCTCTCACATCACTTGCAGCGAAGAAATGTGCCTTTCCCTCCGAGCTCCAAAAGGTTACAGTGGGTCAGGACTGGGTCTCATCTGGTCATTCGAGCAGGTTGGACCCCAGTGTCTGGTGACTGCGCTGAGTTAGCTAGCAATTCTGTTCATTACTAAGCCCTGCTGGATAGCTAATGAGATAAGCGTGTGCTTCCCACATAAGTCCAGCCTGCACCAGTGGTGGAGGCAACTTTTGGGGCCAGGGGGGCAGATAATAGGGCATCAGCGGGAGGCTGGTGGGCAGACTGGGCACCAAGGATGAGCCAAGGGGAGCGACCGCCCCCCTTTCCACCCACCTGACTGTCACTGTGCCAAACCCTGCAGTCCGCTGCAAAACCTTCTGATTTTGATAAACTGAGTGCTGTTAGGTATAGCATGTGTGTAAATACAGTGCTTGAAACCAGGAGGAATCGGGAGCGGTGTTGGTTCCACCTACATGACTGATCGTGCACTCATACTTACACCACCATATATGCCCCTCTGTCCACATCGCCATTGTCTCTTGCTGTTTTTCTGTCAGCATGCTTTACCGCTTCACCTTTTTTATCTTCCCTCCCACCACAGACCAATGTCTGCCTCACCGCTAGTGAGGGCACTATGGTGCTCATTCTAAATTGGCCGGTTTGGTGATAACATGCAGGTATCAACATATACTGGCATGTTACCGCACCAGCCAACTACAAGTTTGCTGGTGGGGTACCTGATTTACCTCCGCAGCGCCTTACTGGCAAAAATAGCCTGTATTACCGCCACTGGTATTACCAGTGCCAGTAATGCAAGCAAATATCCCCAGGGAGTCCAACGGGGCCACCATAGAATGGGGATTTACCACCCTGGCCACCACTTGTAATGCAGCGATAATTTCACCAGAACAAGTGGTGGTAACAGTAAATCCGTTTGCCGGTAAATTCGCCAGCATAGCGGCAAACTTATAATGAGGTCCTACATGCGACCAACATGGACAAGCTTTGGTGCCGTTAGACCAATTGGGTAGTGCCCGACGCAGTATAAATGCTCAGTAACCCAAAATATATGAATACAAATTATTATTGCTAAAATGGCTTTTGCCCACCTTTCCGAACATGCTAGAAAATCTTGGCAGCTTTGACCTCCACACATGGAAATACCAGCCTTCCTCGGATCACAGCTTGTCAGGTCACAGCTTGCAAATTTTTGGAGAAATGGGATGTACTGTCCCATCAAAGCTAAAACTCGAGGTTTTTAAACAAAGCGCATTCCTCGCGCAGTTTTAAACAGCAAGAACATTCAGCCCGAGTATTCCTTTTAAACACATCACTAGTCACACGGAGTTCCCAGCATGGAGCCAGAACTGCACCGATAAAGGGATAGCGAGAAGAGCCAGGGGTGGGAAGCATTCAGAGACAGACATAGAAAGGGGCGCTGAGGTGGTACAGGAGCAATGGAAATAGTGAAAGGCACAAAGACTGAAAGAACGGCGACGTGACTGTGAAGAGAGAGAGGCAGAAGGGGAGCGTGAGGGAGCACGAAACATGGGTAAAGGGTGACGAAGAGGAAGTGAGAGGACGAGCCTGCTCAGACTGCGCATATCCTGGTTGCACAGTCATAACTCCCCGGGGAGGAGACAAAACAGATAAATCAGGGGTGTAATAATCCTGGAGATGAGGTGATGACAGACAGAGCAAACATTATTAAAACTTGTTATTACTTCTCATGATGGAGGAGGGAGGAGTAGGGCACGGGGTTGGATCGCTGTGTAATTATCTCATCAGCGGCCATTTCCTCGCACTCTGTCATTGTCCAAAAAGCGCGCTCTGCAATACTTATGGGGCCGCCCCGCGGCGTCCGCCAGGCGGGGCTCTCGGGTGCGAGACAGGTTTGTCTGACAAACACTTACAAAGCACTGTGGAAAACCGACGACAGAGCTATCCAAGCACAAGTCTGAAGACAGAGCTCCCCGGCAGGCATTCCTTCCCCACCGCCTTCGCTCATCCTCGCAGGCTGACATGCACGGATTATACCATGGCATGTGCCCAGCTACCACTGGTCCGCTAAGAGGAGCCACTCCCCATCCTACAGGAATCACTCCTTGGTCCTGCTACTGGGACCCAGAACTCTCCTTCAAGACAGCATTTCAGAGCCTGACACTCAGAACTTGCCCTCCAGACTTGTCCCCGTTCTTCCTCAGTTGACCGTGGCATACTCGATAAGCAGAGTTGACCGTGTAGATACATGCTCTTGCCTGTTCTGTCTCTGACTTTTGTCCATAGAATTTTGGTCCATTTTCTGAATCACAGTCATTATGTACATGGTCTCTGTCTATGTAATGGGCAGACGCGGACAGGTAACCTTCGGTTTTCCATGGTATTATAGATAAACAAAGTTGTTCATGTATTTACATAGGCATCACTGTTCTGTCTGTTCCAGTTGTTTCTGTCCATGGTTTGTCCATGAACCACAGTCATTATTTCCATGTGCTCTGTCCCCTTAACAGGGGTACACAAGATCAGGCAACCAGGGTTGTCATAGGGGGTCAGTCATGTTTGCGTTCAATGTAATGTGACTATAGTTTGCCCATGGTCCTTGGACATGAACCTTTGTTCTTACACATCTCTTTATTTCGTGGATAATTATTAAGTCGAGGGGTGTTAATACTTGGGAGTAAGATGTTCATGTCTGTTAAGCATTGAACAATATTTACTGTTTTTCATCACCCCTCACTCAGAAAGGAACCCCAACGCTGAAACCCACCCTTCTATTATTCAAATTAATTTCAGCCCGACCCCAATGAGTCCCCTGCCCAACCATCTCCTAAAAGTCAATGGGCCTAATTATGAAACCGGCGGTACCCGTGCCGATCAAACCGGCACGGCTGCCGCCGGTATAATTTTTTTTCTGGTGTTCGGGAATGGGCAATTCCCGGGTCATTACGGCCCTGCCAGACCCGGTAATTGCCCATTCACAGGTGCCAGAAAAAAATGCTCCCCATTCCCATTCGTGAATAGTGCCGGTGCATCCAACACGGTCTGCTCGCGGGTGCCGGTCCACCCGCCAGGTCAGACCTGGCAGGCAAAAAGGCACCCATGAGCAGACCTCATAGTTTTCCGGTACGGTAACAACGGTACCAGCAAGCTTACCGGTTCCGTTGTTACGGTACCGGCAAACTCATAATGAAGCCCAGTGTAATCTAAATCATTTCACTATCCCAATCAGCGTGAAATGTGTTTAGGCGTATTATAAATGCCATATCATATGATATCATAGCAGGTGGCATACATCTTATGCCATGCAGGGCAGACTGGGGACCTTTATCACCAGGATGGAGAACTGCATTTTTTGTGTGGAGGACCTTAACATAGTTGCATACCCACAAACCTTTGCAAAATTACAGCAGGACATGGCTTCATTCCAACATGAACACATGCATTCCTTAAATAGTTCAAATGGCACATATAAATGTGTATGTCCATAAAACACTGTTAAGTCATTTGTTTCTGCTGTGTCATAATTTGCCTTACAGTAAAGTAAAAACATTCCCCCTGGGTCTGAGGGATCAGTTGTGTTCCCACTCACCATCATTAGAAGGAGAAATTGCTCAGCAGTGTGTTCTATGGTTGCAACTAGAGAGGTGGTCGGAGATACCAGTTCATTCACATGGTGTCACCATTTTCTCTAGAGTTTTAAACTCCAATTTCGCAACTTGCCAGGGCACGAAGCCTTATGCTTTCTGAACCAAGACATCAAATAGTACTATTACCTGAGGGCTGTAAGCTCCTACGAGGCCGCCTACTATGTTTTACCCACCAAAGGTGCACAGACTGATTTATTAAGTAATGAAACAATGGCCAAATGGAGGGCCAGAAGAGGACCGTATATGCATTTGGGATCAGGAAAGGGGGATGAATCCCAGAAATGTTAATGCCCCTTGGAGTCCCTTGTGACAGCCACAATTTTGGTGGCAGGTGAAAGCGGGTGCTCTTTTCTAGGGGCCTTTCACCCCTATCACTTTGGCTACCTGACCTTAATAATAATGTGCTGATTGTGGTGTATTTGAAACTCAAGCCAGGTTTCTTTGCCTATAAGTCTAACTATTTCTGTGTTTACGTTTCAGTGGGTTCAAATGCTATTTGTGGATTGGCACTGGAAGTGGAGGGGCAGCCTGGGCACATGATTTTACCGACTCCCTCCACAATCAGCTACTCCCCAAGTACCAGCCTTCTGCAGCCCTATTGAAAATCCTCACATTTACACAAAGAAGGATTTTTAGGCCGTAGGGTTGGTCCAGTGCATGAACGCCTTACAGTCCATGCTGCTGACAGTCAGGATGCAGCCTCAATATTCAGTTTGAACACAGTGCCTGGATACCCTTGTATTATTTGCAGCAGAGAATAAGGATTCGTCCGAAAGAATCATTGTCAGACTCCCAAGCTGGATGGATTCCCAGACAGTGCTCAGGAATTGAGCCAGTCAAAGCATTCATCTTACCTCAGACAGTGTAATGTGTGTGTATGGGCATGGGGTGAGAGGTTCTGCTTCAGAACCAGTCGGGTTCCAGTCCTGAACCCTTCTGCTGGTGGTACCATTAGCAGCTAGCTACCTTGATACAGAACTGTCTGTCCCTGCTAAAAATAACAGGGTAATTCATAGAATTCAGCGCACAAGTAGCGCACGCGGCTGGCGCACAGCGTGCGCGTGCGATAGTCTGCGCCAGCCGCGTGCGCCAAAACCGAATCCGGCGCACAGCGTATTCATGGATTTTAGCTTCCCCAGGCAGCCGTGGCGCACAGTGGCGCAGCGACTCGCTGCAGCGCCAGTTACGCCCCCAGGAACGCCCTTACGCTGGGAAATCTCATAAAAATCACAAACCAGCGCAAGGGGCTGCGCTAACCCTGGACCATCACGGCAAGCGGCCCATGCGATTTTCAAGGGTGCGCGGGAAGTTTCACACGTCAAATCCCAGGCTACGTCCATTTCAGGGGTGCGCGGGAAGTTTCACACGCGAAAAGCCAGGGTACGTCCATTACAGGGGTGCGCGGGAAGTTTCACACGCGAAAAGCTAGGCTACGGGAATTCCAGGGGTGCGCGGGAAGTCCCACACGCGAAAAGCCAGGGTACGTCCATTACAGGGGTGCGCGTGAAGTTTCACACGCGAAAAGCTAGGCTACGGGAATTGCAGGGGTGCGCGGGAAGTCCCACACGCGAAAAGCCAGGGTACGTCCATTACAGGGGTTCGCGGGAAGTTTCACACGCGAAAAGCTAGGCTACGGGAATTCCAGGGGTGCGCGGGAAGTCCCACACGCGAAAAGCCAGGGTACGTCCATTACAGGGGTGCGCGGGGAAGTTTCACACGCGAAATCCCAGGCTACTTCCATTTCAGGGGTGCGCGGGAACGTTTCACACGCGAAATCCCAGGCTACGTCCATTTCAGGGGTGCGCGGGAAGTTTCACACGCGAAAAGCCAGGGTACGTCCATTACAGGGGTGCGCGGGAAGTTTCACACGCGAAAAGCTAGGCTACGGGAATTCCAGGGGTGCGCGGGAAGTCCCACACGCGAAAAGCCAGGGTACGTCCATTACAGGGGTGCGCGTGAAGTTTCACACGCGAAAAGCTAGGCTACGGGAATTGCAGGGGTGCGCGGGAAGTCCCACACGCGAAAAGCCAGGGTACGTCCATTACAGGGGTTCGCGGGAAGTTTCACACGCGAAAAGCTAGGCTACGGGAATTCCAGGGGTGCGCGGGAAGTCCCACACGCGAAAAGCCAGGGTACGTCCATTACAGGGGTGCGCGGGGAAGTTTCACACGCGAAATCCCAGGCTACTTCCATTTCAGGGGTGCGCGGGAACGTTTCACACGCGAAATCCCAGGCTATGTCCATTTCAGGGGTGCGCGGGAAGTTTCACACGCGAAAAGCTAGGCTACGGGAATTCCAGGGGTGCGCGGGAAGTCCCACACGTGAAAAGCCAGGGTACGTCCATTACAGGGGTGCGCGGGAAGTTTCACACGCAAAAAGCTAGGCTACGGGAATACCAGGGGTGCGCGGGAAGTCCCACACGCGAAAAGCCAGGGTACGTCCATTACAGGGGTGCGCGGGAAGTTTCACACGCGAAAAGCTAGGCTACGGGAATACCAGGGGTGCGCGGGAAGTCCCACACGCGAAAAGCCAGGGTACGTCCATTACAGGGGTTCGCGGGAAGTTTCACACGCGAAAAGCCAGGGTACGTCCATTACAGGGGTTCGCGGGAAGTTTCACACGCGAAAAGCTAGGCTACGGGAATTGCAGGGGTGCGCGGGAAGTCCCACACGCGAAAAGCCAGGGTACGTCCATTACAGGGGTTCGCGGGAAGTTTCACACGCGAAAAGCTAGGCTACGGGAATTCCAGGGGTGCGCGGGAAGTCCCACACGCGAAAAGCCAGGGTACGTCCATTACAGGGGTGCGCGGGGAAGTTTCACAGGCGAAATCCCAGGCTACTTCCATTTCAGGGGTGCGCGGGAACGTTTCACACGCGAAATCCCAGGCTACGTCCATTTCAGGGGTGCGCGGGAAGTTTCACACGCGAAAAGCTAGGCTACGGGAATACCAGGGGTGCGCGGGAAGTCCCACACGCGAAAAGCCAGGGTACGTCCATTACAGGGGTGCGCGTGAAGTTTCACACGCGAAAAGCTAGGCTACGGGAATTGCAGGGGTGCGCGGGAAGTCCCACACGCGAAAAGCCAGGGTACGTCCATTACAGGGGTTCGCGGGAAGTTTCACACGCGAAAAGCTAGGCTACGGGAATTCCAGGGGTGCGCGGGAAGTCCCACACGCGAAAAGCCAGGGTACGTCCATTACAGGGGTGCGCGGGGAAGTTTCACACGCGAAATCCCAGGGTACGTCCATTACAGGGGTGCGCGTGAAGTTTCACACGCGAAAAGCTAGGCTACGGGAATTGCAGGGGTGCGCGGGAAGTCCCACACGCGAAAAGCCAGGGTACGTCCATTACAGGGGTGCGCGGGGAAGTTTCACACGCGAAATCCCAGGCTACGTCAATTTCAGGGGGGCGTGGATAGTTGAACACGCTACTCCGATCGTTGGGTCTTCACAGGTCTTCCCTGTACAGCCTCCACGTCCCCTGCATGCAGTCCACACCACAGGGGATTACCCTGCACACCTGCTCATGACTCCCACCCCCCAGCAGTCATGGGGCACCCTCCACCAGGCCCCCACCCATGTCTCCCACCACCCCCACCCCCCAGCAGTCATGGGGCACCCTCCACCAGGCCCCCACCCATGTCCCACTCATGCCTCCCACCACCCCCACCCCCCAGCACTGTGGGGCACCTGCCAGCAGGCCCCCACTTATGTCCCACTCATGCCTCCCACCACACCCACCCCCCAGCACTGTGGGGCACCTGCCAGCAGGCCCCCACTTATGTCCCACTCATGTCTCCCACCAACCCCACCCCCCAGCAGTCATGGGGCACCCTCCACCAGGCCCCCACCCATGTCCCACTCATGCCTCCCACCACCCCCACCCCCCAGCACTGTGGGGCACCTGCCAGCAGGCCCCCACTTATGTCCCACTCATGCCTCCCACCACACCCACCCCCCAGCACTGTGGGGCACCCTCCACCAGGCCCACACAGATGTTCCCCTGCCAATAGGAAATCACAATACAGATCCCAGGATCCCATGGGCAACCACATCCCACCCCATGTCACCCCAGTCCATACACACATCCAAGGTACACATCCATTCAAAAATCAAATACCCATTACATGATACATAACCAATGAGCAGTATGCGCATGAGTCCAAGTCCGTCAGACTCACACAATGGCAACACATGACTGTGAAAACCCAAATTGTGACAGTCAACAAACCAATGAGACAAGTCCACACAATAGAATCAAAAGAACAATGTATTAAAATGTAAGAAGGAAAAAAAAAGAAACACCTAAATGAATACACAAAGTAACAGGTAAAAAACAAAAAAAATCTAATGAAAGGTGAAATCCAAAAGAACGGGTGCAAAGTCAATCAAAATGGAAATCAAAAACAAACACATTGCCCCATGGTCCAAATAATAAAATCGAAAATATCCACAAACTATGTACAAAGATGATTGTCCGGGTCCAATATCCCTAAAAACCATAAAATGAAACCTACCCAAAACCTAACTAATGCTAACTATATACAAAAAACGTGGGCCATTGTCCAATCAACCCAAATAATAAATAAAAATAAAGGAAACCTACTATCTACATAACTATATACAAAGGCGGCGGGCCAGTCCTGCGGCTCACTGAGAGATGTTATGGGCCAGGGCATCATCGAACTCCCTTTCTATCTCCCCGAGGCGTTCATCCTCAATGGCCCCGAGGGCCCGCAGGGCTGACGCAGTGTCCACCTCCAAGCCCCTGCGGATCTCCTCGAGGCACTCGGCACGCCTCAGGGCCCTCTGCATGGAGTCCACCGCCCTGACCATAGCGAGCCGCCCCTCTTCTGCCCGCCGCCTCTCCGCATCTATTGCGTGGCCTAACCGCTGCCACACGGAAGACACATTCTGTCCAGGGTCCTCCTGCCCTCCAGCCGATGGCTGCCCCTCCGATGTTGATGGCCCCGAGCCATGACGCCTCCCACGTCGCTGCCGCTGCCTCTGCAGCCACTGCCTCTGCCAGCACGACGGCATCCAGGCTGATGGTATCCACCGACGCCGTCGTGCACGTGCCCTGCCTGATGATGCCGGCACATCCTCCACCTGCAGGGGTCCAGTTGCCATGGTGTCCACACCAGCTGGACCACCGACTCCCGACTGTGGCAGGGATGGGATCCCCACTGAGCCGGCTGCATTGGTCGGGGCAGGTCCACAGGGGGCCCTGGTGTCAACTGGGCCGGAAGACGGCAAGGAGAACGACCGGCGCATACTTTCCACAGAGGAGGAGATGCCCGACACATTGGCCATCACCTGCAGAAAACCCGCGCCAATGGCAGATCCCAACTGGGCCACGTCGGCACGGTGCTCTTCGTGATGATGTGCGTGCTCCTCCCGGGAAGCACGCACGTCATCACGAATGACCCCCGTGCGCAACGCGACCCCAATCAGGACCTTTTCCATGCGCCCACGGGTCCCCTCGTCCGCAGGTGGAGGGGAGTCAGATGACATAGACACCCCCTCCACCTGCGGACGGGCCTGGGACGGGGCATCCATGCTGGTGCATGGTGGTGCACTCACAGGGTCAGGGACAGCGACATGCACAGGCACCTCCACGGCGACCTGTGCTGCCTCCTGCCCCTGGCCCTGGACTGCACCACTTGCACCAGCAGGGATGCCCCCACCAGGCCTCAGGTGTGCCTCAGTCTCGGCCGCCTCCTCCTCTGTAGAAACCACCAACCTGGATGGCTCCTTGCCCTCTTCCGCTGTAGCTGGCCCCTGTGGGGGCTCACCCACCCCTTCCGCCGCAGCCGTGGGGGCATCCCCGCCGTCTACCTCCACAGCGCCGTCTCCGCCCTCTCCATCACTAGCCGCTGCATAGAGGGAGACATAGAACACAAGCATCAGGGCACTGTACAATGGTCCCCTACACAGGAAGCAATATCAGATGACTGGCAATGGTAAAGTACACTTCTATCATGTCCCTCCACAACACATGGGTCAGGCAATACACACACGCAACACCCATGGTCCATGGCATGCACATCAACATACATGTCCACTGCACTCTTCTAAAGTACGATGTCATGGAACTCACATGCATCATTGGTCATGCAAATCACTCGCACACACTTCACCTCTGTCACATCCATGTGGCCTCGTACATCACAAACACAGTGGATACAAGGATGATTAGGCAGCATCAGTGAATCTGTACAGTGTCACAGACATGTGTCATGCATCCATGCCATTCAAAAGTCACAGACATGCAGGTCAAGCACACCGACCTCGACACCATACATGTACCTGGCATCAGCATCCATCCCTCACCCACACCCATGTCCACGAACATACACTTGCATGCTCACATGTGTCCAATCTGCATAGGCCTCCTCAGGTTGCATAGCAACACATACAACAACCATGTGATCCACAAATTACTGGTCGCACATGCATCGCCATGACAACACTGCACACATACATGCCTACAAGGCCCATTCCACACATACAGCATCACACAACCAGCACACTGCAACATGCACTGTCTCACACAGCAATGCCTGCACACTTACCGCTCAACTCCAGACGGGTCTCCCTCTCAAGGACCTGGGAGTGGAGCGCTGGGTGTATGCGTGCCAGGACCCTCATTTGGATCGAACTCATGTGGCCCCGGCCCCCCTCCACGAGGCGCCGGGCCTTTGAGAGGGTCATGGACCTGCAGTCCTCCCAACGCTTCCTGACATGTGGGTTGTCGCGGACTGCCACCCCCTCCGCGTTGATGGCAGTCACGATGTCGTCCCAGATCCGAGTCCGTCCTTCATAGTTGGCGCGGCTACTTCCGAAGAGGGCATCATACTGCCCCAGGACTCGCTCCACCAGGACCCCAACCTCGGTGACACTGAAGCTGGGGCCCCTCTGCCTCTCTGGCTGGGGGTTGCCAGTGGTGCCAGATGTTTCAGTGCCCGACATGGCAACCCCAGAGGCAGGAGTGGGTGGGCAACTTGGTCCTGGGGCTGGGCTGTGGAGTGGTGTTCTTCCAGTCGGGAGTCTTCAGTTCCAGCAGGGGTGGACACAGCAACTGTACGCCTGCAGATGGCTGATGTGCAGGCACCAAATGGCAGGGCACGGTGGCAGCAGGCAGGC
The DNA here is from genome assembly GCF_040938575.1 of Ambystoma mexicanum. NCBI lineage: Eukaryota > Metazoa > Chordata > Amphibia > Caudata > Ambystomatidae > Ambystoma > Ambystoma mexicanum. Next base: position 370,289,742 of record NC_090931.1, read on the forward strand.
AGGCAGGCAGCAGCAGATGGCACGTGGGAGGCTGCTCGGGGCACTGGGGGGCAGTAACTCGGCCTTCTGGGCAGGAGCGTGGTCTTCCGTGTGTGAACGCGTGGCCAGCTTGATACGGAGTGAATTGGCACGTGAAAATCATGCACGTCTGCGTGGAATCCGAGGAAAGGCCCTCAGCGCGTAAGCACGTCAGCACGCGTACGCGATTTCATTGGTCCAAAGGGCCAGGCGCGTAAGCGCGCCTATGACGCACGGGTGTTTCCCAACCCACGTGAAAAAAATACACGTGCCGCGCGAGCACGTCAGCACGCGTACCCGATTTCATTGGTCCAAAGGGCCAGGCGCGTAAGCGCGTCTATAACGCACGGCCGTTTCCCAACCCGCGTGATTGGTCCAAAGGGCCAGGCGCGTAAGCGCGTCTATAACGCACGGCCGTTTCCCAACCCGCGTGATTGGTCCAAAGGGCCAGGCGCGTAAGCGCGTCTATAACGCACGGCCGTTTCCCAACCCGCGTGAAAAAATAAACCTCCCGCGCGAGCGCGTCAGCACGCGTACGCGATCTCATTGGTCCAAAGGGCCAGGCGCGTAAGCGCGCCTATGACGCACGGGTGTTTCCCAACCCACGTGAAAGAAACACAAGCCAGTGTCAATGCGTGTGATTGGAGGCTGGCCCTTCAGCGCCTACACGCGGAAGTGACGCAGGACCTGTGGGCCTGCATAAAAGGTACATGTAGAACGCCATTTCCTTGTACGTGCTTTTCGTGGAGAGCGAGTTGGTGTATTCTGTACTTCTTGTCAGTTGACACGCGATTTACTTCACGGCGTTCAAAGGTCGTACTCCCTGTTACCTCTGACAGCTTTTTCTCTTTTGCTCTTTTTCCTGGGCCTGTTTCCTCACACAGCGTTCCCTTCTACTGTTGTCCTGTCTCCTCAGACAGCGTCCCATTCTTCTTCTGGCGGGGGTGTTGCCAACGCGCACACGCGCGTCTTTTTGACGCATTTCTCCCTGGCAGACGGTGAGTTGCGCACGCATCTATCATCTGTGCTTGCCCCGTGTGTCACGTACCTCTTCAGAGGTCAATCTAGGCTGCGTGTGACACGCATACGTTCATTCTTGTGTTACTGGATGCCACCGCGTAGTGCAGGCTTTTTTATACGCACACGTGGTCTAGGAGGGGTATCGTGCACGTTCCTTAACTTTTTTGGGGTGCCTGTGCGTTGCGTGACCCGTCATCTTTCCCCAGGGGTGTCATATAGCCTTGCCACTGCACTAGGGTACGAATACCATCTGGTACCCAACCCCTTTGACACCCAATTGCCCAGGACAATTGTGCACACCCACTCCCATACGCACAATAACATCAGTGCCATGGTTGGGAGGCGTGCAAGCCGTAAGGGTGGCAAAGGTGGCCGAGCCACACGTGGTGGCCGTGGAGGATCCACTAGGGGACGTGGTTGTGACTTGCAGGGTGCCCCTGTCCCCCCCAGTCTGGAGGACCAGTCAGGGACACCCATGCCCCCCCCCCCCTCCCCAGGTTGAGGGTCATGTGGCTGATACCAACCCTGATCAGCCCTTGTTGGACCAGCCCATTGTGGCACCAGACCTGTCCGAGGGTGACTCCATCGCTGACATCCAGGTCAGCAGGTCCACTGCACGTGCACCGGTGCACATTGGTGTCATCAGGACACGCGCATCTATGCCAGATAGGTCATCTGCTGCCCCCCGTGGGCAGGGTGTGGCTCCATCCACCCCACCTCTCATACACCCTGCCAAGACTGTGTCGGTCCTAGTTCATGCACCTCAGATCAGGCCTGACCCTATCCCTCTACCCCCAATGCCTGCACCTACTCCCATGCTGAGTGTGCAATCCCACACACCCAGTACTGAGTCCACCACGGCTCCTGCCCCTAGTGTCCACAGCGGCGTAGGACACTCTGGATCCCCACCCCCTTCCAAGCGGAAGAGGAAGAGTGCACGTCCGGCACAGGCTGATGCCCCAGGCACGGCTGCACAGTCCGGCCCATCAAGGAAGCCCAGCTTCACAGACGCCGAACTGAATGCACTTGTTCAGTATGTGTCAGACCATGATAGGGAAATGGTCATCGTTGCAGGGTCCAAGACCACACATGCCAGACGCCAGGCACACTGGCAGACCATTGCTGACAAAATAAGTGCCCTTGGAGTAGTGAGGCGCACAGCTAGTGATTGCCAGAAGCGCTGGAATGACCTTAAGCGCAGGGCAAAGGATAAGCTGGCCTCAAGTCATGCCGCAACCTTGGTGACTGGAGGTGGGTCCCCAGCACAGGAAATAGAACTCACACCACACGAGTCCGTAGCTGGATCCTACGTCACCGAGGGACAACTCCAAGGTGTGGGAGATCTCCCTGATTACGAGGCATCATCCGGTGAGTGCACATGCATGTGTGTTATATCCATGTGCATGGTGTGTGTGCGAAGCCTTCATGTTGGGTGCCTGTCAAGGGGGTGTGTGGCAGAGTTGATAGTGTCACCCATGTGCCTCATCCAGTATGTTCAGTGCAACACCATGTGCCCACACCACTATCCCTACTGCCAACAGTGCACATATGGCCCTACACCATGGAAGTTCCCCTTGAATTGTCATTTTGTCACGACATTGTTGCTCATTCTCCCCTGTCTATTCATCTTATGTCTTACATACCATTCCTACACTTTCCCCCAGCCATTCAAGTTCCATCGTCACATGCCTGACATGCAATGATACCACATGCTAATGCGTCCTCTGTATATACATGGCACTCAACATGCTGTCATACTCTGGAATTTGCCTTGACACCCACCTCCTACCTGTGTGCTCTTGTTCCGTCTGGTTTCAAGCCCCATTCCCTCACACTCCATGCTGCTCTTCATGGTCTATCTTCCCTGACTTCTACTGTTCAGACCATCGTGCCCTACTCACGACACCTGCTTGCAAACAGTCAAATGAGGGCACCCTGCCCTCCAATGCGACCCACCCTATTGCTGACAAGTACATCTGAGCCTACTCAAGGTTAACTCTCACTGACATCTGCTCATACATGCCTTTGCCTGTCCCATGGACCCTTCACATGGTCCCAGTCCTCTCTCCTTGCTCCTCTTCCACCATCAATGGTGTGACCCGTTGGGGTGTACTCTTGGCCTCCTTCCAATCCTCAGAGGCCACAATTGATGTGTATGGTAATGGGAGCATCTCAGTCCAAGGCCCTCAGGCCAACCTTATTCTCCTTGACAAATGCTACCCACATCTCATCAACTTCCTTTCCTCTCCTGCTGTCCCCCCTCCTCTCTCCTCATCTATCCTGCACTGCCTCCCTGCACCCTCCCATGATCCTTCTCCGCCTCCCACTCCAACTCCTACACATGCTGCACCTCTGATCTGTAGCACTCCCCGTAAGTCCTACAAGGCTGTCAACCTCCTCCACATTTACACTCCTTACTCTGCCGCTGCATCAGGCATTCCTCCAATATATGTCACTTACATGAGGTAATGCACCTTGACATCCTTGGTCTCATGGAAACATGTCTGACGGCCAGCTCTGTCTGCATCTTTGACACACTCCTACCTGACGTTCAGGAGATCCTCTCCTTGGCCCGGCACTACTGTGCAGGGGGGGTGTGCCCTTGCCTTCCCTGAGGGTATTCCTGCCACTGTCACTCCTACGTAGACCTACTCCCCTCTGGAATGGCTTGTGTGACGTCTCTCTCCATCTCACCTCGACATTCACAAACTGTGCGTACTGTGTATCGGAAAACTGGTCAAATGTACTACTTCCTTTCTGAGTGGCCTCACCTCTCCTCCTCACTCATGTCCCCAGACACTGAAATCCTCTTCCTTGGTGATGTACGCATCCACCTGCATGCTTGTTGTCCCCCCCACGTGACTTTTCCGTGACCTCAGCAACTCCCTATCACCCTCTAAACTCCCGTCTGTCCCTACTCATTCTGCAGGGCACACTCTTGATGCTCTGATCTCATCTGACCTTCCCCTCTCCATCCCTCTCTGCACTCCTCTCTCCTGGAGTGATCACTTTCTCCTCTCCTCCCACCTCACCCTCACCACCCCACAGGCAAAGCCACCCTCACCACAGTCACACACCTTCTTGGTATTCCAACCCATGAAGTGTGTGTCAGTCGAGGCTTATGCTGCCAAAATCTCCCCCCCATCCAGCTCCCCCTTAGGCTCACTCCCATCCTGACAGGGCCCACTCCATGCTCCACTCTATGTCAGGTACACTGGATGTCTTTGCCACGGTCATGACAATCCGCCTGAAGCCCCATGCCAATGCTGACTCCTGGCATGACTCGGATCTTGTGAACCCAAAACACAGGTGCCGGGTGGCAGAGAGGAAATGGCCTGCATCATGCTCATCCTCTGGCAAACTGGCCTGCCGCCTGCTCCAAAGGCAATAGCGTCTCACCCTTCTCACCAAGATGAGAGCCCCAATCCAAGGGCACATATCTGCGGCATCTGACAACTCTGCAGGACACATTGAAATCTGCAAGGACCTTGCCGAGCCAGATGCAGTGTGTACCTCCCCTGTCCCCTCCGAGCCCACAGCACTGCATGACTGTCTCTGTACCCCTATAGGCCACCCCCCCAGCACTTGTCTGCGCCTACCACCATCTGCCCTCGACGTTAAGTCCTACTTACCTTGTACAGCACTTCCAGCCGCAACTTCCCCTTGCACTTCATTGTGCCACCCACCTCTGCACTTGCGTTACATGAATGACACCAGCACCAGTAGGATTGTTGAATGGCATCCCCTTCTGCCCCACCACCCCTCAGTGCTCCGCTGTACCTTCATACATTTCTGTACAGGTGCTTCACGAATGCTATATGAATCCATTACAGGTGATGGGGAGGTGGAATCTCATTGTTTACTGCATTTTGTTAATGTTGACAAGGCACTGTGCATCGTGGCCAATTGGGACTAGCAGATCCATGTCCAACATGTTAACTTCTTGATGTGATGAAGCAATGTCAGGACCAGAGTGGCCAAAATCCAAATTAGTTGCCCTCCTCTCCCTCTTCACTTGGTGGCTATGTCACATGCCATGTGTGTGATGGCATGTGCATTTGACATGGCAATCACCGGCCAATGTGTGATGCCAGTGCTAGGCAGCATGGGGAGCAGGCGTTGCTCTCCATTCTCTGTGTCATCATTGTGTGCCCTGAGCCTCCCCTCCAGACCCAGTGATGGTGAATGCATAGGAGGTTTCCCAGTCATGTGGGACATGTGTCATTGAACTACTGGCTCTGTTGTTCATCAGCCCTTGTTGTATGCCATGGTGCTAATGCCTGTTTCCATTTCTCTCTTTCATGTCTTTGCAGGGGACGACGCACTTGTTGATGCTGGGGATGTGGTGGTGGAGCCGTCCCAGGAGGGCAACCCGGGCCGACCTTCCACAAGTGAGGGACGTGGTGTGTTTGTGGGTGAAAACCCACAAGTGCTGCAGGTCGTGCTGTCGAGGGGTGTCTCTGGGGGTTCCTCCCCCGAGCAGTATTCAGGTGTAGACTCGGAGGATGACACCTATGTGCAGTCGCAGGTGAGTGTTCTTGGGAGAGAATCTCCTCTGTCCGACCCACCTGCAGCCGGGTTATTGCCCTCAATGGGGATGTCAGTGTCGGCAGCTCAGCCTCCGGTGGTTACGGATGCAGGGCCACACCACACAATCTCTGATCCTGTTCCTGGGGCTGCAGATCAGAGAGGGAATGCAGTCCTGCAGCCTGAGGCTTTGCCGGCACAGCAAGGCGCAGTCCGCCTTGCCCCAGGCAGGTGTGGTGCCCGCCAACGTGGTGGCCGTATGCCACCTGGCAATACCGCTTGGGAGCAATCCATCTACGGTATGGCCACCCAACAGGCAGCATCATCCGAGATGATTGCACAGGCCATGGATAGGGTGGCCACTTCCATTGTCCCCCCAGAAAGGCTGATGGAGCGACTGGAGCAGGCTACAGAGTCCATCTGCCAGGCACACAGGGAGGACATGTTGGCGTCCAACATGGACAGGCGGGCAGGACTGGCGACTCTGCGGGAATCACTTTCCATGGAGTCCCAGCGCCACAGGGAAGGCCTGAGGGAAGAATTCCATCACCTCAGGTCGACCCTGTCAGAGCTTGAGGCTTCATCCCATAGAAGGACAGAGGAGCAGCTGGAGCGTCTGACACGGACGCTCTCTGCCGAGATGCAGGCAACTCGTGCGGAGGTCAGGTCATCCCGGAAGTTACTGCATGGGGACCTCCGCATGATTATAATCCAGAACCAGACCTTCCAGACCCGCCTGCTTGCAGCCATGGAGGAGCAAACTCGGGCTTTGCGTGGGCTGCCTCCCATTGTCACACCATCTTCTGAGGCAGCTCCCCCACCTCCTGAGTCAGCTGCAGGGTCTGGCCAGAGCGATAGCGACTCATCTCCCACAACAGAGTAGCCGTGTGGGCCACGAGCCTATGGGGTGTTTTTACTTCCCATGATCCACACAGGTGGATTGTGGCGTGCATCCTGTCCTCGGACCTCATAGGTGGCCCCCCCTCCCCGCCGGCCCTTTCATGGCCATTTTTTCTTATCATATTTTTCTTTTTCAAGTGTGTTGCCTTGTGTGGGTACCTGGGCATACACTGTATTGTGGCTGGGCACATGCAGGCTTGTCCTGAGTTTGGTTTCGATGCTTGGGTACCTGGCATCCACACCCCTCCTGCTTCCGTTTCCATGGGCTTGCAAAGGGTGTGCCCAAGTGACAGCAAATTACACGGTGACATTGGACTCCCATGAGCTGTTGGGCAGTCCATAGTCAATACTGTGTAGACATTCATAGTGTACATTGTTGTTGCACCTAACTATGCATGATGGTTTGATATGTGCCTCAACTTACATATGTTACTCATGTTTTTCTGGTATTTCACACAGTTCTTCACACGGGCATACTCTCTGGAGTCAGACTACATGTCGGTAGATGTGCAGTGACACTTTTGCGTGGCGCCATCACTGTACATCTGGACGGTGAGGACATACCAGCACAATCAGGTATTGAGACTACCATTGATTACATGCATTGTGTCTTGTTTTGGTGGGCTTCAGGGTGGGTTGGTGTGTAATTTGATTGAAATGACTCTTACACAGGTGTGTAGTAGTGCCTCCATCACGGTTAGCTGTTCAAGTGCGGCTATGTTCCATTTGGGGCACTGCAATTTGTGACACCGGTGTCATGTTGTGAGGGTCAGTTTGTTTGCTCTCACATACCATGACATGGTGTCCTCTGTGGCGGGACTGTGAAGGGATTGGGTGACATGGCAATGTTGTCATGTAGCAATTCGCCTGTGCCAATGCATATTTGATGAATGGAGTTGTGTCTTTTCATAGTTATGCATTGCTGGTGTATGTGTAGGTAGGGGTGCACACATAGTGACACTTCCATGTTAACAATCTCAGGCTGATGTGTTTCTGACAGTTTATTGTCAAGAAATTTTGTGACATTGTCAGGTAGTGTCATCATTGATCGTCAGATGGTATGTGCCAGAGCAGTGTGCACTAGCCAGCACTGTGATTCCTAGGTGAAGAAGTTGGCCACCAGTTGCGTACGGGCTGCCTCCCCCCGTGCCCTTTCCCCTCCCATGCGCAGCGGGCGTGCATGCGGTTGTGGATGTGGGGGCACCACCATGTCCACGGGCAGGCCCCGGCGTGTTGCAACGTTGTGCAGGACACATGCTGCCACTATGATCCTGCACACTAGTGGGGGAGCATATAACAGCTGCCCGCCAGAACGGTCAAGGGAGCGAAAGCGTGACTTCAGCACTCCGAATGTGCGCTCCACTATGCCCCGTGTTGCAATGTGGGCTGTGTTGTACCTTACCTCGGGTGGCGTGGTGGGGTTCCGGATTGGGGTCATCATGTGGGGGCTGATAGGGTAGGCACTGTCCCCTGCGGAGGTGGTGATGGGTATCATTAGTGGTGTTGTGACATGACCCTGTATCTGACATGCATGCATGTGCAGTGGCATTCATGCTCACCAAGCAGCCATGTATCTCCATGCCGGCCAGCCTCTAGGTCCCGGCTTAGGGTAGACATTCTGTAGATGAAGCTGTCGTGGGTGGACCCGGGATAGTTGGCATATACTGATGTGATGATTCCCTTGGCATTGCATACAACTTGCACGTTGATGGAATGCCAGTGCTTGCGGTTTCTATAGATGTGCTCTGTTGCCCTGGGGGGACGTAGAGCCACATGGGTGCAGTCAATTGCACCAAGCACTTTGGGGAATTGAGCCACACCATAGAATTCCTGGATGCACGCCCACCTTTCTGCAGGAGTCCTGGGGAGATATATGTACCTGCGGACTGATGGCCGTGCAGTGATGATGTTCAAGACCTGGTGTAGACAGCGTGACTGCGTGGCCTGTGACACACCACCCACTATGGCACTTGTCCGCTGAAAAGATCCAGTGCCCAAGAAGTGCAGTACATTGAGGACCTTCTGCAGGGGGCTGAGTGCTTGGGAGCACAGGGTGGGTGATGTGAGGTCATCCTCCCACTCACTGACCAGGTCCAGTATGATGTGTGCTGGAAACCTGTACCTCCCATACACCTGGTCATCAGGCATCCCGAATAGGCTGGTTCTGGGTGAGAAAATTCTGGCCCTGACTCTCCTCCTCCTCCTCCTTTGGTAACCCACAGCCACTGCTGCTAGGAACGGTATGTTCATCTTTGCACTGAGCTTGTAGGATGTTTTCACGTGAATATTTAGACGTGCCGGGTCACGTACGCCTGCTTCCTGCAGGCGTACGTCTTTCCGTATTGCCTGTTGTAATTTTGCACGTGTCGTGGCCGAGCGTGTGTGACTACATGCTCGAGGTTTACCAGGTTAAATGTACGTTATTAATATTGTAATTGTATTCAGATGTAAATGGTAACCGGGCGTTTTTCACGCGCGCTGTTGAATATGCGATTACTCGCTGTGTGCCTTTGGACCAATGAAATCGGGTACGCGTGCTGACGCGCTCGCGCGGGAGGTTTATTTTTTCACGCGGGTTGGGAAACGGCCGTGCGTTATAGACGCGCTTACGCGCCTGGCCCTTTGGACCAATCACGCGGGTTGGGAAACGGCCGTGCGTTATAGACGCGCTTACGCGCCTGGCCCTTTGGACCAATGAAATCGCGTACGCGTGCTGACGTGCTTACGCGGCCTTTCCTCGGATTCCACGCAGACGTGCATGATTTTCACGTGCCAATTCACTCCGTATCAAGCTGGCCACGCGTTCACACACGGAAGACCACGCTCCTGCCCCGAAGGCCGGAATCCTGCCCCCCAGAGCCCCGAGCACGCTCCCACCTGCCATCTGCTGCTGCCTGACTGCCTGCTGCCCACGTGCCCTGCTGTTTGCTGCCTGCACATCAGCCAGGGGTGCAGTTGCTGTGACCACCCCTGCTGGAACCAAAGACTCCCGACAGCCGTACCATCGCTCCACAGCCCAGCCCCAGGACCCAGTTGCCCACCCACTCCTGCCTCTGGGGTTGCCATGTCAGGGAGCACAACATCTGGCACGACTGGCAACCCCCGGCCAGGGAGGCAGAGGGGCACCAGCTTCAGTGCCACCGAAGTTGGTGTCCTGGTGGAGCGAGTCCTGGGGCAGTATGATGCCCTCTACGGACGGATGCGCCTCGACAAGGAAGGACGGACCAGGATCTGGACGGACATTGTGACTGCCATCAACGCAGAGGGGGTGGCAGTCCGAGAATTCCATCAAGTCAAGAAGCGCTGGGAGGACTACAGGTCCAGGACCCTGAACAAGGCCCGGCGCCTCGTGAAGGCAGTGGATGCCAAGGGGCGGCGGGGCCACTTGTCGCAAGATGAACTTCAGGTCCTGGAACGCATATCCCCAGCGCTCCATGTCCAGGTCCTTGGGAGGCAGACCCGTCTGGAGTCGAGCGGTGAGTGTACATGCATACTGATTGTAAGCTGTGTGTGTGGTGGTGTGCCAGGAGTGTGCATGTTGCACATGGCTTTGTGTGGCCATGTATAAATGTGTGTGTGCAGGGCTGTGAGACAAGCACATGTGTGCCTGTGATGTGTGAGACAAGGATGGTGCATGTGTGTGTGTGTGTGCTTGCAGTGCAAATGCTTGTGTGTGGGCACATGTGTTTGACTGTGCATGTGAGTTGGCATGCTTGTGGTGTGACACATGGATGTTGATTCCAGGTGCATTAGTCTGCAGCGTGTGCGTGTGTGTAGTTGTGAAGGGTGCAACAGTGTTGCTACATGGATGCAGGTGACACTGTCATGTTGGAGAGTGAATTGCAAATGTGACATGGATGTTCATCTCATGACTGACAGTTTGCGGAGTGGTACACATGCTTGGATGTGTGCTTTGCATGTGTGCATGTGTATTTGAGTCCGTGTGTATCATGTGATGTGTGGCTCACCTTTGTCTGCTCATGCTGCTGTATGTGAATGTATGTAGCGGGCTGTAGCATATGGCTGTTGAATGACTCATGTGTGTGCGTTGAGGAGACAAGTGTGTTGGGGATTGTGATGCCAGGTCAGGAGTATGACAATGCCACTCTTGTACAACTGTTATGTGTGTGAGTCAATTGTACAGTGTCCTGATGCCTGTCTCCTGTCTCTCCCTGCCTGCAGCGTCATCTGATGTGGAGGGCGGAGAAGGTGCTGTGGAGCACAGCGGCAGGGATGCCACCGCCAGCCGGAGACGCAAGGCCCGGCTCCCCTCCCCTGTTGTCATCTCGTCGGGGAGTGAGGAGTCCGGTGCTGTGTCCCAGGTCGCAGCTGCCGAGGGGAGGTCCAGGAGGCGCAGGAGGAAGTTGGACTCCTCGGCAGCAGAAGGGGCAGCTGAGACCCCACAGGGTTCCGCGGCGGAAGATGGCAGGGAGTCATCCAGGTTGGTGGTGGGTTTGGTGGAGGAGGAGGCCGTGCAAGGGACTGAGATGGGGTCTGGAGGTGGGCATTCCACTGGTGCTAGTGGTGCAGCACAGGGGCAGGGACAGGAGGCAGCACAGGCCGCCGCGGAGGTGCCTGTGTGTAATCCTGTCCCCGGTCCTGTGTCTGCATCATCTTGCACCAGCAGGGTTGCCCACGTCCGGACCCATTCTCAGGGAGACCAGGCTGTGTTCCTCCATACACTGGGCCTTGTTCCGACCCCCTCCTCACCTGAACCCCCTATGCGCCAGTCGTCCTCCGTGCCATCTTCCTACCCACCTGTCACCTGGGTGCCCTGTGGAGCTGCCTCTGACGATGGGGCCAGGCTGGTGGAGGACACATCCCTGCCCCAGTCGGGAGTCGTGAGTCCAGCAGGGGTGGCCACCGCAACAACAGCACCCCAAACAATGGAGGATGTGCAGGCAGCAGGTGTCAGGGCACCGGCACCAGCACGTCAGCAGCAGGAGGAAGAAGGTGGGAGCCTTGATGGCTCGGGGCCATCACCATCAGAGGGGCAGGCATCAGCCGGAGGGCAGGAGGACCCTGGACGTCAAGTGGCTTCCGTGTGGCAGCGGTTGGGCCATGCCATAGATGCGGAGCGGCGGCGGGCGGAAGAGGCGCGGCTCGCTATGGTCAGGGCGGAGAACTCCATGCGGAGGGCCCTGAGGCGGGCCGAGTGCCTCGAGGCCATCCGCAGGGAGTTGGAGGTGGGTACATCGGCGTCCCTGCGGACCCTCGGGGCTGTGGAACGGGGCCGCCTCCGGGACATCGAGCGGGAGTTCGATGATGCCCTGGCCCGGAACAACAATGAGTGAGCCGCAGGACTTGCCCGCCGCCTTTGTATATAGTTCTGTAGTTTACTTGTAGTTAGGTTTCCTTTGTTTTAATGTTATTATTTGGTTGCCAAAGGACAATGCACCACATTTTTGTATATAGACATTTTCTTACTTAGTGTAAATAGTTAGGTTTCATTTATTAGGGCTCATGGACCCGGATCATCATGTTGATAGTTTGAGGGATGTTAATATTTATTTTAATTTTTCACATGAGGCAATGTGTTTCTTCTTTCATTTGTACTTGGATTTAATTTTGGACTTTGACTTTGGACCCCTATTTTACTTTATTTTTGTTAATTAGTGTTCCTGATTTTTTTGGTTGTACTTTTTTATTATTTAGTTTGCATTGCTTGTTTATTGTTATTTTTTATTTTTACCATCCTTGTTTATTTTTAATACATTTTCATTTGATCCTTCAATGTGTTGTATCATCTCTTTGCTTTCATGCATGACATGTGGGGTGTTTGGACATTCACTTGCAACATCTGTGTGTGACAGACATGTGTTCATTCATATGATTTACATTGGGTGTGTCACATGTCATTGTGTTTGATATGTGGGTGGATGGGATAGTTGTTTGGGAATTCTTGCAGGGCAGACTGTCCATTACGGTCATGATTGTGTGGGGTTGTGACCCAGGTGAAGGTGGACATGGATGGTACATGGGTGGGGGCCTTCTGGTAGGTGCCCCTGACTGCGGGGGGGGGTGGTGGTGGTAGACATGGGTGGGGGCCTGGTGGAGGCTGCCCCTGGTGGCGGGGGGGTGGGGGTGGTGGGGGGCATGGGTGGGGGCCTGGTGGAGGCTGCCCCTGGTGGCGGGGGGGTGGGGGTGGTGGTAGACATGGGTGGGGGCCTTCTGGCAGGTGCCCCTGACTGCTGGGGGGGTGGGGGTGGTGGTAGACATGGGTGGGGGCCTGCTGGAAGGTGCCCCTGACTGCTGGGGGGGTGGGGGTGGTGGTAGACATGGGTGGGGGCCTGCTGGAAGGTGCCCCTGACTGCTGGGGGGGTGGGGGTGGTGGTAGACATGGGTGGGGGCCTGCTGGAAGGTGCCCCTGACTGCTGGGGGGGTGGGGGTGGTGGTAGACATGGGTGGGGGCCTGCTGGAAGGTGCCCCTGACTGCTGGGGGGGTGGGGGTGGTGGTAGACATGGGTGGGGGCCTTCTGGCAGGTGCCCCTGACTGCTGGGGGGGTGGGGGTGGTGGTAGACATGGGTGGGGGCCTGCTGGAAGGTGCCCCTGACTGCTGGGGGGGTGGGGGTGGTGGTAGACATGGGTGGGGGCCTGCTGGAAGGTGCCCCTGACTGCTGGGGGGGTGGGGGTGGTGGTAGACATGGGTGGGGGCCAATGTTCCCTGTAAGGTGCGCGCCTGTGCGGCCGCGCACCTTTTGATTGTGAGCCGCGCATAGTGCTTATTTTGCCGCGCACTGCAATCATCATTTTGTGATTTTTTTTTTTTTTTTTTTTTTTTTTTTTTTTCCCAGCCCGCGGCCAGGAAGTCAAGTCGGACTCCTGGGGTGAAATGATTATTTATTTATTTTTATTTTTTTCATCCCGCGGCCGGGAAGTCAAGTCAGACTCCTGGGGGCTGGGCCGCCTGGGGCTGGGTTGGGCAGGGCAGGAGCCAGGAGGCACTCTGCAGTGTCTGCACACAATTCATCATCATAGCAAGTTAACACTAGATGTTGTTACCTTGCTTTGATGATTGCATCATGCATGCATCATAACTTATGATGCATGCAGATGCATGTGTAGCAAGCAGGCAGCATCATTCAAAATGGTGGGCGGGCCACCGGCGGCCGTGGGGGGCCGGTGCCGTGTGGTGCTCGGCCCGCGCTCTGCTCGGGCCGGCCGAGTTCAACGTTTACTTTGATCTGTGGAGGGAGGCGGCAGGCGGCTGAAGCAATTGCACACACTAAAGCAATTGTAACACCTGCCGCCTCCCTCCGAGTCCTGACCCTGGGGGGGCAGCCTGCCTGCAGGGCTGAGCTGGGGCCCAGTGACATTGCACACTAGTTGCTTCAACTTTGGAGGAAGTAACAACAAATTTGTTGTTGCACTTCTTTACAAAGTTGAAACAACTTCCACTTGTGCCTGGGGGAAGAACAAGCCAATGAAAATTCGTGTCCACCCAGACTCAGTGCCGCCAGGTCCATCACGGCGTGACGCACGTGACTGATGCTATTGGGCCTCTGACCCACCCTGGCCCTGGCCCTGGCTGGGCATGATTTATTGGGGTGCACCAGTGGACCTCAGTCACCAGTCACACCACCAGCCAGCCCAGTGCCCAGCCCACACACAGGACAGCCACACTGAGGAGGACCACCAGGCGAGGCGACGACGACCCAGGCCACAGTCAGCAGCCAACAGTCAGCCTGCCACTGTGCTACAAGGTAAGGAGGAGAGGACTCTCGTCTTATAAAAGGGTTTGGCAAAAAACGCTATGGTGTGTTTCCCCATGGACGTCACCCAGCCGCACCCTCCCCCCCCACCCATGTGCGCCCCATGCTATGAGGTGCCCCGGTAGTTCTTGAAGCCACCCTGCCTGTTTTCGCGCCCAGGCCCTCCAACCTGAAGAAGGCCCAGCCAGCAGCTCCTGGGGATTTATGGGGGGGGGGGGGGTCTGGCTACAGCAGCTCCTGGGGATTTATGAGGGAGGGGGGTCTGGCTACCGGCTGCCGCCGGCCCCGTCCAAGCACCGATTGGGCCTTGCCTTCACGGCGTTGCCGTGTCCTGATGGGGGGCACCCCACCCGAGACGCTCTATTTAAGCGGGGTGACCTGTCGGCTCAGGAGGGCCATGGACCCTCCTGGGGCTGACGGGCCAGTGGGCCCACTGCACCAGGCCTGCTCACTATCCGACTGTGCCTGCTGGCTGGCGGCCAGGTCCGAATTTATGCAAATCTCGGGCCGAGCAGGGCCTGATGGGAGAAATGAACTGTGCTACAATGTGCCTCTTCTGCTGGGCTCTGCCTGCCGGAGCTTCTCCCTGCCTGTGGGGCAGGCAGCTCTGCAGACGCTCAGGGCTTCTGGGAGGGCTGGGTCTGGGTCAGTGCCGGCCTTCTCACCCTCGCTTAGCGGGGCTTCCAGAACAGGCCCCGCCGCCCAACCCCTGCCCTCTTGCTCGCAACTCATACTTACCTGGCAGGGGAGCATCTGTGATCAGAAAGGCAGAGCTCCCCGGGTGAGGCTCATCCATTGCACATCGGATTTGCTGACTCCTGCGATGTCCCCAAATGCAGGGTACTCGACTGCATTATTTCTAGTAGTGGGGGACTGCGTTCGCGATATCCCCTGATTTATTGGTAAAAGAAAGAAAAAGTTTAGTGTGCGAGTCAGCTGGTTTACACACAGAGCCCCTGGTCTTGCAGCAGAGTTTCTTTTGCTGTAGTCAAGAGGGCCAGCCCCGAGCAGCTCAGGGGTCCAGCCCTGATGCATTGGTGAAAGAAAGAAAAAGTCACTGGGACCCTTATTGGCCCATGTGGGCCAGTTTGATGAGTTAATTTACTCTGCTGTGACTAGTAGTTTTGACCAGTGTTGCTGAATAAATATTCTTTAAAATGTACAATTTGCACGTCACTTTATCAAAAAGCTCCCCTGGGTACTACTCAAACAGTATCACAAAAGGAATGAAAAGCTATTTGCAAGTGCGAGCCACTTTTTCTTTGGTGCCTGAGACAATTACATGGCCCAGTCTGACCCCGGATGATGCTAGCCTTTGTTGCTGTGTGCAGTTCGGAAGCACCGACCCCACAGTGTCTTTGTTGAGGGCATAGGGGCATTGGTATCCCGAAAGGGACCAGGGCAGGGAGTGGACAGGTGGTGATGTTGTGTAAGTTGGCTGTAGAGGCGTTGTCTGGAGTGTTGTAATGTAACAGACACATGAACCCTCAATATGTTGAATTGGGCATATGTGTAGAAGAGATAGAGCCATCCCGTGCTTGCCACACGATTGTTCTCCACCCGACCTGGTGTGTGGAAGGTCAGTACTCCATGGTGCGACAAGTAAAAACCTTGTAGAATTAAATCCAGTTGCAAATAAATACACAGTGGGCCTCAAATGGGCAGAGTATTGTAGAATGAACACCTCTTTTCTCCACTGCTACACATATGGAGATCACATGATCTACAAGTTACGTTACAACAGACCTTATGTTTAAACACTGGCAGTCACATGACATTCACAAATGGCATTGGTGAGGTGAGTGGTGACAATCATCTGAGATTACATGATTACATGATTCAGTGCTTTTTATTTAACTGTCAGAGTGCAATGTCCATTCATATCCCGCCTTCTATTAAGCCGTCTTTGTCATTAATCATGTTCATGTACTGTTTATTTCATTAAACCAAGAGAAAGCATTTCCTTTATATTCCATACATTTAGTGAATGGAGAAGCTAATGCTGTGCCAATATTAATTTGTGAGGCAGAATCTGTGTTCCACTACAAGAACCCCTCTGTTCTTGTACCAACCCATCATAAAACGAAAGATCTTGGTTTAGAGATGTAAAAGGACACAATTTCAGAAGAGCTAAAGTCTTGGGAGGAGAATAGAGCACCCAAATGTCCCTTGAAGTAGAGCTTGTTGTGCTGCAAATTCGCATTCCTCGCTTGCACACTGTGGAATCTGATCACTAAGCTTTGCTCACTGGTATGGCGCTGCGCCGCCGCTGCGCCGACGACCACCCCCGGTCTGGCAGTGCATCACTCAGTTGCGCACATGACTGAAAAACAGCCCGCACACAACTATTCTTTGGCGCACACAGCCCAAAAAAATTAGAGGGAACATTGGTGGGGGCCTGCTGGAAGGTGCCCCTGACTGCGGGGGGGGTGGGGGTGGTGGTAGACATGGGTGGGGGCCTTCTGGCAGGTGCCCCTGACTGCGGGGGGGGTGGGGGTGGTGGGAGGCATGAGCAGGTGTGCAGGGTAGTCCCCTGTGGTGTGTGTTGCATGCAGGGGACGTGGAGGGTGTGAATGGAACACCTGTGAGGACCCACCCAGCAGAGCCGCGTGTGAAACTTCCCACGCACCCCTGTAAATGACGTACCCTAGTTTTTCGCGTGTAGGATTTCACGCGCACCCCTGGAATTCCCGTAGCCTAGCTTTTCGCGTGTGAAACTTCCCGCGCACCCCTGTAATTGACGTACCCTGGCTTTTCGCGTGTGGAACTTCACACGCACCCCTGATATCGACGTGGCCAGGGCAATCGCGTGTGGGACTTCCCCGCACCCCGGGATACACGTACCCAGGGCAATCGCGCGAGTGACTTCTCGCGCAACCCGTTGTACACACACGCGCGAATTTTTGAACAGTGGGTGTCCGTGTTAATGGCGTACACCTTTGCACCTCATTTGTCCTTTGGGGTCACGGTATGGCCCATTGCTGTATGTGGGTGGTATTTGTTGGCGCAGGTTTTGGCGCACTTTCGTTAAGTGCGTCGGGACGCTACCGCCTGCTTACTTGTGGCGTACGTTTTTGGGCCTGTGCGCTGGTTTGATCGAGCGCTGTTTTGCCCTGTTCGAATCCATGAATACGTGTTGCCGGAGAGCGTGTGGGCGTTCCGCGCACTTGCCTCCTGTACTTCCCCGTGCCGCCCACATTCTTCCCCATTCCGAGTGTTGTGCCCCATTTTATTCCCCATTCCGAGTGTCCCGCCCTGTGTTCCGCCTACTTTAGAGCTGTGCGCTGCGCTCGGAGTGATAGCGCAGTGGCCGTGGCGCACGCCGTTGGTTGACATGTGCGCCGGCGTGCGCCGCGCACTTTTTCAGCGCACGTCCTATGCTTTTCTTACGCACGGACTTCCATGAATCGACGTGCGCTGGTTTCCCTGCGCTTTTCGCTATTTTTCGGCGCAGCGCACGTATAGGCCCCTCTGCGCCGGAATTTTCGGCGCACATTTATTCCATGAATCGGCTCCACCCAATTCTCCTTCAAAGAACCTTTGCAAAAACCTACTACTCTACTGAGAGCCAGGACTGACTCCACTGAATATACGTATTCTAACATTCATCAGTGAGAAGCAAAATCCGTTATCAACAATACATTCAGGTTCAATGAGAAAATGAACTCAGATGACAAAAAAAGTTGCTTTGTTCTCTGGAACTAAGGGTAGGAATGCACTGGGTGATTTAATACTTTACAATGAAAGTCGTACACAAAAGGCCAAGTGGTTGTCAAGTGCTGTGCAAATCGCTGGTCGAATCCGAAGACTTCTCCAACCTCCTGCCAAAATGCTACGATATCAACATCTCTCGTAACTCATAAGTCTCAAGATGACTCCTCTCCTGCTCTGAGGAAAGAAACAAAGAACATGAAGGGACCTACGCACCGGAAGAATAATGGATCCAGAAATGTTCTAAGAAACATCTTTCAGGCCACAAAAGGGACAAATGACAAATACAGAAAAACAGGTGGCTACCAAAACAACTGATTTGGAAACAGCATAACGACTGGCAGAAGAAAATCAGGAAGAAATCAAAGAAAAGAGGGGTTTGGCAAAATTGAATCCTGTGGAAGTGGGACTTAGTCTCACCAATATAAGCTGTCTGACAGCACCGGCAAAAAAACATTACTGAGCCCACGATGGGGACTTCTTTGGCAACGGCCTCCATGGAAGGTACCTCCACATTTACCAACGAAGTTCCATTCACACGAGGACCAGTACGGATGTAATCTAAGGAGAGGATGCCTATTTCAACTTTGCAACCTAAGTATCATTACTTGACAGAGTCAGAGGAAACAGACCGGAAGCTTTGTTCTGGCCCAAAAAAACCTATTATCTTCGAGTCAGTCTTTGAGGAGGAGTGTAACGTTCCGTTAAATACGTCCCGTATTTTGACTCTATTCTCCTCAGTTCCCACATTAAGTTCTATTTCAACAACGGACATAACGTTTGTCCATTTGGTTGGAAAAGCATGTAAAGGAAGATGTGCCATCCATTTCTCATTGAGGATAATTGAAAGTCTAGTCTACCGTCATTAAGAGGACATCTTGCTAAAGGGATTCAAAAGCTACTACTCTGACACTTTTGAAGATCTGGGAGATCACTCTCGCAAGAACCTGACAGTGAACTGTCACTTTGAGCACGATCATCGGTGGCACACCTTTAGAGATCAACCCACATCAGGGTGGGAATGGCTTGTGAAAACTTTGCCAGCTATTCCAGCCTCTCGACCAGGTTTCTAAGTTTTCAATACTTCCTTGGAATACTACATTTTCAATACTTCCTTGGAATACTCGCGGCTACAATTCTTTCATGCAGTGAGAGCAGGCTTGTGGGTTATGCAAATTTGAAGCCATTCTACTTCAAGAAACCTGGTTGTATGTCTGTCCAGTGATAGATGGGTTCGTTTTGAACTGTAAACTATCCAGAAAAGGCCCCCGGAGTAGGCCTATTGGAGGGTTGCGTAATGCTATAACAATTACTCAAAATTGTTTCCGAAAGATCAGGAAATGTTCATCTGAAGCCTTGCTGGCTACTGAAATATCTAAGGAATCTCCTACCACTACTTTGTTAGTATTGAATATCTACTTCAATTCAATCTGATCCTTGATCGACTAAGTAGTAAATGAAATAGAAAATGTATTGATTAATTGACAAATTTGCTATCCAAAAAGTCCAATCATTGTAGGGGCAGATTGATTTAAATTGTGACTGCATCTTGATTGAAGTGGAGACAGAATTGTTTGAGACGGGGACTATTACCTCAGCTGTGCGACCTCCCAGATCCAGGAAGAGGGGTTTGCATGGCAGGTTATGGTCCTTTCTTTTTCTAGATGTGGGTTTATGCAAACAAACTTGCTGTTCAATGGTATATTGTCCAAAGTTACGACCTGGCCTAACTTGGGTGCAGCATCCACAATTGATTATATATTTTTGGGAAACATAAGTGTGGAAAACGTATATTCCTTCGCAATAACTAAGACTATTCAGAGTGACCACTAGAAGCTTCATTTATTATTTAATCTGGGACTTGAAAAAGTAGTTTAACCTGGAGGTCCAACACATTTAGTTGTAATAGGGAATAACAAGAGGGTGTGGAAAATTGGAATTATCTCAAAAGCAAACCTCAGATTGAATAATTGGTTGCAATCACTGCCTAATGTGAGTAAGAATGCCTTCACATTCCCTAACACATTCCCACACATATTACTCAAACTGGGTAACCATGCATCTGAACCAAGTACACAGCTCCTTTTTTTCTCTGCTCATAAGAGCAGATTTGGTAATGACATCAATGAGAAAGGAAAAGAGGCACAGCATGACATAAAAACCTCAATATCTGCTACACGAGATAGGGTGCTGATTATGAAGGGCAAAAAAACATGAAAACAGGCCTTATAGTAGATGGCTGAGAGCACATAGACTCCAATCATACATTGAAAAAAATCTAAGTATTTTTAAGAAACTAGTCAAGAAGGACACTCCATCTATCTGGCAAATCCTAAATGATACAGATGGGTTTCAAGTAAGTTTGGAGTCCTCCTGTGATGCAGAAGGGGTCTGGACCAATTACCTGTTTAAGAAATGTAACTCAATCTTGAGTCAGACAGACATTGGTGGAAAAAATGTTCAGAAGATAGAGACTTAGAATTTTCAATTTGATAAGGCCGATATTTGTCTGGCAGTTGCCAAACTAAATAACTCTAGAGCCTGCGGACCAGACAGAGTATTTAATCAAACATAGGAAGAGGATCCCACTTCATGGTCCAACATTCTGTACAGACTCTTTTCTCAAATAGCAGGAGGTGAACCTTGTCATGAGTCTTGGCAAAAATCACTTCTACTGCCTATTTTTAAAAGGGGCGACAGAGCTAGCCCATCTAATTACTGCCCAATTGCACTGATTGATGCCTCAGCAAAAATCTTTACCAAATTGGTTCTGAAAGATCAAACAAATTGGGCTGAATCAAATAGGGTACTGATTCCATCAAAAAAACAGGGTTTAGGAAAGTTGTAGGGACGCTGTTGACTGCTACTGCTTTGCTTTGATGCACCTCCAATATTGGAGGGAATTCTGGAAAATCTGTATACGTGGCAGTTTTAGACCTAACTGCCGCATTCGATAATATCGATATTACTACGCTATGTCAGAAATTAAACAAGTGAAGAATATGTCAGGGTCTCCTAAACATGGTCCAGTTATTATACACCAATAATTCTGTTAAAGTGAGGCTGAACACTAGCAGAGACCTATCCAGTGGCTTCTCAGTCGCCAAAGGAGTACGTCATGGGTGTGTTCTGGCTCCCACTCTTTGTCAAATCTAATTAGCTGACTTGTGGGAAGAAAGAAAACTCTGTAACGGATATTCCCCAAGGTGGTCAGACTCTAAGGTTAACAGCATAGCCTAGGCTGACAATATCATACTCCTAGATTATACCCCAGCAGGTCTGCCAAGGCTTCCCGATGGAGTAGAAGCATACCAGGGTAAGAACCACGTGTAAATGAAACCCCAAAAAGCACATGTAATGTCCTTTACCACAAGAGGCCAACCTAAATCATATATATGGAGTTAAAATCAGATGCTAATCACTCGAGTAACGACTATAAACTACCTGGGATAACCCATATTCTATAAAAATTCATTTAAAATTCAAAAAGATAAAATGGAGTTAAAAGTGAGTCCATTGCTCTCATTACTGAAGGTACTGAAAAGAAAACTATGTGCCTTCTCACTTCTACGCCTAATTGACCTATACAAGATGAAGGTAACAGCAATAGTACTGTATGGCTGTGAGCTGATCCCTTTCAACAATACGACATTCTGAGATCGTCTGGAAAAAACATTTGGAATACTGCCTTGGGCCTTCCCAAATCTGTACCAATAAGTGTGATTAGGCTCGAGCTGGGTCTGACATCATGGTGGGCCCAACATATAAAACGAAGTCTCTCATTATTAACAAAAATCATGAATGCATAAAAACCCACATTGGAATCTTATCTTCATGAATGTTTACTAAGCAGATCCGATCTAAATACATTTCTGTTCAAATTTCAGAAACAGTGCAATAAACACCAAGCAATGATTTCTTTAGACAAGTTGGATTCCGACTACGTAAAACAAATGGAAGATAAGACGTTGGGATAAAAATTAAAATCTCAAAGATTTGAAAAGATTAAAGCTATTTAAAGAAAACATAACTCTGTTTTCAGCCGTGGACAAGCCAAGAGTTTATCTGCTGAAATATCCATGATCTAAACTCAGGGATTTGTACCTGAGTTTTCGTTCAAATGCAATCCCAAAGCTGTAACTGGTAGGGCCAAAAACTGGCCTACTGTAAGGAACTCATGGTGGCAACAGTAAAGACAGACACAAGTGATCACAGTTCAAGGGTGTTTACTGAACAGTGTTTGCATGGTGGAAAATCACAAAAACACCTAAACTAATGCTAATTCTAAGATGAGGGCAAGTGTCGCCCATCAAATGAAAATAAGGCAGTCCTAGTGGCATTGTGTCAAATATAAAAGGGCCTAAAGTAAGGAACCTATTGCCAATCTTACAACTAATACAAAAAGAGTGTGGGGTGGTTTTCAAGAAAAGAAAGAAGTGTTCATACATGATATGCCAGGATGCGGTAGCTTGGTTCTCCCTTCCCCACGTTTGGAGCATGCGGTAAGGTCGGTTCTGGGAGCACAGGACATAGAGCTTCCTCAGCACGAGTAGACAGTTCTGTTTGAGTTTATCAGGAGCCTCGATGGTCAAGTCTTGTTTCTCTTAAAAGTCTCTTGCCTTCGAGGGCCTGAAATAGTCTAACAAAAAAAAAAATGTTTCTTCAGCAAATGAAAGTGTGTTTCCTGCTTTCACTTAGGGTGAGGAGTTGTCACCCCTGGGTCCTTGTCTCCGGGCCCTGATCACTCTGTACTCGCAGCCTCTCTCCGCCGGGGTCACCTTGGCTTTTCCTTCCTTCACAAATCTGAATGTTTTTTTAAACAGTTGCAGTGGACAGCTCTCGGCCGGGTTCAGTTTTGTCAACACACTGTTTCTTGGGACTTTAGACTTGCCCCCTTCTCGTCAGCATCCCTCTTCCGGGTTCACTCTTGCCAACTTCAAATTCACAAATGTTTGTGGGATTCACTTCCCTTGCTTTCTCATGGTTCTTAGGTCAAAGGCTTTCGACTGTACAGGGATTTTGCTTGCCCTCCTGTATGAGCAGCAGCTGTTCACTTTTACAGTTCTTTGAACTTGGTTCCACTTGCCACTTTGTGTCTTTCATTCACCACAGCCCTGCTCTTATCGGCTCTCCCCTCGACTCAGCGGCTGTGAATAACTGCTTGGCTCCATGTACCGTTGATATCCGTTGCAGTGCACTTGGGCTATTGTCCTCGGTCTTACGATTCCTTCAGGGGAGGGTTCACAGGGTTTTGTCGAAAAGCGCAAGGTTGTGTCTCTCCTCGTCACCCTCTCGATATTCTCCACCTTTCTCCTCCACTTGAACTGCCGGTTCTGGGTAGCTGTCTCATTGTGCGCTCTGCCTTGCTCATACTGTGCTCTTACTGTGCTCTCCTGCTTATAGGGAAGGCTGCTGCAAACCTAACTAAACTACTGGAAAAGATCTTTGAGGAATTAGATAAGATAGTCCAACGGGGGATACAGAATGGCAGACAATTTGGGATGAATATGCCCTGTAGGGAATTCATCAATTGCCAATATAGGTACTTAAGAGGGACTAAGTGACTGGATGGCTGTATCGGTCTCTATGGTACTTCAGTCGATTTAGGTCGTAACTGAAGTTGATTAACTGTGGTAATTCGCCGCTGTCTAAAATGTTATTGTTGGTCATAATGTTAATTTTTTATATTTTATTGTCATTTATTTTGTTTCCTCTACATTTTGTTCTTCTTATTGGATTATTGGAGTATTATGCTAAATATTCTATAATAGTTTCTTTTTTTTCTCTTTTTGTATTGTGTAGTTGCCTGGTGTAAAAGTTTTGTTTAAATTGTAAAACGCCAATACAAAAATAAAAAAAGAAAGTCTTTCTAGAGCCTAGTGACCCTTAAAAGATCCAATTGGTGACCCCCAGTCCTCTGGTCATTCGGTCATTCCTCAAAGGTCCTTCTGGACCACCCAACAATGGCCCTATACCCAGCTCCGAGATCATCTAACTGGAACTTCAAAGCTTTCCTTTATAGACAGCATGGACACCCCGTCTGGATGTCACTAGACCCCAGTCTTCTCATGTAGTCCTGTTCCCTGTCACTTGACAGGGGCCTGTTGAAAGACAGAACACTTTAGTGCGGCTTCTATGGGCCGTTTAATGATTTTGAACCCGGCAGGACACCGAGTTATTGGCCCTATGCAATGGCACCATTGCTGGTCATTGCTGATCAGCTAATAGCCATCTATTAAGGACTGCCTTATAGATAGCAGCAGCTGACTACGCTCCATCCTATTACTTAGTGAAAGCGCTCACAGTCTTTTGATCCTCAAGAAAGTAAAACATGTCAAGTTTGGTTCATTGTTGTATTCATCTTTTCTGCTTTATATGAGGAAAGCCTCGTATCCATTCTGTTGGTTACCTTTTTATTCCCTTTTGCCTACTTTCATTTTCTTCACTAAAAAGGCACTTTTAAAACGTTATTTTGGCGCGAATGATGAGACATCCCGAAGGCTTAGTAATGATAAAAGGACATGTTACTGCGTTTCCATTCATTCCAGCAGCTACAATCACCCAGGGCCTCCTTGCAACAAAATAATATGACATCATCGTCTGAGCAGGGTAGATTGCGTGGAAATTGTTCTCCCAATGGAATGCCTCTCCTTCTCCAAGGCTCAAAGAAGAACCAATCAGATCACTGACACCTATTAGTGAAGCGGAATGTGAGCGACTGCTCTCTCAGTGTGCGGTCCTCCTCCAGAGAAGGAAATAGACAACAGATTGTGTACATGTCCGCCTCCGGGGATGGAAGCAGATGACACATTGGGCGCCATGCTGCACACACTCTGTCCTCCGTCTCCTCCCCGGCGTGCACCAGACATGGTGCCACACACGCAGGGGACTTCAACAACATCTGAGTCCTGGCTCTACTCAGAAACACATTAAACTAGACCCACAAGTCACGAATTTAGGAACCCTTGTTTTGCATAAAAACATATAGCAAGAATTATCCAAATTGTACAAAGACATCCGTGTGCAATATTTCCATTTATTTAAAAGGTTTAAGGCAAACTTGATGTGATATTTCAACGGTAAGGAGTTCTCTTACCTATTATTAATATCCCAACCATGTGCTGAGCTGTAAGAGGGCCATAGCTATGAAGCACGACCCCTATCGCTCCATTAATCAAAGCAACCCATTTACATCTCTGGAACACTCACGCTCCGAAATATCAGAGAATATATTTTGTTTGTTCAGGATCTTAATATTTGCATTTATTTAACGATTGAGTCCTATATAAGGACAACATTGCCCCTTGCTTTCCAAGCGCTTTTTCAAGGCTGATAATTTACAATAGTTCCAATGTATTACATTCCAAAGCAGGGGTGTTGCTAGGTCTGTAAAAGGTCAGGGTCGATGCTAATGTCGCAACTGTCAGGGCTCGGGGCTATCTAGCCTTTTGTTTGTAGCCCCTGAGATTCTATCCAGGGCTACAACCGAAAGACCAGGGGCTATAGCCCTCGTAGCCCCCCCCCCCACCCCCAGCAACGCCTCTGTTCCAGAGTTTAGAACAAGTATTTACCATTTTATAGCATTAGTTGGGTAACATAGCTGGCATGCCACGTCCGTGTGTTCCACTAGCATTGATGCGCTGCAAGAAAATGCTAGACCTCTTTTAAACAATCCACTTTGTAAAAGTTCAATTAAAGGTTGCAACACCTGTAGTGTGCATCTAGTACTCACATTTCTAAATCAATTAAATCAAATGTTTTTTAATAAATTGATGTAGCTTTTGCAAAGCGGAAAGACTTCCCAAATGGGATCGCCAGGTGCGCATCAACCTGTGCCAGGAAATCATTATTACCCACAAATGATAAAATGAAGGTGAAAAACATAAAAATCCTAATACGATCACTCCTTAGACTGAAGACTGAGCAGCCAATGCAAAAGAGCAGGTCTAGCTGAAAGTCCAATCTTTTCCCAGAAAGTCAGCACACTCATCTGATTCGGCCTGTTTGCTAGCCTGCATCCGATGTAGGAGTGCAGCTAAGACACACTAAAGAACCTGTAGTGAATAACCCCAAAAACACATAATGAAAACACACAAGAGCCATAGTAAAAGAAAGTTTGGGGAAGAAAATGAATACATGTGGGTTTTAGGAAAATGTCCAATTGTTGCAAAACACAAGCCATAGTTTTTAACAGGACTACTTGTAGGGGGTTGGAAGAAGGATTTGGTGAGCAGGAGCCTGTCGGGGTGATTATCCCGGGGTCGGCAGAGCCGTCCGCGGACCTCCAGGTTGGGAGGCCCCAACTCCTCCCGTGTTTCCCAAAAGGAGTATGAGACACACACAAGGAGCAAGGTGGTTCTGCTGTTTGTTATAACAAACGGCAGGGGTGGGTCTCGGATCATACGCGTCCGTCCAGACTCTCACCCTTAGTGGGGCTCGCAGGCCCTTTTTACAGCAGTATGACGCGCTATCTGCGTCACCTGGGAAAGTTAGCAAAAAACCTATTGCCATTCCGGATTGGTTCCCCGAGTAGTAGGGTTAGTATAGGGTACATATGGAGAAGGATATTAGTGGTTAAGGATGAGTCAGGTGGTATACTTGGGCTGTCCCTACTATTAAATACTTGAAAATTGCTACAAGGGGACCCCTGGTGATTGGCTAATACTACTGGCGTCAGTGATAAGCCGCCTGTGTTCTGATTGGTTCTCCCACGAGCCCCCAAGCCTGGGACCATCGCTGTTGCCAGCTCGCGGTGTACCTGTCATTAGCAAAAATGTGCAACTATGTGTTTGTGCAGGCAAAGTACAAGTCTGCTCATGGGCTTGTGAGCAGGTCCTTCCCATCGCGTTGGTGTCCATCTTTCCGCTTCGTTGTTGCAACCTGTGTCCCAGACGTGGGATCCAGGTGACTTTCTGTCTCGTGGGTCTGGCACCTTGTCAGATCGACTTGGTTACGTGTGGAGAGACCGTAGCTGGAGCAGAATCCTGCACATTAGATTTGTATTTAGTTTCTGTGGGCTTGGCTTTTTTACAGTTGTAACCTTAGCGCCGGGCTGGTAGCATGCAAGTTGCAACATCGTGGCCTTGGCCAAGAGCCCTCGCTGGGGCTTGTTCTGCATAATCAGCACTTGTACTCTTGCTCTGAGAGGATTTTCCTGGTGAGGCTCTTGTTTGCGGCCTACTCGGGCCTAGTTCATGGGTGGCGATACATAATCCTATGTATGGAGATCGCGGGTTGACATGACGTCACAAGCAGTGTTAGGTATACATGATTGTGTCGTTGCAGGGCGAGTGGTGGGAGAACCGTCAGCAAGCGTATACACAAGCTCTTCAGGCATCTTGCCTTTCTGCAAGAAAGGTGAAAAATAACAATGATGCACGTCAGTGGGTGTGTCAGTCACCTACGTCATAGCACTGAATATGTTCTTCGTGTAGGTTGGTGTGTGAGTGACCAGTGTGCATGGTGGCACGTGTGTTCTTGGCAGTTGGCTAGGTTGTTATGGCATCTCTAATGATGTGGATACTTGTGGCTGTTGTCTTAATCGAGTTCATCCATGCCGCAGGTGTCGGCTTGACTCAGACAGGCTAGTGGGCATACCCTTATGTTCCTGAACCAGGGTATTTTGTCATCTGGTAGATAGACAAACTTGTCCCGTGGGGGGTGCTTAGGCCGTGATCCTCTAGGCCATGGTCTTGATGAGATTGGGGGTAGCTTGTTTTCCCATTCTCCCACTTCAGTACCCCCTCTGGTCGACTTGTCGACCACAAACATATCTTTTTCTTTATCTCCTCTTACTCTCCATACTTTAGTTATTCCAGACAAGTGTCCACAGTGGTTGACATGATCTTTGAACGACCAGTACACATAAACACAGCTGCTGCCTGGTTTGCAGTATACCCATCTTCCAACATAGCTCCTCGGGTTTCTTAGGTTCTCCAATTTTACAGATGGCGGATCCAAGTGGTTGGTAAGGATCTGTTTACGCAGTCTCTCTCTTTCCTTTATTATCACGTTGGTGTGCTGGTCATCATCAGTTGGAATCAAAGGGTGCATGCCGACCATTTCTATTGTTTTGTCTGTAGTGCGTGCTTTCCTGGCCTTCCAGAACCTTATTACAATCGATACTGCTGCAGCTAATATTATGCATCCAACTATAATCTTTAGTCCATCTGACAGCCATGATGGTATCCATGACCATATGAATGAAAACCGAGTATCCTTCTTTACCCCTTTGCTTTCTTCCATCATTTTGCAGTGCATCTGGGCCAGTTGTGATACTGCTTCAGTAAGTGTCCCATTATCTGCGTCGTTAGCAGGGTTAAATGTGCAGCATGATTGTCCAATTTTCACACAAACTCCTCTTTCCATAGCCGTGAGAAGATCCAGCACATATCTGTTTTGTAATGCTACCATTCTTACCGCTCATAGCTCTTCTTTTATGGCGTTGAATCCATTTACTTTCGAATTTATTGTCATTATCAGTTCCCACCGGGTGATCTAAAGCCATTTTGCGTTCGCATATGCTTGTAGTCCTGGGTGTATTATTGATGAGAAGAACATTGCAGCCCTGCTGAATAATCTGTGTTCTGGTGGGATGGAGGTGAGTGCTGTTTTCGATCTTCCCCACATGTAGTTTCCTGTCAGGGGTTCTCCTTGTCTTTTCATTCTTGATAGAATGTTATTGTTGTTATTTTACTCTCCTTCTTGTGATTGTATTGACCTTTTCCTCCTCCTCTTGTTCCCTTCGTCCATCTTGGGGAAATTGGCCATGTTAACATGTTTTTGAGGCACTACCAGTGATGGTACGTTGGTGTGTACCATGGTACATATTCCATTCCATAATGGAGGCAAGGTGTGGTATGCCTTATCCCCGCAGGCCCAATAGTGGTCCATTATAACTGCCGTTCCAGCACCCCCCTCTGGTAGTTCTACTACGCTTCCACAGTTGGTGTTGTATCCCACATCCACATCTCCTTTGTGTTGGTAGCATAGTTTGGGTGCAGTCAGTGGTAGCATGCTTATTGGGTCTTCATCCTTCTCCATCCACGTCAGCATGGGTACATATTTACCCCACGTCGTCCAACATCTGTCGTTGTGCTCCTGTATGGTGGTAATATTTTCTCTTGTTATCATGTTGCTCCCAACCACTCCTATTTCCCATTCATTGTTCATATATATTTTCCCAGTTATTGTTATCAGTGGTCTCTCCCAGCATCCTTGTACACCACGAACTTGAGTGGCGTACCAATCACACGGCAGGTATTCTAGCGTTACTTTCTTCGTTTCTCCTTTGTCGGGCCATCCGTCATGTATCTAAATGCTTCATCATGTAAGCTGCTTTTGCGGTAGTTCAAATATGTCTTGAGGAAATTATTTTCGTATGGGTATGTGTCCCTTGTTTTCCACTGCATTCTCACCACTGTCCCTTGGAATCGGCCCCTCGTTTGGAATAGTGCTAGATATATTATACATTGCACTGTTTTTTCCTGTATTTCAGTGGCAACAAATGTTCTTGATGCGCTCATGGCGTATGGGATCAATGAGCACACATAGCAGTTGTCCTCAGTTGTCTGCTTACCAATTTGGGTCATGTGCTGGTACCACATGTTGTTTGAGACGTGTGCTGAATCTGTTATGTAATTATCGATACCTTTATTGTCAGTATATGTGCTGCGTTTAACTCTACCTCCCTTACCTTTAGGGTTGCTAGTACCACCTGATATCATACCTGTTGCAGCCGTGGGAGGGGGTAGGTTAGATTTGGATGCAGCCACAAAATTGGTAGCATAGCTTTTCTGCCATACAGAGGCAGCCAATAGATCAGTGATGACCAACACTCCTAAAAATGTTATTACAAGAGCTATTCTCACTGGCATGTTTGTTCTTACCTCACTGCAGTCCGGCAGTTTATTCTTGCGACGTTAAAGGTGCCCACCTGAAAATCCTTAATGTGCTTGTTATTATTGTTAGTATTTGTCAGTTAAGCTCTCCCTATCAAGTAATCGTTCAGTGCCCAGGTGAAGAGCTGTTCCCACGCTAATCTTAGTGACCTATCTTTTAGAGCCGGCAAGTGCTCGTGAAGATGGGGAAATGATTGTTCTATGGCCAAAACAAATGCGGTGTAATATACGCGTACCCTTCTTCTTTTTAGGTACTTTGGCCTTCTTATATGATATACAAATTGGTGTGATAGGGCCTCAGGGGTGTTATCATCTGCGGGCAGCATCTACTCCTGGGCAGAGCGCACTGTTAGTTACTTCACTTTCTAAACAATACAATGATATGCGGTACCTGCATATGCGAGAGAAAATAGAAGAAAAACCTACAAGTGTTTTATATGTGTGTGTGTAACATCCAAGTTTTGTTGTACAATGTCCTTCAATCGGTGGTGGCCTTGGCGGGGCTGGGGCTCGGGGGACTGGGGCTGGGTTGGGCAGAGGTTTGTTTACTTTGTGATCTCGTGACCATGGGGTGGGCTATTGGCAAGTGTCCAAAGTCTATGGCAGTGTTTGTGACTGGGGAGTGGTCAGGGGCAGTGACACAATTGTCCTCATCGGTGGTTGCCGTATCCTTCTCTGTAGCCGACATTGTTGATGTTGTTGGTCTTGCAATGGCCCTGTCATCAATGCTAGGGCGTGTCTGATGTTTGTAGGGCTTCACGTCGTGTAGGTGATTTCAGGCGCGCTTATCGTGCAGCTTCACTCCTCTGGGAGCCACTTCCTCCATCAAGTGGGGCCCGGTAAAGCGTGGGCTGTTCCACTTTCTATTGAAGTTGCGGAGGAGCAGCACATGATCTCCCTCCGCAATAGTGCAGGGTCCTTCCTTCTCTTGTTCCTCGTTGGTGTCTTCTTGTTGAGAGCTCTTCGACCCGCCCCGCATGCGCTAGAGC
Source organism: Ambystoma mexicanum (assembly GCF_040938575.1). Classification (NCBI taxonomy): domain Eukaryota; kingdom Metazoa; phylum Chordata; class Amphibia; order Caudata; family Ambystomatidae; genus Ambystoma; species Ambystoma mexicanum. Next base: position 370,320,520 of record NC_090931.1, read on the forward strand.
TGTTGAGATACAAAGGCGACACTAGTAATCAAGGAAGACACATATTGATATATTTCGTCACCAAAAACAGTTGCAGTGTTATCAGGTCAGTAAAGGCTCTTGATGTTGGCGTTAAAGGAAGGCGCATTTGATGTCCTGTCACCACCTCGTGGGGAGTGAGGTGGTGATCAGATCCTGGCCTATTCCTCAGCTCAAATAGAGCCAGCGGAAGGCAGTACAACCAGCTCTTTTTAGTTTTCTGCTGAATTCTTGCAATTTCCTCTTTTAGTAGGCCATTCAGACCTTCACAGAGACCGTTGGCCTGCGGATGGTATGCACATGCAAATTTATGTTTAATACCCAGCAAAGATGTAATGTGCTCAAACATTTCATTAGCAAAGTGTGGGCCGTTGTCCGACCGCAGCACTTTGCAAACACCTCACCTGGGGAAGACCTCTCTCACTAGAAATTTAGCTGCTCTAAACGCATCCGCGTGTGAGCAGGGTCCGGCCTCGGTCCACCTGGAAAATGGACATACCACTACAATCATGTACCTATGACCTTGACATACATTGATCATATCAACGTAGTCAATATGAAGGTGTAGGAAGGGTCCTTCAGGCCGGGGTACAGTACCTTTTATCACTTGCAGCGTGTGACCAGCCGTAAACTGTTGGCATGTGAGGCAGTTGCTGATGAAATTAGTAACATGAGAATTTAACTCGGGGCAGAACCAAGCCTCCCTAATTCGTGCTGCAATCACTTCCTTCCCTGTGTGTGCTGGATGATGAAGCTGGGCCAGGGTGGTGTTCAACAGTGCCAATGGCATGACCACCTTTCCAGTATTATTTTGACGCCACAGCGCGTCTGTTGTGGACATCGTACATCCTCTCTTTACTCACAGTTCCTTTTCTGCCATTGGTGCGGTTGCCTGCAATTCCATTATCTGTGTTGCAGGGAGATGAGTGTACCCCTCCTTCATCATCATCTGTCTTACCATTGACCTCCCCCTCCCTCTCTCTGATTCTGGGGGGTCCATATTTCGCCAAAATATGCAGCATGCTTGGCATGTATGTCTGCTGTTTCATTACCTTTCGAGATATAGTCATCTCCATTAGTGTGTGCTGGACACTTAACCAAAGCTATATCTTGGGGGTCGTTAATTACTTCAATCAATTCTGCTAGCAATAGGGCATGTTGTACTGGGGTGCCATCAGCTCTTCTAAACCCCCTTCTCTGCCATTTTATCAACCCGGAATGCACTGTTGATGTGACATATGCGCTGTCAGAGTATATAGTAACTCTTTTGTCAACACTTTCCTTTAGTGCCAAAATCAGTGCAACCAATTCCGCTGCCTGAGCCGAATAATGCTGCGGTAATTGCACGCATTTTACTGGGACATACATTAAATCTTCCGTCATTTTAACTACTGCTGCCCCAGTTCTCCTTATCCCATTGCTCTGGTCAATGGTTGATGAACCATCAATGTACAATATCTCACCCCCTTTAAGGGCATCCTCCTCCACCTTCCTTGTGCTGGAGTACATTTCAATAGTCTGTGTGCAATCGTGGGCATAATCATCTTCCTCAACAACTTCCGCTATGAATCTGGCTGGGTTTACGTTACTACATCTGACAATTGCCAATTTGGGTCTGTATAAGATAATCTCGTAACCTGACGCCCTCTGTGTGGTCAGTGTGGACTTAGGTTTGTTCAAAATTGCAAACAGTGCATGTTCCAAAAATAATGTGGTGGGGCACCCCATTGTTATCGATGATGATTTTTCCACCGCAAATGTAGCTACGGCGAGGCCCTGTTCGCAAGGGAAATGTCCTAACATGACAGGGTCCAAATGACCGCTGTACAAAGCTATCGGCTTGTGTCCCATGCTAGTTTTCTGAGTCAATACTGCTTTCATTACTGCTGAGTCGCAATGTGAAAAAATGAAAAATTGATGTTCGTAATTTGGAGTGGCTAGTACGGGAGCTGTGGATATGGCATGTTTCAACTCATCAAACGCCTCTTTCATTTCTCTTGTCCACCCCAATCTCTTGTCCCCTTTTTGTGCCTCTCTTAGTGCTTCAAGCAGGGGTCCTATGTATGAGCTGTAGTCGAAAACCCATGCTCTACAGTAGTTCCATAGGCCCAGGAACTGTTGCAGCTCCCTCACAGTTTGTGGTTGTGGTGTGTTTGTTATGGCTTGTGCTCTTTGTGGTGCAATGTTTCTTCCATGCTGGGATATTAGTTGGCCAATGTATAGTACCTGTTCCTGACAGTACTGTAACTTTTCCTTGTCTACCTTGTACTCCTTTTCAGTCAAAACTGTCAGCATTTATACTGAGTCTTCCCTGCACCTCTCCTCAGTTGTGCTGCAAATTATTATATCATCAACATATTGCAGCACCGTGCTCTCCATTTCAATTTTTCCCAAATCCATCTGTATTACCCTGTTGAAAATTGAGGGTGACTCGCAGTACCCTTGTGGTAACCTTGTGTGTTTCCATTTTGTATTCCTGTATGTGAAGCTTGTCAAATCTTGTGAATCTGGGTGCAGAGGTATTGAGAAAAAGGCATTTTTGAGGTCAATCACGTTGAACCGTGATGCCTCTGCTGGTATTCCACATAGTATCGTAGCTGGGTTTGCTGCTATGGGGTATTCTGCCTCTACAATGTAATTCAAGGGCCTGAGGTCCTGGATGAACCGCCAAGACCCTCCTTTAGCTTTGCGCACTGGGTACACAGCCGTATTACATGCTGACTGTGATGGTACCAATATGTCATTATTTATCAGGGCTGTTATGGTTTCGTATATGCCCTCATCTGCCTCTTTTGACAGTGGGTATTGCTTCACTCTAGGTAGTATTGCGCCCTTTTTCAACTTTATTTTTACTCCTCCAATGCCCTTTATGCAGCCCACGTCATAGGGACTGGTGGTCCACAGTGATGCTGGAAACTTAGCCATGTCTTCCTCGTAAAATGGCACTGGGGTAGATGCAGGTGCCTCCAGTGCCATTGCCATTTTCAGTGCTACTTGCTTGTATGTCACTCTTAACCAGATGTCAACACTCATCATAAATACCATCTGTCCTTCTCCTTTGTTCTCTGAAAAGAGCTCTTCGTCAGACACCTGTGTGAGCCTGCATCCCTCAGCCAGTGCTATTACTGCTTTCCATGCTCTCCCTTCCCTGTCTTGGGCATGTACTGTGATGTAATCTGCAGTTGCTATAATGCTCTCGATGCTCACCGAAATCACCTTCCCATCCTGTTCACTAGCTGGTGTCTCGGGCCTAAATAAATATGCTGCTGGCGTCCTCCAAATCTTGCCTTCTATTCCTGGCATCCATTCAAATGCCATATCTGTTCCATATTGGAACAGTTCGCCATCCACAGGCTCAGCTCGAGCTACTGTCTGGCCACAGTAAGCTTGCAGTATTTGTCATGCAGTAAGCATGTTTATTCCTGGTGTGGACCAAATTATGCCATTCTCCGTGAAGGAGATTGTCATATTTAATCTGCTCATTATGTGCCCTCTAAGTATGTTCACTGGCGACTCCTTTGAATACAGGAGAGGGACAGACATGTCATAATCTCCTATAGATAAGGAGATGTTATCAGTAAAGGGAACCAACCCTCTAGCCCCAGTGAATCCTTGAGTGTGCATGGCCTCGCCTGACATTTTAAATTTACCCTCCCTTATGCAAGACCTAGTTGCCCCAGTGTCAACAAGGAAGGAAAATGTTTTGTCACATATCGCTACCTCAATGCGTGGTTCCTCTGCACTATTAGGTGTTATCGACAGGATGGGACACACCAAGGACGTCTGTGGGCTGTCCTATTGTGGGTACAGTGACTGACCGCTTCCCATGTAAGGGTTGTATCCCAAGACAGCCACCCTCCCCAACTGTGTTTGTTGTAGCGGTGTATCAATGGGTGTCAATTTACGGTCCTGTATTTCAGTAAGTTGTTGTACTGGTTGCACTTGGTGTTGTTGTGTTACTGCCACCTGTTGCTGCGGTGGTGTGTATGTCTGTAACTGTTGTTGTGGTGCAGCGTAGTGGTGCATCTGTTGCTTTGGCTGTTGTGTTGATACTTGCAGTTGTGTGTTGCTCTGTTGCGTTCCCTGCTGTTGCTGGTAAACCTGTTGCTCCCTCATAGGCCCTTGTGGTGTCTGTCCCCCCCAAGCTGGTGGGATGGGCCTCATTCTACATGTGCGTGACATGTGTCCCAACATACCACAAACCCAACACACAAGTGGTTCCCTGGCCTGCCATGGGAAATTCCCTGCATTGTCTTGGTACCCTTGTTGCCCATTGGGGTAGTAACTTCCAAATCCTCTCCCTTGCTGTTGTGCATGTTGGCTATACCCTCTCCCTCTCATCATTCCACCCCTTCCCCGGGGGTTGTTATAATATCCATTTCCCGGTGGCATGTACCCTCATCCTGTGGGTGCCGTGTATGGTGGGGGGGTGGCATCTGTTGTGTTATAAGTTGTGGTGGTTGTGGTAATAGCACTATTTGTTGTTGTGTGGAATCTTGTGCATCCACTACTTGCGTGGGGTTTGGTGCCATTATTGCCGGTGTAGTTATTAGGGCTCCTTCCATGGTATACTTTGTTAGTTTTTTCTGCACTAATGTTGCCTCTTCTGCTTTCCTATCTTCTTCCTTTTGTTTCATCTTTTCTTGCCACATCCTTCAGTGGTGTATTATTGTTAGCTGTATTTCCGTCCAGGCCTTAGCTTCTATTCCCACTATCTACTTCAGTTGTCTTTGTACTGTCTCTGGGAGCCCTTGTACGTATGTGGTAAAAAATTGCTGGTGTCTTGTCCCACTGCTCCCTAGTTTCCAAGTGCCACTTCTCCTGAATCTCCTGGATATAATCAACAGGATCTTCATTCTCACGCATCTTGTGTGACGTAATTGCTCCTATATCTGATGTGTCTGGGTACTGGACACTCAGGGCCTGCCACAATGCATGCGCGCAGCTGGCAAATGGCGCCCCGTCATGTGACATGTTTGTTATTGTAACTCTGCGTCCCCTAATATTGATATTAATAGTCCCTTCACGTCTCCCACTGCTAGTTTCTGTCCCGCGGTGTGTTTTTCCATCTCGTATATCCATTTCCCCGCTCCTCCGCTTAGTGATGGGAGCCTACACTTTATATTCTCCTTATCAGCATGCTTCCAAGGGACATATTGTGGTCTAGCCCCTCCCCTCTCCAATAGTGGCATTAAATTGTACCCCATCTGTCCCCCCCGTTGTCGCGGGGTGGGATCCGTGTACTCCTCCTCTTCCTCTGTGTCAAGTAAATCTGCTGCCATATCTATATTACTGCTGCTTGTCTTATCTTCTCCTTCGTTTCTCCTCCCTCTCCTATTACTCTCTTGGTTCGCTGCAGGTGTGAGTGGCCGTTCTTCCTGCCTGCGTCCTGGGAGGTCTCTGAGCCTGCCGATGTATGGTGTGTGTTCAGGCACGGGTGTGGGTGTGCGTGTTGGGCGCAATGATGTGGATGTAACTGCGCGTGTTGTTCCTCCTGCCACTTCTCTTACCTGCTCCTCACTTCTCTTCTCTTCTTCCTTCTTCTTGCATGCCCATGGTGATTCCCTGTTAGCGTGTGTGATGTACAATTTATCTAAGCTCTCCCTACCGCTGTTTCTTCCTTCTCTTCCCGCGCCCTCTTCTTCTTCGCTGCAGAATTCATCCAGGAGCGACAACCCCCAATCTGTCTTCTTCCCCCTTACTGTCACCGTTTTTAAGTCTATTAAATTCGTTCCTTTCTGTTCACCTCTACTAGTTACTCCCCCTTGCGCTGATGTTGTAGCCACTTCCGCATCCCGACGTGCATATGTTCTTACCCTAGGCTCCAGTTTCCTCTCTCTGCTCTCCTCTTCCTTCTTTTCCACTATTTCACCACCTATTTCCTCTCTCTTCTTTTTCAATTCCTCCATCAAATCACTACTTACCTTCGCTAATATCCTTTCTTCCTCTATCCTCCTTTCCCATTTCTCTTTTTCCCTTTCTAATATGCTTTCTATTGCTTTACCTTCTTCGTATTTCCTGGTGCTTTCAGAGAGTATTTTCTTCTTCCATAGTTCCATTTCCTTTTCCTTCTCTTCCTCCCTCCTCTTCATGTCACGCTGTGCTGCTCAGGATACCCTTTCCGCTATTGCCTTCATCCTTTCCGCTTCCCTCTTCCTCTCTTCTGTACGCTCCTTCATTCTTTCTAGCTCATCCCTACTTTCCTTCCTCTCCTTCCTCCTTCCTCATGCCTCTTGCTCAAGCTGCTTAATCAGTGCACTCCGCTCATCCCTCAATTCAGCCAATCGTTCCTCCAAAATCTCCTCCTCTTCCTGTGACAGCTATCCTTCCCTTGTGTTACTCTCCTCACCCCCTATTCCAGTACTATCTGTGTCGTCCTTATTCATTCTCCTCACCGCATCCTTTTCTTCTCCTGTTAATGTTCCTCGCAGCTTTAAGAGCACCTGCGCTGCTATCCATTCGTCTTGTCCTATGTTCGAAATGTGCTCCTCGCTGTTCTTCCCTCCCTTTGTGCACGCCTGCGTGCAACTCGAACCTGCCATGCTCGTCACCTCCTCCCCCCTCTGGTAGCTACCTGTAGCGATGGTGGAGGGCTGTACGCAGGGTTTGAGTACCCCTCAGCTGCTGTCAGTTGTTGCCTTGTGGCTTCTCGTAACTCCATCACAGGATATAACCCACCTTCCTCCTTCTTCAATACCTTCGCTAGGGGCACGTCTTCTGTCCCTTCCCTCTTTACTTCTACTTCATGCCCATTACCAGACCTTTCATCCCCATTCCTGTCTCTTCCCGCGCACTGTGCGCTACTGGTCTCCTTTTCCCCGTTTCCATCTTCCTCCTTAATCTCTTTCCCCTCCTTTGTTTCTTCGCTCCCCTTCTCTTCTGCCGTCCCTTCCACGATGAACATTCCGGTTGGTCCTGGCTGGGATCCTTGGAACATCCTCCACAACTTAAACACCTCCACGTGATGTGCCAACTTCTTCCCTTTGTACGTGTTGTGTATGTGTGTCAGCAGTGAGTGTTGGACGTACAGTTCAAAGCTGCCGCTATGCGGCCATGGTGTCGTCATTTTGTTGTCTATTCTTTGTGTCCATTCTATGATATATTTGATACGTTTTTCCCTGTGGGGTGACAGCGTTTTGCAAATATGTTGGAGGGGGGTAATCAGAGTTTTCCCCCACCCTCCAGGTCCCGACCCGTATGACATGGTTATACTGTTCTTTTAACTCCCCTCAGCACAACCGTCGTTACCTGGCCCTGTAGATTGCGGACTTTCGACCGTCCGCTAAAGGTAAAACAATCAAGTAGAACAATTACAAGTATACAGTCCTTTTCCTCTGTTTGTTTCCTTCCTTTGATACCGTTGGTACGGCCCCCTGCGGCCGCGGTACACGAAGCCCCCTGTGGCTGCGTGCCCTGTGTGACGTGCTTCTACAGCCGCCCCATCTTTTGACTCCCCTCTTTCTTCCACCTTACTCAGTGTGGCCGGCGTTCTCCGTGCACGGTCACTTCCCCCTTTTCATCCTTCCCGTATTTGGGGGTGGCCGGCGTTCTCCGTGCACGGCCTCCCCACCTCTGTTGTACTGCCCTTATCCTCTGCTTACTCCCCTATCAACCCTCAACAACGCAATGTGGTCAAGGTGTCCTATGAAGGCCCTAAGGGTGACGTCACCAACCTCTTTCAACTACTACCGGTAAGATCTTTACACTTCAAGAGAGCGCGCAATAAGTTTTAACTTCTTTTCCCCGTTAACCCCACAGCTGTCCTCTTGTTACGCCCGGAACAAGGTAACCAACAATACACTCTTATAATCGGACAGCGCACGCTGCATCGCCTCGCGTGTGACACGCCCCTCACCGGGGGGGCTTAACCAGCCAATTATCTTCTGTATTCGGCAACAATCTAGCTACCTTCTACAGGAAAACGTTGTCTATCTATTGAGTTTCAACTGCTCGAACAATAGGGATCCTCGTCTACTCATTGATCAAAAACGCCAATTCATAGGAAAGCCACATACACACCCTCTACAGGTGCCCACGATTTGGACCAATCAATGTCTACGAGCAACCACACGTGGTGCCTTCTGGCTCCACCCACCCTGCTTCCGTGACGTTGCAGAGGACGGCCCTCGTGCCTGTCCCGTTACCGCTCACTCGTCTATCAACACCTTCGCAACACACTGTAATAACACCTCCCGCTGCCCTTATTACAACTCCTCCCCCCTCCCTCCCAATGTCACGTTGCTCGTTGGGTGTGCCATACTCACCAAGTTCTCTTGATGCAGGGCCGCTCGACTGCGTGCACCCCTCCAAGCGGCTCGCCACCTCCCCTCGTCTGGACCACGTCTGGACAACGCCAACCGCGGGAGGGATACTTCTTAACTGGCTCCCGAGGGCCAATATCCGGATTGCGCTGTCCGGTCTTCTCGCAGTTCCGCGATGGTCCTGTAGTCCTCAAGAGGGGGAAGGCAGAGGGGGCTGCGCCGCTGGGCCTGCTCGCAACGAGAGGTCTTGGAAAAAGAAAAAAATAACTCAAAAGGGTAGACCTTAAGAGATCTCAGCAGTGCCTCCAACTTGTCGGGGTGATTATCCCGGGGTCGGCAGAGCCGTCCGCGGACCTCCGGGCTGGGAGGCCCCAACTCCTCCCGTGTTTCCCAAAAGGAGTATGAGACACACACAAGGAGCAAGGTGGTTCTGCTGTTTATTATAACAACAGCAGGGATGGGTCTCGGATCATACGCGTCCGTCCAGACTCTCACCCTTAGTGGGGCTCACAGGCCCTTTTTAAAGCAGTATGACGCGCTATCTTCGTCACCTGAGAAAGTTAGCAACAAACCTATTGCCACTCCGGATTGGTTCCCCGAGTGGTAGGGTTAGTATAGGGTACATATGGAGAAGGATATTAGTGGTTAAGGATGAGTCAGGTCGTATACTTGGGCTGTCCCTACTATTAGATACTTGAAAATTGCTACAAGGGGACCCCTGGTGATTGGCTAATACTACTGGCGTCAGTGATGAGGCCCCTGTGTTCTGATTGGTTCTTCCACAAGCCCCCAAGCCTGGGACCATCGCCGTTCCCAGCTCACGGTGTACCTGTCATTAGCAACAATGTGCAACTATGTGTTTGTGCAGGCAACGTACAGTTCTGCTCATGGGCTTGTGAGCAGGTCGTTCCCATCGCCGTAGGTGTCCATCTTGCCGCTTCGTTGTTGCAACCTGTGTCCCAGACGTGGGACCCAGTAGACTTTCTGTCTCGTGGGTCTGGCACCTTGTCAGATCGGCTTGGTCACGTGTGGAGAGACCGTAGCTGGAGCAGAATCCTGCACATTAGATTTGTATTTCGTTTCTGTGGGCTTGGCTTTTTTACAGGTGTAACCTTGGTGCCGGGCTGGCAGCATGTGAGTTGCAACATCGTGGCCTTGGCTATGAGCCCTCGCTGGGACTCGTTCTGCATGATCAGCACTTATACTCTTGCTCTGAGAGGATTTTCCTGGTGAGGCTCTTGTCTGCGCCCTACTCGGGCCTAGTTCATGGGTGGTGATACATAATCCATTGTATGGAGATGGCGGGTTGACATGGCGTCACAAGCAGTGTTAGGTATACATGATGGTGTCGTCACAGGGGGAGTGGTGGGAGAAGCGTCAGCAAGCGTATACACAAGCTCTTCAGGCGTCTTGCGTTTCTGCATTACTATATAAAAACCTATGTGAAAAATAACAACGATGCACGTCAGTGGGTGTGTCAGTCACCTACGTCATAGCAATGAATATGTTCTTCGTGTAGGTTGGTGTGTGAGTGACCAGTGTGCATGGTGGCACGTGTGTTCTTGGCAGTTGGCTAGGTCGTTATGGCATCTCTAACGATGTGCATACTTGTGGCTGTTGTCTTAGTCGAGTTCATCCATGCCGCAGGTGTCGGCTTGAGTCGGACAGGCTGGTGGGCATACCCTTATGTTCCTGAGCCAGGGTATTTTGTCATCTGGTAGATAGACGAACTCGTCCCGTGGGGGGTGCCTAGGCCGTGATCCTCTAGGCCATAGTCTTGATGAGATTGGGAGGGAGCTTGTTTTCCCATTCTCCCACTTAAAGCCAAAAGCAGCTCTTGGGTATCCGGCTTCACACAGTAAGCAGGAGCTAGTGCATGGGGAGACGAGGAGCTAGTACATAGTGAATCGCAAATCTAACTTCCACATATGAGGCGAACTTTATCCCCTTTGCTCATTATATATGACCCATTAAGGTTTCTTGTCTTCTAGATGTACTCTAATGCTCCGACAGATACATTCCTAAATACCAAAAGTTACTACCAGATAGGAATGTTTCGATGGAAACCATTGGTCTGGGGAGTCAAAGGTAAATCCTGGTGGCTGTTGGCTCAAACTTACAAGCCACTTCTTGGCTACAGGTAGGATCTTCCACCTGCTCAATAGCTCAGCAATTCCAATGCATTGCTGCCTATATTGAACATAGGGTAAGTGAGAACTTCATTGAAGCAAAAGGGAACTAGGATGTTTAGTAGACTTGCATGGATTGAAAAAGTGGATCCATGTGAAAAAGAGGGAGATACTTGCTGCACCAAATTGCTTCCTGTTCACTAGATGTCACTGTGACTGGCCCAGAACTTTCTTCTTCTCAGAAAATCAATGTATGTGTAATAGGAAGAGTTTAGACTTTTACACATCGTTGATACTTAATTGTTTTTTTGATGCTGGCCAGGGTACGACGTACATTTATCAACAGTGTTTTACTGTTTTTTTTGCTGAATTTTTATTTCTCAAAAACACGAATCAAACAAATGGGTTGTTAGTAGGGCTATGTAAGGGCGAATAGTGTACAATTAATAGGGAAAGGTGCTTAGGGGAACCCCCTCCCAAAATAAAAATGTTCCATGATTTTTTTTTAGAACAAAATACTTCGACCAAAATCCCATCCAAAAACACACTATCAATGAATGAACGTAGAAAACTGGACAGCCAGCTTTCAGAGTGATGGGTACAGTGCTGCATCGATTGAGCAAGTCTTTCAGGCTACAGACATTTAGATATTTCTGGTGATGAAGCCAGAGTTTTGGTGGCTCTGGCTGGGTAGGAGATCAGAACAAGAACCTTTGCACAGAGCTGCAATCGGGGTTACGCAGACTTTAGACGGTGGGTCATATAGTCACAGAGGTATGGGCCTGACACGTTGGCTTGGAATGCGGACTAGAAGACCAGATTCCTGAAAAGGAACGTTCGCAGCGCTCTGTTGAATTGAACTAGCAACTACATGGACAGAAGAGTGAGAGGCACGAAGTTCCAGAGATGTGGGCTCGTAGCAGGAGAGGGAAACGAACAAAAGGCAGGTGTTGGTGGAGAAACCAGCCTGAGTGTGGTGGAATTTGTGAATTATATGTTGCTGGTAGAAGGAAGGGTCGTCCAGGAAGGTGGCACAGGGTGAAGTGGATTAAAGTTGGCCTGACCATAGCACTGGGAAGATAGACAGGTATGAGGTGGATCTTCGTATTGCCGGATGGTGCATAGGCAGCAGCCGCGTTTGTGGAAGGTTCCCTGGACGTTACCTCGCTTTTAAGATATTGATAGATCAAGAAACTCCCTGAAGTTGGGTGTGGGCTTGCCTTGCCACCAGAAGGTGTGTTCACATCGATCAGGAAATTGTCACAAATAGCTTTGCAACGAGAATTGAGAAGTTCCTTAATGTGGGGCCATGCAGGTGACAGCAGACGATCAGCATGGAGCTAGTCGACAGGTTGACCATGAGGAAGAGAACATTGTTCATGTGGGTTTGGGGATGGACATGAGGCGGTGGGTCTTACAGCAGGTTAGCAAATCCTCTGACCTTTGCTGCAGAGATACGCATCCTGGTGACCAAAGATGGGAGAGGCAAGGTCAAGCCAATACTGCTTGCCAAGAGGGTGGCCACAGCACACCCACACTCGGCTACTATTGGTAGATGGCAAGTTCAAATAACGGCACGAATACGGATGCGTGGACAATTCTCAGCGGCCACAAAAGTAAGATAGACAAGATCTTTCACCTTCAAAGTATCTGTGACTTGTGAGAGGTAGGGTGTGTTAGGCCAAACCCTGGGGGAAAGAGCCCTGGGAAACTTCGCTGGTGGAGTGGAGTCTTTTTGGTATGGTGCTCTTAGCAAGTCACACCTGATGAGATTGAGACGGGGCGGGGGTTGCAGCACCCAAGTGTGAAAGGTAGCAGGAGTACTTAAAAAGGGGCAAAAAACACTCACCCTTGTTTTATGAATACCTCTGTTGATGGATTTGGTTTTAGAGCCCCTATTTGCCATTGGGGCTGCAATGCTGTGAGAACAATGTCTAAATGCTGTCAGATGCCAACCCTATGCAAGATCACTTTACATTGCATTAAATTACATTACAATGCATGACAGCAAACAAAGGCAACAGGTTCATTGGGAGTGCTCTTGTAACATATGTCAGCATAGTTGGTGAAGAGAGTAGCAAGGTAAAGTGTGGATAGCAACTATGCCAATGTTTTTTGTGTATTTATTTTAATTTCTTTGCTTGGTGAAGAGAACTTTATCAATGCATTCCTTTGTTATTTGAGCTTTCAAACGGGTGTAAGTATGCATTGTAATTCACCTGTGTTTGTCTCCCTTGGTGTGCATGTACCCAAGCTTAGAGTGATATTTTAATCTTGATGTTATTGGTTTTGGCCCATATTGGCATCGCTTTTTGGCCAAAATATCACTACAGATAAAAGAAAGAAGAGAATGGGTGTTAAGAATCATGGCTTCTCGTTCATCACAGTCTTGCAACCCAACAGCTCACTTTTTAGTCCTTTATCCTTTGTCACAGTTCTTCATCATAGTTCTCTGTCATCTGAGTCCATCCCCTCTGCTACAGTCCTGCTTCACAGTCCTTCTCCTTCATTACGGTCCTTTGCCTTCAGAGTCATTTGTGATAGTTGCCCCCCTAAATTACACACCATCACCTTCACCATACTCCATCCTTCCCCCCTAATCAGTCCTTCTCTATCAGAGTCCTTGTTCTTCTCCTTCTTTACAGTTTTTCATCATAGGCCTTGTACTTCATCATGGTCCCTCGTGAAGCATTCCTCTTTTGTCACAGTCCCATTCGTCACAGATATTTACTTTCCTCACCTCCCTTAATCACAGTGCTTCTCTTTCAATACAGTCCTTTATCACAGTCAGTTGTTCTCCTCTGTCATAGTCCTTCTCATTCATTACAGTCCTTTGCCTTCAGTGGAGTACTTTTTCTTCATTGTATTCCTTCATCCTAGGCATTATCCTTTCTCACAGTGTGTGTCTTCATCTCAGTTATTCTCTTTCATAAAACAAAGACCTTTTCTTTCATCCCAGTCATTAGTCACATCCCTTTCCCATGAGCATTCCTTAATCACAGTCATTGTACATCACATTCCTTCTTTGTCACAGTCCTACTTCATCGCAGTGCTTTTCTTTCATCACAGTGCTTTGTCGCAGTCCTCCTTCGTAGCTGTCCTTCTTAATCGCATTCCTTTCCTTTCACTGCAGTCCTTTGCCACATTTGTTGTCCTTCATCAATGTATCTACGTCCTCATAGTCCTTCTCCTTCATCACAGCTTGTCTCCTTTATGAGAGCCCTTTCCTTTCATCACCCCTTCATAATTCCCTTACCATTCATAAGTCCTTCATCGCAGTGCTTTCCTTTTGTCACAGTCATCCGTCATCAAAACCCTTCTTTGACATAATCCTTCTCCTTCATTGCAGTCCCTTTCCTTCATCACAATCCTTTGTCACATGTCTTCTTCCGCATCACATTCTCTCGCCACAGTGCTACTCTTCTCTTTTCTTCTTAGTCCTTCTTCTTCATTATAGTCCTTCTCCTTCATCATAGTCTTTCATCACAGTCCTTCTCCATCGCAGATCTTCATCATAGACCTTAATCACAGCCCTTCTGCTTCATCACACTCCTTCCCCTTCATGATAGTCTCCCTCTTTCATCATGGTCCTTTACATTCATCATTCCTTTGTGATAGTCTTTCTACTTTGTCACAGTCCTTCTCCTTCATCAAATTCCTTCTTCTTCATATTACTCATCATATACCTTCTTCATCACAGTCCTTCTTTGTTGTCAGCACTTCTCCATTGCCACAGACTTTAATCACAGTCCATTGTCTAGTCTCTTCCTTTTGACACAGTGCCTCTCCATCGTCAGTCCCTCTTTTTCATCAGATTCCTTCTTCATAGTCTTCCTATTTCCTCAAAGTCTTTCTTCTTCACCATAGACCTTCTCCTTGGGCACAGACCTCTGCTACAGTCTTCCTTCTTTGAAGTCCTTCTCCATTATCACAGTCCATTGCCATCATAGTTTTTCTCCTTTGTTTAAGTCCTTCTTCACAGGTCTTTTTAATCTGTCCTTTACCTTCACAGTTCTTTATCATAGTAGTTGTCTTTCTACACGATCCATCTCCTTCATCACAGTACATTTTCTTCACCAGAGTCCTTATCATAGTCCTTTTCCTTTGTCAAAGGTCTAACAATAATCCTCCTTCAACAAAGTCCTTTTCTTTCATCACAGTCCTTTGCCACATCCATTCTTTTTCAGCAGTCGTTCATCACAGTCCTTGCCCTTCATTGCAATCCTCTTACATCACAGTCCTTCTCCTTTATCACAGCCCTTCACCAGAGCCCTATTTCTTTACAGTCATTCTCAGCACAATCCTTCTCCTTTGATACAGTCCATTATAGACCCTCTCCTTCCTCACAGTTCTTCATCACAGTCCTTGTGCTTCATCATAGTCCTTCACCTTTGTAATAGTCACTCTCTTTCATCATAGTTATTTTCCTTCATCATAGACCTTCTCCTTCAACCTTCATCCCAATTTTTTTCTTCCTAAAGGTCATTTTTGTTATCACATTCCTTTGTCAGAGGCCTTGCCTTCACCAGTCCCTCATTACAGACCTTCTCCGTCATCACAGTTCTTCTTCTTTGTCACAGTCTTTGTCACAGTCTTTCTTCATTACAGCAATGCTCATAGTCCTTCTCCTTCACCACATTTTTTTTGTCAGAGTCCTCTATCACAGTAATATGTCATCACTGTCTTTCTCCTTCATCACAGTCCTTTGTCACAGCTCTTCTCCTTCATCACAGTCTTTCACCTCAGTCATTATCTTTTCATCATAGCCCTTCTCCTTCACAAGTCCTTCTGTTTCATCATAGTCCTTTATCACAGGACTTCTGATTTATTACAGTCCTGCCTCTTTGTCACAGTCTCCCTCTTTTGTCAGAGTAATTTCGTTTGTCAAAGTCTCCCTCTATAATCATAATACTTTTACCTTGTCATTGCCTGACCTCTTTGTCACAGTCCTTTGCCACAGTTCTCCATTATCACAGTCCTTCATCTTCATCACAGTCCTTCTCCTTCCTCTCTGTCCTTCTCCTTTGTCAGTGTCCTTTGTCACAGTCATTCTATTTAGTCACAATCTTTCTTTGCTATCAGTCCTTCACTTTCATTAGTCCTTCATCATAGTCGTTCTGCATTGTCATAGTCCTTTCTCACAGTCATTCTCCTTCATGACAGTCCTTCTCCTTCATCAAAGACCTTTTCTTTCATCGCAGCCCTTCCCTGGCATAGTATTTCATCACTGTACTTTTCCTTTATCACCGACGGTCCCTTTCATCACAGTCCTTTGACATTGTTCCTTTTCTTCATCAAAGTCTTTAATCAAAGTCCATCTCCTTCATTGCTGTCCTCCATCACCATCCATATTCATAACAAACCATCTTTCTACAGTCAGCCTTTATCACAGCCCTTCATTCATCACCATCCTTTACCTTCATCATTGTCTCCTTCTCATCAAGCTACTTTTCCTCGATCACAGTGCTTCTCTTTCATCTTAGACATTGTCCATCATCACCGTCCTTCATCATAATTCTTCTCCATCAAAGTTGATATTTTCATCGCGATCCTTTGTCACATTTCGTCTCCTTCATATCAGTCCTTTTTCACAGTCCTTCTGCATTGTCAGTCCTTCTCCATTGTCATGTCTTTCTTCATCACAGTCCTTCATCTTGGTCCCTTTCTGAGCCATGGTCCTTTTGCTTTGAATTTTTTCTTCGTCACAGTCCTTCTCCATCACAGTCTTTCTACTTTGTTACAATTGTTCTTCATGGGACTGCTTCGTGAATACATTTCCTTCACAGTCTTTTGTCACAGTAATTCTTCTTTGTCACGATCCATCCCCTTCATCAGAGTCCTTCCTCATACACCTTCTTCATCAAAATGCTTCTCCTTAACAGTCCTCCCTCAGAAAAGTAATTTTCTTTCATCACAGTCCTTTGTCACATCCATTCTTCTTCAACAGTCTTTTATAAGAATCCTTTCCATTCATCACAGTAATTTTACATCACAGTCCTTCTCCTTCATCACAGTCCTATTAATTCACAGCCATTCTCCATAACAATCATTCTCCTTTGATACAGTTCATCATAGCCCTTCTCCTTCCTCGCAGACCTTCATCAGAGTCCTTGTGCTTCATCATAGCCCTTTGTCAGTCACCCTTTTTCATCATAGTTATTTTCCTTCATGATAGATTGTCTCCTTCATCACAGTCCTTCATCACAGTCCTTTTTAACAACACTCCTTCATTAAAATTATTTTCATTCCTCAAAGACATTTTCTTTGATCACATTCCTTTGTCAGAGGCCTTGACTCTTCGGCCTTTCAAAAATGCCCTTCTCCTTCATCACATTCCTTCTTCTTTGCCACAGCCCTTCTTCATCACAGCACTTTGCATAGTCTTTTTCCTTCACCACATTCTTTTGTCATAGTCCTCTTATCACATTTCTCTTTCATCACTGTCTTTCTCTTCATCACAGTCCTTTGTCACAGCTCTTCCCCTTCATCACAATCCTACACCTCTGTCATTCTGTTTTCATCATAGCCCTTCTCCTTCATCACAGTCCGTCTGTTTCATCATTTTATTTTAAGATCTTTTTATGTTTCAATGAAATGTACACTTTGTCTCATGGTCACACTGTGTAATAGTACCAATATAACAATAACAAAAAATCTAACAAAACAACAAGATTCCTCCTGCAACGGGTTTGAGCTCACACAACATTATCACATGCTATGAGTGGGTTCATGGGTGCCATGTGCCAATCTCCACCCGCCCTGACTTCCAATAAGTCTAGGTTGGTAGCGACCAGGCTCTAGGTGTCAGCTTAGGTACATCATTTGTAACCTGGTAAATTAAGCACCAATTTGAAGTAAATCACCACTTTCAGGGGAGTTTGACATCTGAGGGGTGAAACATGTCCCAGGCCAGCGCTTTCCAAGACTCATATGCAGCACCTCCCAGTATCCCCTACCCCCACAGTGCACTGTCCCAGACCACTCTCCGTTTCAGACCAGAACTCTAAGTCTTTGCACCAACGTATGTACTGTGGGCCACCAGGCGACTTCCATGTCATGGCGATGCACCGCTTGGCTAGGATACAGGCATGTCCATGAATTTCACTGCATGTTTGTAGTTGCTGTTTCTTGAGTATGTGCCCAGCAAGCACTGACCCAGGGTCCAGTCGTACCTAATAAGCCCAGTACTCCTGCTGTCCTGCTCAATACGTGCCCAAAAACCTTGCACCTTTCTACAGCTCCAGAACATATGTATTAAGTCTGCATCTGCACCACCACACCACGAACATGCTGATTGTGCCTTATTGCTGATCTTGGCCACCCTGTTCGGTGTCATGTCGGTGTGGTACAGTACATTTAGTTGGATTAATCTAAAGCAAGCATTCCTGGACACCTAAGTTGGGTAACCCAGCTTATTGTCCCATTCCCTTTCCCCAAATTCTACCTCTAGCTCCCCTTCCCACCTAGTCTTCAATTCACTGCTTTTAGGGTTTGGCTTATCAATCAACATGCTATACAGTCTATATACTGGTTTCCAGCCATCTTCTAAAGTGTACATTAGAGTCCAGAGTGGTGTTGCCTCGGGCTCCTGGGGCCAATTCGATTATTTCTGTTTTGCATCACCCACACTCGTAGGTACCATTAAAATTGACCTCTGGGCAACCCAGCCTGTTCATTTAGAGACTCAATTTCCTAGAATATGACCTCTGCTTACATGTCTCCACAAGTCGAGAGCCCCCAGCCCTCCCAGAGCCTCGCCGCTGTAAGGTCCTTCATAATGTTGCAGACATCTACCTCTACTGTCTGTTTCATCATAGTGCTTAGTCACAGTCGTCTTGCTTCATTACAGTCCTTCTACTTGTTCACAGTCATTCCACCTTTGTCACAGCCTCCTTCTTTTCTCATAGTCCTTTTATTTTGTCAGTCTCCCTTTATCATCATAATGTGTTTACCTTGTCATTGCCCTTCCACTTCATCACAGTCCTTTGTCACAGTTCTCCATCATCACAGTCCTTCTCCATTTACTTATTTTTATTTATACATTTGCATTGTGCACGTAACCCATGAGCGTCTAGGTGCTGTTTACAGTTATGGTTGTTACAGGCAGTTCCCAGGGCAAGGGCTGCTAATGAAACAGGTGGGTTTTCAGTCTCTTCTGTAAGAAGGTGTGGGAGGGCCTGGATCTCAAGTCAGGGGCAAGGGAGTTCCAAAGCATAGCCCCTGAGACATGGAAGCTGAAGACACCAGATTTGGCATGCCTGAACCTAGGAATACATAGGCGGTTGGCATAAGCATTCCCTGTGGGGCTGGCCTTGGCTAGTTTGGAAGTCTCTCGGCCAGGTGTTGTCGGGGCTACGGTTGGTGATGGTGAGGATTTTAAATTTGATCCGTTCTTGGACTGGGAGCCAGTGTGCTGCTTTCCTGGCTGCAGTGATGTGATCCTATTTGTTTAGCCCCAGTGCAGCTCTCAAGGTGTTATTCTGGATGGGTTGAAGCTTGTTCAGGTTTCGCTCAGAGGTGCCTCCATGGAGGGCAATACAGTAGTCCAATATTGTGCAAGTGATGACCTGGCAATGTTAAGGCAGTTGTCAGATGATAGAAAAGGTCAACTCACGTTGATGAGCTTGGTCACGTATGAAGCCGAAGAGTAAATGGTGATGACGTGACGGGACAGTGTGAGAGTGGCATCAAGATCGAAGCTGAGCGTTTTGACAGCTGGTGAGATGTGGATGGGGTGATTGTCAGTAGTGAACAGCTGGTAGTCTGGGCTGAGCTTGGCAAGCCATGAGGGCTTGCCAACAAAAAAGAGCTCTGTTTTCTCATAATTGAGACGCAAGCGATGAAAGGCAATCTAGCCTTTGATGGTTTCGTATATGGAGTTGATTTTATGTTTTATGGGAGTCCAGGTGTTAATCACCAGTGTTGATGTTGAGAGAGTTAACAAGGTCAAAGAGGGGTTTAGTATAGATATTGTAGAGGGTGGGGGAGATGCAGGATCCTTGGGGAACTCCAAAGGTGATTGCTGTAGGGGTGAAATAGTGATTATCAGCAAAGATTTGTGAGGCGCAATCAGACAGGAAGGATGCAACCCATTTGGTAGCATCTGGAGAGAAGGAGGCATTGGTGGTTAAGTTTTGGCAGAAGATGGAATGATCACCAGGTTGAAGGCTGCAGACAGGCCCAAAAGCATGAGGAGCAAGAGTTTTCCTGATTTTCTGGTGTTGTCCAACTGGTTCTTGAGGTCAAGGAGTGCAGATTCAGTTCCATGGCCAGGGGAGAAGCCAGATTGATGTAAACTTAGGATGTGATGTTGTTCAAGGTGTTGCTGAATCTGGAGTTAGGTGGCCTGGTCTATGATTTTCTGGAGAAAGGGAACTGTGGTGATAGGTCAGTAGTTGGTGGGGATGAGGGGGTCGAGAGAGATCCATGATTCTTTTAGAGAGAGTGGGATGTAGGAGGAGGCAAATGAGGAATTAATGATGTCTGTGATTTGCGGCGCTAGGCGCTCTTTGCATTCTTTGATGAGGGATGCAGGGCAAATGTCTGCTTTACATCTGGAGGGTTTGAGACCCTTTAGGATGTGAGTGACCTCTGGCACCATGACTTAGCGGAAGTAGAATAGAGGAGTGGAATGCGTGTGCAGATGCAGACTAGGGAGATGGTGTTGATGGTGGTTAGTTTGAGCTGGATCTTGCTCTGTAATCCAGCTGTTTTATCAAGCAGAGCTTTCTATATGTCATTGCACGAGGTATCATTCTTGGTGACCATGAAAGGGAATAAGATTGGAGACAACTTGCGGGAGTTAGGCTTGGTTTTGGCAATCCAGGTACTGTAAGTGGATGCTTTAGCCCTTTGGATGACTTTTTGTAGGTTCTGCAAGTGTGGTGAAGCAGTATATGTTTGCTAATGTCAGGCATAGGCACCAGGGGTGTCATTACAGTCATTCTCTTTCCTCTCAGTCATCTCCATTCATCTGGGTTCTTCTCCTTTGTCAGTGTCCTTTGTCATGGTCACTCTTTTTAGTCTCAATCTTTATTTGTTATCAGTACTTCTTCATCACAAGAAGTTTTTTCATAGTTGTTCTACTTTGTCATTCTCCTTCATCACAGTGCTTCTGCTTCATCAAATACCTTTTCTTTCATCACAGTCCTTCATTGTAGCCCTTTCCTGTCATCAGTATTTCATCGTTGTCTTTCTCTATTATCACATGCCTTTCATTTCATCACAGTCCTTTGACATTGTCCCTTTTTTTTCATCACAGTCTTCAATAACAGCCCTTCTCCTTCATCACAGTCCTCCAGCACAATCCATCTTCATAACAAACATCTCTCTACGGTCAGTCTTTATCACAGTCCTTCATCACTGTTCTTCTCCTTCATCAATGTCTCCCTCTTATCATGGTACTTTTCCTTCATCATAGTCCTTATCCTTCATCATTGTCCTTCTCCATCATCACAGTCCTTCATCACAGCCCTTCTCGGTCAAAGTCTGTTTCTTCCAACGCAGTCCTTTGTGACATCTCTTCTCCATCATTGCAGACTTTCTCCTTTATCAGAGGCTTTTTTCAGACGTTATTCATTGTCAGTCCTTCTCCATTTTCACTGTCTTTCTTTGTCACAGCCCTTCATCTTGGTGCCTCTCTTAGTAATAGTTCTTCTCCTTTGTAATTTCTCTTTGTCACAGTCCTTCTCCTTCATCATAACCCTTCTACATATTCTTCCTATTTTGTCATTACCCTTCTCCTTTATAATAGTCCTTCTGCTTTGTCAGATTCCCTCTCTTTGTCAAAGAACTTTGATGCAGTCCTTCATCGCATTCCTCCCTTATCATAGCCCTCCTTAATCATAGTCCTCTTTAATCACAGTCCTTCTCCATCATAGAACTTCAACACAGCTCATATCATCATCACATTCCTTCTGCTCAATCGTAATCCTTCTCCTTAGGCACAATTCTTCATCAAAAACCTTCTATCTCTCAAAGTCCGTCTTCATTATAGACCTTCATCAAAGACCTGCTTTGTCACAGTTCATCTTTATACAGAGATTCTCCTTCGTCACAGTCCTTCATCACATTGCTTCTCCTGTGTCATTGTTGTTTGTTTTTCTCCATGGTCATTTTTCTTCATCATACTTCCCCTTTGTAATAATCCATCTCCATCACAGTTATTTGTCAAAGTCCTACTTCAGCAAAGTCCTTCTTTGTCAGAATCCTTCTCCTACATCACAGCTTTTCATCATAGTTCTTCTCCTTCATCTCAGTCGTTCTCCATCATAGTCCTTTTACTTCATCACAGACCTATGTCACAGT
This sequence comes from Ambystoma mexicanum, assembly GCF_040938575.1. Lineage (NCBI taxonomy): Eukaryota > Metazoa > Chordata > Amphibia > Caudata > Ambystomatidae > Ambystoma > Ambystoma mexicanum. The sequence continues at coordinate 370,342,235 of NC_090931.1, forward strand.
CCTTCTTCGTTGTCAGCCTCCTCCTTTGTTGTTACAGTCCTTCATCAGACTCCTTCTGACTCCTTCTTCAGCACAGACCCTTCCCTGTGTCATAGTCTTTCAAGGCAGCTATTTTTGTTGCCACTGTCCCTCATTACAATTGTTCCCTTTCATTACATGCCTTCTCCCTGATCACACTCACCTACAAACATAACATGCAATGAACTACAAGAGGCAAAATAATGGGCTTTGCTAGGGCTTATTTCTAGTGCTTCTCTTTCTTGTTGTGGTTCAATGAAGTGATTTCTCTGCTTCCAATAAAGCCATCATGTCCTAACCAAGTGCTCAAACCACAGAAGACCATCGAGTCTTACAAATTTCAACAGAACCATGATATTATTGTTAGTTGGTTGATGGAATTCAGCATGTATTTCATGCATCTCACTGTCACAAGTCTCTCCCCTTCTCACCTGTTTCTGTTGTTTGCTTGTGACCTTCTGTGGAGTTTTCTTTCACACGGTCCGGGATTTGTACAGACCTGTGTACTGTTCCTCGGGTTCCAGCGTGAGGTTTGCAATTCAACGCCAGGATACGTTCAGATTTCCAGGGCGGAGACCAGGAAGGAACGATGGTCGCACTCGGGGACAAGGAAGGCCGTGACCCGAACGTGGGTGAAAATCCAGGAAGTTCGGAGGTACAGAATGAGGAAAGGAAGATAGGAAAGGGGATTCAAGAAACCGGGAATCAGGTAACAGAAATACGCCCCGAGCGAACTCCGGCAACACACATCCAACTACAGCAAGCGGTAGCATTGAGACGTGCAGTGCCGCGGGGGCGTGTCTGTTTTGTAGAACGTAGAACGTGTAGAGCAGAGACTGGCAAGCGGCGTTCCGCATCAAGTGGCCATGTTGGAAGGATTACTGAATTCAATCCCCTATGGGTCAGGGACCACGTAGTCCATAAGGGACGCAGATGGCTGTTCATGACTATGCCTCCTCTGAAGCCCAGCTCCTCCGGGTTTGCCAGGATGTATAAGATGGTATTTTCGAATCAGGCTGGGGACATTCATGTTTGACACGGGTTCCCAGGTGCGCTTACTGGAAGGACCGTAGGAACTGGGGTAGGGTGTGGAAGAATGGATGGTAGAACTGAAGGATGAAATCCTTGACTACAGAAGAAAGGACTGGTTTTGATAGCTGAATGATCCGAATTGTTGTATGCGAATTCAGCCACAGGTATTAAGAGTGACCAATCATCCTGGACCTTGGTGGCGAAGTAACAAAGATATTGTTCCAGGTTTTGGTTTACACGTTCAGTGGCCCCATTAGTCTGTGGGTGATAACTGGAGGACAAGGCACGTTGGATTCCCAGTATACAACATAATTGTTTCCAGAACTGCGATATATGTTGGAGTCCTCGGTCAGAAATGATCTTGGAGGGTAGCCCAAAAAGGCCCAATATGTGTTCCAAGAAGATTCCGGCAAGTTCAGATGAGGATGGCAGTTTGTATAAAGGTGTAAAATGAGCCATATGCGTGAACAAATCAATGGTAACCATAATAGTTGTGTAGCCCCTGGAAGACGGTGGTACCACGATAAAATCTGTGGCGATGAATTCCCAGGGTCTTGTTGGTATTGCTGGTTGGAGCAGGAGACCTGCCGGTTTCTTATTATCATGTTTGTTCTGGTTGCAGACTGCACATGTCTGAATATGGATCCGGACATTATCCTTCATCTTTGGCCACCAAAACTGTCTTTGTATTCAATGGAGGGTGTTGGTTATGCCACAGTGTCCTGAATGAAAAGTATCATGACATAGACTTGTGATCTTTTGTCGCAGTCCAGGAGTGGGGATGACCAAGCGGTTGTCCTTGAACAGATATTCGTCTTTTGTTTTGAGATTCCATCGATTGTTTCTCTTAAACTCCTTCCAGGTTTCAGAGGACTGAGTTTGAATTTGAATTGGGCAACGAATATTGTGTGGGGAAACCTCTTAGGAAAAGACCGATCTTCAAGGGTTTCGTAGTCAGGACGTCTGGATAAGGCATCGGCTATTATGTTGTGTGTTCCAGGGACATGATGGATTTGAAACTGATATTGAGCAAAAAAGAAGGCCCAGCGGGCTTGATGACTGTTTCTACATTCTAGGGATTGCAGGACTTGCAGATTCCGAGGGTCCTTGCGAACCTGTACCGGATGTTTGACTCCCAGGAGGAGATGACGCCAATCAGTGAAGGCTTGGCGGATGGCTAGCAATTCCTTTTCCAGGGCGGAATAATGGGTTTCACTGGGAGTCAAGGTGCGAGAAAGATAGGCGATGGGGTGTTCTAGCTTGTCATCAAGTTCCTGTTTTAGAACTGCCCCGATGGCTAGTTGGAGGCATCATTTTCCACAAGAAAGAGTCGATTAATGTCGGGTTGAGCTAGGATGGGAGCTTGTGTAAACTCCGACTTCAATCGTTGGAAAGCTGTATCTTGGGCTGAAGTCCACTGAAAGGAGGTATCTTTTTTTAACAATGTAGCGATAGGATGTACAATCTCCGAAAAAGTGGGTATGAGTTTCCGGTAGAAATTAGCAAGCCCCAGGAAGGATTTAATTTGTTTTACAGTAGTTGGAATAGGCCAGGATAGTATGGAATCTACCTTTGAAGAGTCCATTCCAATCCCCTTTGGTCTAAGAACGACTCCGAGATAGTGAACAGTTGATACGTGGAAAAGGCACTTCTCGGGTTTGGCCAGCAGCTTATGTTCACGTAGACGTTGTAAGACTGCCTTTATGTGCTCTTCTTGCTTCAGATGGTCCTTGGAGTATATCAGTATGTCATCCAGATATACAATAACGAAGAGGAACAACATAACGGAAAATACCCGGTCCATAAAGCGTTGGAAGACCGCTGGGGCATTAGCAAGTCCAAAGGGCATAACCAGGTATTCAAAATGGCCAAAGGGTTTTCGAAAGGCTGTTTTCCATTTGTCACTTTCCTTTATACGAATAAGATGGTAAGCACCCCTGAGATCTAGTTTTGTGAATACTACTGCACCTCTTACTGATTCCAGGATATCCGAGATGAGAGGCAATGGATAGCGATCCTTGAGAGTACACTGGTTTAGGCCACAGTAATCTAGACATGGTCTAAGCTCCTTGGTATCTTTCTTGGGGCCAAAAAATAACCAAGTGCCCGCCGGTGACTTGGATGGTCGTATGGTGCCATTTTCCAAGTTAGTATCCAGGTATTCTCGGAGGGCCCTTTTTTCAGGTTCTGATCAAATAAACATCCTTCCGAAAGGAATCACTGCTCAAGGTTCAGTATTGATGGCACAAGCCTCAGGTCTGTGAGGAGGAACAGCTTAAACTATGGCGTTCGAAAATATATCTGTGTAAGCCTGATAGGCCCTGGGAATCTGGAAAATGTTAGAGACAGTGACTGGACTTAGCTGGATTTCTTGCGAGTCTTCAGAGGTCTTTGGTAAGGAATCTAGGGATAAGCAGTGGGACATACAATGTTCAGAACCAAGAAACAAGGAGCCTCCTGCCCAATTGATGTAGGGGTTATGCTTCTGTAACCAGGGCATGCCTAGTACCATTGGATAGTGGGCAGATCTTATGATGTCAAATTTGAGCATCTCTTGATGGTGGTTTATAGAGAGTAGGACCTCCTTAGTTTGAAGGGTTATGGGTCCTGAAGACAGGGGTCTCCCGTCAATTGCCTCTACAGGTTGCATGGTCTCTCGGGTTTCATATGGAATGTTGTGAGTAGTGACCCAATCATGATCGATGAATATGCCCATGGCTCCGAAATCCACTAATGCCAGAATGGGGTAAGATTTTTTCTTGGAAGGCGATAGAAAGGCTTGAAGAGTCACAAGATTATTTTGTCCAGGAGAGTTCAAGAATGGAATTGATGTGGAGCAGACATCTCTCTCCTGAAACTGTGCTCCATCTAGGATCGGAAGCTGGCGTTTCCTGAACTCCGTGGAGGAGCAATGGGGCACTCTCTCACGAGATGCTTGTCGAAGGCGCAATACATGCACAGACCAGTGTGAATCCGCTGCATCCTTTCTTGTGGGGTAATGGGTCCACGAAAAGCCCCGAGCTGCATGGGTTCTGGGTCCGAGGTCGGAGAAGCAATGGGCTCTGGTCTAGGTGGATGGTCTGTAGCAGCCTTTTGGAAGGTTGACTTAAACTTCTTCTTCTCCGTTTTTCTTTCCTGGAGACGAAAGTCAATTTGTAAGGAAAGATCCATGAGAGCCTGGAAGGAGCTTGGGCGAGCTACCCTGGCTAACTCATCCTTTATTTCTTCATTCAGACCTCTTCGGAAGAGGGTGAAGCTGGCTTCTTAAGACCAATCGGCTTCCTTCACGAATTGTTTAAAGCGAGTCACATAGGTAAGCAGGGATCCTTGTTGAAATTCAAGTAAGCGTTCTTGAGCGCTGTAAAGGCCATGTTTAATCACCCTGTTCTGGGTGATTAAACATGGCCTTTAGGGCTTCTACAAACCCATTATAATCATTCAGGAGGGCACTGCCCAAATTGACCAGGGGGGTTGCCCAGGTCAGGGCATTGCCAGTGAGGTGTGAAATCATAAACCCCACCTTTGCTCTAGGAGTGGAAAAGTAGTTGGGCTTAAAGGTGAAGTGCACTAGACATGAATCAAGGAAGGCACAGAGGGTTTTTGAAGAACCATCATATTTGTCCACTACTCCTCCCAATATCACACTTTCCTTAGTTGCGTAATCACGTGACAATACCAGCTGTTTTAATGCAGCGTTCTCAGCCTTAAGGTTCTGGACTTCTGTGGGTAGTTCCTGCATGCCTCGCATGAGGTCTTGAACCGCGGCTTCACTCTCCGTATCTTTATCGTTTTTTAGGTGTCTCAATCTGTCACAAGTCTCTCCCCTTCTCACCTGTTTCTGTTGTTTGCTTGTGACCTTCTGTGGAGTTTTCTTTCGCACCGTCCGGGATTTGTACAGACCCGTGTACTGATCCTCGGGTTCCAGCGTGAGGTTCGCAATTCAACTCCAGGATACGTTCAGATGTCCAGGGCGGAGACCAGGAAGGAACGATGCTTGCACTCAGGGACACGGAAGGCCGTGACCCGAACGCGGGTGAAAATCCAGGAAGTTCGGAGGTACGGAATGAGGAAAAGAAGGTAGGAAAGGGGATTCAAGAAACCGGGAATCAGGTAACAGAAATACGCCCCGAACGAACTCTGGCAAAACACGTCCAACTACAGCAAGCGGTAGCATTGAGACGTGCAGAGCCGCGGAGGCGTATCTGTTTCTTAGAACATAGAACTTGTAGAGCAGAGACTGGCAAGCGGTGTTCTGCATCAAGCGGCCATGTTGGAAGGATTACTGAATTCAATCCCCTATGGGTCAGGGACCACGTAGTCCAGAAGGGACGCAGACGGCGGTTCATGACACTCACGAGTTGTCAAGTCTTTGCAAAGCAAACATATGTATCATATATTGTTGGTAAAAAACAGCCCCTGCTTCTGTGGGGAAACAGAATGCCACAGAAACCAGGGATTAAATTATCTCATTATCCCTTTAATCTCCTCATTTATTTAATATCAATTACCTACAAAATACTATATTTACACACTACAATGTGGACGGAATTTCAACAGTTAATCAAGTTTCCAAATACTGTCAGAAAATGTCAATTTCAATTACAATTTCATACTTTAACTTTGTGGCTTGAGCACATGTTTTCAAATGTGTTCTACTTTCCTGGTTACAGCATGGTCAGCTAAGAGCGTGTGGTCTAAATAATTCATATTTTGGTTCTAATGATGATAGCTATATCTACAATGTGAGGGGTGACCAGACGAGGGGTGGGGTGGAGACACACCCCTGTGCTGAAAACAATTGTCCATGTCTAAAAAAACAGATATTGAACACTCTATTGTTTTATTTTTTTATTTATTGTGTTTATGGCTTAAAAAATAAACCTTAAACAAAACAGAATTGCATCTTCAAAACATTACAAAGATAAGATGCTACACTAAGCCTGTTAAAAACATTTTTTTAAAACACTTACTTCATACCATTAACAACAATTCATTAGAAGTAAAATATGTACAATCTTGGAATCACACAACCAACCCAATATCACATCAGGAATATCAGCCCCCATCTGCCCCCCACATGAGATTCTCACTCCTGTTCAACCCTTGCCAGCAATCATTAATTTACTAATGAGAGTACAAGCAATATGTTAAAGACTCTGCTCAGAGCCCCTGCAGTAAGTCACATTCCTTTGAAGAGATTCCGCCAGGTCTCGGGTGGCAACACTGTGCTTTTGGTCACTAAATAAGGGTAAAATGGAGGCTACCAGGTTCTGTAAGCAGAGCTGGGGAGGATCTAGAAAAGGCATCAGGGTCATCTTAGAGTTACCCCAATTGCTGACGAGCTACTGAAGATCAAATCTGTGTTTTATGCGTTTACATTCGTACTTCTACTTTTGAGAAAGTGTGGGGGAAAGAATGTGTGTGTTAGTTTTCTTTTAGCACAAGCCCATATGTGAAGCAGTAGAGCCCAGTATAAGCAGTATACTAATAGAGTCCACAAATATGACTACAATATGAAAGATGGAGTATTTAGTGTAGAATATGCAGAGATGGAATACGGAGAGTTTCAGGCCAGCGAGGGAAAGGCAGACCAACTCTTAATTAGTTGGTGGATAAGCAATTCTGTTCCCATTGATACTTCATCTCTGTGAGTTTCACACGGTATGTGCTTCCTAACTGCACGGCTGAGTCCCCGGGTCTACATAAGCAACTCCCTGCCTTGACTTCTTCTGCTCTGTGGGAGCAAGTGAGTGAAGGAGAGTGTAGAAAGGCAGTCATTGCATAGTACAGTGCAAGGCTGGAATGTGGTGGTTAGAAAGGGACACCTAATTACTTTGGTTAGGTCATCATAATTACCTACATCATGGGAACCCTCAGGTAAGCATCAATTATATCATCCGTGTTGAACTGTGCATGGCGGAAGGTGTAAACACGTTTGACTAATATTGCAGAGTGTGCCAACCTAATGAAACAATCTAGTGAGATGCTGCTCAATCTTGAGGGTGCTGTCTAGCAGCGATCAAGTCAAAGTGCAGCTGATAGCTAACCTCTTTGTTCTGCCCTTTCAATGGATTCTACGGACACATGGACAATCAGTGAATGGGAAATGGCAGAATCTGGCAGCAGTGAGAGGGCTTTAAAAGGGATGAGGGGATTCGGCTAAGCATAGTCAGGAATCCTCCAAGAGTGAAGGCAAGTGTTGTGCCAAGAAGGTTGCCAAGAGCCTTAAAAACTCTTAGGCAATCGAAGCCCCTAAATGTGTCACTGCCAAATGGTACCAGGACTGGCACAGCAGATGAAGCACCATAAACCAACCTCTGAGAGCAACCTGTTTGGCTGCCGGCAAGGGCAAGCCCACATGTGTAGGCAGAAGATCTGAAGAAGAATGACCATGAGAAGGTGGGAAGGAACATACTTTGAAATGTCTCTGATGCCTTTGACTATGACGAAAGTGGCTTCCCCTCTGATACTGTTTGCATGGACCACTTGGATGACGTGAAACCTTTGACGCTGCCAGAAGTCTTTGAAGGGTAGAGGCACTGAGGTCCACACTTAAAAATCAGTTTAAGGTCATGATGTATTCCTTAATCATCGAATGAAATTGTGGGCGGAGCCAATGAATATGTGCAGGGAGATGTAAAGGTACTTGCACTTAACCCGGTCACTGTTTGCACACCTGTTTATGTCCATAGTGAAGCAATGAAGCCCCAGAAGCAAAGCAATTCAGTTATCAATTGAACACCATTGAGATATGTCATATCTATTGCTTTAACTCTAAACGATTTCTCATTATAGGCCATGCTTTATGGGTACATTTTGCTATAGGAAATTCATCATGTGTGTTGCTGGTTGATCTTCATGAATAAACATCTTTGAGCAAGAATTTGAGGGTTACATATCTTTATATCGAAACATTATAAAAACAATGAACATATATTGAAACTTTTATAACGAAAAATATAACACATTTTCTTTTTTTGGGGGGGTTGCCCCAAACCCCTGTTTTCCACCCCTAAAAACCCACCCCAAATGTTTTCCCACAGGATTTAACCCTTTAGCCCACCCCTAAGTGCATTCTTCATAAAGCATTTCTATATAAAATATTCAATATATGTGTATTCTTTATAAGATTTTCGATATAAACACTGCATACCGAATTCGAGACCAGTGGTCAGTAGAATTAGCTCATGACCGGGTGAGAAGTAACGTAGCGTGGGTGAGGAGTAAACAGTGCATAACTGTTTCTTTGGCAGTTAAGCAATAAGCGCATTGGTCAAAACTGTCACCAATCCAGATCTTAGTGAAGTCAGCAATAGGCAGAATGCCCCATCGAAACCTGAGGGATAGAAATTGCAGAGCAAATGGTTCTATGTGGTCTCAAAATAATAAGAATTTGTTCTTATATGGCGGTTGCCTGAATTCCCCCCAATGTTTAGGGGATGTGTCAGCTCTACTGCAGTGTCACTTATGAGCTAACCACCTATCATACAGTTTATAGTCTAGGTTATACATGCAAGCTAAAAGAATGCTCCTACCGGTGTGATCATGTCATAGCTCAGCCAGCATCAAAAAGCTTTCCTTGGCATCTTTAGCATTCATTCATTTTCTCAGAGATGCTCCAAATGTTTTGCAATAGTCCTATGTCCTCCACATTTAGGGCCTGATTCACATAACGTTTTCCTATGGCATTGTGCCATTATAAAACACTTCAATGAATTAGGCCCTTAATGTTTATAAACCTTAACCATTATGGGGAATTGGCATATTACTTCAATTCCCTTCTTTGGGCAAGGAGGGAGGACAAATCGAAATTCTGTTGTTTAAAAGTCTCGCTCAAATTTCTTATAAACCAACCTGGCATGTGTACTTTCATTTAATCCCCCGCCCCCTTTGAGAGGCAATACAATTCCCTCAGAACAGAAATGTCTTTGCCAACCAGCCAATATGAACCAGTGCAGAGGATTTGTGGCCTGTCATGAAGCCAAGTAGGATCAACACAAGACCGACACCAATTGTGTGTTTTAAACAAAGGCGTATTAGGGTTGTGTACAGGTTTTGGCCAAATAAGCAAAATTCAACCGAACTTTAGCAATACCAGAATAGCTTTCCCATTTCCCATAGTGCCAGTATTTTAGATAGAGCATCGCAATCCTTGTTCCCTTCCCCGAAGGAATAATCAGTTTGCAGTCACTCACAGTCCTGGTCCCAGCACTGCTTCCTTGTCTCCTTGGCTCGGTGATTCCAGTTGTCTGTTTATCGTCCTTTGTTCAAGGACTTTGGTCACTACTTATTGTCCTTGTCTCAGGCATTTCCATTGTCTAGGTCTTCAGGCTTCACATGCACCTGAATGCAAGAGATTAACAGGGATGGAGGCTGGGGCAGGATAGTAGCAAGCAAAAACCCTGGAGATTCCAATAGGAGACTGGTAACATGAGTTTATTTAGAGACTTCTCTTTGACTACTTTGGAAGCTCCCTGTCATATGGTCCTGGCTCTCTTCCCCTAGGCCCTGTCCTCCCCTTCCTCTTCAACAGGTCACAATGGTCTTGTGTGCAGGGAGGCTTCCTTTCTTGCCCTGTCCTCTCTTTCTGGTCTCTCTCTCTGTACCTTCTCGCTACTTTGTCCTTTGATGTTTCTGCAGACGCTTTCCTTATGTTTCCGTCCAACCGCCCCTCTCTTCCTTTTCCTCTCTCCCTTGTCTCTCCTCCAGACTTCTCCCAATGTCGTCTTCTTATATCACGGACTTCCTCTTTGGTATTTCCTCCAACCTCCTCCTATGATCCTCATGATATCTCTTCCAGCTTCCTCCTTCTTAGTATCTCAACCAAACGCCTCCTGATGTCTAATTGAGGCCATTTTAGTATCATCCTCCTCCTCCTCAGCATCTCCTTCAACCACCTCCTGGTGTCTCTTCTCTACCTCCTTCTTGGACTCTGTCGCATATTCTCCAACCTTTTCCCAATGTCTCTTCCAAACTTCCTTCTCACTCTCTTTCCCACCTTACGATATGATGTGATAGGTTATTTATAATGTGCTTAATACCCAGAGGTTTTTGAGCACGGACCCGGGGATCAAACCTTGTTGCATCGTTTCGTCTTACTTCCAAGGCGAGCACATTGCCCCTGAGCTATCCTACACCTCACCTCAGACATCTCCTTCTCCACCTCTCACTGTCTCTACCAGTCTCCTCTGCAACTTGCTTTCCTGCTCCTTCTACCCACCCACTAGAAATCTCTGATACCTTTTATAGGGGCCCTAGCCCCTGTCCATGGCAGCTCTGTAGGAGCAGGTACGCCTGTGTCTTGTGACTGGTCCAATAACAGATCCGGAGCAGCGAGCTTTGAAAATCTAAAACGCCGGATTGTATGGTTGTTGTGCACAGGTACTTGGCAACATGGGCTGAGCATATTTCAGGCATATCTGCAATGTCTGTACACCATCACACACAAGACTGGCAAGGGGACTGCCCTCACATATACCTTTTCTCACTCTCTGCTGCAGCAGACGCATCTTCTCCAAAGCTGCCAGTGCTGCATGTCCATCCATTACTTTAAGGTTTGCACCCAGTTTGCTATACCCACGGTAGCATTAAAAGGGGAGCATGGTCCACCAAACTACTGAGGCCCGGGCCTAAACTCCTTACATGAGCAATTCTAAAGGGGCAGGAACCAAGTCAGTAATGACCCAGTGACATATCCCTGAGCTAATCCTGGAATATAGTGGTGTGATCTGGGGGATCTCTCATGGACGTCCACTCAGACCAGCATCACACCGCTTGTGGAAGCGCCTAGCCAACATGGCCATCACATCCCCTAACCGCCAGGCACAGGCCAGGGTTTTACTGACATGCCGTAGACCTCAGCTCAGAGTAAGGTGGTTGGTGTTACATGGGCCGTGCACTTTCCGAGCATCTTGGATACAGCACACCGTCCATATATTTTTGAGAATCTCAGTGAATCATCTTCTCATTGCCATAGATAAGTTGCTTTTCTTCCTTTTGACGGCAAAGTTATCATCGTTCATGAAAAGCACCCCAAGATAATAAAAGAAAGAGACTTTGGGCCTCATTACAACTCCAGCGGTAGCTGTGCAGGTTAAAACGGCAGGCTGCCGCCGGAGTTGCGTATTTTTTCCAGAGAAGGGCAATGTGGATTCACCGGGGGGCATTACAGCCCCGGCGGTCCCTGAAGCCAGGCGTCTGAAAAGGTTACTGCCCATTCCCATTGAGTCCCATAGGGCACAATGGAAATGGGGAAAACGGTAGCATGGGCACCATTCATAATGGTGCCGGTGCTACCATCAAAGTCTGCGAGCAGGTGCCTTTCCGCCCGCCAGGTCAGACCTTGCCGGTCTGGTAACAATGGTGCAAGAAGCCTACCGGCACCGTTGTTAATGCACCAGGAGAGTTATAATGAAGCCCTTTCTCTAGCTTTTCATCATATAGGTGGATATTGCATTTAAAGGTTTGGTGCTGATGACACTTGGTTTTGCTAATATTGATGATCAAGCCCTTGGCATGGCACAGTTCTTGAAATGTACTGAACTGTTGGTAACTGTTTTTGGAGTACTGTTAGATTCTAGAGAAACAGAAGAATACTGATAATCTGTCCTTTTAGCTTTGCTTGTCTTCGTGTGTCGCTGGGAGCTACAGGGCTAGATCATTCCTGGTTATACAAAAAAGGGATTCGGCCAGAACGCCACCACGGAGAACTCCCCAATGTACAGGTATGGGTTTCCATTATTCACCATCTTGGTTTTGCATATGTGTCCTTTAGAGAGCCCTAATATGATATGATATGATTATGATATGATATGAAATGATATGATATGATAAATCATTTATAACGCGGTCAACAAGTGAGATGCTATGTCCAGGGCTTTCAGAGTTTCCCATCAACAACCTCCAAGGACAAAGTCAAAGCTGGAATGTATGTAGTATGATCAATTTGCATAACTCTCTGGATTCGTATGCTTTTTTTTGTTTTATAAGTGCAAGCAAAGAGCAAATTGATTTTGCCACCATTATCCTTCTTTTGGAAACCCAACCTGCAGTAATAGCTGTGTTTTGTGTGACCAGATTTTCTTCACAGTCACAGAGAACACTGACATGTCCCTCCCTCAAAGAATCGATCAGAAACATAGGGCAAATCTTTGCTGACTTGCGCTCGCTCACCAGAAGGATGTTGTGATGGTCTTTGCTGCACAGATTGAACTCCCCACCCTACTTGAGATGGGTGATCTGCTCCCCAATGTTTCCTCCACTGTTTCCTTAAAGATCCCTCACTGACAAATTGCCCGCCCTCCACCCCTGTTGCTAGCTCTCCTCTTCCTTTTTCTTTGCTTCCAGCACCTTGTTCTTTCCCCTAGGATTGTTAAGTGCTCCATTCCTTCCTAAACCTCGGTCAATACATACCCTAATAATACTAAAATAGGAAGACATACAGCTTTCTAGGGTACCCAAATCTAAGGCTCTGGTGCCAACAATTCTGTTAGGATTCTGCCCTCGCCAAGGGCCTCCCATATTCTTTGTGATTGTAAGTTCTTTCACGATCTTGTCCAGCATTAAACACAGTATATGGACGTGAATGAGGGGTTCCCTACTTTGTATGTTCCTGGCCATCTAATCTTGGTGCATCCCCCACGGCAGCCCTGCGGGTGCACCATATGGGGTGTATTATTGATTCCGACATGTTTCTAAGACCTCAGGTGTCCTCAGTAAATCATACAGGGTTTGATTTGCACCCTAATTAAAATACTGCACCTTTTTTGCTTTTGCTCATTGAATTGCAGTGGTCAATGCCTTTATCAGCTCTAAGCTTGACTGCTGTAAGGTGGATTACCTGGGCTGGACAGCAAGACCATTCACCCTCTTCAGCGGCTACAGAATTCTGCCGCCCGAGCCTTGACAAAAACTCCTTGGCGTGAACATATCACACCTGTATTAAGATCCCTCCATTTGCTCACCGTGCTCCAGAGGATTTGCTTCAAAGTTCTGGCTTCCGGTGCCCAGTCTTTTTGCCCGCTAAAATCCAACCCTAAATTCCACCCCACCCCCACCGTTCTTGCACTTATCACTCCCAAGTTCAAATTCACCATCCAGGGAGCCTGAGCTTCTTCTATCTCAGCAGCTCATGAATGGAACAAACTCCCCCTTCCTCCTCAGCTCAAAGCTGATTGTTTCACCTTAAGGAAAAACCTGAAAGCTCACCTGTTTTTGAACTGGCTCCACCTCCGGACGTCCGCTAGCGTCAAGGTGCCTTTTCCTGGGTGAAGGTTTGCGCCCTCTAAAATAAAAGAGAACTAGAAAATAGATGGTCAATACAGGGACCAGTACCCGTCTATAAAGGGCCGGTGCTATCCTTCCTCAGTAATAGGAATCCCCTGCATGATCTCATTAGCGACTGGATCAGTGGTTACTATCTGTCAAGAGAGCCAGTGGTTGTGAGTGGTTTATGGGATTCTAATGGCGCTGCATTATTTCTCTTTGTTTATGTTCTACTATGAAAGATCAGGTTAACTCTGTAAGTTTCTCAGCTGCTTATTACCTCAGATTATTGGCCAGGCTACGCCCTTACATAGCCACAATGGCTCGGGTCATTATTGGAGCACAACTTGGTTACTGTGCCAGTTTTTTGGCTGGTTCTGCTCACAAGAATCTTTCTAAATTGCAGGTAAAACAGAATAATTCTGTGAGGACAGTAGCCTGCCTCAAGCGTCGCGATCACGTTACGGAGGCCAGACGGGCCGTACATTGGCTATCAGTCAGAGAGCAGATAAAGTTCAGGCTCCTCATCAATACCCACAAATGCCTGTTTGGTAAAGGTCCCAGCTATTTAAAGAAGAGGTTGTCAGTGAAGTAGCATGTGGGGACAGTAAGGGCTATTTATTCAGATTCCTTGGTGGTGCCACGTTTTAAATTGGCGAGAGCGGGTAAACTATCTTTTAACGTTCTCACATCAGACCTTTGAAACCATTTAGCGACCCGTTTGCGGATGGAGCCATCATTGGCTGTGTTCAAGAAGTCTCTAAAAACCTTCTTTTTTATTTAGCCCTTGATTGGCGGTTTTTGTCTTTTGTAGGTTCTTGCTTGCCTTTTTTAGTGTGTGTATCCTTTTATTGTTTATATCTTTCTTTTATGATCTTTTTTAGTCTTTTGCAACTGTGTGTTTTTGTCTTGGTATTTCTCTCACTTGTGTCCTTAGGCCTTGTCTCTGTTTGATGTTGAGCACCTGTTTGCCCGTGGGCCAAAGGTGCTCTACAAATGTTTAATAAATAAATAAATAAATATTATATCCTTTGGCAGTTTCTGCATCATGTGGTTATCCTTGAACGACTGATCTTTGAGGGTGTTTAATCATTCTATCTTGTCACTCCTACAATCCTTATCAAACAAAGTTCTAATTACATCAGTGGTCGAAGTGTACAACAAGAAGTAGTGGAACTATGCTCCCCGCTGTCCTGCCCTCGCTCCCCATAAACCCCATTGCCATGCCCCCTGCCATGTGCAATCCAAGCCCCCAAACAATCACACGCGCTGTTTAAGGGAATGTTCAGTGCATTGCAGTGAAGTGGAAGTTTAAACTTCTTCCTACACTTTTATTGTAATACGAAATCATTCTGGAATGGTTTCTTTTTAAAATAAAAGCATAGCAACAGTACAACTCTTTTTTTTTAAAGTACAGGAGTACCGTTCCCAACCGCTCTCAGCCACTTCCACCATTGAATTACACGTATGAAACACATCGGCTCATGTTTTACGTCAACGGTTGTATCCAGGTTCCAAGATTAGATGGAAGCCTTTGGATATCGAAGATGGGTTCAAACTTGTCATGTGACTGTGTTACCATTCCAGGACAAGACAGAGTCCTGGGAACCACAACACTGTATCAAGTGACTGCGTTACCAACCCAGGACAGGACAGAGTCCTTAGATTGACAAAACTGTATCAAGTGACTGCGTTACCAATCCAGGACAGGACAGAGTTCTGGGAATCACAACACTGTATCAAGGCACTGCGTTACCAATCCAGGACAAGACAGATCCCTTAGTTTCACAACACTGCATCAAGTGACTGTGCTACCAATCCAGGACAGGACAGAGTACTGGGAATCACAACACTGTATCAAGTGACTGCATTACCAATCCAGGACAAGAAAGAGCCCTTGGTTTCACAACACTGTATCAAGTGACTGTGTTCCCAATGCAGGACAGGACAGCGTACTGGGAATCACAACACTGTATCAAGTGACTGTGTTACCAATTTAGGACAGGACAGAGTCCTGGGAACCACAACACTGTATCAAGTGACTGCGTTACCAATCCAGGACAAGACAGAGTCCTGGGAATCACAACACTGTATCAAGTGACTCTGTTACCAATCCAGGACAGGGCCGAGTCCTGGGAATCATAACACTGTATCAAGTTAGTGTGTTACCAATCCAGGACAAGACAGAGCCCTTAGTTTCACAACACTGTATCAAGTGACTGTGTTACCAATCCAGGACAGGGCAGAGTCCTGGGAATCACAACGCTGTATCAAGTGACTAGATTACCAATCCAGGACAAGACAGAGTCCTGGGAATGAAGACAACCTATACCAACCCAAAGGGATATGTGGACCTTGTAAAGACACCCCCTATAATCTTCAGTTGGGTACACCTTATCTATTTTCTAAAATGTGTTGTCAACAATAAAGTCACGTTGCTCCAGATTGGAGAATTAATGTGTATACTTTTTTTATTTCAGCCTATGTAAGAGCATGATGTCAGCTAGAATTGAAAAGATCCGGGCTAGTGTTGTGGAACATGTCATCATGCCTGCCTCCGGTATCAACACTACACAGCGCTATTTTGTTCTCCGCCTTCAAATGCTTTTCCCTCATTTAAATGGATTGTCCCATTTCTTATTGCAATGTTGCGGCACGTGTTGCACGCAATGACTATGTTACTTCCGGTCCATTTCGGGGGAGAGCTCAGTCATTGTGCTGTCTTACGTGGTGCGGGATGGGCGTCACATGTCAACACGTCAGTCTGGATTCACTGTCGCCTGCTGCACAGATGAAAGGGGCAAGGGCAGATGATGTGGTTTCTTAGATTGATGTCTTGTTTTTGCAGTGTTCCGTGTGAAACACATGGAGCACGTTGTGCATCGTTACAACATGATACGTGTCCCTTGCTTTTGTAGGATCTCTAGCCAATCAGCATCTGTAACATTTGTAGTAAGCTCTGCCAAAGGCAATAGTTGTGGGTTTTCTGAAGAAAAATATTTTCCCCTTATTCCTATGTGTTCAGCATTAAAAGTGATTTATATCACAAGTCTCTATAAATCCACCCAATGCAATGGCTAACCTCATGTAAGTGGGGTTTAGTCAATACTAAGGAGGGCAGCGTGCGCGTCTTGGAAGCAAGACGACACGAAGCAACAACAGGTTCGATCCCCGGGTCCGCGCTTAGAAACCTCTGGGTGTTTACGAGCGTTATAAATACGTAAGTAACTAAGAAAAAAAAAAAGAAAAACACAATTACGCAACTAAGAAAAACAAACAATTCCTGTAACAGCTCCTAGATGCCTGCGGGCTGTTTGAGCGCTTTATAAATGTAAAATAAAATAAAAATAAGAGACACAGAGGCAAGTACTATGCATTCATAAAATGAAAAGTTTTAACAAGAAACTACCTTTTCTGTGAATAGACAACAGTAATACACTTCCCAACCCAAAATGGTGGCCAGGGTCATGGCACCCGGATTTCCAATCAACAACAACCTCGCAGCACAAATGCATCCAGAGCTTGAGACATTCTCTTCTGTAGCTGGAAAAAATACTCCAGACTGCCAATGTTCTCCAAAAACCAAAATGGCAATCCAGCTCATCAGAATGAAGACAAAATCCTCTGGGGTGCATCTGCCCTTAAATGTGCTCCGATACTCCGACTAGACGACCACACCAAAAAAAAAAGAAACACAAGCTTTGGTGGGTGTTATAATGCTTCCTGTAGTGTCTCTTAATAGAATCTAAAACCCCACTGACGTTAATGAGAGGGATTAGCCATTCGAGGTCATGACTGGAGGCCCCTAATTATGAAGGTTCATGGCCCTTTTAGGCTATTGTGAGCAACATGCAGGATCTTTTTTAAGGTAGAATGTTTTGAATGTGCATTCCCTTGACCAGTTTCCTGCTTGGAGAATCTCTTTTAATCTCCATCCAAGAAATACTGATTTTGAACCCATTGCCATCAAGGAACAATGGGCCCTAATTATTGACAAATCAATGCCTGCTTCCCTCATCACCCAACGCCCCAAATGAGCCGGGTCGCTGAAGAAACTGCCTGAAGGTTTCCAAAATGAGATGAGCAATTCAGAGGTAGCACGGAATATGTGATGAGACATTTTAGGTTCATAACATTTCAGGAATTGCACAGCGCAAAGCTTCTAATCCTCTGGAAAAGAAGGATAAGGTAGTGAAGTAGTCATACGTGTCATCCCTTTTATAACAAAAAATGTCCCACCCTCAGAAAATTGATCACTACTTATATCAAAAGCTTTAACACCAGACACTCTTCAATGGGTAAAAGGCACAATAGCACTGTGTGTTTAGCACATAAATGATGCAAGAATAGAGAATCATTCTCAGGTCAAGAGTGAAAGAGATGAAGGCCAATATTTACATCCCAATAGATAGAATACCTAACCATAAGTGGAGACTTAATGCAGAACAATTTCATTGCCTTCCTAACCAGGAAAGTCCTTCTCTCTTAGATCCCCTTTTACCCAAATGAAACCCGCTGAAACAGCCAACCTGAATCCATTAATCATTCTGTATTGCTTCCCTTTCTGAAAGGGGAAACTAGAACATGTGCTATTACTACTGGAGGGGCATATATGGCATTGATTTGTTCATCCATGCACTAGTCCACCCACTTTCACCAAGCAAAGGACTTTGAAGGGATTTTCCTAGGATTCCTGCTCTGGAAGCATCTTCTGAAAGACCTGGGAAAGACCAGGAAGTGCAGAAATCCTCAAAGCCATGAGGAATAAGTGCCTTTTCTCTTCTAGGTCATGTGGAAGGCTGACTAGATTTGTCAATAGATAGGGATGTGACAGGAGAAGTCTAGGAAAGTCTACTGACATCTTTGAAAGAACCGGAACTCAAACCTAGGAAGGACAAATGGGGGTATTAGGAACAGGGATGCGTGTTGTCTGTGCATTTGAAGCAAAACCCACTTTATCAGTGAGAAGGGTGGAAAGGTAATGCCCTTTTATCTGGGAATAATCTTGCAGAAATGCATCCACTGCTATCGCTTCCAGATCTGGGTGCCAGCTGAAGAACCCGGGAATTTGATAGCTGAGTCTTGAGGCAAAGAGGTCTATGTCCCATGGACCCCAGAGAGACTGAAAGTGTCACACCTCGGCGCCGTTCCACACTACGACCCCGTGCTTCATACTTACCTCAGGGCCGACAGCGGAAAAGGACATCTGGCAAAACTATTGCGCTTCGCCGTTCTGTTCGGCATTCTGCAGCGCCATTCTTGATGAAGTGGAGAATGCCATGGAGGCTAACGACTACTGCACCAGCCAGACGGTTTCGAACTACGATTCCCATGAAACCTAAGGGAATTCGTAGTCCATAACATCACGTGTGCCTCCCCTCATTTGGCTCCACCTCCTCATTGATTTAAGCGGCTGCAGCCCGGAGGACGCTGCTTCTGTTTGAATGTTACAGCCGGCGCTTAAGTTCCGTCTTTATCGCCTTGTTCCTGAAGCTCCTCTTTTCAGTTTCCAGTCTGCTCAACGGAATACTGTTTCCTTCTCCTTCATTCCGTGCTCCCGTGTACCGAACCCTCTTTTGAACTAAGGAGTGCCTGTCTGCTGTTTGTTACCTTCTTGCTCGCCCGTCTACCGACTTGAGGATTGTTGTAAGGACTGCCTGCCTGCTGATTCTGTTACCTTCTTGCTTGGCCGTGTACCGACTTGAGGATTGTGGTAAGGACTGCCTGCCTGCTGATTCTGTTACCTTCTCGCCTGTGTACCGAATAGGAAAACTGCCCAACGGACTGCCTTAGCACTTTTTCCCAAAGTTCTAAGTATTTGTTTTTGTGCGCCTTTCCCACGCACCCTACCCTCACCTGCACTCCTCCTCTCGCTTGTTCTGGAATCTTTCCATTTGGCTCCACTATTAAAGGACGTTTGTTGTTATGGATTATACCTGGTTCCACCCTATAAGTGCACTTTGAGGACGCCTTGCAGTTGTGCACCCACCCGGATCTAGTGCGTCCCTCGTTCCGCCGGGACTAGTTACCCAACTAACATTCCCTGTTTATTATTTTGCACTGTCGTTGTGTTCTGCATTCTGGAGCAGAAAGGAACTTTGACTTCCTAGGGTAAGACTTTCAGTGCCTTTTTCTCCTTGTTATTTACATTACTCAAGATAGTTTCTAATTCCTTGTCTATAATATTTCAGGGGCTATCAGGGCATTGTAATTTCAGGATCCAGGGACTGGGTTGTTCAGGTACTATTCTGTCTTATCTCCATCTATTGGTAGTTGCTATTATTCCAAGTGATTAATCGTGTGTTGTTTCTTGCAGCTGGGTCCGTGGCGGCGTGTTTCTCCCCGCCCTTTCGAGTGATCAGTCCCTCTGTCTGGCACACCTATCAGCAGAGGGTCATATCATCAGAAAGGTCATTTTCCCTCATAGAGAGGAGGCTCGGGTGAAGGCTCCAACCCGAGCTCTTCAATCAACGCACAGCCTCGCTGGTCAGGCCTCCTGTCTTGTCTACTCCCGTTCGGTGAGTAACAGAAAGTGGTCAAATATTTCTGGGTCCACAATCCAGTCAGTCCTGTGCTGAAGATACCTGGAATTCCGAGCTGCCCTGTATGATAGGCTGCTTGCCAAGTAACATTCCTGCTTGGACAAACATGATAAAAGTCTTTCACAAGATTTACCAGCCACTTTTATTTTGTCCCACAAACTGTTGATGCGCCAGACTGCAGAAACGTTGTCCATCCTCAGGAGGAAAAGCACTCAGTCCGATCAGTCTCTTCAGGGCAAATTAACCAGCCAACACCGCTAGGCAGTTGATGTGTAGACTCTGTTCCTTCTCCAACCATTTCTCCACAGTGGAGATGGCCTCCCTGCATGACCCTGCCCCCAGAATGCCTGCATCTGATTCTAGCATTATATTGGGAGCTTGAACAAAAATTGCCTTCCCATTCCAGGCTTCCATTTGTCACAGCCGCCACAGGAGTGCCTCTCTTCTGCCTGGAGACAGCTCAGTTGATTGAGCATAGGATACGTTATTTCTCAGATGTCTGGCCTTCAGACATTTAAGCAGCCTGTAATGACAGATGTAGGGACAATTGTTTGGAAAGGTGCTCACAACATCTCTACAATCCTTGCCAGACACCTGGGGGAGAACGCTTCCTTGGCCAATACTGTTGGAATCTTGTGAAGGATACTCCTCATGCTTATCCTTGAAAAGGATTAGGATACACTACTGGAAATCTACAGGAAAGCCCCAAGTCAGGATGCCTTGTGTAGCTTGTAGTATGGATTTTTTGGTGTTTATCACAAACTCTAATTTTTAGAGGTGGGGCACTGATAACTGGAGATGAGAGTGACTGACTTGTAAGTCCCATGCCTTTAGAATCATGTCATCCAAATAGACTATTAACCTTACGCCTCTTGCTCTGAGATAAACCATGACCAGTCTCATGAACTCAGTAAAGCATCGCAGCGCTGAGGTGGGGCGGAAAAGAATGGAGGAGAACGACCACTGTCAACCCCAAGTCTCTTCATGAACTGCGGAAATTCTTGCATCCCTTACGTCTACCTTGACCATCCAATCTTTCTGAAGGAGAGTGTCGTAAAGAAGATGGATTCCGCCATCTTGAAATGACGATCGACTACAAAAGCATTCAGAGGTTTCAGATTGATCACCAAGCAGAATCCTTCATCTCTCTTGGGGACCATTAAGATTTTGCTGAGAAAGGGGGCTGTGTAGCTTGCTGTAGGGACCAATGTCCTGTCTGCAACCCCGTCCCTTACCTCCAGATCTATTGACTCTCCTTGTCTTTGTTGAATGCCAGAGCAACAGGAAGAACCAGCTGACAAGAGGGACAGTAGAATTTTCCAGCAGCCTGTGAGAGAATAAAGGACTCACGGATGCAAAATAATAATTTCCCAGTTCTGGAAGAAGTGCGCGAGTCTGACATCCAAACACTCCAGGGAAAAAACATTTAAAGGGTGTCTGCTTTCCTGAGGAGGGTTGGAATCGCCCGGATCATCAGCTAAGTCTTCCTAGCCGTTATTACCCCCTCTGCGGAAAGAAAGATGCGTGTTGGCGTCTCGCGAGAAAAGAGCCAGCATGAGCTCCTACAGGGGCATATTCGGTGGAGTGGGATGAGCAACATGATGGTCTTGGCCAAAAGAGATGGCTCTACCTCATCCAATCGTGCCAAAAACACCAAGGGCAAAAACCTGGCCTGGACCAGTTCTGTGAAAGTATGTACATGCGTGGAAAGAACTTTTATGAATCTGTCCCTAAATATAGCCCCTTGCAGTTTAGGACCTGCCTGATTACTAGCCATATTTACTAACTTAGAGCCCAACTGTATAAGGTGTGCTTTCCTCTCCCCCATAGAGAAGGCTACATTTGTATTGTCAAGTAAACAAATGGAATGCTGGGCCCATCCCCTCAATGTAGGAACGTCTGATGTGGCCTTGTGGACCGCACTGTCTGACATTAAATCAATGCATACGTGAACCGAAGGTATCAAAAAGCTTGCCTTGGCATGATCTAAATGTCTTGTCTAACCCCTTTAGGGTTCTTTGCCCATCTTGGACACGAAGAAGACCATGGCTTGGTGTAGCTCAGGCGTCTGAGACACTTTATCTGGGAGCACCAGTCTACGGCATTTGGAACATAAACTAGTCCGTTCTTCCTCCTCCAAAGGATTCCTGACCGTGTGTCTGAGGAAAGCAGCTATTGCCTCAGAGGGGCTCTGCTCCACCAACCTCGGGTGCTGAATATTATAGGGGTCAAAAAGTGGCCAAACATGGTGCATCAGTGGTCGGTCCAAAAGTTCAAACCCAGAAGAAGCAAGAAATGCCCTGGATGTCCACCTTCTCTTCTCAGATGGAGTCTGAGATGAGTCAAAAATGGAAAACACCCCCCATAGGCCCAGAAGATGGCATGTTCTTAGGTTGTGATGGGAGTGAGCAGCTCTACCTCCTCCAGTTTTCTTCTCCCCCTTTCCCAGGCACCACCCCGCCTTGGCGAGGGTACCCTGGCCCATCATTCTCCATATGTATTGTTTTTATCAGGGTTTCCTGTGTTTAGAGGGAGGAATTGGGGGAGGGTGAGCATTTGGAAAAGGGAGGGGGTATTATCAGACTGAAAATCGCCACTTCTGTTGGTCAGTTGGGCAAATGAAGACACCCGTGCATCGTTGATGTCCCACAAAGCAGAGCGCGCAGTCTGCAGGACCCCCTTGGCAACTGATCCATTTTGTCCTCAGAGGATGAAGACGCCTGCTTAAGGGGAGCCTCATAGTTTGCTCTATTCTTAGCCACAGGCTGCAGTGAGCCATCCAAACCCCTAGAGGTCGCCATGATTCAAAAGTAACCAAAAATCAATTTTTAATTGAAAGCCCCTTTTTACTATACCTCTTACAGCAAACGCCCCACCCCCTTACTTTCAGAGACCAGGAAGGCCTGAGTGAGGGTAAAAGGCATAGGCCAGCCGAGTAGGCGTGTGGGCCTCGTGACCATGAGGAAGCTCTCATCCAGACATTCTTTCTATCCCTCCTTTTCCTTCTTGTTTAGTTCTTCTCCTTTCCTTGTTCATTCCTTTTCCTAGCATCTCAACCCCTCCTTGCTCATTAAGTGCAAGAGTTGAGTCTGGAGAGTGGGGATGAGTTGTAGACATGAGAAATGAGGAGGGACTGGAATAGTGGCACACATCTTCCGGGTGCCCCTCTGCTCTTTGGGGGTCATTTCCATAGTTGTCAGGAAAGCGTATAAAAGCAATTCTGTCACAATCATGCACATTTGTGATTGTGTATGCTGGGGAAGCTACAAAACCCCACGAGTTTGAGCAAATTCAGGGCGACTCAGAGAGCTAAGGAGAGGCCAGTGGGGTTGCTCAAAGCGTACACATATGTGTAGTCACGTGTCAGTGGTCTGCAGGATGCCCAGTGTAAGGCAGGTGCTCCCAGGAAGCTCGAGAGACGCTGAATGAGGAGGGCCGACTGCCGAGGACTAATGAAAGGCCTGCAGATCTACACTGAGGAGCAGATTCAAGGCCTCAGGGCGCTATAACTGAGACCCAGAACTAATGAAGGAATAACCCCAGGGATAAAATAACCAATGAGATGTCAGCAAAGTAGTAAAAGAACCTATGGCTAGAGCTCTCAAGTGGGCCATCCTAGCTTCCCAGTGGTCCAAGGAGATACTGAGCTCTTAGAACAGGGCCCGGGGAACAGGCATATCTATTTATTTATGTATTTACTGGACATTTGTATGGCGACCTATGCGCAGGTGTTTCCAGTGTATAACTATGTCTTTTGGACAGCATTGGCAGGGTGGGCGGTGTCTTCTAGCCTGTACATAATGCTTCCAGTATGTCTTAAAAAGCCACAAAAAACTTGTCCGCAGTGCATGGGCCATGAGTGAGCCAATTTACCTATCCAAATATTTAAAGCATTGTCAAGTGTTTTAACCGTTGTGGACATTCCTTTAGGGGTGTAGACAAGAAATCATGGCAGGTCGGTCCGGCATGACATTGACCACCCTATAGCAGCCAGTCAATGCTTATCTTATACATTTTTTGTGTTGTGTTGTACAGCGGTATATACAGCAGCAACCACTTCAGGGCAGAGGAGGGCAAGACAGGGAAAGGAGGATACCACATGGACGTGGGCACCGCTCCAGGTTTTCCACCAGAAATCAGTGCCATATGGTGAAATTTGATGTTAGAGGGGATACACGTTTCCCATTAAGCAGCGTGAGCTACCGACCGTTGTGAGGGAGCACACCAGAATTTTCAAATTGTGCATTTTACAGCACACTTTCTGTGAACAATTGAGTAAAAAGCTAGGACTCTCAAATGGCCAGAGGTCAGGGCTTTAAGTTGGCCAGGGTTAGCCCGGGCAGAGTCCTGACAGGCTACGACAATTGTGTCTGAGACGGGGCCATACTGGGCCTCACAAATGTTGCATGCTAACTCCAGCCCCCTAGAAGCCAAGTCTTTTTTTCCTAAAGCCCTAAGTTCTCACCTATGTGCAAGAGCTTCAGTCTTTGGTGCGAGGGTGATGACTCCAGCACCGCCACCTACCTTCTCGGTCGTTTGATCCATGAAGCGTGTGTCAGTTGAAGCTCTTTTTCTGGTACTTTCTCTCCTCCTCCTGCACCTTTGGCTGACTCACACCCTGACACAACCCTCTCTAATCTTCATCTCTCTATCTTTAACACTCTGGATGTCCTTGCCGCTGTCATGAGGATCTGCTTGAAGCCCAAATCCAAGTGCAACCCTTGGAATGATTCTGACCTTGCCACCCTTAAACGCAAGTGTAGGGGGTATTATGTACCTCTTTCATACCTTGAATAATACCTAAGATGGCTTAGACATCTGTCCATCTTTATTGATCCATATTAGCTTCCTGTCTTTCTCTCTTTTCCATTCCATTCCCATTCCAGTTCTATTCTCACTGCATTCCACATTCTATAAGCCACGACATCCCCCCTTGCTTATCATGTAAGTTCACCCTCCATAGGTCCAGCAGGATCACCTCTACATCTGCTCAATTAGACGTAAAGGTTTACGAATAGTTCTTTGAGGCCGAACATTGGCTGCCCCTCGAAATCCCTCACCAATCAAAGAAGGTGGAGAATGTCAGCAGTCTTTGAGTGACATGAGATCAACAGGTTCTTCAATTCCCCGCTCTTCGTGCAATTCCTCATTCCGTCTCTCCTCATATGCTTCTCCCCCAATTGAATCATCTTGAAACATTGCATGAAAGAACGAGGCATCCCCAGTCACCTCACTACCATCCCTCATGGCAGTGACCACAGGCTTTTTAGTATCCATCCCAATTAGGGGCTCTGACTCATCACTAGGGTCCATCTTCCTTCGCTGCCTCTTCCCCACTAGCAAACTCTCATCTCCTGGCATCTGATGTTCTTCATGTTCAACTCTCCTCTTGTGAGTTGTCCAAACTTTGTCCCTCTTTCTTACTTCCCTTTCATTTTCACCACACCCTTCTCCATTTATGCAGTTATAACCTTTATGCCCTGGGTTGTGGTCCTTCAGCTGACATTTGACCATTCTTTCAAAGGGAGCACATCCCATCACCTTATGGGGAATCTCTCGATGACTTCTTAGGATTTGTGAGTTGTTCTGCAGCTCTTCCAGAGACAGCCACCTTCTCCTAATCATTAGTCCTTGATCCAGTGTGGCCACATTATTCTGTTCATTTTGACTTCTCACCAGACTCTTTACATCTCTTCGGCTCACCTCCCCTTGCTCAGAATGTCTCACCACTATTCATTGTCTCCCATACATTATTGACTGGGCATTAGATCCACAGGTTGACAATAAAGCTGCTCTCTCTTTGCACATGACCCAAAAGTGACCTGTTTGACCACGTGCCACACATATTCGACCAATAGCTGGACACCAACCTTTGTGCGGAAATCTAGATCCACATCTATAACACGATCTTCTCAATCTACTTTTGTCGATACCATTCCATGTGCCTTGACAGAGTAGCATGTTTGAGTGTTGGAACTGTTTCTGTACATTACTTCTGATGCCATCTAATGTCTCTTGCTCCACTCTGTTTTCCATATTATCCACTTGTTTCTCAATTCTCTCATACATTCTTGCTAGTTCCAGAATAACTTTCAATGGGAGGGGTACTCTTAAAAGATGTCTCCGAAACTCCACCGATGTGCTGCTCTCAATTATTCTCAACCTTGTTGCAAACTCACAATGCATTGCCTTCTCCTGTAGCTGCAACACAAATTGTGCAATTGTCTCCTGTGGCCCCTGTAGGCACTGGTTAAATGTATACCTTTCATAGTCTCTGTTCAGAGCAACTATTAACCGTTCACTTATAGCAGCAATAAGGGTTTGATATGATGTTCTCTCTTCAGGCGTTGTTAATGCCCTTATGGCACTCTTCATTTCTCGTCCTACCAGATTCATAAATATGTCCAACATATTTGGAAGGTTCTCATTTCCTACTGCTCTTAGAAATGTTTCAAATTCATCTACCCATTCTTGCCAGCGCCTTCCTTGAGTATCACGTGGCTCAAGAATAAATGAATCTGGATGCTGCAGATAATTCACTACATTTGTGGATATAGGGATTCCTTGCATGTCTTGATCTGGGTTAAGATCTCCACTTATATTGTCAAACAACATTTTGAATTGTCAACTCGTCCCCACCTTGGTTTTTTGCAGTTTTGTGTTTACACAGTTAACTGCTGCCCTGCACTGAAACAGCTGTGCTGTGCAAATTCAGGTGCAGCAACTTTTCTGCGTCACTCTTTTATGATGCACCTGCTTCGCTTGCATTTTTCTTTTCCATTATACTACGGAGGAAAAAAAAAACAGTCTATTTTCTACTGCTGTCACATTGGCTGATGCAAAAGCCCTAATCTTTCATCCTTATGTACTTTTCATTCCATGAAGCTTGCTTGTAACTTGTGAAGTCTCTCTTTGATGATTAACTCTCTTTATCCTTCATGGGTTTCGTGAGTCATACAGATGTCAAGCTGTCAAATCACTGCCACCTTTCACCATTAGTATAGCGTGCACTTTTAGAACGTTACGCCGCAATACTGAAAGTCACTTTTCATTGTGTACGTTCATTTGTTGTTTCAAAAGCAGTTATTTAACTCCTAAGGTTGTATTACTCATATCATGCAGGCATGACTATTCATTTGCATTTCTTGTCTAAACTTTGTTTATTTATACCTTTGCCAGCTTTGCCCTTGTGCCGGCTCTAATTTCTCTTGCACTCAATACTGGACGCACTCGCAGCCGTATCCTCAATATTTCGTTTTCTCACTGTCACATTGTTGCTATGGCAATGATTGATTGTATGTAACATTGTCACTTAAGCCAGAATGGCCGCACGTTTTACACGCATGAGTGTCCCTTTCTTTAATGTTTTCTTTCTTGCGTGCTACATCACACGCTCCCGCAACGTCATTCCTAGAATTTCAGGGCTCAGCACTCTGGTAAGTGGTGCGCACGTGCATGCATTGTTTAAAATAAAATCTTTGTATATGGCGGCTATTTAAAAAATGCTTTCCACTTATCACTGTCAATCCTTACTCACAATTACCATAAAACTGTTATAAAATGTTCTGCACACCTTACCGCTTTTGTCATAGTTGCCACTTGCACCTCCTCCTCAGGTCATTTATGTATTTGTTTTCCAGTTTTGTGCTTTTAACTTCTTTCTTCAGTTATGCTTCAGCAGCAGCTTTGTACGCTTTTCCAAAAGATTCACTTGTTGCTTTTCTAATGTTCCACTCTTGATATGAGACTTGCTACACTCTTCTTACTGTCTTATCTGGTTCCATTGGTATCCTCTGTATTTTGTTTCTTTTTTTTTTTGTATCAGCCACCTCCACATGCTGTGTTTCATCAGTCTTCTTCCCAGGCCGCCAATGTTCCTTTATCGCTTGAGTTAATTTTCGCAGGTTACTTTCCCTCGTCGCCAAATTTTATGTACCTCTTTCATACCTTGAATAATACCCAAGACGGCTTACACATCTGTCCATCTTTATTGATCCATATTAACTGCCTGCCTTTCTCTCCTTTCCATTCCATTCCCATTCCAGTTCTATTCTCACTTCATTCCACATTCTATAAACCATGACAGGGGGGTGGAGAAGAGGTGGAGGGCCTCCGGCACACCCCTTGACAAACTGGCCTGCTGCCTGTTACAAAGGCAGTACAGACTCTCTGTCCTCTCTAAGAAGAGAGCCTACATCCAAGCCCACATCTCTGCGGCATCCAACAACTTGTACAAACTTTTCAAAATCTGAAAGAATCTTTCCAATCCTGCGTCAGTCTCTACCTCTCCAGTTCCCTCCGAGGCCCTTTGCACGGCCTTGGCCTCTCATTTCACTACTAAAACTCAGGACATCCTGTCCACCCACTCTTCCTCTACCTCCTCTTCCTCCTCCTCTACCACTCCTGGCCCATCTGGGGCTGTCCCTCCTCCTCCTTTCTCCTACTTTCGCCTGTTCATCCCAGACAATGGTTCTAGACAAGTCCAATCTATGAATGTCTCCTCAAAGCAGGTTCTCCCCTGTTCATCCAGAACTATCAAGGACCCCATTAACACTGTTGCTCCAGCCTTGGCCAATTTCGCCAATCACTCCTTTGCCACTAGAACTTTCCCCTCCCCCTTAAGCACTCTGACAAGATCTCCTCACACCAGGTAAGTGTATTCAAGTAGTTTATTGCATGGACCCCACAGGCCAGCTCCCACCTCCAGAGTCCCCGATCAACTGGCCCCTGTGGAATGTTGACTACTGAACTGGCATCAACATTCCACACGCGCCCCTGTGCACATTACAACATATCCTCTTCCCTTACATAACAATAATATTGACAGGCATGGAAGACAACCTGAAATGCAAAACAACAACAAGAAATGAACGAATGGTGAAATAAACAGTAACATATAACTGACCTTCATACATGACAACATATATTGCAATAATCAGGATCGTAATCAAATCCATTGCACCTAGAATACACAAGATTGCAACACTTAACAAATGTAGTCTCTAAACCTTATGGGAGGCCCACAGCGCCTGGCAAGGTCAGCCCCCCTCTTGCCCCACATTGGCTTGCTGAGCAGGAACACTCTGACTCTCCACATTCACATCTGACCTAGCAGGGCCTGGAACATCCTCTTCCTGTTCGCACCTGATTACTTGTGAACCCACAGGATCATAGTCCAGAACTGTTTCCTGAGAATCCACACTCAAATCTGCATCTGAACCCCCAGCACGCTTGCCTCCATCCACTACCACCCGTCTCTTACTCCAGACAGAGCCATCCTCCAATTGTACATGACCCTTTTCAGTCTTGAACACTCTCCTCGACGGTAAAAACGTGCTATTGCCTTTGTGAACCAACCTAGGATTTTTTATGTACACATCGGGGGTCATTCCGAGGTTGGAGGTAAGTATTGATTTTTACCGGCATGGTGGAAAGAGCGAGTCCGATCTGGTACCACGCCGCTATTTACAGGCTATTCCGACCTCGCGGGCACGAGCTTTCGGCCATGCCGGTAAATCCCCTAGCGGCATACCGCTAAAGGGCCCGTTAAACCCCTTACCGGCATGAAGCGAGATGTTCTTAACAACACTGACATCGAAGCTTCGCCGTCCGTAATTAGCGGTGACCGTAATTTACGGATACCGTAAATTACGGTCACCGCTAATTAACGGATACGGAAATTACGTCATCGCACAGGAACGGGAAGGAGCGCGGCGGGCATCTTTAAAAACACAATCCATTGCCATCCTCATACATGACCCGGAGGCATATTTGGATCAGAAAAATAGCCATTAGAGACCAGCATCATGCCGAAAGCACTGAAAAAGGGTGCCGCCCGCATAAGGAAGGAGCGCTTTACACAGGACGAGCTCCAGGTACTGGTGGACACTCTGCACGAACATGCAGAGATAGTATTCAGCAGTGACATGCGTAGGCCCACCGTCGCCATGAAGAAGGAGATCTGGGACTTGGTTGCACACAGGGTGAGCGCCGTAGGAAACACCCCCCCGCACAACGAAGGACTGCAGGAAACGGTGGGATGACCTCCGTCTCAGGGTGCGGGCCATCCTATCGGCCAACCGAAGTCAGGCCCTGGAGACAGGAGGAGGCCCAGCTTCTCCCATCAAACTGATTCCCTGGGAGGAAACGTGTGCGGACATGATGGGCACCGAAGCCATAGAAGGGGTTGGCGAAATGGAGTGCGGTGCTCCGTCATCTGCTGATGGAGGTGAGTGTCATGAGTCAAGACAGTAAATGCATTCCTAATGTAAGGCACCGCCAAGAGCTGGGCAAGCTGTCACATCATGTTTGGGAACCCCCCCCCCAATGAAATCATGCCGTAACAAGTGGGACCCAGGCTGATGTCAGGTGCAGGGCTGCAACCCATATTGGCCAAACCACACAAAGAGCTGTCAATGTGAGTCACCACAGTACTCCGCCAACATGAGTGACCCAGACATCTGCATGCATTTTCCATCCAAGCCCAGATCACTGTCCCACTCACCACCCAAATGTCAACAAAACGCTGCAATCCCATTGTGATACCATAGGCTTGAAGAAATGCTGACCCCCAAATCATTGCTCATGCCGTCTCTCTCCCCCCCCCCCACAGGCAGCGGGCATGAAAGTGAGGACCAGGAAGCCACCCGGGCCTGTACCTCCAGGGGCAGAGCCAGGGGACACTGTATACCTGCAAGCAGGAAGATAACACATGAAACACCACCTGCTCCAGCAACCCCCATGGAGGGTGCACAACCCCCACCCGCACCCCTACCCATGCCTGCAGTGCCGCCGGACACATGCCCCACGGTGCACTCTGAGGAGTCCAGTGTGGCAGGGGAGAACGCTGCCATGTGCCTCCTCGATGTGCCAGACAGCCCCACATCAATTTCCGTGGCCAACGTGGAGGACCCCAATGACATTGGACGTAGCCCAGACACTCCATCGTACAGCCAGGTGGCACACAGCGACTCCGGGGAGAGTGACACCCCAGGGCTCACAGGCCAAGGAGTACCACCTGCCTGTCCTGGATCCACTTCCCCTGCAGAAAGTCCCGAAAGGGCTGCATACTCAATACCAAGCCTGCCAAGCACATCGGCCACATCGGCCATGGATGCAGTGCGCTCCCAGCACCTCATGGGCCTGACTGAGGAGTTCATCCGGGACAACCGCGAATCAAGGTTGGAGTGGCACAATGACCTTCAGGATCTGGGCGAGGTGATCACTGCGAGCACAAACCGGCTCTGTGAGGTGCTGGGCCAGATAGCAGATGCCCTGGAGGCAGCACCCCACAGACCACAGCCCCAGTGGGAGTACCCACCATCCCAAAGCTCCTCCACGCAGACCAGCCCTTTCCGTCGGTCACTGCGTACATTGCGCCGCCACGACATGGATCCCCCTGGCTCTGGGAGTGCACATTGACCATACTGCCACACACATGTGGCCTATGTTGCACTGATGGGACTATTGTGGGGTTGTTGTGGCAGAAGGTGAAGGGGGGTGAGGGTGTGTGTGGGAGTTGGGGGGGAGTTGGAGGGGGGTGAGGGTGGAGGTTTTGTAGTACACGTTTGAACATTATTATTCAATACACTGGTTGATCATCCCTAAAAAACAGAGTGGACATTGATCATTGTGCATGTGTCTTTTAATGTCTCACAGTGCATGGTGTACATGTATCCCCACACCCAGTGCCCAATGTCCTGTCATCCTCACACCCTCAGCTGACTTGTGAGTCAGAAATATTGTCCGATCAATGATTGCCGCACGGAACGTCCCTCCTGTGCATTGGCACCGTGATGCTGTCCTGCCATTCCTTCCTCCTCCCCCTCATCATCATCTGGTGGTAGCAGCTCCACGTCAGGGGGCAGTGGCACGTTCCGACGGATGCACATGTTGTGCAGCATTACACATGCCATGGTGATCTTGGACACCTTCTCGTGGCTGTAGATGAGTGCCCCACCCGACCGGCTGGGCAACGAAATTGTGCCTTCAACAGGCTGAAGGTCTGCTCTATCACCACCCGTGTACGGGTATGGGATCTATTGTAGTCCTCCTCATGCCTGTTCTGTGGGTTGCGGACCGGGGTCATGAGCCATGGCTTCAAAGGGTAGCCAGCATCACCTGCATGAGAGTGGAATGAAAGTAAGTGTTTGTGCATTCATGGTGGAGAATTGTACTAGTCTTACATGGCCGCAGGTGATTACTGGCCATACACACATGTCCCAGGATACAGTCACCCCATTACTGGCCCGGCTATGTGTCATGTGCAATGGAATGATGGAGGGGGTAGCTTCTCCCTGATGGGTCATGATGTGCACTCACGTCTTGTTGCATGTGCATCGTATATGCATGCAGCAGTGTTGGACTGCATTCATTGATGTCTTGCGCGAGACTTGGTGAAAGGGGGCGTTGGCTGTAGTTGGTAGCATACTCGTCATTCTGCACGGATACCTACTATGGTGACTTGCAGCAATCCTATGGGGGTGCAGGACCAGTGACACGCTGTAGGATCCCTGTTAGACTCACTTCTATGCACTCCCAGGGATGACTGTCCTGTGTGTTGAGATGCAAGAGTCAGCGACATGGTGCTATTGCACTGCATGGTGCAGGATGCCCCTACGGTGTGTAAGGGCCGCCGATGAGTGGTGCATGTGTGGTGGTATCTGGCCAGGTTTCCTGTTAGTCATGTAGTGTTAGGTGCCGGCTCAAATTCATCACTGTGTGGTTATGTGGTCATGTACCGTGTCACTTGCCTTGGGGCACAGTGTGCAGTGAGGTGCACATCGTGCACTGGCGTGAACATTCCCACCCAGGTGGAGTATGCATCTCCCCCCCTTTTCCCACCCAGGTGGAGTATGCAGACAACCTACTCACAGCCCCAATGCACTGCCATGGCCCATTCAGGTTACTCACCAAGCAGCCAGGTACGTCGTCCAGCATGACGCTCCATGTAGCGTGGTAGTGTTGAGTTCCGCAGGACCAAGGAGTCATGAGTTGATCCGGGGTATCGGGCATTGCAATGTGTGATGGCTTTACTGGAATTACACATCATCTGGACGTTGATGGAGTGGTATTGCTTGCGGTTGCGATACGGCACCTCCATGGCATGCGGGACCACCAATTCAACGTGGGTGCAGTCGAGGGCACCTATGCAATTTGGCATGCCTGCCAGTGCATGGAAGGCAACTTTGGTGTCATATATCTCCTGGGGAGTCCGGGGTAGGGATATGTAGTCCCTTGTGTGGTTGAGGAGGGCATCCAGCACTTGGTTGAGTATCTGGGAAAATATGGGCTGTGAAATGCCATGCATGTGCCCCACTGTATGCTTTTAGGTGCCTGTGGCAAGGAAGTGGAGCACAGACACTACCTTCAGTAGAGGGGGGATGGCAGTGCTGATTTCTATGCGGCCCACTATATCGTCATGTATCAGGTCCACTATGGTGGTAATGGTGTCCCGGTCAAGCCGGTACAGGGTGTGGATCTGCTCTGGTGTGAGGTTGAAGGGGGTGGCTCTGATGCGGGGGA
Source organism: Ambystoma mexicanum (assembly GCF_040938575.1). Lineage (NCBI taxonomy): Eukaryota > Metazoa > Chordata > Amphibia > Caudata > Ambystomatidae > Ambystoma > Ambystoma mexicanum. The sequence continues at coordinate 370,375,615 of NC_090931.1, forward strand.
TTGGGGGCTGCCGGCGTGGTAATGGTGGCTGCACCGGTAGGGCATGCTGGGCCTGTCTCACCCTCCTTCTCCTCCTGTGTATCCTCTGTGGTGGGGGCTGTGGTTGTTGTTGTTGCTGTTGTTGTAGTTGCTGCCTTGCAAGCAAGGCCTCCAGCTCCAGGAATGCTGCTACAATTGGTATCATCTTGGTGTGGGAGGGGGTGTGGTGTGTGGGTGTGCTCCTTTTGTGCTGTGCCAGACCCCATTGCCTCCACCTGTGCTGATTGTGTGCACCTGTTCCTCTTGGAAAGACTGCTCAGGGTTCTTAACACCTTCTCGGCGATGCCAGTATTTATTCCATGGCGGCAAGGTACTTTGCGTTCTTGTGGAGGCCGTTTTTTCCATGTCCGCTTTACTTGCGATCAGCGCCGGTTTACGCCATGCCGCTAATTTCGGCATGGCGTGTCGGGCGCGCACCACTAAACCGCTATTTACGGCCTCGTACTTTACGGCGCCGTAAATAACGGTCTGGTGGGTCAGAATGGGCCATAACGGGAAACGATGCTGGTAGTCCTTTACCGGCATCGTTTTTTCCTTACCACCCAACTCGGAATGACCCCCATCATCCCCAGGCTTAACTCTTAATTCCTTCCTGAATTTCTGGGAAGAGATCATAGCTTCCTGGCGCGCCAAAATACTGCGATGTATACCTTGCAGATCCACATTACATGAGCCACCACCACCCAAAGCCAGGGTTCTCAACATTGTACCTGCTTTCGTGCCCCTCATGAGCTCAAATGGAGACCTCCCCGTAGCCACAGCAGGAGTTCTACGATATGCAGCCAGGTACTGTGTCACAACTTCCTGCCAATCCCTCACTTTGTGTACTTTGGGGACTGCACCCCTCTTCAATACAATGCGATGGGTAAAACCTCTGAGCTTACCAGGAGTGTCTGAAAATACTTCGGGAAACTCCCTCATGAGCACTGTTGGGGTAACTATGTCGCCCTGCACCACTCCCTCCACCATACTGAGAATCGGCACTTCCTCTCCCGGATGAATCTGTATTTTCAAAGCTGCCTGCTCATCCCAACCCAACACACTAGTGCCCTTTGAAGCCACATACAGTTTACCCAAAACATGCCTCCCTTTGAAGGAAAAATTTGACCAATTGTATTCCAGTAAATCAATACGGTTCTGCCCATATGCGCATGGCTTGATGTCCGAAGCCAACAAAGTTGAAACTTGTTTACCCAATACTTCCTGATACACCTCTGGAGCCACCAATGTGTAAGATGACCCTGAATCCACCAGCATATCCACAGGATGCTGATCCACCAATACTGACACCCATGGACCCTTCCGCCCACTTCCCTCCACATGCAGAATCACACCCTGTCCAGGTCCGCCTCCTGAGGCACCTTCTTGTAACATTGTGGAATCATCTGGAGCCACATTAGCCACCACCTGCACCTTACACATGCGTGCAAAATGGCCCAGACGTTTACATTTCCTGCATTCAACATTGCAAGCAGGACAGGACTTAGAATCGGCCGCATGGCTGGACCAACCACAATTTTTACACCCATCCTTGCTCTTGGATCCCCTACTCCCTTGACCAACCCCTTTATCCACACTTTTCTTGTTCCTTGGCATTACAGCATGAACCACCTCCCTAGACGCATCCCTTTCAGTAACAATCTGTACGCTCGTCTTGGAAGCTTCAATTGCTCTTGCAATCTCCAACACCTTATCTAAAGATGGATCGCTCTCAATCCACAATCTTTCTCTAATTTTCTGATTAGATGTCTTCATCATAATTTGGTCCCTGATATGTTCATCCCCATTACCAGGAAACCCACACATGGCCATGAGTGCACGCAATGCTGTAACATAAGTATCTATGCTTTCCGTGGATCCTTGTGCCCTGGAAAAGAATTTATATCGCTCTAAAACCACATTAAATCTTTTACCAAAACGTATTTGCAATTTCCTTAAGGCAGTCTCATATGCGCTTATAACCATCTCTCCCTCACCGCCCCCTTGAACCATTACATTCTCTCCAGGCAGGTGACGAAAAACCCTCAATCCCTCAGTACCAATACAATTGAGCAATGCCGCCTCCTTTTCATCATCGCTGAACTTTGCACCACCGGCAGCCCTCAGGTACACTTTAAAGGCATCCACCCACTGCTCCCAAGGGGCAGTAGGTTCACCAGGGTTTGGCAAGAAGGCAGGTGGAGGCCTGGCAGTTGTATGCAACATTTCAAATCAAAGATGCCCTGGTCACCAGGCCCCAAACCAGGAACACACCTCGAGGATTCTTGTTCCCAACCACTGAGTAAGCTTCTCCACAAACTGTCACCTTGTCTACGTGCACCCACACGTTAAATGCAGTACTCTCAACTGACAGGTTGGCCCCAGGTGAGTCAATGCAGAGTGTCCGATGCAATTCAGGCAATCCGTGCTACAAACTATCCAAGGCAATCCGTGACACAGACCATCCTAGGAATTAGCCCAGCACACAAATGTCACCACACCTACCGGTGCTCCCTAGCAGCTGTAAGCATCAAGCTTGCTGCTGCCGGCCTGTCTAGAGATCACAGCCGCATTGAGTTGGCCCGTAGCACAAACCAACACTCCAAAATGCTCGTGGGACGTGGCCTAGTTCAGCCACTTTATTCACATCTCCTCCTCAAGTACGCGGAAGCTCCACAGATAGCCCCGCCCCTTGATGGAAGCACACGGCAACACCAACGGAGGACAACGGGGAGGACGCGAATGCTTATCGCGTCCCAGGCCACTCCTTCGCCAGTGCCCAGGCTGGACTCCCGAGCAGCCGCCAGAGGCCACCGCAAGTCTCACCAACCCGTGACTGCCAAGCTCACACGGCAACAAGACGGCCAGGCAGAGCTGCATTCATCCAAGCGGGGCCCGTCTGCAACCGCCACCGCACGCGACTCACAGAGCCCTCTGTACGCAATCCGGCGGGGGCGACAGCACGGCAGCACCGAGTCTCTGGTACCCCCACAGGGCCCCCACCGATCCTTCGGCACCCAACAGAGGTCTCCGGGCTGCCCTGGTCGCCGCCGTCGGCTCCGCAGTATGTCCACATGGCCGCACGGATCAGGCTGAAGATGCGCCGACAGCAGCGGGGATGGCAGCAAAACAACAACGCACACCTGAAACCGGGGTCCACACAAATCCTCGTTGCCAATGACAAGATCTCCTCACACCAGGTAAGTGTATTCAAGTACTTTATTGCATGGACCCCACAGGCCAGCTCCCACCTCCAGAGTCCCCGATCAACTGGCCCCAGTGGAATGTTGACTCCTGAACCGGCATCAACATTCCACACGCGCCCGTGCACATTACAACACACTCTCTTGTGCACCCTCTTCTTAAGAAGCCCTTGGCCGATCCTACCTCTCGGCTAACTATCACCCGGACCCCATCATTCCTTTTCTTGGCAAACTCTTGGAAAAGCTGGACAACTCCTAGCTTAATCTATATACTGAATCTGTTGTGTGCCTCCATGACCACCAGTCTGGCTTCAGTGCTGCCAGAAGCACGGAAACTACTCTCCTGAACTCCCGTGAAGACTTGCTCTCCATTCTTGACTCTAATCTCCCTACTGTCCTCATTCTCCTTAATCTATCCTCTGCTTTTGACACTGTCAACCATGCCATCCTGCTCAATTGTTTCCGGGACAACCTTGCTCTTACTGATCAGGCCCTGCCCTGTTTGACTTCCTTACTCACCGGCCGACCCTCTCAAGTCCAACTGGGGTATTTCCTCTCTTCTATCTCACTCTCTACTAGTGATGTTCACCAGGGGTCTAACCTCTCTCCTTGGCTCTTCAACCACTAGCTGGCACCTCTTGCCCACCGCATTGCTACTTTCTTCCCCGATTTTCAATGTTATGTGGATGACACTCAGCTCTTTTTCAGGTTCCTCTCAGCCACCTCTGCTTCTTCTCTCATATCAGGCTTCTAGCTGCAATTCAGGAATGGTATGCCGCTAATGATCTCTGCCTTAATGTCAGTAAGACTGAGATCCTCCTCATTGGGACACCTGCTCCCTCCTTTCCTCTCTCTCTCTGGCCGCCCACTCTGGGCCCATTTCCTTATCCTTTCTGTGAGGCTAAGAACCTTGGTGTCATCTTGGACTCCACCCATCCTTCTCTCCTCACATCTCTCATGTGGCTAAGAAGTCAAACTATCAGCTGCACCTGCTCAGAGGTATTATTCGTTTTCTCACTTTCCCCCAAAAGCTCGATGTTTCCAGAGCTATGGTCCTCTCTAGGCTGGAATATTGCAACAGCCTCTTTCTAAATCTTCCTGCCTCTACTCTCTGACCTTTACATCTTATCCAGAACAGCACTGTGGGACTTCTCCTTGGCCTCAAGCCCAGAGATGTATCTCTCCAGCTCTGAAATCTCTTTAATGGCTTCTCGTGGCTGCAAGGATCAAATTCAAGACCCTCTGCATTGTCCACAAGGCTGTCTGGTGCCTGGGACTGCTCTCTGCCTCCAACTTCCTCTTCCAAAACATCTTCCTTCTCGAGCTCTCCACTCATCCACCTCCAACTCTATGAGGGTCAGACGTTTCTCCAAGCAGAGAATTGGGGGGCAGATCTATCTCCTGGGCTGGGGCATCCTTCTGGAACAGTCTACCTGCCTCTCTCAAACTTCAGCAGAACCACCTCCGCTTCCGGATGCTACTCAAGACCTTCCTTTTCGCTTCCGCTTTCTCTCTTCCTCTCCCCTGCTGATGTACCTGACTGCTCCACGCACTGGTCACCCTCTGAACTCGGGCCCAGGCTCCTGCATGTCCAGTTGGCCTTGCACTGCCTCTGAGCTCCCAGCACTTAAACGTCTGTATCTACAACCCTACAGTCCCTTCTCTCTGCACTTATGAGCCACCCGCTGGCTGCACTTGTGAGTTAACTGCACTTCTCCCTTCCTACCTGGCACTTCTCCCCTTCCCTCTTCCCTGCACTTGCGCGATCTGAATGACACAAGGCCTAGTAAGATCGTTCTTTTATCCTCCCTTGTTTCCCCCTCCCTTGTCTTGCTGCGCCTAGAAACACTTGTGTAAGGGCGTGTTATAAATGCCACATCATATCATAATCGATGAAAAGTGGTACCTGGCAGGGAACCGTTGCTGCAATTTGGAAGGCAACACTTACCTGATTTGAATGCCTCCTGTTATGCTACAGCCCTTTTGCTAAATCGAGCTGGGGCTCTTATTGGGCAAGCTGGGGCTCTTATGGGGCGTGGCCTAACTTGAGGCATTCAGCTGTCTCTGGAGGATAGCTCAGGGGCAACGTGCTCGCCTTGGAAGCAAGACGACACGGAGCACCACAGGTTCGATCCCCGGGTCTGCGCATAGAAACCTCTCGGTATTAAGCGTGTTATAAGTAACCTATCATATCAAGTGTTGGCTCTTAATTGTGGTGCTGACCCCGTCAGGCCCCACCCCGTAAGAGCTGCAGACCAATTAAAGCACTGTCACAGGTCATGCCGAACTTGTTTTAGCATTTTGCTTGTAGCTTTGCTTTCTCCGTTTTAAATAGAAGACTGGGTTACTCCTCGCCACGAGAATCAGACGGGTGAGTTCCTCTGGCCTGGCACTGGGCCCTCTGCGCAACGTAGAGCAGGTGGGAGGTGTGACTGTCACTGCCTGCCACTACTCTCGAAGAACGCGCACACCACTCGGCATAGCTAATTATGCCTGGCAATGTGTGCTGTCGCCACCGATTGACTACACCGCAATACGTTGTTCGTCTGCCCTGAGTTTGTCAAGGGGATGGGTTATCACACCCCACCAACAATCAACAATGTAAGAAAAAATGTGTATAACGTTTTGTACACCAATATGTGATTCGTGTAGGTTGTGTTCCGTGCATGAATACCAATAACATGCACTGTTAGGAAATATAAGTGACGCTTAGAAAGAGACCGCCAATTCCATATTGTCCCAAAATCTGTGGGCTGATGGACAAACCAAACATTGAGTGTGGCTGCAGCGCAGTGCGGTCGATTTTTCTCTGGTTCAATCTCAACTCGTAGTTTTCGTATTTATGAGCAAAGGCCTCCATCTGGCGGATCATATAAGTATTGATAATGTTGACATAAGTAGTATGTTATGAGGTTCCTTCATTACGGACAGGATAGAAGTATCAGAAAGTCTTCCACACATACCACACAAACTGCAAACTGTGAATGCCTCTGGGCTCAGAAAGGGAAGGCTTTTGCGCTCATTAATGCCTAAAACCGATGTGTCACCAGTTGATACACCCAAACGCTTTGCCTTAGGTCAGATACATGGTAGGGTGACCAGATTCAAAAAGTAAAAACTAGGACAGGGCAACTAACATAAAAGTAGGACTAACTCTTGAAAGTGCCTGTAAAGGCTCTACACTTCAGAAGCATTTGGAGGAGAAAAGGGTTTAAGTGTTACTGTTCAAAGAAACACATATTATTAATTTATCATAAACTAGCACTATCTTAAGTTGGAAAATGCAGCATTTCTTCTGTTCAAGATTGTGCTTTCCTGCCTGCCTACTACCAAAAACCGGGACCACTGTAGTTTTCAATGGGGACATCATTTTGAGAAAGGACACCAAATGGGACAGTCCCGGCAAAACCGTGACGTCTGGTCAGGGTCGGACAGGGACAAGAAATAGGCCCGGACACCCAAACAAAAAGTGGCCCACCCCTCGAGTCACGACCCTTGACCTGTGATGACATTATCAGAAGTGATGTCATTTGATCCCACCCCAAAGTGACAGCCTGGGAAGCGATGAAACACAACCTTTCACCCCTTGGCAAAACAGGAAGTGGCATCAAACAGCATTGTTCCTAAGTACACTACGAAAAACATGGTTATGATTTCACTAATGTGATATACATTTCATACATGAATGGATCACCATATGTATCATTACTATCTGTGTGTATATTGTCAAATTACTGTGAATGTGAAGACGTCCAAGGTTAAATGATAATATTATTGTATAGCACTTACGGTTAAGCTCTTTTTTTATAGAACAAATATGCATACAATATCACCCAACCTGTGTTGATACTCATTTATCGACCTAAGAAGGATGAAAGGCTGAGATGGTCTTGCTGGGATTGGAACCTGTAGATCACACACACATCGTAGCAGTGAGCGCTCAACACACTGAGCTATCATATCGGCTATAATAAAATGAGCAATTATTCTGTAGTGGATACCATTCAACTGGTAACTGAGATTTAACAGCAGACCAGTTAGGTTCAATTGCAGGTCTGGTGCAAAGTTGGCCGCATGTCAAGCCAGCATGCATCTACTTTCAGGCTTCAGAGGTTGGCAAAAAAGGGAAAGCAGCACACTCACAGGACATCCCATACTCTGAGCACTCGTTACCTCATACAGGCAAACGAACATCCTGAACATCATGCCAGTGAGATGGGAAAGATAGACACATTACAACAAAGCATTCATTGTGGCACAATTAAGTCAATGGCCACTTGATGTTCTATGGTCAAATATTTCTAACACTGTGCAGAAGCTTTTAGGCACAAGGATTTTGTCAAGTCACTGAGGACACAGAGATGGAATGTCTTGTGATGATCGTAACAGAGACAACGGCAGAAAAAAAACATGCTATTACTGCAACTTGCGAAAGGCAAAATACATAGTCCGAAATGGATGCTTATTCTACTCTAAAATTGGTTGTTTATCACTAATATCACTAATACATATTTATCACTAATACAACAGCACAGCAACTCCAGGGGGCACCGTGCCCCTTGGAGTGGCGGCACGGCGACAGCAGCCGGGCCCACAGCAGTCCCAGCGCCTCAACTTTGCATGCTGCAGCAGCATGTGAATGATGCATGCATCATAATTTATGATGCGCACATCATGCATGCAAATCAATCATCAAAGCAAGGTTAAATATGTTACCTGGCTTTGATGAATTATGCTGTTGCAGGTATTTTTTTTCTTCAAAAATATATATTTCTTTTTTCAAAAATAAATGTTTCAAAATAAAAAAATGTTTTGTCCAAACCAGCACAGGCATGGCCAGAAACTGGCCCCCACTCCCCAGGGACGATTTCGGACCGGCCACGGGCCGAAAGGCCGAGGGGCCAATCCAACCCTGCATCTGGTCACCCTAGTACATGGGCCTGGGTAAAAATGAACATCACTGCTAATAGCGTGTTTTAATATATAGTGCTTGAACCCTGATTCACAGCACCAGTGATAACATTGGCCATTTTAATGGCACACAATAGCTCAACGTTTGCATGGTGAAGAGCTGAAAGGCTTTAAATTAATCATAATTTCTGGCATTGCTTTGAGTGTGGCCAACACACCAGACCACCGTTTTTCAGCCTTCCATGTCCTTACAGGAGGAAAATAACATGTGTGAGCCACCAAGCCTGAAATGGCATAGTTGTCTGAAAAACGACTGCCTTGAAAATTGCCCAGGGCAGTGCCAGAATTTATAATCAATTCAAAATCTTCCATCGATCAACCTTCAGTTTTGCTCATGTCATTTTGAGTGGGATGGATATGCCCAGACATGCGTACCGGTCCAGGCTACACCGCACTGCCATGCCCAATGATGCTGAAACACATCTGGCGGTGCATGTGGTCTTGTGTAGAAAGGATGTGACCTAGCAGTCGGACTGGTGAGACCAAGCCAGATTTGCGCATGGTTTTTCCCCTTCTGAAGTGGGCGGACGCTGAAAAACCAAGGGTTGACTCGAGGGTTGCAAAAGGAAATGACAGAGCTCATGATTAACTCAAAACCTTCCGACCATCACTATTCAGTTTTGTTCACACAATTTATCAACTCCAAAAGATCGAAAACACTCTGTTGGCCTTTTTCGGGCTTGAACATGTGTCCTGCACCGGGAGGACAGATCTCAGCAGCAAGCACTTAACCCAGTGATCTGCTGCCACACAAGTGAACATGAGTTTTGTAGATGTACACACCTAGTAATTAGCCATCTGTTTACAATGATAACTGCATGAGGGTGGAGCAACAGAAAGTCCCAAAATTACTTTAATTATGACCATAACACGTGATTGGATTGTTTTATCGATGTTGAGGCAACCCTTGGCTTGACGGGGAAGGGAAGAGAGTGTGATTGCTGAATGCTGGAAGCTATACTTGTGAGGTTGGGACTGTTCCCAACAGGGCCACTTCTTATGACAGCCCAACACTACAGGCCAGATCAGATACACTGCAGTCCTCTCATTCACTAGTGAATGTATAGATTTGGGAGAAATTAAATATTAACAATTAAAAACAAACTGCGGGATTGCACGCCTTTCAATTTAGTTTTGCTAACATTGATTTATAGGATTATTGGTGCAAGGATTATGGGGGATCGCAGCCACCACTCTTGTCTACACTGATTCAATACCCAACCCCTGTTGGATAGAGAAATTCCTGCAAGAAAGCTTTTTTTTATGACATGTTTAATATGGTATGCCTGTTTCCACAAAACAAACACTTGACCGCTGTGAGTTAAGCTGGACATGACTTCCCACATCCGCTGAATTTCAAGGGCTTTGTTGCATTAAATCTGCACAACTTAACTGCACCTTAACTAAGGTTTTTTCAGTGAAAATGGTATATATACAAGGCACAAATAAACACCCATTTTGAATGATTAAGAAGATGGGCTACAGAAGTGAAAACACATTATTTTAAAACTTTATCCTACAACTAAATGTTGAGAAAATTGTCTTTCCACCCGAAGCAAAAGCAATCCCATTGAAGAATTTCTGAATACTACAGGACTGAAACTAGACAGCGAGGCCTCCTATAGCAGGACAACTAAGGCGTTAATTGAGGTGTTTGTTTATGGGAACTGTAAGGGTGCAAAAGTAAGACTCAGACACAGAGTGGTTATGGTGATAGGCATAAACATTTATGTGAGAAAATGAAAAGAAAACCCTATATTGCCCTAAATCTAAGCAGGGTTTCCCTGCCTCAACCTAAATAACTAATGGACCAGTCAAGATGTCTAAACCAAAAAGTCCAATGTCCAATGTCAGGATCCTAGCTCTGTCCCAAACACTCTAAGTTAAATTGAATAAAAAGGAGGTCTTCATAGCACAGAGGATTGACTCACTTACCCTGGACATAAGACAGTTCTGGGTTTATCAGTTTCTCAAGTGTTGGGTGAATATCTTCCTTCCCAAGCCTTCTTCATGCTTCTGGTATAGTTTTATTAACCGCTGGGGGATGTCTCCCTTCCCCAGCCTTGTTCAGGCTTATAACATATTTGCCAGTTGGTGGGGAGAGGTCTCTGTTCCCCAACTGGCCCTTCTCAGGCGTCTGCTCTGTCTTTGGGGTCCTGAGCCTGGTTGGCAGACTTGGATTCTTCCTACCAGGCACTGTGATGAAGAAGAATGAGTTGGATGCTTACTTGATATCTCCTTTTCATGTAAGGGTCCCAGACCCTATTCTCCTCATTACAGTATCTTGGTAAAGTCTCTCTTAGTATCATATAGGGGTTTTCGACTCTCTCTCCCTTTTTATCCACTCTGCTTCTTAGGGTTTACTGCACCCTCTGCAGAGCCCCAACCATGGGCTCAGACACCCAAATACCTTTGGCGATTTGGCTGCAGCCCTCCGATCGGTTGCAGGCTTCACTGTGTTCTTTTTTGCTTCGCCTGCATTCTGGGACTCTTCTTGGCTTGCCACAGCAGCTGCGCAGCTTTATACCCACTTTTGTGTATACCTTCTTGTCAGACCACGTGTTGCAGCCGTGTTGCACTACGTGGCGCTTCTCACAGCCAGACTCTCGGTTTTCTATGCGGATCCTGTGGAGGCCGCCCCTTCAGTATCTGCGCCCAGTGGTCTGCTCTTGCCATACACATCTGCGAGCCTCAGTCCCTCTCGCGGTTCCTCCCTGGAGCATCTGACAATTCTGTAAGTTCCTTGTCATTTTGTATGTTCGTTGCCATGAAGGTCTGCAGTTGTAAGCTCAACCATTCAAGTTATTTCTTCTTAGTGATCCGCGGCTACTCCTCCTCTCAGTCCTGTCCTGTGTTGAATCTTCATTATAGTTACCCCTACTCTTCTTCGTCTTAGTCCTTCCTACTTCCTGTATGTCACAAAAGTATATGGAATAGGAGGATAGGATTGCAGAGAGTGGTGGTGAAGGAAAGGTGTAGGGTTTGGGTGAATACTGTGTTCTCCCACAATAGTCATCACTGGTCCTACAGGGGGCTTCCCCTCCCATGAGACCACCCACTGAGTACCACCCCCAGGGGGACTATCGAATAGTAGCCTAAGCTCCCTTGTCTCATGGTAAGGGGCTCAGCCTATGGAAGCAGTGACGACATGATGGAATTCATCACAACACCCATGAGAAGGATGAAATGTTTGTGAACATGTATGTTAGAGTACCACAGATGCAATTGTTGATGTTTTGAATTTGGTTATTATTGAGTGTGATCAAGACAGGACATGTGCAGTGAGTGGACACTACAGATTACAAACAAAAATAGAATTTGTGTTTTTATGTTTTCAAAAAATCTGCTTGAAATATATGTGTGCGGTTAGAGATTAGAGGGTCATTATGTTGAAATTGGATCACTAAACCATCCAACAACTTCAACTCCTTCCAAAATATCACTGTGATGAAAACTGTGAATATAGTCACCCACGTGAATGTGTCTTTGGGTCTGAGAAACCCTTATCCTACCAGCTTCATGAAAGACCATGTTGGGGGCTTTTCCCCCTTTCGGACAGCTCCTTCCAATGTCACTCTCTTCTCAGTCCTCCGGGGGCCTCTACCTTCTGTGTGGAAGCAAGTGATCGGCACAGCAATATTTAAATACGCTAATTCTCAATCATCTGCAACCATCTCCCAGTGTCTAACTTTTCATTAGAAGTCAACATTCTCAAAGGAGTTCCACTTCTTCAAATTCCAAAATACGGCAAGGAGAATGCCTTGTTCTATCAGGACCAGTCTGGTTTACATCCAACCAGGAGTACAAAGTCAACCACGGTGAACATGAGATAGAGCCTTCTTCATTCCCTAGATTACTCTCAACCTTCCGCCCTCATCCACTTTAACCATTCCTCTTCCCAAGAAATGGTGGATCACTGGCTGCTTCTTCATCACCTCGCACATGTGGTGGAGATTGGGGTAAAGGCATTCAAATGGTTTTAATCCTTTCTTAAGAATACGCCTTGGCAAGTAAACCTGGGGCAGTTTCTATCCTATGAGTCTAGTTTACCCAATGGAGCACTTTAGAGTTCATCTATCGCGCAAGGCTTTTCAATGTCTATAGAAAGCTCCCTGGGATACTCATTTGTTGTACATTTTGCATTGTAAAATCATGAGGGTGGATAACAATAACTCGCAGACCATTGACCACTCCATTGGTAAGATCCGGCTCTGACTGAAAGCCAAGAAAGTAGACTTCCTTATTCTTGGTGGTCCTCACCTACCTTAACCGGCCAAGTACAAAGCTTCAATGTTACAGTCAAATCAGGTCTCCCTGATAACAACCCGGTGACAATGAAAGCATATTTCCAACTGCATGTGTTAATATGCACCTGCTCAGGGCACTGTTTTCACCCCACATTGACTCCTGAACATATGTAGGAGCTCGAAGGATGCATACCAGGGTTCATTCAGAAACTATCCAGAGCACCACTTCACCAGGTCCTGCACAAAATAAACACCTGTTCCGCCACCCTCTGACTTTTGAGCCACTGTTCAATTTGTAGTGCTGCTGTACCTGGATGGGGGAACACAATGTTCTCAAGGATCTCAACCTCAGTTCTCTCGGCACCCAAAGCAGTACAACATGCTGAAACCAGCCCAAAAGTTGGCAGTAGAAAATGTGGGTGTAGCTAAGATGCTCTTTTTACCAACATGGTGGTTGGCGAGGTCATCCTTTTAGACTTTGGGACACTGAGCACCTATCCCCACTCCAGACCAGCTGAAATGGTGATCAATGTGTTACGACACCCTGCAACATTGAACATGCCAAGGAGATGGCCCCATCCCTGAGGACTTAAATGTGATCTCCTCACCCAAATTTCCTAAAAAGGTCAGGTGGAATGAGGAGTGCACTCAAGCTTTTGAAGGACTTAAGAAAGCCCTTTGTCAAACTCCAGTCTTAAGAGCTCCTGACTACAATCAAACCTTAATTGTGCAAACAGATGCTTCCAATACAGGTATAGGTGCAGTTTTGAGTCAGCTGGATGAGAAAGGTAGGGAGCACCCCATTTGCTTCATCAGCAGGAAGTTGAAGGAACCCGAAACAAGGTGGGCAACCATTGAAAGAGAATGTTTTGCTATTGTGTGGTCACTGAAGAGGTTTAAACCATACTTGTATGGATCTACTTTTGTGATTCAGACTGACCACCAACCCTTAAAATGGTTGATGCAAATGAAAGGGGAAAACCCTAAACTACTGAGATGGTCAATCAGCCTGCAAGGGTTTGATTTTTCCATTGAACACAGGTCTGGGTGTCACCACCAAAAGGCTGATGGTCTCTCAAGGATGTTTGGCAGACTGGAGTAAGGAGATTCATCCAGGAGTGGATTAAAACCTCTTGTCCCTTAGTTTGTGGTGGGTGGGGGCGGGGGGTGAGTTTTAGGGAGAATTCTCAAGAATGTGCTAATTTCCCTTACCTTTTAAGACCCCCAGCAACTTTACTGGATTTCTAGGATTTTAATTTTTACCTGGAAAGAGTGTGAGCCTTTTTTCCCTCTCTTTCATGTATTTTGATGAGTGTGTTACTTTTGTGTTCTTTGGATATGGGATTTTTAGACAAACTCAATAGGCATCATCATTTTCTTGTGTGTCACACAGCACCTTCAGTGCAGTGGCACAGGGGTGTCTTTCAGACTCCCCAAGGTTCAAACACCTTCTCTGGGACTGACTACCGATATATTACTATATGTTTTTCAATATGTCACCCATGACCACTCTGTAAAAACAGACTCCGGTCATCTTTGTTTGCTGTTTCTTTTATGAAAGGTCCTTCTTTTATTTAACTCTGTGTGCCAAACCAGGTTTGGTCCCTTTGTTCGATGCCCTTTGGCGGGCTTCAGTGCTGAAGCCCTCCTCTTGCGTCTGAGTGTCTGGAGTGGACAGGATGTGAGGGAGGTGCCCGAAACTCCCTGTGCTTAGTCTCCTAGGAGACATGAAGGCATCTGGTGTGATTGGCTGGCTGACTGTCCGGCAAGGACAGCCACCCTGCTGGGTGAGTGGCAGCTAGGCTAGAATAAATGGGAGAAAACTGTTTAAAAGCAGGTCTCTGGGACTTGGAAGGCAGAGTCGACCACTGGAATGAAAGAACCGAAGACGAGCTGAAGGAAGACGACTGCTGCAACTCCTGAACCGTTGGTTTGCCCGGCGAAGCCCTGCTGCAGGTCCGAATTGCCTGAAACTCCATCGACAGAGAAGCTCCTTCAAAGATGGCTTCTTCCCTTGAGCTGGTGGGAACAACAAACTCGTAAGCTGCCTGGACACTGTCTCCATACTGGTCGAATTTTCTTCAGAGTGCTGTTGAAAACCGGATAGTCAGTGAGAAGGATACCAGTTTGTGGGATTTAAGGCACTCACACCTTAAACCGATGCTTAGCCAAGCTGGTGGCCTCTTCCCTGTGCAGTGCAGGAACCTTCCGACGTCCTCCTTCTTGTCCCCATGACTGAAGCGCAGGAACAGCAAGATCTGCAGGAGCTTCCAGGAACAAATGCCTCAGCTACAGCTTTTCTTCATACCTAAGGTTCTGTGCAAACGCGGTGAACGTTTGTGAAACGGTCACAACTTTGGGGCCTTGTTCGCTCCTAAACTAACATATAACTCTTTTACTGGCAAACGACTTCCTTGAACATTGGCAAAGACTTAACCGTTTACTACCAGAACTGTGCTATCCTATTCAAGACTCTGAACCATTGACTTTGGCCCAGGACTATTGAATTGAATTGCTGGTTGTAGTGAACTGAAACTATTTGCCCTGCCTATGAAAGTAATTGTGCTTTAAATTCTTTTAACTTTGTCTTTCTACCCTTTTTGAAAGTAACTGAAGTGCCATTTTGCTCCCACTTCAGGGGAGCTTAACTTGTTCAGAAACGTATTGGTTGTGTACTGTAGTATATCAGTGTGTGATATTGAGCTGCTTTCTTACTAGTGGAATGTTTTTCAAATGATTGTGTAAATAAATGCATATACCTTTACCAAGAAACCTTGAATAGTGTTTGTTTGAACTACAGCGATTACAAGTCCTTTGTGTAACATCTTGTACTGCTCACATTACTCTTGAGATATGTCTGGCTGCTCAGCCACTGCTGCCACGTAACTGTACTGGCTTGTACCAAAGGTGAGATTATGCTTACACCTGTAGTCTTAATTGTGTGTAGTGTTCCCAAAGGGTACTGCATGTAATTCTGCCTAACACCGGCCTTCGTCTTCTGATACACTTTCAGGCAGGTATCCCAACCCTCCTGTGAAATGTGATTGATTGCCATCTGTGAGGTTGTAAAAGCCCTACCTTTTTGATTTTTATAAATATAAAATGATGTGGAAAATTCTGTTTCTGCAAGGAGGTCTGCTAATTAGACCCCTTTCATAAATGCTCCATGCCAACTGTGTAGTGCAATCATTTGCTTTTGCTGATATAGCCTACAGGTGCCCTCAGGTTCAGCCTTGCAGTAGCACAGGCATGGTTCAAAGTTCCCATGTGCATTCCTGACAACTACTGGAACACAAATGTCCTGAAAGCATAGGTTGCGTTTTTATCTTTAGCACCTTTGTTTCCAAATGTAATAAATGTGTGCCTCAGTCAGTCTGGTGGCACATAATTCTGTGAATATAAGTTATGCCTGGTTATGTCATGGTGACTACTAAGAGCACAAAGTATACAGTCACAGCCATTTTTTATCACACTAGTATCGGGTCTGTGAGTAGGGCCCAACTGTGACAGGACTGATGTGTATTGGGGTCTGATCTAACTGTCACCACAACTACCACGAAGAACAATGCTGAGGATGCTGCCTCTTTGAACCCCATGACAGAAGGGCAACCTCTTCCTGCAAGAAACAGGAACGCAACCAGGAGATCTCCTGGGAACCAGTGCTTCAATGTCAGCCTGAGAAAACAAAACCACACTCACACTAGAGTGCTGACTTCTGGAGTCCCTCTGAAGTCATCTCGCATGGGAAGAGGGAAGAATTAGAGTAGCCCTAAGGGAGCGGTGGGCTGAGAGAAAGGTTCTACCATCATGGTTTCTGTTAGGGCTCTGTAGCACTTCCTCTTCCATCAATGTCATGCAGGCAAGGCAATCTGGGTTTGATGTCAGAAGATAAAAGGTGTTTGCTCCAACAACCCAGTCTGGACCCCTTAGGGCAGTCTGGCTTCGGACAAATCCCCTGTGAAATTTTGCCTTTATAAAGAGAGCTAATGCTCACTTTTTATGCATCTTTTGCCTCGGAAAGAAGGATTCATCTGGATCTCTTTTGGGGACAGTCTATTCCAAAGCCTTTTGACATATAGAAGTAAAACAGAAGCTTCCAAAGAAGACGAGAGCTCTGCCCCTAGTCATCCCCAAGGCACAGTTGGGGTAATATTGATGTTGGACCAGGACCTTTCTCCTGGCTGTGCACTGGAACCAGGATCCTGCTCAACGGAAGTGAAGGACCCCTGTAGGTGCCAAACAACTTCACTTTCTCAATGGCGACCCTGGATTGGGCCTCCCAGCAACAAAGAAGTCAAGGAACAGCTTTGGGCCCTGATTCAAGCATTGAACTGCTAGTGAGCCACACTGGTCGGCACATTGCATGTCTGTCTCAAGAACCTTCATGCTACATTTCTTTGCTGCTTGGACCGAACAGTGTGTTGGGCCCAGTTGACCAGTTCACCAACCCAATGTCAAATCGCTTTTTCAGGAAGTTCCTAGAAGCCTGATCAATGATGTTGATCGCCCAAAGACAAAGAGAATGTAACTGTTAAGATGTCCTGTCCCCTTGGTTCCTATTTTGAGGCCATGTTGACTCTTAAACCCCCCCTTCACCATTCACCTATAAAGACATATCTTTGAACTTTTGGTATTGTTGCCAAGTCTCTTACCTGAACCCCCTTTCTGATCAACCCAGAGTGCCCCTTCACACCAATTTCTGGATTGTCTGTTTTTCTTTTACAGGGCTGAGTCTGACGTGTTTTAGTTAGTTTGTTCCATTGATTGTTTTATTGAAGTTCCTAATATTTTTAGATGGACATTCCTTTATTTTGGAACCATTGTACTAATGCTATTTTGGTTGTCACTATTATCAGCTCACACCCCTCTGCGCTAATAAAAGAGGCAGAGGAGGTATAACCCTTGGGCTGTTCCTGTGAGTGGGATCACTGTTGGTTTAGTAGTGGTGTGAGGCCTACTACTCATCCCTGTACCTCTGCAGAGTTAGTCATGTTGTCGCCTGAAGTCCTACTTGGTTTCCAGTGTGGCACAGTATTATTGTGCTCAACACTGAGGAAAATTCCATGCATGTTTTCTTTCTTGTCACCTTGTTGAGTTCTTGCTCTCTGGGGAGATTCCAGAGAGGTTTGCACATTGCGTGACCATGGTGGGATCACTGCTAACCTATTCCCGGTGAAGCTTGTTTTCAGTTCAATACAAGTTCCCTTTGACGACCCGCCGGTGGAGACCATTCTGGTGACACTGCCAAAAACCTTGCTGTTTTACTTCCGATATGGTTTACACCTTCTAAATATGTTTCATACATATATACATACATATCAGGCAGTGTTTTTCAACGTATTCAAAGTAGAGCAGTCCATACTATAATGGGATCTAAGAGGCGAGATCCCAGTCCTGAAGGACTCCCTTTGGCTTTCAGTGGACTGCCATACAATCTTCAATGTCCCATGGATTCACCAACTCGGCTACATTTATGTTTGTCCTTAAATATCTAGGCTCCATAATCACTCCTTATCGCCCTCCAGGAATCTATGTTCAATAACAACAGTGTCAATTCAAAAGGAAACACGTAAGCTCCATTACAAGTTTGGCAGTATTTCTGCAGTAAATCTGCAAAAATACTGCCAAACATAATGATTTTTACTGCCACTTGAGGGTAAGCGGTGTAAGTGCCCAATTTATGGAGTACATATCACTCCAAGATAATTTTAGCAGAATTACCGCTGGTGGTAATTCTGCTGATTTGCTGGAGGAAAAGCCTCTGCCTTACCACCAAATTGTAATATGGCAGTGCTGTAAAGAGGCAGTAGTGCAGTGGTAAAAGTTACCACTGCATTACCACTGATTTCTTCTGCACCACCATACTCGTAATGAGGCCATATGTGTTTATTTAAAGACTTTATTTTAAAGGTTTTCAGTTTTGTCATGCGCATTTGTTCGGCCTGAATTCGGCCAATGTATTACTTTTATTACTGGCCGGTGCCCCATATGCACCTTCCTGCCCATGCCCTCAGTCCCACAACCCCTTATTCCACCACGTACACATACATACATACATACACATAAATATGTATGGTTGCATTGACCAAAAGTGCATAACCAAACTGGAGACTTTCAAAAGACAATCTATTTAACAACTGGTTACCCTCTATGTCAAATGTGACAGGAGAGCCAAACTAGAGTGATAGCAGATATCAGCATTCCTGGGCTCCCCACCTTCCTTCTCCCATGCCCGTAAATGCTAACTGATGTGTCAAAAAATAATAGGACTCTTTGGCGAACATTCTGTGCAGGCGCCACTAGGTTTCTAGCAGTTTTCCAGTGACCTTTACATATGGGGTCTTATGCATTACACTTGACCTCAAAGTTCAGCATGTTCTTGACGAATGACTGTTGGATTTATCTCACCAGGGGATTTACAGTAAGTGATCTATGAATAGAAATGGATGGGTGTTGTCTGGGCTAAGCAAGCACAGACATCGCAGTGGTAAGCATCAACACAATTAATTGTATTACAATGTATACAACATATGTACTCAGGAGGTTCCCATAAAATGTTTTTTGTTGATTCCAAATCTGCAAAGGTGAACCAAAGGCACAGATCCAACCATTGGCTGACGTATCTGGAAGAAATATTAATTATGCTGTGAAAACTGTCTCTGGCTATCAGATATGCAGGAAAGTGGTTATCAGAGCTCTTAAACTGCCAAATGTCAAATGTGAGTAGATTGTTAGGTTCTGGTTTATTCTTTGCATTTTGGTAACTGCACTTTGGCTCTGATACTGGGGAAAGCAAAACTACACATCCCACAATGAGCAGATAAAAAACAGAACTGGATGAGTCAATAAGACCAGCCACAAGGTCTGATTTATATCGCCCTCCACAAAGATGGCAACCTAAAAATCATTATATACAGTTTATAACATGTTATTACACATGCATGTGCATATTCCACACAAAACAAACATGTTACTTCTTTGGGTATGTTTTTTTTTAGGTAGCCCTTCACCGAATTTGTCTTTATGCATCTTCTGCAAATTGTTATACTTTACCTTTGTAGATGTTCAAAGGCAATTGTAGCATGTTTTTTTTTTAGTTGACAATTGTGTTCAAAATAAGGATATTGTTTGTTTGTTTGTTTGTTTTATTCACTTTTTATGCGCGCCAGACCCAGGGGTAACAGGGCGCAGTGGCAAGGTAATACGAAACTTACAGGTTACATCATAGCAAAATGTACATTAAAATTACATTGGGTTAGACAGATCAGGCATACAGTAATTACAGCAAGTATACAGGTTCAAGGGGGTCAAGATGCTCGTAGGAAGTAGGCGCCCCCGGTCAGCAAAGGTCAGTCGAGGTGAGGAGTTGAATAACTTTTTTCCTGAAGCAACGGTAGGGCATGTCTACTCTCAGGTCTTGTGGTAGAGAATTCCAAGTTTTAGCCGCCTTTACTGGGAAACTGTTTCCTCCGATAGTGTTCAGTCTAAAGTTCGGTATTGTCAAACAGTTGAAGTTACCAGCTCTGGTGGGTCTGGAAGATGTTCTCCTATGGAGTTTGTCAGACAAGTAACTAGGGGCAGAGTTATTGAGGGCTTTGTGGGTCAAGGATAGCATCTTGAGTTTTATTTTGTTCTCTGTAGACAGCCAGTTGTGATGTCGTCTGGTGGACGAGATATGGGACTGTTTGTTAATGCCTAGTGCCGCTCTCAAGGCATTATTTTGTAATGTTTGTAGTCTCTGGGTTATTTTTTTATTACCTCCAGGATATAGGGCATTACAATAATCTACTCTGGAAAGAATTAAGGCTCTGGCCAGGATTAGACAACTCTTGTTGGAGAGGAAAGGTTTACTGGCTCTAATCAGTTTGCACGTGTAGGCCGTGGAGGAGGCAAGGGATTTTAGCTGTTTATCAAAAGATAAGGTAGAATCAAGATAGAATCCCAGGGTTTTAACATCCTTGGATACTTGGATGGTGTTCCCGTCTATGTTGAAGGAGGCAAATTCCTGTCCTAGTTTTTTGATATTGGCTCGGGACCCTAAGATGATCAACTCTGTTTTATCATCGTTTAGACAAAGGCCGTGAATGGCCATCCACGCCTGGATGATAAGGTATACCTTGTTCACCAATTCCGTGTCCTTAGCATGATCCCCAAAAAGCGGGAGGAGGATCTGTGTATCATCTGCGTAGTTAGTATAGGTGATACCAAGATGATCCAGATCGTCGAACAAGGGCTTGGTGAAAATGTTGTATAGAGTTGGGGATACGCAGGAGCCCTGAGGGACACCACACGAGATCGGGGTGGGATCTGCCTCCGCGGAGGGGGAGAAGACTCGCATCGTTCTCTCGCTCAGGAAAGACTTGATCCATCCAATAGCTTCTGCCGAGAAATGAGCGGCGGAGTCCAGGTGGCTGCAGAGGACTCTGTGATCCACCAAATCAAAGGCCGCTGAGAGGTCCAGGAGTAGTAGGAGTACTGTTCTCCCTTTGTATCTTAGCTCATCGATTTGGGACTTCAAGTCTATAAGGGCAGTTTCTGTTCCGTGTAGGGGTCGGAAGCCCGATTGTCTTTCTCCTAGTAGGTTGTGTAGTTCCAGGTGCCTTTGAATTTGGATATAGGCAGCTTTATCCAGAATCTTAAGGAGAAACGGTACCATCGTGATAGGGCGGTAGTTAGTAGGGATGAGAGGGTCTAATGTCTGCTTCTTTAGGAGACGGAGAACCCAGGACTGTTTAAGGTTGGCCGGGATCTTACCTGAAGCGAAGGAGGCGTTGATCAGTTTAGCAATAAAGGGGGATAATTCTCTGGCAGCGTCTTTTATCAGCTGTGCTGGGCAGATGTCACCTTTACAGTTTGAAGGTTTAAGCGACAGGATAACTTTTTCTACTTCCAGGGTAGTCATTTTGGAGAAGTGGAAGGTGTTACTATGCCCCAGTGAGTTCTTGGTATGAGGCGGATCCTGAATTTTGAGTGCATTTTTTTTTGCTTGATTTTATTTTGGAGTGTGATGATTTTATTGGTAAGGGCTTGCTGGATATCCGTACACCAAGGTTTGTCCTTGGTGCAGGTGTCCTGAATGGCAATGGGGGACTCAAGTTCCTTTAGAATCGAGAAAAGCTCTTTCATACTGGAGTTGGATTTCGCTATGCGGTCGTCATATGAATTACGTTTTGCCTGGCAGACTTCTTTTTTATACAGTGAGGAGAGAGTGGAGCGTTTGGCTTTATTGTCCGCTGATGGGCAAAGCCTCCAAGCGGTTTCACTCTTTCTTTTTAAGATACGTAGATCTTTTAACTGTGGAGTAAACCATTTGTTTAGATGAGCTTTCGGCTTACTCGGTCTAAGCTTGAGAGGGGCCACTTTGTCTAAGGTAGTGAGCATGATGGTGTTAAATTCTTGCACTAGGATACTGGGGTTTAGGTTCTCTGATAGCGCATTAAGGGTTGGTAATATAGCTGGGATTACTTTCTCTAGGGTGATGCATTTTTTATTTCTTGTTAAGCAAGGAGGTGCAGGTAGAGGGGCCGTGGGGTTGGGTCTGGCGGTAACTAAATTAAAGGACACCAGGGAATGGTCTGTCCAGGGTAGGGGCATTATAGATGAAATAGTCGTTGTACAGTTACAGTCAGCTATCCAGTCCAAGGTTCTTCCCTTCAGATGCGTAGGCTTATCAACTCTTTGAGTTAAGCCGAGTGAGTGAATAGAATTGGCTATCAGTGTAGCATTAGTATCTGTAGTATCATGGAGGCCTAAGTTGAAGTCCCCAAGAAGGATCGATTGAGAACAAGGTTTAAGGTTATTTGTAAGTAAGATGTGGAGGTCATCTTCGAAAGTGCCTAATGGACCAGGAGGTCTATATAGGAGGTGGATGATAAGGGTTTGGTTATTATTTAGTTGGAGTTTAGCCGATAGCGTCTCACAGGAATGAATCGATAGGGTGGGTACTAGTCTAAGAGAGAGGCTTATTTTAGAGATTATCGCAATGCCGCCACCTCTGGCTCCTACTCGGTCGTGTCTAACTATCGTATAGCCATCAGGGATGGCTAGCATGAGCGCTGGTCCTGCTGCATTATGTAGCCAGGTCTCAGTGACTGCGAGAAAATCAAGGTTGAAAATATTACAGCACAATAAATGCTAGAGACTAATAAAAGGAATATAGCATAAATTAATTAACATATCATAAATACATAACATGATATACGACAAACCCCAATGAGAGAATAACAATATATCATAACAATAGATTATAACTTTACATATTTGCAGATTTGATATCAACACAAAGACTCAACAATCAACGTTAGGAATAACCAATAATGTGACTCAGCTAACTCGCAAAACAGCAGTGAATAGTAATATAACTGCAGCATCAAATACATATATATCTAGAATTACATATATTAGGTAGATAGTTGCAAAAAAGTGAAATGACTCCCGGACATAGATTACAAAAAACAAATACAATGGAAGTAAAAGATACTAAAGAAAAGGGAGACAGTAGGATTTATAGGATTTAAAGAACAATATAAAGCAGGGGAAAATTAGAATTGGGCAGATTTAGAACCAGAAGATTCACTATAACTTTGAAACAGGAAGTGAATGGGTTTATTTCCTTTTAAAATGTGATTTCATTGCTGGGTTAGGTGATCTAGCAAGGCCTTTTTCTAATCTATCTATGCTACAAATAGAATTCTACATGCACCAAAAGTAATATTTTAAAGGTGTTCCCGTTGTCAGTGACAGCTTGAATTAATTAACCAATTAACACAAAACGATCAAAAAGCAAACAAAGAAATGTATAAGTAGAAGTATCAAAGACAGGGCTACCAAATACAATGTTTCCAAATGATTGGAACATGTTAACATTTCATGCATGCTGTAATGTTGAAAGGCTCCTCATTTTCTAGACAAGACCAAGATTTATTGCCATTGATAAGTTTGGAATTGAACATTTTGGTTGGGGCGTTATGATGAAAAAGAATAAGGATAGAGCTAAACTTGCTGAGGTTTCTTTCAATCCAACTCTGATCCATATAAGGGACCACATAGTCCCATTCTACTTCAATGCACAATCCAACTCCCCATCCAGTTCATAAATCCATTTTTATGTCCCATGATCTCCCTGTGTTAAGAACAGAGTAAAACCTTCAAGCCTTTTAAGAGGCTACATTATTAATGAATGCATCATATTGTAACAGGATTAGGGGTGGCACCTTGACTGTTGACAAAAGGAAGATTATCAACAAATGCGTTGAGAATCGCAGTTTTCTAGGGCGAAACAGAGATAGGGAGAGCAAACGTAGTCTTAAAACCGTCAACAATCAAAAAGTCCATTCAATTAAAAAGCTGACACAAAAATGTGATACCATTGCCTAAAGCAAATTTCCAGGTCATGTATTTCCCATTCACTTGTTATAGCTTATTGTCCCATATATATTGTGATAGCCACTCTGAATATTTCCTAATGGGTGGGACTCTCTAAGGCGAAGAGCAGCAATTTGTTTATGCAAGCTGGCTAAACACCTTTAGTTCTATAAAATTATCCATCATAAGAAGAGGGTATACTAGTGATTTCTCCAAGATTTACCATGTTGGGGGATTCATGAAATCTTTTGGCAGGAACCACAATTGTGTTTGCTTAAGTATAAAAGCAGAATGGTAGATTTGACAATGGGGAATGTATTCCCAGCACTATCCGTTTTAATTTATTAAACGCAATAGGATTTTTTTAAGAATAGGATCAATCGTTTTTAAAAAAGGAAATAAAGAAGAAAAGTAGGATATATAAGAAAAAAAGCACAACGAGGAATAGCATTATTTTAATCACCTCTAAACATCCCCATCAAGTTAAATAATGCGTAAACCATGAACTAACAAAGTCTCCCGGCCTAGCAAATAAGTGTGTAGAGTGCATATTACCCTTTTCTTTAATTAATGACAGCATATGTTTACTTAGATATTTAATTGTATTTGGACATCATTTCATACACATAATGACAAAATCGTGTGTAGCACTGGATTGGGCAGATTCTGAAAAAGTAGTGCAAATGAAAGGAGCACAGAGAATATGCTGGTTTCCTTTTGCTCTACTTTCAGAAATGCTCAGGCCGACTTATTCTCAAAGGTTACCTGAGCATTTCAGGAGCTGGACAGTTGCTCAAAGATGCACTATCGAGCCCACTTGCATACATTTGTTACGAGTGAGTGCCCTTTAAGGCAGCTCACTCGGGAAGGGAACGTCACGAGCAGTAGTGATGTATGAGGGAAAAGGGAATGCCGGGGGACAGGCACTTCCGACTTGTAAGTTAATAAAAGAAGTTGCATTACTCCTCCGCTGGTGTCCGTATGTTTACTTGGGGATCCTTTACCCCTCTACAGTTGGCGACGAGGTTCTTCCCATCTGCGGTCCTCCTGTCACCACGCCGGAGATCCCTCCGAGCATACTCAGCCATCCGAGCCAGTGATCCCACAGGCAGTGGATCCCCACTTCCACAACGGGCACGCCAGGACAAGCGCAACCCTCCCATCTGCTCCTCCTTCCTTGCACGTGCGATCCCGCCGTGCCCAACTTCACTTTCCTGCACGCTGTGCTGATGGTGCTAGCAGCATAATCAAGGACTTGATACACACAAAGACTGCTGCCCACAGGCCCCACAACTTATCAGATGCCTGGCAGCTGAGGTGGAAAGAAGATATAATAAAATAGCAACAAAAAAAAAAACAAAAACAATTTTTTTTTTCTTCTCATCTCTGCTAATCCTCATTTCGGCTGTAGCATTCTTCCTCGTCACAGTACCCATTCTAAATATAGGCAAATCAACCTGAAACGTGACCACTCTTCACACCACTGCCACAGTAGTGCGCAGGTGCGCCCATACGCTGAACATTTCGACCGGCAGCGACGCCAGTCAAGACATACCTTCCTGTGAGGAGTGCTGAACATCGCTATGAGTACAGGGGCAGATCAGGCAGCATCCAGCTCACAACCCTCACCAGCGCCTGCAGTCACGAGGTCTACTGCCATAGCATGGCGCATGCCGCCCCCGTTCTCCATGATGCCCCAAGCAGACAAAGGAGCAAGGTGGGTGGAATGGTTAGAAGACTTCAACAACTTTATTGATGCCGCTGGGGAAGAAAACTCCCCTCGCTTACGCAGCATGTTCATAAACAGGGCAGGCGGAGAAATAAAAACATTAATCAAAACCATTCCGCCTACGGAAATTACTGACTTCGATGCCCTCATAGCTGCCCTCAACAGACGCCTCGTTATTGTTCCCAACCGAGACTATGAACGATATGTCTTCAACCAGTGCTCACAGCGCAGCGATGAGACAGTCGATGAATTCCTCACGAGACTTCGCGTCAAAGGCGCGCATTGCCAATTTGATGCATACTCGCTTGATGAAGCACCTCGACTCAGGGTAATTGAGGGCTGTGTGTCGTCAACACTACAGAAGCAACTCCTGAAGAAACCAGTTACGATTGAGGAAGTGAGTGAAATGGCACGCATACTCGAGAGAGTGGAGAAGCAATCCACGCACATGGCCAGCAACGTCAATGCAAAACAGGACAAGAGTGACATCATAGCTGCAATTCACGCTGGAAACTGCAAAAGCTACGACAGAAACATCAATCCGAGTAACACGTCGACCCCACGTATGCAGAGACAATGCTACAGGTGTGGGATGGCATTTCCACACGCAGGATCCTGCCCAGCTCTTTCCCAGAAGTGCGGCAACTGTGGCAGGGAAGGCCATTTTCAGTCTGTATGCAGGGAAGGAAAACCATTTCCCACCCCACGCGGGGGTGCAAACTCACAAGCCCGGCCAGCCCAAAGGATGTACACAAATCAAACTCAACAGTCACAGTTCTACCAACAGAACCCAAGGAGATATGTGCGTGTGATAGAAGAAGTCTATCCGGACGAAGACAACCAACAATACCTGTCTCAAGGACAAATCGTGCAAGTATTTGATGAATATGATAGCCCGCCGGGGGCACGTCGTGAGCCATCAACCGAACCCCAGAGAGACTATAACTATGAGGACACATATGACCCATATGCCCATGATGAGTTCGTCAACCTTATAATGGATGAACAGGAAGCCCAGGAGGCACCCAGAATAGCAATAGACATTTGCGACAAACAATTCTGTTTTCTGATTGATTCAGGTGCGACAGTAAATGTCATGGGGGAAAAAGAATTCCAAACGCTCTGCAACAAACCTACATTGAGTTAATCGATTTCAAAAATATACCAATGAGGAGCGGATACCCCGCTGCAGTGCATTGGAGCGTTCAACAGAAGACTTACTTTTGCTGACAAAACCACCAATACCGTGATCCATGTCATTAGAAGCCCCACCAAAGGGCGATGTCTGCTGAGTTATAAGACAGCATCCTGTTTAGGACTAATCAACATACCAGTTCAAGAGGGTGATGTCGTCAAGTCAGCAGATGGTCATGACACACAGCAAGGCCACGTTCACGCCATAAATTCTCACGACAACTCAGCCATCACCAAGGATGAAATCATCAGAGAATTTCCACAAGGTCTAGGCAAAATGAAAGGCCCACCGATTAAGCTACACAATGACTTGGCAATTCAACCAGTTCCCCAACACCCGCGCAGGGTAGGATTTCACCTACAAGAGGCAGTATCAAAGGAACTGAACCAGTTACTGCGGGATGATATCATTGAACCTGCTACAGGGCCGACACCGTGGTATCCCCCCTCGTAATCATCCCAAAAGAAGGCGGCCGCCTGAGTGTATGTGTAGACATGCGAGTAGCCAACACTGCCATACAACGGGAGCAACACCCGGGACCAAAAATTGAGGACATGATAGTTCAGCTAAACAAGTCAGTCCTTTTCTCCATACTGGACTTAAACCAGGGGTACCATCAGTTGATACTTCACCCGAGTCTCGGCCAATCACCACATTCGCATCGCATGAGGGACTATTCCGCTACAAGAGGCTACATTTTGGGATCTCCTCGGAGGGCTGAAATTTTTCACGAGACGATTCGATAAGTCATACGTCCTGTGAAGGGGACTCTTAATTACAGTGATGACATTCTGGTCTTTGGGAAGTCTCGCAGTGAGCACAATGCAGCGCTTCGGGAAGCATGACGAGCAGTACAGGATGCTGGACTGACCCTCAATATCGACAAGTGTCAGTTCAGCAAAGCAAAGCTCAAGTTCTTTGGCCATATCTTCTCGGCGGAGGGCATGACCCCTGACCCTGACAAAGTGTCCACCATATTCCACCTTGGCAAACCTTCTCAGCTCGCCGACGTCAGGTCGTTTTTAGGGATGGCCGGATACTGTGCTCGATACATCCCTCATTTTGCGTCCATCACTGAACCCCTCAGACGCCTGCTGCAAAAAAATGTGATCTTCACGTGGTCTGAAGAGTGCCAAACAGCTTTCGATGCCATTAAACTCTCCCTGATGGAAGCATGGAAGCTGGCATACTTTGACCCTGAATGGCACACTGAGATAGTGGTGGATGCCAGTCCGGTCCGTCTAGGTGCCATTCTGGCGCAAACCACTGGCCAGGATACTCACCCGAGACACATAATAGCTTACACCAGTAGGGCTCTAGCTCCGCCGGAATCTGCATACTCTAAGGCAGAGAAAGAGAGTCTGGCGGCGGTCTGGGCATGCAAACACTTCCATAATTTCATCATTGGGAAAAAGTTCACCCTAATTACGGACCATCAGGCCTTACTATCTCTGTTTGGAAATCCTTGCATGAAAATGCCCCCCCGGATTGAGAGATGCGGCATCCGCCTACAAGAGTATGATTTTGACATCATCCATCGGCCAGGGGGTGAAAACAACCCTGCGGACTATCTCTCCAGACACCCAGCGAGCAACCACACTCCTCGACTAGGCGACGTGGAATACATAAACTATGTCACTGCCAATGCATTACCACCTGCCATATCCATTGAGACTGTGGCCATTGCGTCGGCTGCAGATCCGTCCCTTGCTCTGGCGATCAGCTTGACAGAAAACAACAAATGCAAAGACTTCCGCA